>NC_060142.1:267671975-268349475 GCF_021461385.2 Schistocerca piceifrons | reverse complement strand
GTGATTGTACAGCCCTCTTAATCCTTCATTTCTTCTTATTCTCCATTCCATGTTATTTTCGTCGTATACAGCTCCAAAAATATTCCTTAGTACTTTTCCTTCAAATATTAACATTTTTCCTCATCTTTCTTTCTAAATATTAATGTTTCACATCCATACAACATGACAGGTATAATGGTCGATTCATATAAGCGGATTTTGAAGTTACTTCTAAGTGATCTTTTTCTTAGAATTTTGATGAAACTAAAAAGTGTCTTGTTTGCTGTTGATAAACGGGCGTCTATTTCTATATCTGTTCTGTTATTATTACTAAAAAGACTTCCTAGGTACGTGAAGTGGTCAACGGTCTTGATGTTGAATCCATTTACAGTCAGAGGTGCATCTTTTCTGGTTTTAAAAATTTTCAAATGTGTGTGAAATCTTATGGGACTTAACTGCTAAGGCCATCAGTATCTAAGCTGACACACTACTTAAGCTAAATTATCCTAAGGACTAACACACACACCCATGCCCGAGGGAGGACTCGAACCTTCGCTGGGACCAGCCGCACATTCCATGATTGAAGCGCCTCAGACCGCCCGGCTAATCCCACGCGGCTTTTGTGGTTTTCTTACTTATGGGCAGGTATTCTGTTTTATCGATCATGCAGCATTAAAATCGGTACTTGGGCTGAAATATCCTGCAAATCATATTATGAGATGGGCTTTGAAGTAAAGCCAATTTGAGTATGACGTAAAACACAAACTAGGGGTTAAACATGCAAATACTGATGCGCCTAGCAGGAAGATAGGAGCAATACAGGTTTTGGGGTTTGATTTAAGAACTCTAACGAGAGAACATGTGAAGGATGAAGAATGTCAAGTGTATTGTAAACAGCCACGGTTTGTCGTGCAAGATGGCATATTGTGCACATCAACTAAGTGTGGTAGCTCCAGCAGCTTTACAAACAGAGGTATTACAGCAACCTAATGATCATATACTGCCAGGTCATAGGGGTAAGAGAACAACAGACAGAAAGGTAGCAGACAGATTCTGGTGGAGAACAAGACGGGCTGATGTGGAACAGTACGTAAAGAACTGTATTCCGTGTGCACTACGTACTCATTTGAGTCACCAGAAGGTGCAGTTGCAAAGGTTACTGGAGTCTGATTAACCATTTCAAATGAGAGGAGCTGATGTCATAGGACCGTTTCGCAAGAGTCAAACAGGTAACAAATATGTGTTGACAATGATTGACCATTTTCCGAGGTATCTGGTTATGGTAGCAATACCGGATCAGAAGGCAAGTACTGTAGCGAACGATATGATGAATCATTGGCTTCTTAAGTTCGGGGTGCCGTAAAGAATTATGACAGACCAGGAGACTAATTTCATGTCTGATCTCATTAAGCAAATGTGTCACTTACTGAAAGCTAGGAAATTGCGTACGAGTCAGTTGCAACCACAAACAAATGGTCTTACAGAAAGAGTGCATAGGACTATAGCGAAAATTCTGACTCATTTCGTGGAGTCACAACATTAGGACTGGGCTATATACCATTTCGTCGTTTGTGCCTACAACACAAAGCGTCAGTCGTTTGTGATCCAGAATGCGGCATAGATCATATCTTAGTCATAGAAAAAATTATTTTCTCTTCAAACAACACTTTCGTAACAGACCATACAACGTAAATGGAACACCATTGAATATTATCAAGTGTAATATTTAGATTTTGAGAAATGACTCAGATAAATTCTTGTACCAGATGAAACTAGCTTCGAAACTGGATGGAATAGTGAAATGTACGAAAAATGAAAACGTACATACATGAAGCTGCAGAAAAGAAAGTCAGTTTGTGGAAGGTATAGGGAAGGTACTCCATGCTCAAGTGAGGGAAGCTGCATATGAGAAATGCTTAACTACTCAAAAAACTCAATTAGATTTAATTATGATAACAAAAGGAGAAGGGTGCAGAAATAAGTAACGAAAACTAAGCACTGCCATGATATTAATCTAGAATCAGGCAACAAAGAAGTATATAAAAAAGGGAAGCCACTCAAAGAGACGCTGAGGCAACATAAACACGTCGCAGAAATGAGTCGCATCTCTATAAAGGATTGAACAACGCATTACGAAAATCGAACGGACAATAGGGAATAATTCACAGCCGATTAAGAAAACCGTCCTTCTAACTCAGTACAAACCGAACAACAAACAGTAGTAGACTGAGGGGTGTACGTGAAGCTCTCCAGCAAATGAAAAATGAATAAGTTTCAAGATTTTGAAATGTGCCTTTGGAACCCCAAAACACAACCCCCTAAGCAGTTTTATAAATACTAGCAAAAATATTAAGTAAATATTAAAACGGCGAGGAACCGCGATTGAAATTATAAAAATATTTCTTCCTTATTTAAAGAAAGAAGAAGCCGGCAAACTTGCTCAAACAATAGAGAAATTATCGTTACTTGTACGGTACACCAGTAAAGCACACATGAGAAGCACGGATAACCTAGTTGGTGGAGCAAAATAGGTTTCGTGCGGGACGGTCATTTACAGGTCGCCAATAACTGTTTAAACATCTCATTAAAACAGAAGCTATATACAGTCACACTAAATAAGTTGCAGGCAGTATAATTATTTGGTTATTGGCAATATGTTTGTCCAGAGAATGAGTAACTTATATGAGGATCACAATAATGTGGCTGAAGTAGGTAAAAATATTTCACGAGGGGAAATGAGAGTCCAAGATAAGGGTACCTGATCGAACTAGTTGTATAACGGGTACAGAGTAGTAGGTTCGGAAAACTGGAAGAAGAGAAAAGTCGTGGACGGGAAATCCCACGGGAAAAGAAACTAAGATATTAGGAGGGAACTGCATGTAAGTACAATTAAGTTCAGGGAAAGAAAGGAATCAAACAGTATAATCACTTAGGAATGAAATAAACGGGGAGTGCAGAGAAGCGAAACAGCTGCAGGGACCATGTGAAGAATTAGAAAAGAAGTTATCGTCGCAAGGAGTGAGCATAAAGAAAATTCAAAATAACTTTCGGTGCAATTAAAAACACAGGTCTCATAATTAAGAATTCAGTGGGAATGATCACCGTACCTCTTTCAGGGGGAAGAACTGATTGATGCGTGATAGAAGAAGAAATTGGAGTTGATATGGAAGGGACAAGGGATCCAGTAAAAAATTCAGAGTTTAAGAGAGCTATATAACATATAAGATAAAATCAAACAAAACGGATATAACGGTCTATAGGAATTTGTAAAATAATTTGGGGAAACGTCAACCAAATGACTATTAAATTTGGTGTGTAGAATCTATGAGACGAGCGAAATACCATCAGACTTCCCAATTACATCACCCACAATATTCAAAAGATAGTAAGATTCCGTGCATCCTTTTATGCTTACTACCACACAATTTCGTATCAACTCACTAAGAGAAACCGGTTACCTCAGCTAGTATCAAATAAGGGAAAACTAGTACTTAACACTCCATCAGAATTTCTAGAATCATTGGAGGAAGTAGTAACAATACGACTATGCTTGTTGGCGTATATAATGTATCAGAATGGCGATATAGCATCTGGATTTCGGGAAAACATGATTCACACAATTCCGAAGAATGCAAGAGCTACACAAGTGAGAATTACAGCACATTCAGCTTAACAGAACATGCATCCCAATTGCTGACAAGAGTAATATACAGAAAAATGTGAAATGACGATGTGTTCGGCGTCTTTCACTAAGTTGGTCGCAGGCTGTGTTCTACAAATGGACGGCTTAGAGAAAGAAGCGGCGACACTTCCTGCAGGACTTGTTCCTCGTTTTGCACGACAGTGCTCGAGCGCACACGGCTTAAGTTGTGACTGCTTTGTTTGGTAGATGGGGCTGGAAAGTGACGTACTACCAATCACACTCCCAGAGCCAAAGATCGTGTGAATTCAGCTTGGTTTATAAAGCGGCGGATGCACTTCACACCGTTCATTTCAGAACTGTTACAGGGATTCGTCGGGGAATAACGGGCGCTCCTTAGAATATCCAACGACTTTCAAACTGATGGCAACGGGCTATACACAACGTTGGTTACTATTTTGGTGGACAGCAAAACTTCTAACCGAGAACCTATTTTGTATAACTTATGAATAAGTACACTGACGGAAAAAATCCAAATATCGAAATGGAAATGTCGTGTGGCTAGGGCCTCCCGTCGGGTAGACCGTTCGCCTGGTGCAGGTCTTTCGATTTGACGCCACTTCGGCGATCTGCGTGTCGATGGGGAAGAAATGATGATGATTAGGACAACACAACACCTAGTCCCTGAGCCGAGAAAATCTCCGACCCATCCGGGAATCGAACCCGGGCCCTTAGGATTGACAGTCTGTCACGCTGACCACTCAGCTACCGGGGCGAACAAATATCGAAATATAATTTCTGTAGAGTCTGAAATGTTGTGAAAGCATTTGTCTAGGTGACATATTTATGTGATTAACATTGCAAGTTGACAGGTTAGTGTAAGCACGAGATAAGCCATTGCAAATGTGAAATGCTGATACATTAATGATAGTTGTTGGACTGAAGCATGCAAGAGTGCATGCATTGTTTTGTACACGTGTCGGATATCAGTTTGAGGAATGGAGTTCCATGTCTGTTGCACAGGGACAGTTAATGCTGTTTTCGGATGACGCTGGAGTTATCGTCCGGCTATGTCCCACATGTTCTCGATTGGAGACAGTTCTGATGATCGAGTAGGCCAAGGAAACATGTCGAACTCTGTAGAGCATGTTGAGTTATAACAGCAGTATGTGTGCGCCGGGTTTTGTTGGAATAGAATCCCTGGAATGCTGTTCATGAATGGCAGTACAATGGGTCAGATCACTAGACTGATGTACATATTTGCAGTTAGGGTGCGTGGGGTAACCACGTGAGTGCTCCAGCCGTCATACAAAATCGCACCCCAAACCGTAACTCCAGGCTAAGGTGTAGGTCAAGCGTGTCTACCACGCAGACACGTTGGTCGCAGGCACTCAGCTGGCCTCCTTTTAACCAATACACGGCCATTACAGACACCGAGGCAGAACCAGGTTTCATCAGAAAACACATCAGACCGCCACCATGCCCTCCAATGAGCTCTCCTTGATACCACTGAAGACGCAAATGACTTTAGTCGGGAGTCAGTGAAATGCACGCTACAAGGCATCGCTCAAAGAACATCCAGCTTCTCGTAACTCTCTTTCAAACTCAGTGAGGTGCTGATAATGTCGTATTCGTCGCCTTAAGTGCATTTTTCGCTAGCAAGAACTCACCGCCGGCGGGTGTGGCTAAGCGGTTCTAGGCGCTACAGTCTGGAACCGCGTGCCCGCTACGGTTCTCAGGTTGGAATCCTGCCTCGGGCATGGATGTGTGTGGTGTCCTTAGGATAGTTAGGTTTAAGTAGTTCTAAGTTCTTGGGAACTGATGACCTCAGAAGTTAAGTCCCAAAGTGATCAGAGCCAAGAACTCACCTCGTGTAACCTCAAAGGCAGCTAAATCTCACGGTCATTACTGCGTGTGTTTAAAGTATACTCAAGGTTGTATACTCAAGGTGACGCTAAAAGTGCCACTAGGCGCCACTGGCACGAAATTTGAATAGACTCCATCTTACGGATGCATGAACATGCCTACCAGCTTTCGTTCATGTCGCACAAATCCTTCTCGTTACAGAGATTCTTTTTTTACGTCACTGTAGTTGATACTTTTAAAGCTCAGACCTCGTAAGTTCGGCGTGCTTTGAAATTTCTCCAGCAATGTTGATGGAATTCGTCGAAATTTTTGTCAGTCTTGAGGAGCCTGAAGTTTTTCATTCGTTAGTCTTGAATCTGAATTTTGTATTAAAATTTCAAAAAATGGTTCAAATGGCTCTAAGCACTATGGGACTTAACATCTGAGGTCATCAGTCCCATAGACTTAGAGCTACTTACACCTAACTAACCTAAGGACATCACACACATCCATGCCCGAGGTAGGATCCGAACCTGCGACCGTAGCAGCATGGTTCCGGACTGAAGTCCCTAAAACCGCTCGGCCACAGCGACCGGCCTATTTAAAATATCGTTTCCAAGTTTCATCAATAGCAACGATGCAGCATAAGGATACTTCGTTTTCAACGTGTAATCACTGTTACGGACTATTTCTGCTTCTGTTTAACAATCACGTAGTAAGAGAGCCACTAGATTGAAATTTTTCTTTTGATGGAATCAACTGTCACAATACGAAACTCTGGTGTGCATAGAATTTTCCTGGTTTCAGAGATTTTCATGTATAAAGAATTTTGTATTTAGATCCACTTCTGGTTTCTACCTTTCCGCATCTGAAATGTTTTTATACTGTCTTGTCGAGCTGAAGAACTGTTATACGAACACGAAATAATACTGTTGAATCAAAACAGCTTCTTGTAAGACATAGAGATTTCTATCGAGTTTCTTCAAGAAAAAGGTGGAAGCCTTGTGGTACTTTATGCCTTAACCAGCGAGCTCGTAGAAGGCTATCAACCCAGACTACTGTGAATTTACGCCATCTGACTACTGTAACCTTGCTTTTA
This sequence comes from Schistocerca piceifrons, assembly GCF_021461385.2. NCBI lineage: Eukaryota > Metazoa > Arthropoda > Insecta > Orthoptera > Acrididae > Schistocerca > Schistocerca piceifrons. The sequence goes on along the minus strand of NC_060142.1, from coordinate 268,342,912 downwards.
AATTTAGTACTGACAATTTCCTCGTAATTCAACGAAATAATTTGTGACGGCTTTAACGGGAATTGTCGACGACCAGGCGGCCACGCTAACCGATTCTGCCGTCAAGTCTTACCCTTGACTGGTTCACGTTAAAATTCAGGTGACTCTGTGAGGCATAAAATCAGAGTCTTTAGCGAGAGATAAGACACTCTAGCATACGGTTAAGCGACCATAGATTCTTTGAAATGGACAGGTGCCTACCGGCGTGAGTTCATGAATATACCGGAAGAAACCTGTACGACAGCAGATGACTTCAAAGTTTAGGCATTAACGAACGCCTATCGTGTAAAGCTCCTCTCTAAAGGTAGAGATAAATGTAAACTGGAGTGTTAAACCAGTAAAACAGAAATTCCATCACAGGAAGATAAAGAAACAGATGTGTGACATCCGGAGGGCACAAATTAATTTAATTTAATTTGGTAAATAAACACAATTCGATAAAATTTTATGTTACATATTCATGTACATTCAATTAATTCGAGTGGAATTATTTTGTTTAGCAAATTAAATTAATTAAGGTATTCAACAAGTTCCCATGAATGAGCGATGACGTAATTAACGCAAAAAATACGTCATAGAAGGTATCTAACAGCAAAATGAGACACAAGCACTTGTAGTGCTCTGTATGAACTCGCTGGTAAAAATGAGTTAGTTATTTTGTAGTAAGAACCAGTTAGGCTGATAATACGACATTATGACAACCATGAGAGTTCGCTGGTTGGTTGCTGGGAGTGAATACTTAAATATTATCTAGCAGAAGCTATCAGCCGCACTTCTGTCACCTTCCTGAAGTAGCCAACACGTAACGTACTGACAGAGAAGCCAGCGTCGAACACAGTGGGAACTTGAGCAAGAAAGGCTTTATGCAAGCCGGCAGCAGGCTTTAGAAACGTAGGTAACCACTCCATCCGTCGTCCTCGGCTAGGGCTTAGCGTTGCCGTCACAGCTGTTCTGCGATCATTTTAGAGCCGATAGAGGAAGATCGTGCGTTATGTACAAGACTCTCATAGCATAGAGTGTACACAGAAAGCATGTTATGCAAAGTTTAACGCAAATTAAACATTTACATTTGCAGTTACTGGTATTTTTATTTACAATGTTTATGAGGCATGGAACGACGCTAGAGAGCTACAATTCAGCAATAATGTGTGTTTCCTATAGAGTAAGCTCCCCTCGTGGCCACTTAGAATTTTGCTTTCTTTACAATTTGAGGAAGTTAGTCTAAATTACTGATACGTTTCAAGTATTGTAAAAAGCTATTTAAGTGGCATTAATTTTAAACCCCAGTTCAGATCTTTCTGTATGTTGCTCTCTGTACAAATTCGTGGGGAAGTGCGATTTCGACGTGCGGAAATTTAATAGTTCAGTTAAGTGACATTTTTGTGATTTCTTCCAGAGTCCACAGGGAACCACGTCATGTCTTTAAAAAATTTTGTTATTTCGTTATTCAGTCTAGGAAGATACATTTTACTGTTCTTCACTCAGGAAAAAATTCCCGAATTAGAAGAAATAATCACGTCAGTGGAGGGAACCAAATGACAACGCTATTCGCTATTTAGTTGGTCGGAAGGGTCAGATTTGCACGGAATGAAAGCAGCCTCTAGTCGGCTGGAGGCGAGCATTCCGTCCGCCGTCCACACCGTCAGATGAAACATAAACCGCTCCACGGTTAGAAGAGAGTCGTGGCAGAATAAGGACGTATGTGTTTCTCTGTGCTGTGCCTCGGAAACCAAGTGTTGTGTCTGGACATACTACAGGGCGGACTTACCAAGATCTGATCAAGCCAGGACTAATTTTGGTCTAGTACATTATAAACTGCCAACGGCCTTGCCGCAGTTGTAACACCGGTTCACGTCGGATCATCGAAGTTAAGCTCTGTCGGTCATGGCTAGCACTAGGAGGGATGACGGTCCGGCTGTAAGTAGGCTGTTTAGGTCCTTATGTTGGTAACGACACGTAGCGCTCTGTATGAAAATCACTGACGGTGCTGTGTGCAGTCTGTGGCTGGTTGGACTCATTGTTGGAATATTCGCTTGTGTAGTTTTGGGCATGTGGATGTGAACGTAGCGTTGGGCAGTTGGAGGTGAGCTGCCAGCAGTGGTGGATGTGGAGAGAGATGACAGAGTTTTGAGAGGTCACTATAAGCGGACTGTCTGTACATGTGTCCGCCAGAAAAAAGAAGTTTGTAAAGATAGATGTCATGACTTTTGAACATTATTTAGATAAATACATTGTTTGTTCTCTAGCAAGCTTTTTCATTTGCTAACAATGCCTATCAGTAGTTAGTGCCTTCAGTAGTTAGAATCTTTTATTTAGCTGGCAGTATTGGAGCTCGTTGTATTGCAGTAGTTCGAGTAAAGATTTTTGTTGTGTAAGTGATTCATGAAAGGTATAGGTTATTGCTAGTCAGGGCCATTCTTTTGTAGGGATTAGTGAAAGTCAGATTGCGTTGCGCTAAAAAAAATGTGTGTCAGTTTAGTGATGATCGGAATAAGTAAAGAGAGAACTGTCTGAGTACGTTTCACTTTTTCTCAGCTGTCTCAGCTGTAGAAGTTTACCAGCACAGTAATTCATAATATTCCAAAGGGGACGTTTCACGGTCTGCCGAACGGTATTTGCAAACGGGGTGCACTCAGCCCTTGAAGGCAAATTGAGAAGTTACTTGATTGAGAAGTAGGAGCTCCGGTCACGCAAACTGATGATGTCTTGAAGAGCGATGTGCTGACCTCACGCCACTCCTTATCAACATGCAGTGACGCCTATAGGCTAATGATGAAACGGCGGTCGGTCAGTACCACTGGATCTTCCGAGACCTGTTCGGAGGGACAATGACCATTTTCAACTGCTTATGCCATGTTCAAGGATCTTGCCTAATAAATCGACAACCCTTCGGGCAGCTCCATCACATGCACCCATAATTGTCGCAGCACGTGTTAAACCACAAATACGACAGACGCCGTCACGACTGGTCACCAGCAGGCGAAGCCGACTCCTACAGAGAGCGCTGCGAATGCGGAATGTAGTCTCATCCGCACGCAACGTGACAAGGAAACAGTTCCAACAGTATTCCGCCCCAGGCAGCTGTATAAGCCGGCGCCTGGTCATCCTGAATCAGTAATGCTTCGAGAGCCTCTCCTGGTCCAAGCGACAGGTGCTACCCACCTGATCAAACGGAACTGTCCTCCAAGTCCATCGTTAGGGACAAACGTCGTTGTCAGAAGCCATCGTCATTTCTTTCTTCCGGAATGTCACGGCAGCTGATATTTAGGAACGTTAACTTCTACAGTAGTCCAGAGTGTTCGGCACTCATGACGTTAACCTGAGTTGGACGTACCAGATTTGTATGCCCAAACTCTAAGTGCTATCTTATTGATTCTCATCCAGAAAAGTTGTCATTCTCGGACTCATACCTACAGGTCACGAACCTAGCGTCCCGGCCGTGATGACTGCCGAACTTAGAGTCCAGCTTGTGCTCATTCCGACTTGGCTACAGGCAGTATTTAGTTCCGAAGGGAAGCTTCCGCCACTATTTCCTCTGCGAACATGTCTCCGGAAAGTGACCTCGGCGCTTAGTGTCAGTCTGACCTTATTGTGATCCCTTGTTTATTTCTGTTAAGTATGTGAGCTAGTACTTCCGTTACTACTGTGTCACTCATTTTATTGTATCCTTGGCTTTTATCTTCACAGCATCTAAACAAATGTTTTGTTCAGTAACTTTTTATATCCTTGATATTGTTTCCCTATGTCTCAGAGTTTGACACTGCAGGTTATCCTGTAATACTTACGAATACTATCGCGTGGCGAGTGGGTTACTTTCCTGTTCAGGAATTTCATTTAAAAAGATCCTTTTTAGGCAGGTGAACAGTGAGAAGAAGAGCAGTATTTATAACTTCATACATAGCTTATTTACAGAATATGAAATGTAACAGAAGCCTCTTCCACAATGTACCAAACGGTCTACAGTGAATGTCTCATTCTAGATAGGAAGCTGTTACCCAAATAAAAGCACAGGCTGTCGACGAAGAACCTCCCTGATTACCAACTGCTCTATAAAAAAAAGAAAATACAATGAGTCCTAGATACTTGAGATTTGCGGCATCCTATAAAAGCAACTCGAACAGATTTGTGCAGATTTTTTTCCCAGACGATTCATCTCGTTTTCTTTCAGGTTCAAAAGAGATCTCAATGTGCATTATGGTATGCGGGAACCAAATGACCCATAGCTATCCAAAGAAACTTCGGATGTGAATTTCAAGGGAAGTGACGAGACAAAACGATGAAGACTTGGCATAACATAGGTTCTGGCAGTGAAGTCACATCTGACGAAAAGGTAGAGGAGCTCAGAGAGACATCCCTCACAGGTGCATCAAAGTCGTGTGGCTAGAGTCTCCCGTGGGGTAGACCGTTCGTCTGGTGCAAGTCTTTCGAGTTGACGCCGCTTCGGCAACTTGCGTGTCGATGGGGATGAAAGGATGATGATAAGGACAACACAACACCCAGTCCCTGACAGGCGAAAATCTCCGACCCATCCGGGAATCGAACCCGGGCCATTAGGTATGACATTCCGTCTCGCTGACCAGGGTCGGACACTCATCAAAGTCAACTCGCCGAGCATCACGAGAGCTAAACGTTCTTCCCTCAATAGTTCACTTGGTGCTGCACAAACGACTCTGAGATACTATACCGGGTCGCAAAATACCCCAAACTATCTAGAAAATGTCGTTTCCTCTGACGAACCAACCTTCCGCATAAGCGGAGCATTCCCATTTGGCACAACATTCCTATTTGGCACTAGCAAAACCGATATAGTTTTCAGAAACTGTCGGGCACAGAACGCACTGTTGAAAGGCATCACAGCTGGACCATTTCTTTTCATCCGGCAAACAGAAAAAGGCTCCGTTTATCTGGACATGCTTTACTAATTTGCCATCTCTCAGCTTCGTCTCCTTCAGTCAAATGTGATCTGCCAGCAAGACGGTACATCACCGCATTGGAGTTCACATGTTCATGACCTCCTAACCCGAATGGTTTCACAGGACCTGATGGACCAACCAAGTGGCTAGCGCTATCTCCGTACATGACGAGCCTGTATTTCTTCCTGTGATCTTGGGTATGCTGGGGATGTGTATGCCTCACCTGTACGTGACCTTGAGCAATCTCTGCAGATCCATTAGCCTCCATAACCTCAGACTTGCCTGTATGTTCATGGATTGATATAAAATTTCGTTTAGATATTTGATGGGTTACGAATGGAGCTCATGCTGAAATGTAATAGTTTTTGGCACAAAAGTTTTTGAGTTACCTTACATGATGCCACAAGCCGCAAATATGTCTTACAGGTTCTCTTTTTAATTGCTTTTGGAAATCACGGAGATGTCATGTGACCATCCTGTATTTCAGTTACGCAACTTTGTTGGAGGAGGTCCCTTCTAGGGAAAACACTGAAGGAGCTTGCAAACATGGAGACACTTGAAGTCACTGTTTTTTCACTCGTTTTCAAGCAAAAATGTCATTCGTCATTCTAAAATGATGTGGAGAGTTCGCATGTCGTTACTGCAATATACGACAACAGAACTGCGTTAATTGACTTCGTGTTTAAGGCAGTATGACCGAAATCTTGCATCGAGACCTCGCGCACTCAGTGCAGTAGGGCTGACTCTGTAATAGAGATCGTAGCTGTTCCCGTTCACGGGGTATAAATTACATCCGTGATTTACGCGATCGGAAGATGAATCGCCGGCCCACAGCCTGCAGCTATACGTGGTGATGCTATCGCATACAGTGTGGATAATAGGCTGTCATGTTCCTGTAATGCTCCTCACTGCTCACACTTCTTCCACGCTCTCGCCTCAACCACTCAGCGTCTTTCTAAATAACAGAAGGTAATCATTTTATGACATTTTCTTTTAATGCGGTGATTCGAGTTCAGTTCAAAATATTTCATTCCTTAAGTACTTGTAAACTTAAATGCACAATTAGTCCAGTTACAGAGTAAAATTTGAGCTTTCCTGTTGTAAATCTGTGTTCAAATAGTTTTAATTGACTTATAATTTGAAAACGTTATATTTCAGCCGCTGAATAGTAATTTACATGACCGTATTAAAGTAGCGGCCCGAAGTAACATAAAAACCATCGTATGCCACCTGTTACGCCTTGTTTGCATTTACTGTCACCAATTTTTCCGTTGGCAGAAGGAATAGCCGTCGACACTAATTCAGTGTTTACATGATACGCAAGGCTATTCGACCGACGCATGTTGCAGAACCGAAAATTCTGCATAACCTTCCAAGGGAAGAAAAACAGTTGGAGAATTCAAATGAATTGCTTACCAAAAGGCAGTATTCTTTCCCCGATTTTGTAGTCTGTGTACACAAATGACGAGCCACACTTGCTGGAAATAAAGGAATGTATATCTGCAGACGACACTGCCGTTACTCCTCAAAGGAGAAAGTACGAGGAGGTCGAAAGAAAACTGACGAAGGATTTGCGTTTCTTGAGGAACTACTATCAAGAAAATCACGTGCGACCTGAACCAGAAAAAAAAACGCAAGCATGTGCATTCAACCTGTGTATTAGAGAAGCCTAGAAACAGTTGGAAACAGAATAGAGAAAGGTTAGATTACAACACTGCACCAAACAAAAATCCTTGAGAGTCACCGCCGCGCGGGATTAGCCGAGCGGTCTAAGGCGCTACACTCATGGCCTGTGCGGCTGGTCCTGGCGGATGTTCAAGTACTCCCTCGGGTATGGGTGTGTGTTTGTACTTCGAATAATTTAGGTTAAATAGTGTGTAAGCTTAGGGACTGATGACCTTAGCAGTTAAGTCCCATAGGATTCCACACACTTGAGAGTCACCCTAGACGGTTCACTGTCATTTAAAAAAACTGTACTGACCTGAAAGGAAAAATATGTGTAAGAAACAATATTATGTGTAAACTGACTGGTTCAACACGGGGAGCGCAACCTGAAGTTCTTGGATCATCAGCAGTGGGACTATGTGTTGAAACCAGAGAATGTGTGGCACTAGTGTGGAAGGCGTCTACCCACTCCAAACAAGTAGAGGTCGCATTAAATGAGATTGTCGTCACAAGATGCCTGAGACCTAAACCTGTTCACAATACTTACACACTTGCGGACATAGCACCACCAAACTTCAGACGCAAATTAACCAGTGATACAGAGAGGAAAACGCACCAAATACACCCACGGAAATTACGGTATAACAGTTCAAGTCGTCTCAACTCAAAGACGAGCTATGTCAAATCTGCAGTACTGCTATTAGGCGACCTGAGACTCCTTATGTTTGTGTGGCACTAGTGTGGAAGGCGTCTACCCACTCCAAACAAGTAGAGGTCGCATTAAATGAGATTGTCGTCACAAGATGCCAGAGACCTACACCTGTTCACAATACTTACACACTTGCGGACATAGCACCGCCAAACTTCAAACGCAAATTAACCAGTGATACAGAGAGGAAAACGCACCAAATACACCCACGGAAATTACGGTATAACAGTTCAAGTCGTCTCAACTCAAAGACGAGCTATGTCAAATCTGCAGTACTGCTATTAGGCGACCTGAGACTCCTTATGTTTGGACTTCGCAAAATGCCTTCGAGCACCCCAATAAGAAAATCACGTAAGAGCAGCAACCGTTGTATAGTACATTGAGGGGACTGAATAGGTTAAGAATAGTGGTCGCAAAATGCAAGATAATCAAGTTTAAATTGGGCTGCTCTTAAGATGACCAGTTTGAATGTGGAGAAACATTCGCGACTGAACATTTGTTCATGAACCCACGGATGGATATTGGTTGCACAGCAAAATGTCTATTTTTGTGTAATGACAAAGCCATTACACCTCAGATTCGGGTTGAAGTGTTTAGACCTTGTTTCCCTGACGCGGAAGTAATGAAGTAAAGAAAGCAAGTGTCCACTGTTTGACTAGAAAAGTGAAGCACCCGGAAGACATGTTTTGATGTCAATATAACTTCGTACACCCAGAAACAATAGGCTAGTGTGTTAATTATTAGAGTTGCAATTTTCTGTGACTGGTAGCACGGCCATCAGAGTCAGTCTTGTTTGTGGGTAGTGTTGCTACTACGCCTGGTAGGGCATACCACGGGCACGAACAGAGTTAGATGATGAGAAGTCACTGTAAAGGACACAGAGATGCCACATGGTTGTGTGAAACAGCATTATCAGCACCTGACAGAGTTGTAAAGAAGCACAATGTAAGTTTCCATTTGACCACGTCTGACCACCGCAAGGCAGGATCGCCTCGATGCACACCAAGCACATCATAACCCAATCACAACTGCGTCTGTCATATGAGAACAAGTAACAGACTCTCTGCAACACTTTGTGTCATCCAGTATTATTGTTCGTAGACTAAAAGCAGCCGCAGTAGGGAATTAGTGTCTCACACCTAGGCTACCGTTAACAGCACCACAGAAACGGCTGCGTTTAGATGACTGATTGACGCGACGAATGGCGTCTTATTGGGTTAAGTAATAAATAATGATTTTGCGCTACTGCGATTCCAATGTCTTTGAAACGTTCGATGTCACTCCTTGCACCATGGTATGAGGAGCTAGGTCATGGGTGGTAGTGAAAGAAGGAACTCTGATGACAAAGCTGTACGTCACTGAAACCCTGCGCCCTCAGACGCCACACCTCACGCGATAGTATCGAAGTACCACATGCTCGTCCATACATGTCACGTGTCTATAAACCTTTAGCGTCATCCCCAGCTCTGTCCCCGATACGACTTGTTGGAAGTTTCCTTTATAAAATCTTTTCGTTTGATTTTAATTTTTGAACTCTTCTCCTACGATGTGGTCACGCAGATTAAAAGTTTTATTTATAAATTCTTTTCGTTTGATTTGAAATTTTGAACTCGTATTGGCTTGGTTGGTTGGTTGTAACGTTCATGTTTCGTAGCGTTGGGTAGCTTTCTGCAATTCCAACTGCCAGAGAAAACAAATATATCTGCCGGCTAGAACGCAACATGAATTTGGCCTTGTTTTATAATCTTCCTAAGAAATGTACAAGCTGATGAATTCCTGAACTTTACTGTTAATCTCACTAATTAAATAAAGTGGTCCCTGTGCGTTAATGATCTGCCTAATAATGCTGTTCATGAAATGATCCCTATGCATTGATAATTTTACTAGCTAACTGATACTAAAATTTACTTTACTTTTCCGTGTCCAGATCAAATTTTATTTTTCCAATAATTAGCCACCGCTACGGCTTTGGTTCAAATGGTTCAAATGGCTCTGAGCACTATGGGACTTGACATCTGAGGTCATCAGTCCCCTAGAACTTAGAACTACTTAAACCTAACTAACCTAAGGACATCACACACATCCATGCCCGAGGCAGGATTCGAACCTGTGACCGTAGCGGTCGCGCGGTTCCAGACTGTAGCGCCTAGAACCGCTCGCCAACACCGGCCGGCTACGGCTTTGTCGTTGGCTTGTAGCAGGTCACTAAAACTGCAGGGCTCCGGCAGTAGTCGGCACATGAGCAGATGTGCCTCGTCTTGTACCTCTCCGCATCCGTAAAGAACATCGTCATCGTTAGTCAGCAGTCACCACTTGCACAGATCAGTTTTGCATCTGGGTACACCAGCCCTCAGCCTATTTAGTGTTCTCCACACTGTATAAGGAAGTTTGTTTCCAGGTGGCATTTGCTCTTTTGGTATTATCTGCAGTGCGGTTTGTTCATTCTCCCATTTGCGGATCTATTATCTTACTGTGAAACGTCAATGATCTTGGTTTTTGCAATAAAGCTATTTCTGGACTAAAGCCTACGAGCCTGAGTGACGTGCCCATTCAGTGGGTGTCGAGAATATGTTTCTTTCTTTGTTCTCTCAGCGTCTGCTGCCACCTGCCTTCTGATCTTGGATGGGGCAATTCCAGCAAGTAGGTACAAATTACCCGTTGGTGTGGGTCTGAGACAGCCTGTAACAATTCGAATTGTCTCATTTACACTTACGTCAACCTGTTTAGCATGTTCAGATGCTTCCTATACTGGCGCTGCATAGTCTGCTGCAGAGCAAGTGCTGATGTTCTCAGTACTGATGGTTGAGCTCCCCATTCATTGTTTGTCAGCCTGCGGATGGTGTTATTCCTGGAGCAGACTTTAGCCTTGGTTTTCTGGTAATGCTGCTTGAAGGAAAGCGTTCTGTCAAGTACAACCCCAAGGTATTTAGGTGTTGGACAGAGCTTTAGCGTCTTACCTTGCTATGTAACGTCGAGCTCAACTCCAGCACCTCTATTGCGCAGATGGAAAGCACATACTTGGGTTTTGTCAGTGTTTGGCTTGAGGTGATTGGCGTCGTAGTATTGAGCCAGTTCTTCAAGCCCTCTAGAGAGATTTCCAGATGTTGCATCAAAATTGGACCCCTGGACCACCACAGCTGTGTCATCAGCATATATGAACGGTCTTGCATCTTGAGGTATAGGTTGGTCATTAGTGTACACATTATAAAGGATGGGAGAAAGTACACTTCCTTGTGGTAAGCCATTCTTCTGCAGTCGCCATCTACTGTTCTTACCATTTAGGGCGACATAAAATCTTCGATTCTGCAGAAGACTGCCAATAACCATTGTCAACCTACAGTCCCCTGTGAGGTGATGTAATTTGTTCAATAGCTTTCTGTGGTTTACCGTGTCGTATGCAGCAGTAAGATCTATGAAAGCTGCTCCAATTATAAATTTTTTTTCAAACCCATCTTCTATATGTTGTGTCAGATTAAGTATTTGCCCACAACAAGATCTACCTGGTCTGAAACCGGCTTGTTCCTTTATGAGCTTTCCATCTATAGTTTATGCCACCCGCTTTAGAATCATCCCCTCCAGTATCTTGTAGAGATGGCATAGAAGTGACACTGGTCTGTAACTTTTGGGGTCCTTTATCTCCTTGCCAGGTTTTAGTAAAGCCACCACTCTCGCCTGCCGGCATAGTTTTGGAATATTCAGCTCTTTAATACAGGTGTTCATCATTTGTAGTAACCAGTGTAGATCTGTGGGCCCAAACTGTTTTATCTGCTCCGTTCTAAGGTCATCAGTTCCAGCGACCTTATTCAATTTCATACTCTGAATGGGGTCTTCCAGTTCGGTTGCTGAGAATGAAGCATTGAGGAGTCCGTAATCTTTTTGTTCTTGGGGTATAACTTCAAAATGGTTCAAATGGCTCTGAGCACTATGGGACTTAACATCTGAGGTCATCAGTCCCCTTGAACTTAGAACTACTTAAACCTAACTAACCTAAGGGCATCACACACATCCATGCCCGAGGCAGGATTCGAACCTGCGACCGTAGCAGTTGCGCGTCTCCGGACTGAGCGCCTAGAACCGCGAGACCACCGCGGCCGGCGATGTATAACTCTTTCCCTTTCTCTTTTCTCTTTGGTTTTCCCATTCTTCAGAAGTTGGCTAGCAATCTGATTTGCTGTTACCCCGTTGTTCTTCTGCTGGTGGTCAGTTGGGTCCCCACTTAAGTTTCTCAGTAATTTCCATGCACGTCTGCTGTTTTGTTTCATGTCAAGATTCTCGACTAGTTTGCACCACCGCGATCTCTTATCCTCGGCAATAGCCTGCATTAGTTCCTCCCTAGCCTCCATCGTATCTTCGCTGAGGGGGTCCTGAGTGAACAGCTTTTGGTATCTGTCAAGTAAGACCTTGCTGCTGCCGGTCAGACCCTGGATGTACTGGGTACGGCAACCCCTTGGGATGTTTTTCCTTGAGATCCCTTTCACAAGATCGATAAATCTACCATACTCATCTGGTCGAGGAGGGATTTTCTCAATCTCTTCGTCCAATTGCTCTTTAAATTTCTGCCAGTCTGCCTTTTTGAAATTAAACTGTCTTCGGAAAGGCACCTCCTCTGGTTTAACCATGGCATTCACAACACAAATGACAGGTCTGTGTTGTGTACTCGGGATAGGTTCTTCAACAAGCTTCATGCACTGTGCTGCCAACTTCCAACTCACAAAGATGTTGCCAGGATTATATCCCCTTCTCCATCTTCTGCTGTTGAATGATGCTGGCTGTTTTGGGTCATGAATGAGTTGTAGGTCATTAGTGTCAGCCCATGATTCAAGCTGTACACCATTCTCATCAGTCTCATTGTACCACCATGCTTCACCATGGCAGTTGAAATCGCCCATGACAAAATTGATATGGTCATATGTAAAATTGTTTGGTTCATGGAAAACAAAGTCCACATCTGGTGGTTTGTACACAGACGTCAAAGAGAACTTCTGAGCGCGAATGGTAAGTACTTCAATGTTATTTACTTCTGTCATTGCGGCTGATGTTACGTTGAGCCCGGGTCTGATGAAAATCACACTCCCATACTTGTCGTGAGGTCTTTCAATGGCCAAATCCATTCCTGCTATTTTAGGTCTGAGGCTGGTGGCTCCCCGGTGTGTTTCCTGCACCAACAATACGTCGCATTTATGCTTATAGCACATGTCTGCTAATAAACACTCTTATGACTAGAGAATCCCTCAATATTTATCGAGATCGTCACAAGGAGTGTTCTTGATAAAGGCCGTTGCATCTTGATGTTAACTGATTTTGGACTTTAACTTGAACTGGTGTTAGAAGGATTAGCCGGTGAAATATTTCACCGTTTCCAGGGTACGCCCGATTGCGTCTGTCTTCAGTCTTTAGACTCGCAATCTTCTAGGAGGCTCCTTCTTTGCGAAAATATCTTACCTCGTAAGGTAAGTGCTAGCTAAAACATTTCTGACTACAGTTGCTGCGGCCGGCCTCCGTGACCGAGCGGTTCTAGGCGCTCAGTCTGGAACCACGCGACCGCTACGGTCGCACGTTCGAATCCTGCCTCGGGCATGGATGTATGTGATGTCCTTAGGTTAGTTAGGTTTAAGTAGTTCTAATTCTAGGGGACTGATGACCTCAGATGTTAAGTCCCATAGTGCTCAGAGCTATTTGAACCATTTGTACTGTTGCTGCGAACTTGCTTTAAATAAAAATTACTTGGATCGAGAATGTGCACAATTCTCTTAGATGAAATATTTATTTAACGAACTGTTTTTAAGTTATTACTTGTATGAAATTCATGTTACAATACTCATTAATACTCACAAAGAGCAATATTGATACCAAATTCTTACTCTCGCAAATGTTAGACAAACCATTAATAATCATGAAAAATACTTTACAGTGAAAATTACTCAGTCTTTAATGTAAAATCCAGAGCTCCCTAATATCGATGTCTCTTTCAACGGTGATTCTAACTACTCGCGACTGCAGAGCCAATAAATAAAAGTGTTACCTTCATTCCTCTTCACACTCTTTTCTAATCTGATTACATCTCATTCATTCTTAATCACTAATAAAATCATTCTCCTTTCTTTCACAATATTCAAACACAAGTCATTTTACTTCAGCACAGATGTAGTTAACTGTAAGTCTACATTGCCCGAGTCCTCTGCTCGGCGTCTGTGTCAATCCTACTCAAACAATAGAAATCCCGTGCTCCTGGCTGCCAAGCAGCGATCACAAAACAAACATACCATATCTTCCAGAGACAGAGCTACTCTGACCGAAGGCTGCACGCGAATAATAAGCGCTTCAAAATTGTCCTTGGTGTCTCACACATCCAAAGTATGTACAAATTCCGGTGATGCAAATAACAAACTCTCAGTAGACCTGTTTCACTTAGATTTATGGGCAGGTAATATTTTTATTTATTGGCACTGCAGTCGCGAGTAGTTAGAATCATTCTAGAATGTGACATCGAGTTGAAGACTCTAGAGATATTTCATTAAAGATTGAGTAATTTGCACTGTAAGGTATTTTTTATGTTTATTAATGATTTGTCTAGCATTTATGAGAGTAAGAGTTTGGTACCCCTCTTGTACTTTGTCAGTGTTAATGAGTGTTGAAACATGAATTTCATACAATTAAAAATATATATAAGGCAATTTAAAAACTGTTTTTGAAGAAATGTTTCACCTAAGCGCATTGTCCACATCCTCGAGCCAAGTCATTTTTATTTAACGCTTGTCTATTTCAATGATGTGTATAAAGTAGTTTACTACCTATAGTTGTCTGGAGCATTGCACTAAGCTCTCAGCCACTGTAGTTAGAAATTTGTAGCTGCCGCACAAAGGGAAGCAAGCACTACGTTTCCAAGCAACTTCACTACGGTGTAAGATATTTTCGTTTCAGGATCAGTTTGCTAGTAAAAGTATCAAAGCACAGGGACCATTTCATGAGCAGCATTATTAGGCAGATGATTAACGCACAGGGACCACTTTTTTTAATTACTGAGATTAACAGTAAAGTTCAGGAATTAATCAGCTTTCACATTTTTTTAGGAAGATTATAAAACAAGGCCAAATTCATGTTGCATTCTTGCCGGCAGATATATTTGGTTTCTCTCGCAGTTGGAAGTGCAGACAGCTACGCAAATCTAAGAAACATGAACGTTACAACCAACTAACCAAGCTAATACGAGGTCAAAATTTCAAATCAAACGAAAAGAATTTATAAGGGAAACATTCAATGTGTGCGACCATTTCGGAGGAGAATGGAGGAGGAGGAGATTAATGTTTAAAGTCCCGACGACAACGAGGTCATTAGAGGCGGAGCACAAGCTAGTTAGGGAACGATAGAGAACGAAATTGGCTGTATCCTTTCAAAGGAACCCTCCCGGCATTTGCCTTAAGTGAGTAAGGGAAATCACAGAGCCCATATATCACCAGTGGGGTGAGAGGGGTGTAGGGGGTCATATAGATGTCATCCAGATAAGTGACTCGTGCGGTTAGGTGTTTTGTAAATATGATTCTATATTGCAGTCATTGCAGTAACATGACAGACCATCTCAACCCACGTAGTTTCATTTCGGTTGACCTTCCATTTCTGGGTGCTTCACATCTTTCTCAGGTATTGAATTACAATTTCTCCTTTTCATATTGGAACACTGAACATATCAACATACTGGCCACTTCACAGCTTATTTCTGTGTACAACTTTTAATGTAATTATTGACTGCTTGGTTCACGTGTGTATGTAGACTCGAGACTGTACGGAATGTTATCTCTTTCTTCGATTTCCATTTTTTTTTTTCTTTGAGAAACTGGTGCGAATTAGATGAATGGCTGTAAAGAAAGAAGCCTAAACCAAGCGCCTCTGCCTTCCATTATAACTTATTTAACAATCTTTTATTTTCCTCCGTCATCGCAGCTGTGAAATGGATCGGTAATTTGCAACAAATATTAAAGAGGATATTAATGGATAAGTTCAATGTAAGGCTATGTAGGCTACGGATGATAATTACAAATTGTCTTTAAGTTCTTTCCTTTGTCTGTCTCTTTCTGGAGGAGGTGGCAACGAACACAGAGTTCAGTTCTAGTGCGTTACTGAAATTAATCAGACGCATTCGTATTCGGTCCGCCATTCATTTTAATGTGCTGTATATATGCTACATTCCGGAATTCTACAGATAAGACGGTGTATGCAGTAATAATATAAATGTGACGGAGATATTATTGTCTACGGTTGCGTTTCAGTGAACTGGTGCGAGAAAGAAAGATATGAAGTAAATCAAACATAAGAATCATGGTACCTTCCCTGTCTTGCGAATTATGTTAGATGTAAAACGAGGTATCCTATTTACAACATATAGTGTAACAGCCCACTGCCTGTTTTAGCCCTGCACGTGTAGGACAGGTGGGCTAAGGAATGGAATGTCTTTCTTCAGGTTTCGCATTTTACAGAAACTTGTGAGTAGGTTAAGTGAATAGCAACACAGTAAGAAGCCTACGGTAGTAGTGCACCAGATTTCTGTTGTAGCTGCTTAAATATGCCTTCATTCCCCGCCGCCATCATAGACAGGACCTCTATCCTGAACGAAAGTAACTGTTTAAAACATTCTAAGAGGATGACGAAAATAATGAGAAGTAGCAGAAGAAAGAACAGCGAGAGAGTAAACATCAGAACTGGTGATCGAGAAATTGATGAATTTAAGGAATTCTGCTGTTAGGCAGCAAAATAGTGCATGACCTACGGAACAAGGAAGGCATAAAAAGCAGACTAGCTCTGGCAAAAAGGTCATTCCTGGCCAGCAGAATTCTTCCTATCTTGAAACATAGGACTTAATTTGGGAATAAATTTCTGAGAATGTACGTTTGGAGCACAGCATTGTATGGTAGTGAAACATGGACTGTGGGAAAACCGGAACAGAAGAGCATCGAAGCATCTGAGATGTGACGTTAAAGAAGAATTTTGAAAATTAGGTGGACTGGAAAGGTATGGAATGAAGAGATTTTCCTTAGATTCGTCAGGGAAAGAAAATATGGAAAACATTGACAATGGTAGGAAATCTGTTAAGACAAGAGGGAATGAGTTCCGTGGTAGTAAATGGAGATACAGAGGGTGGATACTAGAAGAAGACTGACACTGGAATACATCCAGCCAATAAGACATGAAGAGTTTGTCACGGGAGAGGAATTCGTGGCGGTCCCCATGAAACAGCCAGAAGACTGATATTTAAGTTACGACGCAGGGAGAGAGGCTATGTGGTCAAATAAACTATTTGCTATAACTCAATTAAAAGTGATTTACAACAAAATATAAGTAAAATTGGTACATTTCTGAAAACTTGCGTTCGATTGGCAAGCCTGTACGCGTATTTATTGTCTTCCCGATCGAATGATTGGTTAGAAAAACGCATCCCTTTGGGGACAGGAATACGCCTCTCACCTTTACTCTCCTGAGTAAACAGCTTCCATACAAGTATCAACAGTAACATTCGTTCTCACCAAACATTCTTTCTTACGGCAAGAATTTTGGCATTTCGTCCGGTGACTATGAATTTTACAGTCGGGGATTTTAGTCCACCAGTCCGTGTGCTACAAGTTTTTGTCCTCAGCTTGAAAATCCACTAGAAAAGTAACTCTCCAGTCCCCTCCCTCTGATATTCTGAGGGCTTTCATGAGGCGCAGCACGTCCTATTGTGCAGCGAAACACAATGTCCCCGTGGTTAGACTCGCTCGAGTTACGGATACTGTAGCTTCCCTCTTATTCTTTAACAAGACCTTTTCACCGTGATGGCCTTAACTATTCGTGCCCTCGACCACTCAACCCACGGTGATATCTCAAGATCACTGGTGACGGCGGAAGAACTGCCCATAATTTAATTTCTCTGGCTCATAGACAACATACTGCGTGATAAATCAGGTCCCTGCTAGTTTAGGACATGAAATAAACCAGGCGTCCGTGCGTCGTGATGCAGACGCCTAGTGTGCTGATAAATCCTGTCTTCGGCGTTCTGTAACAGTCTTGCTCACAAGAAATGACATCGCAATTCATGTCATGTCTATTTAGTACGGTACGATGTCAGTTCCGATTTGCCTGACTTTTCTTTTTTAAGCAATTTGTCTTTTGATGGGTTAGGTACACACCACGCGTTCCTTTCTGCGCCAAAATTTTCGTCTATAAGTATCACAAGAACGCTAGAATCTAAGGTAATTGTAGGACATACTCCAATTTCTGTGTCCGCTTTCCTTCTATAGATCCTACTAGCAACACGGAAGTTTTTCTTAATGTCTTAACAGATGTACTGTCACCCTACATAAATGTTATCTGGGTATGGCATCACGTCATATTGTACAAAACTACTGATGGACAACACCAAGCCGGCCGAAGTGGCCGAGCGGTTCTAGGCGCTACAGTCTGGAACCGCGCGACCACTACGGTCGCAGGTTCGAATCCTGCCTCGAGCATGGATGTGTGTGATGTGCTTAGGTTAGTTAGGATTAAGTAGTTTTAAGTTCTAGGGGACTGATGACCTCAGATGTTAAATCCCATAGTACTCCGAGCCATTTGAACCATTTTCTGAGAACACCAATGTTTCGGCCATGGTTACAGCGACATTCTTCTGGGTCTACTGGTGCGTTCTAGCTATGCAGTGTTCCCTATATTTTGTTATTACTGTTCACTTCGCATGCCATTACATCATAATTTTAAAAAGATAGTTCATTCCATTGGTCACTAAGAAGAAGGAGAAGGAACTTTATTTTAATAGGTTACTGCGGTGGAGGGAGAGCGCAACGTCTGTTGTCTGTTGGCTCTTGTATTATGTGCCATGGTTGGTGGTCACTGGCAGATCAGAAGTTGGCTCCTGTTTACCAAATGCTGTACGTCGGCCGCGCGGAGGCAGTTACTCGCCGGTAGTGATCGCGCTTCGTGTTCATAGTGCGGTCTGTTGGGCTCTGATTGCTGCCAGCCAAGACGGAACAGGCCTGAGTCCACCCTCTCTGTTCATGTTCTTAGGGTGATTAAGTATTTCGATGAGCTCTGATTTTGCGTTTCGTCATAACCGGCTACTTGGCTAACACACAGTCTTCGCTGGATTTTATTTCTTTTCCGCAATCTTGCTGATGTTCTGCCACTGCAGATTTGTTGCCATAGACGAAAACAGCGCTCGTGTTCCCGAATGTGCGTTGCTATTGGTCCCACAAAAGGGTAAGAACTGGGAATCTTTCTTGCCACAGCAGTACCTCAACTGCACACTATTCGTAACAAACGTGGCTTGTGTAGACGAGAGTTGTCCAGTGTAAAAACGGCACCACTATGCTGTTGCACGAGTGGTAATTCATGAGGATGCAGGAAGCAAGTGACGTGCCGTTTTGCCACGAGTTCCGTCAGTCCCCACGAACTCAAGTCACACCCGATGCATCCCACACTGTGACGCCAGAAGTAATTTCGCAGTACCTCTCCAAAGCATTGGAAGAATGGAGTTTCTTCTTAGGTCACCACCACACTCGCCAACAATGTTTAGCGTAGTACAGTACCGCTGTTCGTCGCTGAACAGTATGCGACGCCGTTCATAAGTAGTCCATGCTTTCCAGTCACGGCAGCCATTTGTGTTGTAGTGTAACAGCAGCCTGCGCATGGTATGGTAATTCCTCACTTCGGCTGCTGTTTGTCTCCGAGCAATGGTGCGGGATAACAGAGACTGTCGTCGGAAGTCGGACAGCAGGAGCGGATGTGAAGGGGTAAGGATGTACATGGTACAACAATACGATAATCCTCACCTTTCGTTGTCAGACGTGGTTAAGTGGAACATCGACGATTAATACGCCTGCCATCAGGTTTTCGTGCAGGCCAACATCGAGCCACTGTAACATCTCAATGTCCCACTAATTTGAATATTGCATGATTCGACCAGATGTTCAAATGGAGGCTCAAAATGAGGCTGTTTTCAAACTCTGTCAGATGCTTATAACGCAGCCTCACACGGGTATACGGCATCTGCGTGACCTTCTAACGCTATTCACGCCCCTTATTCGCCGTACCAGGTCTGTTAACAACAGTGAACGCGAAGAATACTAATGTGCTCTCGTCGCCGCTCTGTCACATAGAACTGAAATTATTGTTGGCACACTCGTCGATGGTGTGTTCATAAACGAAGATCCTTTAACATCCAACCATGCCTTCTCGGTGCTTCATTTTTCTTTTTTATCAGACACTCTGTATTCTATCCTTGTTTGGTTAAAAAAAAAATCAGACTGTTTCAATAATCTGGTACGAGTGTTAGTAAAGCGAGCATATGTCGCGAAATTTTTGCCCGTACAGTTCATTCGAATATACGTAGTCTTTGATTTTATATATTTTACTGTTTCATACTTTATACCAAAAGGTTAATTTTAAACACGGGCGGTTTACGATATTAATTGCTCTGTTTATTGGAACAAAGTCTACAGCTCCTCACGTGTCGAATTTGTTTAGTATTTCACAACTTATTTGCCTTCTACAAACACAGAAGCTATCTCCTGATGTACACTCATGTCCAGAAAAGAAAAGAAAACCGGTCACTTTTAACGATTAGAGACAGGATTTTCGTAATCACTGGATATGTTCCGTAGACATGAATAACGTTTCAGTCACCTCGGCTCAGCATATGTCCTGTTGCTTAGTAGGCACAGGGTCTGCCATAGGCTTTGAAAATTTGTTCCATGCTTGATGCCATTGACACGTATAAGCGCGAATGCCGTCCTTGGTGTACAGCCAACCTTGCTGTATTCTCCTGGTTCCACTTTGGTAGTTGGCTTTGGGTCACAGTACTACCCGTCGTTTCACCATACCCCGTACATCTTCAGTTGGTGACACATCTAGTGATCTGACAGGCCACGGCAAGAGCCTGACAGTCTCTGACACCAAAGAAGGCACGTGTTCGCACAGCAACATGTGTTTGTGTATTGTCTTGATGAGAAATGGCTTCTGGGGTGTTGTGCGGAAAGGGCACAGCTACGGGTCGCAGGATGTCATTCGCGTAGGTCACACCGGTCACAGTGCCCTTTTGTAACCAAGAGGGCTCGCTGTGACGACGCTTCCCCTGTCCGTGGCGAACCAAAATGCAGCCATCATTTTCAAACATACATAACTTGAATTCGTCCAAAAACACTATCGTATGCCATCCCTGTCCCCAGTGACGTCATTTCATACACCGTAGCCGTCTAGCACGTTTCTGCACATTCGTCGAAAGTAGGTGGAGAAATGGACGACGTGCACGTAACCATGCCGTAATGAACGGCGATAGTCTGTCACCGCTGATAGTGTGTGATATGTTACAACATTCCGCAGTTGCGCCAGAGCCGAGGAGGTAGCAGACCTGCCCTGAAATGCTATTCGGATGAGGTGTTGATCTTCTCGGTGGGTGATCTCGGTGATGCGACCTGACCCATCTCGTCGTGTTGTACTGCCTTCCGTACATATGCTGCACACACTCATTGCACTGCCGAAACACTTTAAAACATAAGCAGCAATTTTCAGGATCGATGCATAACATACAAAAAATGCGACATCTTTCAAATTCACTAATTTGACGGTACGGTCCGCGCACACGTCTGCGAGGCACCTTGTACGTCTGCCCCAGCCACACTGACCCATTACCTTCGGTTTATGGTGACGAGGGCTGCATTCATATTTTACCGGTAGGTGGTGTTGCGCCGCGATATAGATGTTGACCTTGAACCCGCGGCCTACTTGGTTCAAATGCTATTCATTTCTTCAGAACATACTAAAGTATATGTCCTGTGAATACTGATGTCCTATTTCTAGTCAATCAAGGTGTTTCTTTCTGAACATGAGTGTACAATAATTCAGTCTCTTACTCTGTGCTTCCCACATTTTCTGCGGAGACCCTTCTGGTTTCTGAACTTATCAGCACACTCAGTCTTTTCTGCAACTCCACATCCAAGGCGCTTTGATTCTTTGGTTTGGCGTCTTTAGTCGACAAGTTCTAGTCCCCTTCTTATGTCCTTGCTTCGTGCGTTATTTTGCATCCACCGGAAGGGAGTTCTTTTCTGTGCTCTACAACGATCTCTCTAATTTTGATATTAAGTTTGTTGCTAATCTCATTTCTACTGTTCTTGAATACGTTTGTGTCTGATTTAAGCTCAATATTTTTTCCTGTGCAACAGATTCCTCTTTCCATTGAACAGGTCCTATAGTGCGTTCACAACTTCACAAAGGATATGATTACCGAAACTTATTGTTGTTATCTTTTCACTTAGAACGTTGTTGACCCTTTCGAAACATTTTTTCTATTTTCTTGCAATGCGTTTTCGATAATAACATAAATAGTAGAGGAAAGAAACTGCATTCCTGTTGTGTGACTTTTTAATCCTGTCTTCGTACTCTGTTGGTTCCCTCGTAAAAAGTGTGCGCTGCCCGTCTTTCTCTGTAACGTATTTCTATTTTCTTGTTTTTAAAAATATTACATCATTTGATGCTGAACAAATCCTATGAAATCAGCTTTATTTATTTTCTTTAGTCTTATTTCCAGTATCAAGTGCGACGTCTCGTATGCCTGCCTGGTGCCATTACCTTTCCTAGCGCCAATGTAATAGGCAGGTAACAGTGTCTCACTTGTCTTCCCAACACTTTAGTGTCCTATTTCAGTGACCTAACAGCGTGACTGTTTTTGTACTTATCTCTCTTTACTATCTTCAGGATTGTGTGAATGAGTCTTCCCATCTGAATCATGAATCCCCGTAGCACTTCCGTACTGATCGAACCTACCGGTAACAAATCAAGCAACCCGCCTCTAAACTGCGTCGATGTCTTACTTGAATACGAATCGGCGGGGATCCCAAGCGATCGAACAGTACTCAAGAATGAGACGCAGTAGCGTTCTCTTTTACGGATGAGCTACACTTTCCCAGAATTCTTCCAATGAAACGAAGTCTGGCATTCGCCTTCCCTGCCAACAACATGATGTACTCATTCTGTATCATATCGCTTTGCATCGTTGCGCCTTGACATTTAATCGAAATGACAACGTCAAGGTGCATACTACTAATGCTCACTTCTAAAATTATTGGACTGTTTTCTTCCTCTTCATCTGTGTTACCTCACCTTTTTCTACATAGCTGCCATTCATCACACCAACCATAAATATTGTATAAGTCATCTTCTATATTCCCACAACCGCACAACGACATCTTCCCATACACCACAGCATCATCAGCAAACAACCGTAAATTGCTGCTCATCCTGCCTCTCAGGTGCTTTACGTGTACAGAGAATAAAATCTGTCCTATCACACTTCCCTGGAGCACTGATGACTATACTCATGTGTCAGATGAACACTCGCCGTCTTACTTAAAAAGTCATCGTGCCACTCACATATCTGCTAGCATAAACCACATGTTCGGATCCCCATCAACAATCTGCAGCGAGTCACCGTGCCAAATGCTTTCCGGATATCTAGGAATACGGAAGATTCAATAGAATTACATCATGGGGAAATACGCGCCCTGTAATCAGATATTGGAGGTAAGATGAACACAAGAGCTGATATTGACACAGACCTCAATTTAGTAACGACCAAAAGTAGGACGCTGCTACGGAGGATTGTCAATGCCCAATGAAATGGATAGTCAAGCATTAAGATATGATGATGCCCTTTGAAAGTCTGTTAGTCTGTTGATACTGCTATAATGAATACCACAGTAGCCATTCAGCTGAGAAGAGCGACTGTTTATGCCGTGAAAACATAATAGAGCGAGCTGTTTACGAAGTTCACTGTCCACGTAATGACTCTATCAATAGCTCTGACTCTGTACGTGAGTCCCACACGGTAATAACTGCTAATGATAAAATGTACTGTAATCATCCACCGGAGAACAGCTTAAACCCGGCTATTACTCGTACTTTAGCCATATTTTCAGTGGTAGGCTTTCCCTGCGATATAATTACCAAATTACGTAATGCAGTCTGCAACTTTCATATAATACTTTCTGTTCGGATCAGAGCTCAAAACAGAGTTTGACTTCCGTTTCCATGAGCTCGTCGTGGCAAATCGTAGGTTTGCTGCTATGCTTTTATTTTCCTTTTTGGTTCTTCAGTCTTCTGACTTGTATGATACTCCTAACTATTACCTCTCCTGTGCCTACATCTTCATCTCAGAGCGTTCCTTAAAAACGTCATCATCAGTTATATGTTGGATTTGTTGTGGCCTCAGCTACTGGTGCACATAAGTAATAAGCAAACAAACCCGTGGGCCAGCTACCGACCTGATTCATCAGTTGTGGGCAGTGATAATGCTGGCGTAGTATTTTGCAAGGTGGCGTTCTACCATTAGTGGTGGAGGAGGTTGTTACATGTTGTGAAGGCACTCAGTATTTCCACAGCCGATTACGTGACGGAAACCTAGCTCCTGCAGTAACATTCCAGCAGACGATATCTCCACGCCAGTCATCAGTCGACTGTGTGACCAAGCTGCTGCAGTCTCATCAAGCAGCATCAACATCTAGGTGAAGCTACTGTTTTGTTATCAGTCAGTTAGTCCTGACGGTTCTGGGCTACGAATTGGATGTCCTGAGACTTGTATACCTAATGGATTCCATCCTCTGACACTCCAGTCTGTCTCCAAGAGTCCGAAACCCAATTCAGAGAGTCTGTATGATCGAGCCAGTCACCTTGGGATGCCTTCAGGTACGCCAGCCAAATCCCGAAGTTCACTGCACTGCGGTGCTGATACCAGATTCCCGGAGCAAGGACACCATGGTTATCAGCCACTGTACCGCTCTGATGCCATTGCACTGCCACTGCAGGGCCACCACCCGATAGCTACAATCGGCTCCTGCTCTGCATCCAGCGACCTGGTGCACGGAAAAATCGAATAATGAAGAATATTGTTAACAGGCATTCTTGACTCAGCCCTCGCCATGGTACAGCAGACATCTCGACATAAGCAATATTAATTTCGTTGTTTGCACAGGGTGCAACGGAAATAAGCGCAGATATTTATGTAGTGACTGGGGACTGTGTACTGAACAACATAACAACAGTATATAAGTTATTTACAGTATAATAATTACAGCTGTTGCAAGTCATATGATTTCTGGTTAATGCATGTGGAAAGAGCAAGCCATTAATGCTTATTTTCTCTTGGGCGGCATGTCATGTGTTCAAGTGTAGACGTGTACGCAAAATGGCTTAGTCTATACCGACAAGGGTAGCTCGCTTAGCGTTGCTGTTACGACCGTGGAGAAAACGTCAGGTAATAAATTACGTGACATGGTTGGGGGAAGACTGTTAGGACGCAGAGGAAGAAAAACAACCAACGCAATAATGTGCGTACATATTAAACAACCACATATAAAAGTATTTTAAATATTTTCGTTTGTACCCCTTACACCCTGTGTAAGAACCTGGACGCTTATTATTACATCCAGCAGCAGTCATGAATTAAGACAGAAAGGAATTAGAGACATTGGCTGCGAGCGGGCATTCATGGAAAGCAATGGGGAGAGTGGAATCCACACACTACTAATGCAGTACCCCTTGTTCATTATCCTCATCAGTCACGGCATTTCGCTGATTCCCGTGAGCTCGAGCCTGATACGCATTTGCACTGAACAGATCGTTGGCCGTCTCGCGTGCTAGGGCAGTCCGAGCAGTTGGAATAGCCACTGACCACTGTGTCCGGATGGCTTGATGCGACTGTTGCACGGCACCAGATCAGCGGTAGTGATCAACAGAGGGAGAACAGAGTATTTTAAGAGCTTAAGATCAGTCAGACAGAGTTGCCCCTTGTCGATCCTTGTCTATGCAATCGCCTTACAACAGTGCCCTGCAGGCCTTCGCCGCCGTCTTACTGGGATCTCCCTGCGACATCTATCATTCATATGTAGAGATAACGCGGATGACATTGTGTTCCTTGGCCGGAATGAGGGGGAGACGACTCGATCAGCACTGGATTGACTGCAAACGTACGGCATGGCAGCTGCAATGAAGTCAACTTCCGAAAATCACAATTCATGCATGTGGGGCGTAGACTAGAACCAGGAACGGAAGGGTTCTTACCAGTGGTGCAAACCCTCCGATGTTTGGGTATCACCTTTCGTGAGGAGACGACGGGAAAAGCTGCAGACAACTACCGACGGCTGTTGCTCGGTGTCCGCACGTCAGTACGACTAAACGCCCCACAGTCGATGGATGTGCTGCAGCGAGTGTCACTCGTCAACCTTTATCTCGCTCCCATGATTTGCCACCTGACACACCTTCTCCCCTTGACGAACACGATGGCTATGAAGATTCAGGCGGCTTTTGGGTACAGCTCTTTAAGGTGCAGTACAACACACTTACCCTCCCAGCGCGTTTAGGGGACGTTGGTTTTGTGAACGTGCACGAAAGACGCGTGCGATGTATATTAATACTTTGCTAAAACGGTAGCGCCACAGGAATCGTCGCTTACAGGGACGATCCTCGAAGAACTGGTACCAACATCGCATCTTTCCTCGGTCAGTGTCGGCCATATAACGTCCCCATTAATGTATGTACGCACTTACATCGTTGAACGCAGTTACGTTTGAGAGCGTTTACCGATGTCCAGGCAGTCCATGTCGAAGGACGTGTACCATCTGATTATTCGACAAATCGCCCGGAACACCGTGGAAAAGAAACATTCTGCCTTAAATTGGCACGTGGTGCAGCGTACGGTACACCATCGCCACCTACTTACAACATTCAGGTCAACGTGGTATACTGTAGTGAACTGGGAATACCCGCCGAATGACAAGAAGTAAGCAATACTTTTAGCGGATTCGCCCATGTGACAGCAATGCGGCATGCTGGATACGGACGATCACCGGCTGGTCTGAGGCGAGGCGTTGGCTGTCTGGTCTCTAGCAAGGAAGACACTAGCATTCATGCCGTGCACTATATATACAGCAATGTCTTCCAACATAGTATTTTCGGCGTCATAAGACGAACGCAGTGGTATGGATCACAAGTGTGACGGTCCATTACGTGCGTAAAGAAACACGTCTGAACTTACTGAACGTCTGGATTACTGGCAATACTTGCAAGATGGCCACACAAAACTGTTACGGCTACGAAAGTACAAGGACTGGTATACAAATTTCCTAGGAACGATTTTTTCGGACCCGCCATATACTTGGGATGTGCCGGGTGCGCGTAAAGACGAGCGGCGGTGTAGTCGTTGTGGAACCGATCAAGTATAGTGGTCACCTATTTAAAACTACGCGAATATGCGACCCAGGAAGAACTAACACTTGCACAGTTAGCAATGGAATGTTTCTTTGAATTTTGTTTTAATATTTATAAATACTTTTTTTAAGCGTGCCGGAGGAGGCCTCACTCTGACTTTATTGTTATTTCATTCTGCACAGCAGCGAAGTTCCTTCCACGACAGTTGTATTGCATAAGAACGTACTATGGTTTTGTGAATAATAAAGGTTTCTATTTCTCTTACCTTCCTCAAAAACAAAATTTTAAAAAAATTAAAAAAGTGGGTAGAGCACTTGCCCGCAAAACGCGAAGGTACACAACTCGACTCTCGGTCCTGCAATTAAAAAAGTAAAATAAAAAAGTAAAAGAAAATTAATAAAGAGCAAAAAAGTAAGGAGATCCCGGATTCGAACCCCATTTAAAAAAGTGATTACAGCATCTGTTTAGTAAGCAGGGGACGCGGGATCGAAACGCAGTAGGGCACCAATTTTCCACTTTCGGCATTGATTTCAGAGAATGCGTGCTCGCAGCCAGTCTCTGGAATGTCTTTATTTCACCCTAATGCGTGTTTCTACATATTCATCTTTCTCAACCGCTGTTAAAAAAGACGGAGAAAGCAGTAACAACTGACTGACACTTACCCTCCCTAGCAGTAAGAATCAGTTTACAATGTCAGCAAGTTGCATACAAATCAGTCAAAACAACTCTGAACGGTGGCCTAAGGGAAGTTCAGCGTCACCCACATCACAGACCGCTAAATTGGAAATGGTTTACCTGTGACATTTGTTTCAAGCAACAAAGTTATTGTTTTTACATCTTCTAATAATTCGAAAATTTGTTATATGATTTCTGTAAGCCCGGTATTTTGATTTTGTTATGTAATATTGCGCGTAACTTACCTGATTAATGCTAGCCACGACTGCCCTACTGGAAATGACATCTATAGGTTTGACATTAAAATGTGTCAGTGCTGTAAAGAACTATTTCACTTTCATATGCTGTGATTATGGCTCGCCATCATTCTCCATAAAAAATATTTCATGTGATAATTTTACAGATCATGTGCTTGCGATACTTTCTGTGAGTGTACAATAGTTGGCACTGAACTTAAAGCACCACAAATTTGGTTCACAGGTTTCAAGCAAGTTCCATTCCCCCGAAATGTGACAGGATAGGCTGCCCGTAATTATATAATAGTTAGCATGTAACCCCTGTCACTGCAAATTTGGTTCAAAGGTTCAAAAACACTCCATTACCTCGAAATTTGGCAGGATAAGCTGCCGGAAAGGAAACATTTTCCCAACTTCAGACTATGGAAACAATGGGTTTTATTCAAATGGAATTATGTAACTTTTTAACTCAATTAGAGAGTTTTATTATGACATACGATGGAACACTCGTTTGAATCAAATAATAAGGAAATAAGCTAAATCTTACGTCAAATGTTGGCAGTCCATTGCAGCCTTCGGTCTTGTAGTAAATGGATATGAAATTGCCCTATCCAAGCCGTCTGGGCGTAAGTATTTTCAATATTTTTCATTATGTGTAACATTCCAGTACAAATATTCATTGTCACTGCGTTATTCCTCTGGAGAAAAGTAGAAATATACCTAGAATGATTGGGTTTGAAAACCTTGATAGACAAAGAAATAGTAACTTTTACTACAAATTGTCGAAAATAGTTCCTTCATAATGCGTGGAACTGTTTACGAAATAATATGAGTGTCCACGTTATACCCTGTTTGTTCGCTGCAGTGGTTATCTGACACGGTGGATGGATTTTACGGCTCGGCGCGGCGCTGCCGTCAAGTCCCACAAGTGCACTACCGCCCCGCACCACACATTACAGATTGCCCTCCCACCACCAGACTCTTCCCTGCGTCACCGTAATGGCTGAACTCAAAGCTGCCTGTCCGCTTGATGGCCTACCCCAGCGTAGACGATAATTACAGTGCTGTCTGGAAGCGCAGCGACACGGCTGATGATGGGAGTTCAGTCACCGTGATATTAAAACTTGGCCCCGCTCCGCGATGTCCTTTGTCAGGGAAATACTAGCATTGTACTCACATGTTATCTACCACCACACTAATGTGAGGTTACGGCAAGAATCTACCATATATGAACCGTAACAGGTGACGGCAAAAAAAAGAACAAGTACGTCATTAAAAAAACTTTGGGGCACCGCTCACGAAGAGGACTAATTTTGAGGTTAACGTTATGCACTTGCAGCTAGTGTCTACTAAAATATACGTAGCGAATTTGCAGAATGAATCTTTTACGCTGCGGTGGAATGTACCGGCACATTAAAAGGGAGTTGAAATGGTTCAAATGGCTCTGAGCACTATGGGTCTCAACTGCTGAGGTCATAAGTCACCTAGAACTTAGAACTACTTAAACCTAACTAACCTAAGGACAACACACACATCCATGCCCGAGGCAGGATTCGAACCTGCGACCGTAGCGGTCGCGCGGTTCCAGACTGTAGCGCCAGAACCGCTCGGCCACCAGCGGCCGGCTAAAAGGGAGTGTGCGGGCTCGAGTCAACATTATAAACATGATAAAAACACTAAACACAACCAGCACCATTGCCTTCTGGTGATCTTGTACTCGTATATGTCACAGAGAAACGTAACTCGAGTCTTATGCTGTGTACGTTTAGGAAGTTACGAGGCAAGCTGAGAAAGTAAGTGTACTGTGACCATAATGGATTTTGTTTTAATTTTTTTGTTTTTGAGAGTTGGTAACACTGACTGGTATAGGGGTAGGGAGCTCTTGAACTAGAGCGAGCGCCATAGGAAGACGAAAGTACGTAAACTCATGTTGTAATGACCAGTTGAAATGGAAGATGTGGGTAAAAACTCCTTCGAAGTGGGAGCCACATGCTGCCAACAGTACGACGCAGCCAAAGTGTCTTGCGTAGGGATGATGAGATAAAGATAAAAGAGCTTAGAGCAGTTACTGTGAAATTCAGGTAGTCGCTTTTCCCTCGATCACTACGTAAATGCAATAGAAAAGAAAAGCACTGTAAAGTGGCTTGCCGACTTCTATAGCCACAGATGTAAATGCTTCCTTTACGCTTAGTGAAAATTGAGACGCGTATAGAATGTGTGAAGTGACACGAGAGAACAGTGCTAAGCGCATGTTCCGCACGTGCTGCGCTGCTACTACGCGTATTGAAACGCCTACACATTCTTGTCCACCACCTATTGGCGATGCGCTGCGCTGACGGAATCGAGACGCGCGCCCTGTAATTTTTCTCAAACGATTTTACAAAAACTCTTCAGTAAAAAATTGATTGTTTACATTGCTTCTATCTCATCTTCATGTTGAAGGGCCCATCATCTTCCTAATACTCATATTCATGTTTAACTAAAACACTGCGCAAAATTGGAAAATTTTGCAATGAAAAATACGAATAGCTATGATTTTGAGCTTGGTGCACATTGCAATATATGTTGCTGTGGGTGAAATTTAGCTAATATATGACTTCGGATCGCGAGAAAATGGCCGATCACACGCGTGCGAGAAAGAAATATATGTAATATCCCTTGTTTTGAAATTTCTTTATTAAGTTTTTACATTCACCTTCTCAGTTGAGAAGGTGAAACTTCTGAATTTAATGCTGAAATTGCTGAGTGATATAGGATGAATGTGTACCTGCTTCAACTGCTGAGTGAAACTGAACGTACTGTCTGTTTGCTTGTCTTTGTCATTTCAACACAGACCTACAGAACTGATCCTGACAAGTGCACCCCAAACTTATTTATTTATTGCCCACAATAAACAACGATACCGCCATCTGGCTGCTCAAATGATTAACACAATCGAATGGCATTGGCATTGAATTAGAAGAGATTCTAACAATGACCTATACATTTCATAAGATACTTACCTCACAGAAAATCTTCATTACACGAAATACAGAGATACAGCAAGCCCCAATACAGCCAGCTAAATCAAAGATTTTAACTACTGTAGGCTCTAACTACTAATAGGCATGTGGTTAGAAAAGGAAAGATTTTGTTGCAGAGAAAACAATGTATTTCGCAAGTTTTACCTTAATAATGTGACATTCAGTTCAAAAAATTATGTAGTCATTCGTGACATCCAGTTCCAAAAATTATATAAAAATCAACAATAATACAGTTCCATGACGGACACACGTCCAGATCGCCCGCTTGCGCTAGCACTTCAGGCTTCTAACGTCCATCACTGCTAACTATTAACATCCAACCTCCATCTTTGCTGGCTATTCACCTCCAACAGCGAGTCCGACCAGATACAGAGTCTCTTACAGAGAGAGCACAGCGCTGTCAGAGTTATTAATGCAGTCTATCACGCTGCTAACATATAGCCGGCAAGTGTGGCCGTTCGGTTCTAGGCGGTACAATCTGGAACCGCGCGACCGCTACGGTCGCAGTTTCGAATCCTTCCTCGGGTATGGATGTGTGTGATGCCCTTACGTTAGTTAGGTTCAAGTAGTTCTACGTTCTAGGGGACTGATGACCTCAGATGTTAAGTCCCATAGTGCTCAGAGCAATTTGAACCATTTTTTTTTTTTTGCTAACATATAAACAGGCTACTTACATTCCTGGCAGATTAAAACTGTGTGACGGACCGAGACTCGAACTCGGAACCTTTGCCTTTCGCGGGCAAGTGCTCTACCGACTGAGCTACCCAAGCACGACTCACGGCCCGTCCTCACAGCTTTACTTCTGCCAGTATCTCGTCTCCTACCTTCCAAACTTAACAGAAGCTCTTCTGCGAACTTTGCTTGGGTAGCTCAGTCGGTAGAGCACTTGCCCGCGAAAGGCAAAGATCCCGAGTTCGAGTTTCGGTCCGGCACACAGTTTTAATCAATCACAAAAAAGTTCAGTAGTAAGACAATAGTATTCAGGTGGTCAATACTATCACTGCTCATTTGTGCAGTGCTGAAGTGAGCATACGGCAGGGTACCTCTCTCACACTGCTAACGTGATGCGAGGCGCGAAAAATTGTGCCGCAACCACGCCACGCGAGCTGGCGCCGAAGCGTGTCGCGTCGCCATCGCACCGTGTCCGAATTTGCGTGGTCCCGCTTCAACCTGTTAACGCACAAAAATGCACGCTGTGTTGTGCCGTGCCGCGAGCGCTATGCGCGTCTCTGTTTGCACCTACCCTTAAGGAATACACGCTAGATCACCTTCCTCAGTTCAAATATCGTTCTTTATGTATCTCCACTCGACCTCATAAATCCTTAGGCGTTAACTATACCGCGAAAATGCAGTGCTTTTGTTATTCTGAGATACGATTCAGCGACTACAGCCGTTATGAAATACATTAAATATATTTGCAACAGCGAATAAAAGGTGTATCCGACACGGATTATACAAACCTATTACGCTCTCATCTTGTACCAAAAAGTCAGTTTAGCCACTACTTTTTGGGGAAGTAGATTCACGAAAAGGTAATTAGCGTGAAAAGTCTGCCGGTTCATCGCATAAACGGTAAAATTAATGTAAATCTGACTTCAAAAGTTCCCAAAGAGAAATGAAAGTACAGCGTTACTGCTTACAGCATGTAAACACACCAAAAAAAAGTTTTGCATCACCTCAGTTCCGAGAGTTCCAGAACCTCTACAGAACATTGGAATAGATATCAACATAAAGATCATTCCCTCCCTTCTTTTTTTTTTTTTTTTTTTTTTTTTTTGCTCATGAAAACCACACATTGCAGTATCGCTCGGAGGATGGCGTTCACCTATAGTACAGCCGTTACGGCGCCTTCCATGACCACCAGCGGCGCACGTCGGCCCCACATAATGCCACCCCAAAGCAGCAGGGAACCTCCATCTTGATCCACTCGCTGGACAGTGTGTCTAAGGCGTTCAGACAGACCGGGTTGCCTCGTCTCCGACGATTGTCTGGTTGAAGGCATATGCGACAGTCATCGGTGACACAACGTGATGCCAAACCTGAGCGGTACATTTGGT
This sequence comes from Schistocerca piceifrons, assembly GCF_021461385.2. Taxonomy (NCBI): domain Eukaryota; kingdom Metazoa; phylum Arthropoda; class Insecta; order Orthoptera; family Acrididae; genus Schistocerca; species Schistocerca piceifrons. The sequence goes on along the minus strand of NC_060142.1, from coordinate 268,310,377 downwards.
ATGTTATTGGGCCGTGCTGCATGGTGTCGTGGTTGCAAAGGTGGACCTCGCCAAGGCCGTCGGCAGTGAAGTTGCGCAACATGCAGCCTATTGCGCACAGTTTGAGCGTAACACGACGCCGTCTGTTGCAGGGAAAGCCTTATTCTACATGGTGGCGTCGCTGTCAGGGTTCCTCCGAGCCATAACCCGTAGGTAGCGGTCTTCCACTACAGTAGAAGCCGTTGGGCAGCCTGAGCGAGGCATGTCATCGACAGTTCCTGCCTCTCTGTATCTCCTCCATGTCCGAACAACATCGCTTTGGTTCACTCCGAGACGCCTGGTCATTTCCCTCGTTGAGAGCTCTTCCTGGCACAAGGTAACAATGCGGACGCGATCGAACCACGGTATTGACCTTCTAGGCATGGTTGAACTACGGACAACAAGAGCCGTGTACCTCCTTCCTGGTAGAATGACTGGAACTGATCGTCTATCAGACCCCCTCCGTCTAAAAGGCGCTACTCATGCATGGTTGTTTACATCTTTGTACGGGTTTTGTGACATTTGTGAACAGTCAAAGGGACTGTGTCTATGATACAATATCCACAGTCAACGCCTGTCTTCAGGAGTTCTGGGAACCAGGGTGATGGAAAACCTTTTTTCCTTATGTGTATAAGCGTTCCAATTTGGAAGATTCATGAGACTCTCCGCAGAAGATGCAATTGTCCACAGGAAGGTGAAGTGGCATGTAATGATAGGAATGACTAGTAAGGAATGTACCGAATTTTGTTTCTTAGCCGAAAGCAATGCTACGAATGCGAAACGCACCAGGTTCGAGATACCCGTTTGGTGAAACATCGTTTCATGATGTACATGCTCGTCCGACGGAAATAGTCGATCCTCGAAGGCCTTTCCTAAGAGAACGAAGGAGTGATAGTCACATGTAAGAGATCAAGACTATAGGGCGGGTTTTCGAGTGCCTCCCACATGTGTTGGCGTAACTTAAGCGTTCCGACTCTAGGGATATGGGGACGTGCGTTATCATGAAGCATCACGACCCCAGCGTTACAAGGATGCTCAACAAACTTCATTGGCCCGATGCTACAAGTCAGCCAAGCATTGTGTCTCACAGATTAATTTACTGTTGAATTTCCTAGAGAGTGCTCTTCCTAAATATTCGGAAAACGTATTACTTCCGCGCACATACGGCCCGTTAAGTAATCGTAAAGAGAAAATTTTGTAGCTCAGAGCTCGTACGGGGGTTTCGGAAGCTGCTAAAATAATAAATCGCATTTGCCGATGACATCATATAGTATGAATCTAATTGTACATAAAGAAGTAGCCAATTTTTGGGCATTTCGATACAAATTGACACAATAAGAAACAAACTTGTTAATGAGATTACCTAAAATCTGACTGAGTGAAGAGCCCAACAGGACGCATAAATGCACGGTCGATAATGAGTCCGTACTATGCATACCTACTGTACATCAAAATTACAGCCTTGCGCGTATACTGTGGGGAAATTTCCCCACTGCTCTGGGTACTTTCAGAAACTAATTTTCGGAAAACAAACGAGAGTCGTTAATGTTGCTACGGGAGCAGAGCTATACATGTAAACCATATGTATCACAGACTTCGGACAAATATATACCGTTTAGAGCCTAGAGCCTAAGGTACGGTCTTTTACTTATTAACTTCCCAGAACGTATTCATTCATTGGCTGATGTCCTACATCTGTTTCCTTTGACATCACCCTCCTAGGTTGTGGTTTTTGTTATTGGCAGGAAATTTGCAGCCTTGATTAGTGCCCAAATGTTTCCCCTGTCCTGTATGGTGTCACCCGTGACGTTAAGTTTTCTTTTCCCTTCCAGCCATCCCGTAGTATTTTTCAGTTTGTAAAATTAATTATTCTTTTCCTTATTCTATTTTTATTGATTTTGTAAATATGACTCTAAAACTTTAATATTCTTTTCCTTATTGCGTTTGTGATTATTTCCATGTTTCTGTATTGATCTTCATTTATCCTCTTCGTGCAATTGTCATCTTCGTTCTTTTGTTGGCCTATATTGTATCTGAGTATTTTTCTTTCTTTCTTTTCGAGATATTCTTGTTGACCTATTTTATTCCGTACTAGGCATTCATATCCGTAAAGTGCTTCCGACGTAATTACTGTTGTGTAGTTTTTAATTTTTGTCTGGAATGATAGTCGTCTGTTATTATATTCGTTTTGAGTGAGTTTGTATTCTAATTCCATTTTCTTCGCTTTTTCTTTGTTTGTGGTATTATGTAATACATTTGATTGTATCGATTCTCCCACGTACTTAGTGATATGAGCTCTTTTGATGTTTCGGTGTTGGGTTTGTATGTATCTTTCTCTGTCCAATATATTCCATTTTCTGATTCTATATTTGTAGCTCATTTGTAGCTAAAATTTCGTGAAGTGTTTCTATCATTCCCCTTTGCGTGTGTTTTGTTCTTAGAAATTATTGCAGTATCGTCAGAAAAAGTGAGACATTTAAACCCAAATCTTCTCATCCTCGTCGCAGATGGATTCTTTTGCTTGTAGTTCTTTATCCGACTCTCTCATGACCTTGATTGAAGAGAATCGGCGAAAACCCCTCACCCTGTCGAACAGCTGTGTTAATTCTGAAGGGTTTAGAAACGTTTCACATGTATATATACAGGGTGAGTCACCTAACGTTACCGCTGGATTTATTTCATAAACCACATCAAATACTGACGAACCGATTCCACAGACCGAACGGGAGGAGAGGGGCTAGTGTAATTGTTTAATACAAACCATACAAAAATGCACGCAAGTATGTTCTTTAACACAAACCTACGTTATTTTTAATGGAACCACGTCAGTTTTGTTAGCACATCTGAACATATAAACAACTACGTAATCAGTGCCATTTGTTGCATTGTAAAATGTTAATTACATCCGGAGATATTGTAACCTAAAGTTGACGCTTGAAACCTCCGACGTTCAGTTGCGTGTTGTAACAAACACGGGCCACGGTCGGCGAACAGCATCTGCAGGGACATGTTTACGATGACGACCGTGTTTACGAGTGTGGCTGTAGTGCACTGTTGTGGTTTGGTCTTGCTGTCGCAGTGTCCGCATGTAGCGCTTGCTGCTATTGTTATTCTGCATTCGTCTCCGCACGCAGACCAACTGTAGTACACGGTGTTACCAGATGTCTGTGATAGTGTAGTGTTGCAGGAACTGTGACCATGGTGTATTCCAACTCTGAAAAGGCGGAGATGATACTCATCTATGGAAAGTGTCGACGAAATGCAGCTGAAGCCTGCAGGGTGTATGCAGAACGGTACCCGGACAGAGAGCATCCAACGTGCCGCACATTGCAAAATATCTACCGCCAACTGTATGCAACAGGTATGGTCGTAGCACGCAAACGGGTCCGTAACAGGCCCGTCACAGGAGAAGCGGGTGCGGTTGGTGTGTTAGCTGCTGTTGCCATGAACCCACACATGAGTACACGGGACATTGCGAGAGCCGGTGGACTGTCATGCGCATACTGCATCGTCATCGCTTTCACCCGTTTGATGTGTCGCTACATCAGCAATTATATGGTGATGACTTTAATCATCGAGTGCAATTCTGTCAATGGGCATTAACAGAGAATGCGTTGCAGTTCTACCTGTTTACCGATGAAGTGGGTTTCACAAACCACGGGGCAGTGAATCTACGGAACATGCATTACTGGTCCGTGGACAATCCTCGCTGTCTCAGACAGGTAGAGCGACAGCGACCGTGGACTGTAAATGTATGGTGCGAAATCATTGGCGACCACCTCATTGGTCCTCACTTCATTGCAGGGGCCCAAACAGCTGCAACATACATCGCGTTTCTACAGAATGATCTGCCAGCGTTGCTCGAAAACGCGTCGACGTATGTGGTATCAGCATGATGGTGCACCTGCACATTCCGCAATTAACACTAGGCTGACCCTTGACAGGATGTTCGACGGGCGTTTCGTAGGACGTAGAGGACACATAAATTGGCCAGCCCGTTCTCCTGATCTTACACCTCTGGATTTCTTTCTGTGGGGTACATTAAAGGAGAATGTGTACCGTGATGTGCCTACAACCCCAGAGTATATGAAACAACGTATTGTGGCAGCCTGCGGCGACATTACACCTGATGTACTGCGGCATGTACGACATTCATTACGCCAGAGATTGCAATTGTGTGCACCAAATGATGGCCACCACAATGAACATCTATTGGCCTGACATGTCGGGACACACTATATTCCACTCCGTAATTGAAAACGGAAACCACGTGTGTACGTGTACCTCACCTCTCATGGAAATGTACATGTGCGTCAGTGAAAAAGACCAATAAAAAGGTGTTAGCATGTGGACGTAATGTGCTGTTCCAGTCTCTTCTGTACCTAAGGTCCATCACCGTTCCCTTTGGATCCCCACGTAATTCGGTGCTCTCCGATATACACGATCCAACAGCGGAGGAGTGGTACTCAAGCGTCAACTTTAGGTTACAATATCTCCGGGTGTAATTAACATTTTACAATGCAAGAAACGGCACTGATTACGTATTTGTTTATATGTTCAGATGTGCTAACAAAACTAACGAGCTTTCCATTTAAAAAAACTAGGTTTGTGTTAAAAAACATACTTCCGTGCATTTTTGTATGGTTTGTATTAACCAATTACACTAGCCCCTCTCCTCACGTTCGGTCTGTGGAATCGATTCGTCAGTATTTGATGTGATTTACGAAATATATCCAGCGGTAATGTTAGGTGACTCACCCTGTATATTAATGGGCTACGACAGTAGTATAAGAAAAACTTTGACACATACAATTACACTACTAGACTGTAGGGAAGCATAAAAGTAATCCCAGGTAACTCAGCGTGGTTAATATGGAAATGGGATGAAGAATATTTCCCACAATCTAAGACAGGAAAGCCCAGTCACGCCTGGGCAGTTGGGTTTCCTATCTTACGTTGCAGAAAATATTTTCCATGCGAATTTCGTGTCGCCCACTTTATATTTGAATGTTTTAAAAAGGTAAATACTCTATGAGAAAACGGCTGTTCGGCAAGATCCAGGTGTTTTTAAATGTATAATACGCACCAAAACATTTGGAAAAGGTTTTGTTAAAGAAACGTGTGAAGGGGACACATGAAGTTTTTGTGCACGTGTGTTATTATTTATTTTTCCAAAAGCCGGATTTAGATCAGTATCATCTTGAGGCTTGTACCACATATGATCAATGAACTAAGTGAATAAATGTATTATTGTTCCAACACGTCATACGCTAATGGACCAGCCAAGGGAGGATACACGCTGTAAGGTGACATTCCTACTTGCGTATTCACTAAACTCCGCTACGTGTTCTGCGCAAAAGGTGTTAAACGTTGCGTGCCCCTTTTCCCACAACCGCTACGCTGACAGGTGCCCCACCCGCGGCCACAAAGCCGCCAGCTTTCTCTGCCGTTCCCCGCCCCGTTATGAGCCCTGTCGATTTTCCGACTGGAGTCGATATGGCAGCCGACGTATTGACCGGCGCCTTTCATATCGCGCGGCGCTGTCTAACCACTTTCTTACAACTTGCTGGGACTCGGCAGGGCGCAGCCGTTCTCCGCCTCGGCCGGCTCTCCGACAGACCAGCAGCATTTCTTTCGCGAGGCTCGGCTGCGCTCGCCCAGCGGCTCCGGCCGGCCCGGCCCGGCTCTTTATCTCGCATATTGTTCGCCACGCGCACAATGGAACTCGCATTCTGCAGATGAAACGGAGACGCGGCTGGGGGACGGCGCGACGCGCGGCGTTGTGGTGCGGTGGGCCCGTCCTCCACTCCACCTCACGCGGCTACAGCAGCACCACACCAGAGCAAACGGACACGGCGCACGGAGCCGCGGTGAGCTCTGGTAAGCCGACCTGCACGCTACATCCGTTTCAGCGTGGCAGGGAAGCTTCAAAGACTATCGAAAATTCTGAATTTTCTCAAAAATGTGTATCTACTCATTCATAACTGGCCAAATGTTTAGCCTTCGTACGTAGTCTGGTGATAGCTTCTTGGAAATGGGACACCTAATATTAGGTCCACTGTCGAAAAACGTAATTCACCGTGTAACACGAAGCGAAAACCACAAACATGAAAGGGAAGGAAGCTCATTGTTGAGTGATACATATACACTATGTGATGAAAACTATACGGACATTCCCAAAAACATACGTCTTTCTTATTACATGCATTGTGCTACTACCTACTACCAGGTACTCCATATCAGCGACCTCAGTAGTCATTAGACATCGTGAGAGAGCAGAATAGGGCGCTCTGCGGAACCCACGAACTTCGAAGATGATGTCACTTCTGTCATAAATCTGTACCCGAGATTTCTACACTCCTGAACATCCCTAGGTCCACTGTTTCCGATCTGATAGTTAAGTGGACACGTGAAGGCACACGTCCAGCACAAAAGCGTACAGTCCGACCTCGTCTGTTGACTGACAGAGACCGCCGACAGCTGAAAAGGATAACAGACAGACATCTATCCAGACCATCACACAGGAATTCCTAACTGCATCAGGATTCACTGCAAGTACTATGACAGTTAGGCGGGAAGTGAGAAAACTTGGATTACATGGGAGAGCTGCTGCTCATAAGCCACATATCACGTCGGTAAATGCCAAACGACGCCTCGCTTGGTGTAAGGAGCGTAAACAATGCACGATTGACCAGTGGAAAAAAGTTGTGTAAAGTGACGGATAGCGGTAAACAATGTGGCGATGCGATGGCAGGGTGTGGGTATGACGAATGCCAGTTGAACGTCGTCTGCCAGCGTGTGTAGTGCCAACAGTAAAATTCGGAGGTGGTGGTGTTATGGTGGCCGTGTTTTTCATGGAGTGGGCTTGCACGCCTGATTTTGCGTGGCACTATCACAGCACAGGCCTACATTGATGTTTTAAGCACCTTCTTGGCTCACACTGTTGAAGAGAAATTCGAAGATGGCGATTGTATCTTTCAACAAGATCGAAGACCATAATGCACAGCCTGTGGTCGAGTCGTTACACGACAATAACATCCCTGTAATGGACTGGCCTGCACAGAGTCCTGTCCTCAATCCTATAGAACATCTTGTGATGTTTTGGGACGCCGGCTTCGTGCCAGGCCTCAGCGACCGACATCCATACCTCTCCTCAGTTCAGCACTCCGTGAAGAATTGGCTGCCATTCCCCAAGAAACCTTCCAGCACCTGATTTAATGTCTGCCTACGAGAGTGGAAGCTGTCATCAGGGCTAAGGGTGGGCCAACACCATACTGAATTCCAGCATTACCAATGAAGAGCGCCACGAACTTGTGAGTCATTTTCAGCCAGGTTTCCGGATACTTTTGATCACATAGTGTATATGTAACTACAGAATGATGCTGGAGATGTATACCGACAGTTTCATTAGTGAAAGTCCAAAGTATGAGGTTATAAATTATGTGCCCGTTTGGATGTCAGATCTGGAAACTGGAGAGATCTGAAGAGATTGAATAACAGTCTCCGACCGTCCTTTCCACCAACCTGTCATCAAAAGTTGTGCCCCAGCGCAGAAGATAGCTCGTCGCTCGTGGGATTTACTTCGGCGGAGGCTGCTACTCTGTCAATTTCAACCTGTGATTGTGCTTTTTGCGGGATGCCTCTTGCCCAGGTCAGTATCTGTATCTACAGAGGGCAAGATCTGTAGTACTGACAACGATGGTAGGAGACACTTCTAATTAATGTATCCTGTTTGGTTATTATTCAAATAATCACACATTTACACTGTCTTTTACAACACCCGACACAGATTCCTTAATTGTATGGTAACTTTTCCATCATCTTCCGACTTACGATACACATGTTCGGCTCTCCATCATACACTAGACAGAGTAAGTATTACATATTCACAACTAAGTTACGCCCGATACAGAGTACATATCCGGCTCTGAAGAAAACCTGAAACAGACTGACAGTTACACATTCACTTCTAAGTAACGCCCGAAACAGAGATACGTGTCCGACCCTCCAGAACGCCCGAAACAGCGTGACTAGCTTAGCGGAAGTACTTCGACTCCCCGGCGCGTCAAAGCGACCCGAAGGCGTCCGAAGCACTTCGGATACAATATCGTTGCTGTTATCTTTCTCAAAACTAGTGACATTTAATAAACAAAAACGTTAGACACGTAGGGTAATCATGAGAGATTGTCATAATAAAAACTGGGTTAAATACAATAAAAAGTGTATAAATAATTAATTAAAGAATTTAGGCCTAGCACCTGAACGTGCCGGCCAATCAGAGGCAAGTTCGGTACAATTGGCGGACTCTCAGACTGTCCCTTGTACCTAACTCCAGTTTTTACCATATGCTACTTCACGTGTATCATGCTGCATGAAGGCGAGCTTCTAGCTTCGAGCTTCTTTCGGCCACAGCCAGGGATATCACAAGGTGATAGATTATAGTGAAACACACATCAACATACATTCGTATTTCAAACTGAAACATAAATCAACACTTAATTTCAGACTGCCGCTAATACCAAGAATATTACTGGTTCACTGTCTCCTAAAAAAAGGTAGGGTCAGAGAAACCTACTTCTCCTGCCTCCTGTGTGCCTACTCCAACATTTTGACGATGTAGTCATCCTAGCCGCCCATACGACACACTGTAAACAGTGGTCTATAAATTTTCACTTTTTATTTTTTACAGAAACGAGAGTAGCCATGCTTTTTATATGCGCTGACCACGAATATCAAGGTTAAAGTTGTTTTCTGGCTCAGAGTTACAAGTATACGAGATATTGTCGTTTCACAGTCACACTTACGGTGCATTATAAGAACTACATAAAAGGCATTGTGACAAGGGTCCTACTGCCACGAGCGAACCAGGTGGACGCTTCCAATAAAAGATGACAACATTGTTTTACTCTATGACTCATGTGCGCACCATCCAGTCGCCTGAGCATTGTCGAATGTACAAACCAGATGCGATTTTAACTGCCGTTTCTCACATCTGCTCACTCTTGTGCTGCGTTAGTTCAATTACTGGAATGGGTGTCGGGGCGGCTGGCAGTGAACGTGTATGAGGTGAAGTGCTGAAACTGAATGATTCTGTTATTGTGCGTGTGTGCGCTTTCACAAAAATGCCCCGCACCTGCAGTAACAAATCCGGATAACTGTTTCACCTGCGCAGATGTCATTGAGGTTCAAGGCCACGACCATTGATTAACGCTTCGTATTTCGAGTGTCGAAATGGACACTTATCTTGGGCTCCACATGTATGATGCATCTAGTCTTCGTCTACCCTGAAAGCTTGGACGCATGGTACAAACCTCTCCATGAAGTTTGGTGTGAATGCTATTTAGCGTAAACTCACAAATCATTCATCGATTGCCCTTTTTGCGTGGTGCTTCCCTTGAGGAAGCAGTCAGTACCAAGAGGAAGAGGAATATTCAGTACCCTGACGTTCCATCAGTCTTCGCTCTGTGGTTCATGGCCATTGTACTATCATCAAGCAGTGATAGCGAAGGTGCTGAACCGAACCATGCAGGAAAAAAATGCTGTCACCCGCCAGTGACACTGACAGTAGATCTGCGACACACATGTCAACTATAAAACCACAAAAAATGGCAAGTGTTTACTCCGTGATCTCATTAGTGTTTTAGAACTTCCAAAGCATGTTTTTATGTTTCGGAAGCGTTAGAAAAAAATTTTGCGTCATTTCAATGCTGAAGGTGACATTAACCGTTTACTGCAAGACGTGAATATTACACAGAAACCAGACAGGTGGAGACTCTTCAGAAATGGCTCAAAAACAAGCCTGAAACCACTAATGCTACGCAGTGGTAATGAAAGGCTTCCATCCCTGTCGCATATGCTGATTAGCTAAAGAAACTTATTCCACATTAGAATCCATTGTCAACTATTATTTGAAATACACACACACAAAAAAAGTTTTGCATCACCCCGGTTCCAAAAACTCCTGAAGATTGACCGCGGATATTGTGTCACAGACACAGTTCCTTTGACTGTTCAGAGATGTCACTAAACCCGCCCCAAGATGTAAACAACCATGCATGAGCAGGGCCTATTAGACGGAGGGAGATCTGAACAGCCGATCAGTTCCAGTCATTCCAGGAGGTACACGGCTCGTGTTGTCTGTAGTTCGACCATGCCTAGACGGGCAATACCGCAGATCGATAGCGTCCACATTGTTAGTTTGCGTAGGAAGGGCTCTCAAGAAGGCAAGTGTCTAGGCGTCTTGGAGTGAACCAAAGCGATGTTGTTCGTACATGGAGGAGATACAGGGAGACAGGAACTGTCGATGACAAGCCTTGCTCAGGCAGCCCAAGAGCTACTACTGCAGTGGATTACTGCTACCTACGGATGTTGGCTCAGAGGAACCCTAACAGGAATGCTATCATGTTAAATAATGCTTTTCGTACAACAACTGGACGTCGTTTTACGACTCAAATTTTGCACTATAGGCTGCATGATGGGCAACTTAACTCCCGAAGTCCATGGTGAGGTCCATCATTCCAACCACGACAGCATACAGTGGACCCAACAACATGCCGAATGGACCGCTCAGCATTGGTATCACGTTGTCTTCAGCGATTAGTGCCGCATATGCCATCAGTCCGACGTTTTTAGAGGCAACCCGGCTAGGTTGGACGCCTTAGACACACTGTACAGCGATTGCAGCAAGATGGAGGTTCCCTGCTGTTTTGGGGTGGCATTATGTGGGGTTGCCGTACGCCGCTGGTGGTCATGGAAGTTGCATTAACGGCAGTAGGATACGTGAATGCCATCCTCCGGCCTATGGTGCAACTAATATCGGCAGCATATTGGCCAGGCATTCGTCTTCATGGACGACAATTCGCTCCCCCATCGTGCACATCTTGCGAATGACTTCCTTCAGGATAACGACATCGCTCGACTAGAGTGGCTAGCATGTTCTCCAGACATGAACCCTATCGAACATGTCTGGGATAGATTCAAAAGGGCTGTTAACGTACGACGTGATCCCCCAACCAAGCTGAGGGATCTACGCCGAATCGCCGTTGAGGAGTGGGACAATCTGGACCAACAGTGCCTTGATGAACTTGTGGATAGTATGCCGTGGCGAATACAGGCATGCATCAATGCAAGAGGACGTGCTGCTTGGTATTAGAGATACCGGTGTGTACAGCGACATGGACCACCACCTCACTGTATGGTGGTACCACATGAAATGTGTGGTTTTAATGAGCAATAATAATGGGGGAAATGATGTTTATGTTGATCTCTTTTCCAATTTTCTGTACAGGTTCCGGAGCTCTCGGAACTATATGATGCAAAACTTTTTTTCATTTGTGTATGTTAATGGCTGGTATGTGGAGATTTGAAGGTCATTGTATGACTGAGTCAGTCACTGAAGAGAAAACATGGTGCAAATGACCTTCATGAAAAAAAAAACTTTGCTGAAGAATCTCTATTGAATGCGAACAAAATTGTTCCTCCACCTTTCACATGATGGCATTTATAAAGGCTGTGCACAGAAGGGCGCAGCGTTTCAGTATTTGTGTAAGAAGTTCCCATGATTCAGCACAGAGAGTATTACAAAGGAGATATTCATTGATCCACCGATACGCCGGCTGTTGGGGCACACACACTTAGATTCCATTCTAACTCTTTACCAGCAACATGCCGGGCACTGTTTCCGTAACGTGACAGCATTGTTCTTGGGAAACACTAGAGCCGAATCACAGAGATCTTGTGGACGTACCCATTCATTCTTATTACGTCAGTGGCTGCAACATGACCCTGAAGAGGTACTTCTTTATTCCTACCCCGACGTGTTCCCAGATCACTATGGTGCATTCAGTGGAGAGTACGTCCACCAGGATATCTCTCATAAAAAAGCGGTACTCGAGACGTTGGACTACTGCCATGTTGGATGAAGTCTGGTGGAAGTTACAGAGAGATTCTACAGAGTACACCCAAGAGAAATCCAAAGAAACGGCACGAATAATGTAGATAAGTTCAATTAATATATGTATTCTATTAATTACGACAAAAGTATGTGTGAAATGTAAAGTCCCTGTCTACTTGTAATTCTTACTTAGGAGACAATTTTCATCATAATATTCGAGTTAAGTACATTGAAATCTATAAAGACAAGCTACATTGGTTTCTGCAAAAAATCCGCTGTGGACCGAGTGAATTATTCACCTCAACCACATCTCCAGTTTCATCACGACTACGTAGAGGCTGGTGTTACAAAGTTCGTTCCTGGAAACTAAAAGTTGCCTCATTCGGATCACAGAGTACTGTAGTTTATTAATTACATGCCTTTACTTTTCCCTGTCGATTTTCCGAATCGAGTCTCGAAGGTGTAGTTCACATATTACATTAAACTGCAGGTTTGATTTCTCAGTTGTAAATGCCACGATATCGTACGTATGGGAGCCAGAGGTCGACAATGTAGCATCCAATTGGAAGGGTTGCACAAGGCCACAGGTCAACATGGAACCATGATTATTACTTTTACAATACCCATCCGCAGTTGATCAGCGGATTTAGATGCACGAGACGGTTACGAAACCCACGTGGGTGGATGATGTGGTGATGTGACTTCATTATGCTGAGATTTCGTTTCTCAAGTCCAACGTGGATGCCTTTTAACTTGTATCTGGTGCCTGCATCAACGAAGGCAGATATCGGTTGATACATTTATGGGGTTTTTAAATGGTTCAAATGGCTTTGAGCACTATGGGACTTAACTACTGTGGTCATCAGTCCCCTAGAACTTAGAACTACTTAAACCTAACTAACCTAAGGACATCACACACATCCATGCCCGAGGCAGGATTCGAACCTGCGACCGTAGCAGTCGCGCGGTTCCGGACTGCGCGCCTAGAACCGCTAGACCACCGCGGCCGGCTATGGGGTTTTGATAAGGCTGTCATTTAGTGGATAATGGTGGTCGATCGACATAAGTCTTTGGGAATCATAACTGATTGTTCTCCAGTTAAAATGGCTGCACTTAACCGCAAGTAAGTTATGAGGAAGATACAAAGTGGACATGAACGGCGTTGCCTTAACCTTCTTCAGTAAATTCGAATCCTCGTTACCTACGTCTGGTGCAAAGCAAACGTTATCGCTCAGGTCTGTACCCTTCCCACGATGATGGATAGGAAACTGAAACAGTTATGTTGTCATTTTTTATGGAAGAATTACATTTTTCGATTCCAAACCGAGGTATCTGCAGGTGCGCGTCCCTTCTGGGGCTTTGAACTTTGCGATATTTAAAGCGTCCGTATTATTTGTTCGGCGCACCGTGTTTACTTCCTCTCGTGCATTCCACACACGTTCTGGTATTTTACTGTCTGCGGCCGCGTAGTCTTGATCCTCCTATCAGTTTGGTCGAGTGAATTCCCTGTTAAAACACGTCCATGAATTCTGTATTGCTTTCAGTTATCTGGGTGCAACATTCAACAGAGCCAGCGTCTCACCACCACGTTTACATGGAAAGGACTGAATCTTCTGGTCCGACTGAACAGATCATTGACTGTAAGTGTGAAATAGAGTGATTGTCTGGGTCAACGCGAGTGAGGTGGAGTGAGTGACTGGGTGTCATTTTGTAGGTTTCCTCCTCATTGTGTGACTAATTTTAGTCATTTTATCTACATTTTTCTTCTAATACGTGTAAGGGTCCCGGTAACCTCGGCGTTGAGTGCCCGTGAGCACTAAATACCAACACTCACACACATGCACATACACACTGGAAATTGTTCAGCTACTTGGAGACCAGCTCACTATGTACTTCATGTTCCCAAACAACGATGGAGTTTTTATCGATGAGAAGGCGCCATGTCACAGGGCCACAACTGTTCGCGATTGGTTTGAAGAACGTTCTGGACTATTCGAGCGAATGATCTGACCATACATATCACCCACATGAATCCCATTATTTATGGGACGTAACAGAGAGGTCAGTTCGTAGACAAAATCCTGCACTGGCAATATTTTCACAATTATGGAGGCAGCATGGCTCAGCATTTCCGCAGGGGACTTTCAACGTCTTTTGTGTCCATACAACGTCGAGTTGCTGCACCATGCCTGACGAAGGAGGTCCGACACAATATTAGGAGGTATCACGCGATTTTTATCACCTCGGTGTAAATCTATCATGTTGACTTACACAATTCGTGCACTCAAGCCCGATTGTGTCTACACTCTGACCAAATTTGTACTGCTTAGTAGAACCATGCGAAGCAATATTGGAACCATTAAAATGAATAAATGAACGGCGTTATTACAATTTTTAACAATTAATACATTGTCTTAATCACGTTTCCAGCGGTCAGCGGCAGTTCTATGTAATAACTGATCCGCCCAGGAAGCTTATAACGATATGTTTACGTAATGTGTATACATAAACATACAGTAATAAATGTCCCCGTTCGTAGTCGTTAATTATAACAATATGTTTATTTTTGTGCTTTAACATATAGCTATAATCAGCGGTGGAAATATATTTGCGAACGCCGACAGTGTGCGGCTGTTTCTTGTTGGATCGTCTGATCAGTCGGAAGTTGCACTGCAGAGGAGAGTAAATGCCTATTCAAAATATAATTATTTTTGGATAGCTCAACATGAATTTCCTAAGGACAGTAGTTTATCATGCATTTACCAGTAGATTATGGCGCGGAGAAAATATTTCGCCGCATACAACTGCCGTCCGATTTCGACGAAAGAATTCGTGACTGTGAACTCTCTATCTGGCAGAAACATAAAGAAAATTAAATAACTTCACGAAGGAGTGAGACATAGATTCTATATTAAATAAATAGTCCATACACCAATTCCATTTAAATCTGAATTATAGCAATTAATAAATGATCTTACACTGCAATGAAAGATTTAACATGGATGCCGTTTTGATTGGCACTTCTCTTCTCGTAATGAAAATAATTCCTTTGACGTTTTCACATACAAGTCGCACAATAAATCTACTGCTATGCAGTATTACAATTTTAGTATTGCACATTTACTTTACACTAAAATAATATTATTTTTAACGATAATAATTCGGCGGCAAGACATGGGCGTCCGACACAAGTTACAGGAGACAAGAGAAGAATGAGTAACTGTTCATCGAGAATATCTCGTACATAAAAAAAATGTGTAAAAGTGTTCTTCTTCTGTCAGTTTTTCGCGCCGCGGTTTTCAAAGTCAATAACTCACTGCATCTCTGACGGCGCTTCGACAATAAACAAGTTACGTCACAGGTCGTTCACCTTTACATTCTCGCAACATTATTTGCTAACTGTAGCTGTTGCCGAGCGACTGCTCAATTAGTGAATGATTTAAAATGATAAGGCAATCACATAATGTTACAAACTGCTTTGTTGTGGACACCCGCGTGTAACATTTCGCAGCACCTCTTCTCTCGCGTACCTCTATATTTTCAAACAGCAGCTAATAAGAAAATTAAAAACCATTTTCGCGTTGTAGGTGAAACTACATTAATTACCTAAAGACCGATTCACCTTTAAGAGTAAATCGTGTACGACGTTTTTACATGACGTTGAGTTAATTCCTGCTTAGCTAGCCAGTTTTATATAATGTTATCGTTTTAGAGAACTGCCACGTTCCTATATACGAATGACGAAGACTCCTGTTTTCTTGTACACGTGGACACTGTAAACATGATTGAACTCGAGGACACTGTCTTTCCAAAACGAAACATTTGTGACGTGAAAGAAATTGTGGTGATTGTCATCATGCTAACGGATATCGCGCTAAATAACATACGTATTAACTGTATGCTGCGGGGTTTCAAACAACTACGCAACCTCTGACTCAGCGTTGCAACTTTAAGAGTTTTGGCTGGTTTCGATGTCTAGGGGCTGAGATACGTAGTTGCCGCATTACAGGCCAAATACTGCAGAGTCTACAGTATGCGATAATAATACACACATGAATCGAATGGTCGAAGGTTTCTATCACTCGGCAATTGTGAATTATGAATGTAACATATAAATTTATAAATGAAAGATTGCAATTAAATAAAATCTCCAGGTACTATTTTAACGACTTTAAATGATGAGTACAATAGCAGAAGTAGTTCTGAGAACGCGATATATTTCTGCAAAACACTTATTGGTGTCGATGGTCCAGCCATTAAATGGAATATAAGTTAAATAACAGGGAAACAATACATTCCTACTGCACGTAATTAGTTATGAACAACAACAAAGCTCGCGAAATATTCACTTCTAAACGCACACCACGTCTTCATTATAAAAGCCAAGTAAATCTCACACGTGCACAAGTCAGCACTACGAAATACTTCTATCTGCCGCGACCACGCGTAAACCGCTTCACACTCTCCAAGTCCCTCTCCCGACTGTGCGTCCGTCGCACCCCGTGCTTACTCCCTTGTCCTGTCCCGTACTCCCCGTGAATTCTGCAACTCTCCCTCGTGCCGCACTCTCCCATAACTACTCTATCCTCTCACCAAACGATTCGCTTCTCCCGCTTCCATCCAGTCTCCCCATTCACGAGCGCTGTGATTGCTTCAGCGTTCCGCCATGTCTTCAAGCTTACGCACCCACACAAACATAATGAAACACTTTCTAAATGCTGGATTTACAATTAAATAACTTAAAATTAAATAAATATTCCTACAGCTGGACCATAAACACGCTCTAACACACATTATTAGATACGTAAACCAATTAAATAAACACATATCAAATGAACAGAACAAACGGTAAGCCAGTAGCCTAATATCTCTGTGCTTTCTAAAACACAGTAAATATTTAACCAATTTCTTCATGACTAGTATATATCGGATATAAACAAAGACATATACGAATAAATATATTTACAAGAATGCTGGTACCGTTTTTTCGTGTAACTGTGGAGTACGTAAGGCCTGAAGCGATCGATAGTAAAATTACTTTAGGCCAGCTGTATGCAGGTTTACACACTGCCCTGTCACCTTAATGTGACCACAGACTACTTTCGACGTGCAACACAGACGACAGGTGCCAGCACCAGCAGTGGAGGGTGTATATAGCCTGTCGAGGGGACGCGGAACACATTGCAATTTTTGTCGTAACGCGGAAATGGAACCATTTACCTGATGTCCAAATGGGCGTGATCAGTGGAAGCATTTTCGAAACAGCTAAGTCTGTGAACTGTGCTGCGTGCCGCGTGCCGCCGTGGTTAAATGTATACCATGTATGTTAACACGGCGCTGTCCAAACCTAGCGCCGTGGCACCTTTGATGCAACACGCGCCGTAGACGACAGTGGTGAACGACAGCTGTGGAGATGAGCACGGGCGAATAGATGTGCAACTGCTGAGCAACTAGCCGTTCAGGTGAACCAGGCGCCTATCAACAATGTCTCTTCAACGACCGCACAGCGAACGTTGCTGCAGAATGTTTGGTTTAGTTAAGTCGTGTTCCGTAGATCGTTTTCACAATTATGTTATCGATATGATGTGGAACAAGTCAGCTTACATGATATATATACACACACACACACACACACACACACACGAAAAGTGCTAATATTAATATTACTGAAATTTTAAGTTCTACACATGCAACTACATTTAGAGGAACAATTTCTTTTACCAGTTCTGAAACAGAAACTCGTCCATGGAATAGAAGGAGTTGTCCAAAAGAAATGATTTTAAGCTAGTTTTAAAACTTTATCTGCTGTCTGCCAGAAACTTTATGTAAACTACCGGCTATTAAAATTGATACACCACGAAGATGACGTGCTATAGACGCGAAATTTAACCGACAGGAAGAAGATGCTGTGATATGCAGATAATTAGCTTTTCAGAGCATTCACACAAGGTTGGGGCCGGTGGCGACACCTACGACGTGCTGACACAAGGAAAGTTTCCAACCGATTTCTCAAACACAAACAGCAGTTGACCGGCGTTGCCTGGTGAAACGTTGTTGTGATGTCTCGTGAAAGGAGGAGAAATGCGCACCATCACGTTTCCGACTATGATAAAGGTCAGATTGTAGCCTATCGCGATTGCGGTTTATCGTATCGCGACATTGCTGCTCGCGTTGGTCGAGATCCAATAACTGTTAGCAGAATATGGAATCGGTGGGTTCAGGAGGGTAATACGGAACGCCGTGGTGGATCCCAACGGTCTCGTATCACTAGCAGCAGAGATAACAGGCATCTTATCCGTATGGCTGGAACGGATCGTGCAGTCACGTCTCGATCCCTGAGTTAACAGATAGGGCCGTTTGCAAGACAACAACCATCTTCACGAACAGTTCGACGACGTTTGCAGCAGCATGGACTATCAGCTCGGAGACCATGGCTGCGGTTACCCTTGACGCTGCATCACGACGAACCTGGTTGCACGAATGGCAAAAGGTAACTTTTCCAAATGAATCCAGGTTCTATTTACAGCAACATAATGTTCGCCTCCGAATTTGGCGACATCGCGGTGAACGCACATTGGAAGCGTGTAATCGTCATCACCATACTGGCGCATCACCCGGCGTGATGGTATGGGGTGCCATTGGTTACAAGTCTCGGTCACCTCTTATTTGCATCGACGGCAGTGTGAACAGTGGACGTTACACTTCAGATGTGTTACCACCCTTGGCTCTACCCTTTATTCGATCCCTGCGAAATCCTACGTTTCAGCAGGCTAATGCATGACCACATGTTGCAGGTCCTGTACGGGCCTATCTGGATACAGAAAATATTCAACTGCTACCCTGTCCAGCACATTATCCAGATCTCTCACCAATTGAAAACGTCTGGTCAATGGTGGCCGAGCAACTGGCTCGTCACAATACGCCAGTCACTACTCTTGATAAACTGTGGTATCTTGTTGAAGCTGCATGGGCAGCTGTACCTGTACACGCCTTCCAAACTCTGTTTGACTCAATGCCCAGGCGCATCAAAGCCGTTATTACGGTCAGAGATGGTTGTTATGGGTACTGATTTCAGGGTCTATGCAGCCAAATTGCGTGAAAGTGTAATCACATGTCAGTTCTAGTATAATATATTTGTCCAATGAATACCCGTTTATCATCTGCATTTCTTCTTGGTGTAGCAATTTTTATAGCTAGTGGTGTAGTTGGGCAAATGATCAAAAATTTTTGTTGCTGAATAATGAACTGCTTTTTGAGCAACTGACAACTTCAACAACGGATAGGAAAGGTCATTTTTTCCTCTAGTCTTGTACGTATGAACATCACTGTTCTTCGCGAATTGAGATGGATTATTTATAACGAATTTCATTACGGAATATATGCACTCTGATGGTGCAGTTAAAATACGTAACTCCTTGGATAGGTACCTACATGACGTCCTTGCGTGAACACCACTAATTAATCTCACCGCTCTCATTTGTGCAGTCAATACTTTATGTCTAAGTGGTGAGTCACATCAGAAAACTGTTCCATAACACATTATTGAGTGGAAATATGCCAAGTATGTTAGGAGGCTGATCTGTTTATTACGAAGACTAGCGATTATACGAAGAGTGAAAGAAGCTGACCTTACTTGTTTGAGAAGCTCAGTAATATGCTTCTTCCTGTTCAAGTTGTCATCAATGTGAACTCCCAAAAATTTGGTGAAATCTACCCTGTTAACTGAGCCCTGTTCATATGCTACATCAATTGTCGGTATGACTTCATTCAGTGTACAGAACTAGATATAGTGAGTTTTTTTTTTCAAAATTAAGGGAGAGTCCATTTTCTGAGAACCTATTAATAATTCTTTGAAAGACATTCTTAACAATATCTTCAGCTGCTGTTTCTGGAATGGAATTTATTATAACACTCGTGTCATCCGCTAAACGTACTAGTCCTCCTTGCTGAACGTTAAGTGAGAGGTCATTCAGATGAAAAGCAGTGGACCTAAAATTGAACCCTGTGGGACTCCCTTTGTGATAACTCCCCATTCACTAGAATTTACCAACCTCACAACATTATTTGTGTTATTCAGCACAACTTCAGCAACGGTGTTTGCAACAGGCACCTTGTTCATGTACCCCTGCCGAAAGCTGTTCATCGGCAACACATGCTCTACTTTACACGCCGATACCGCAACTGGACGTCCACTGTGTGGCTGCAGGTGGCCTTTTCGGATGAATCACGTTTCATGCTCTATCGGACGTATTATCGTTGGTGTGTTCAGCTTCTACTTTACACGCCGATACCGCAACTGGACGTCCACTGTGTGGCTGCAGGTGGCCTTTTCGGATGAATCACGTTTCATGCTCTATCGGACGTATTATCGTTGGTGTGTTCAGCTTCAAACGTCTGAAAGCAAACACCCTATAAGAATTGTCCGAGGCGTCCAGGCCGAAGGAAGGGGCGTTAACGTCTCGGAGAGTTATCGTGGCACAATGGATCAACACAAGTACGCCTCTGTCCTTGCAGACTTCCACATGGAGTTTCTTACCCCTTTGAAAAATGGCAGCCGGTCAGCAGAACGTGTCATACGTTCGTGTTTTTTTCGGATTCGATAAGTAGCAGGATGTGTACCATACTTCTCTGGCCAACAAGTTACCCAGATGTAGACTCTATCGAGAATCTGTGGGACTCACTTGATTAGGCTGATCGCGCCATGGATCCTGAACCGAGAAAAACTTAGCACATCTGGCCACATCCTTGACAATACCTTCTAGAACTTCACTGACCCTCTCCTTGCGCGTCTCGCAGCGGTCTGCGCAGTAAATGGTGGTTATTCAGGCTTTTGACAGGTTGTCACAAAATAAAATGTTGTCAAAACCTATGTAAGTCTGATACTGAATAAAGAATTAAAAGTTCGTTAAGGTGCTACGAACAACATTGTGAATGCTCTATCATATCCAGGTTCCACACGAAGACGAAACATACCAGAGTAGTACAGGTTTATGTTCCTTCTAGCTCCGTCCACGAAGAAGAGACTGGATCAATACATGATGACCTAAAATAAATTATTCAACCAATTAAGGGAGACGAAAATTTAATTGCATTGAGAGAATGCGATTCGATAGCAAGGTGAGGAAGAGAGGGACAAATGGTGAGACAACAAAGACTGGGGATAAGAAATGAAAAGGGGATCAACTTGGTACAAGTTTCCACAAAGCACAATTTAATCACTGCAAATACTTAGTTTAAGAATCATGTAAGAAGGTTGGACATGTGCAAAATACCTGGAGATATTACAAGATTGTAGATAGTTTATATAAAAGTCAGACTGGTATTAGATTTTAAACTGTGATACATATCCAGATTATGATGTGAACTCTGACCAGATTTTCCTGGTTATGAAGTCCAGACAAAAACTGAGGAAGTTACAGAAAATTAGAAAATTAGGGTAGGACATAGATACACGGAGTTACCACAGGTTGTTTAGAGTTTCAAAGGAAGCACTAAGCTACCATTGGGGGAAACAGGCGACAGAAATACAGGGTGTCTATAAATAAACTTCCGCTACTTAAGTCAATGTAGATGGGGAACTATTTATCGTATGGGTAAACATTTTTATAGCAGTGCTGTTCAGGCTCTGTGCCTCTGGGTTTGCGATGTTAGTAGTATTAGTGCCAGGTTGCCGTTCGGCGCTGGTACTAATACGGGGATGTAGGGTTGTAACACAAGCATCAATTTGCTTTACATTTGCTGTCAACTGGGGTCTGGACGAGGTGAGCAGGATTATACTCGTAACGCTGTTTTATCAACACAACCGCAACAGTGTGCTCTTCGCCAGTGTCAGCGCTTCAAAGCAGTACAGAGAGGTCCTCGTTCCGCACTGAGGTCCAAACTCGTTCCGCACTGAGGTCCAAAAACATGATTTGGAAACTTGAATTACGTATCGTTCCACACTGTATGTTTACCAACATCACCAAATTCTAAGCCATGTGATTTCAGGCTATGTGGTTACCTGAAGGACAGGATTTATCAGAAGGATACTATCACACACTGGAGGGTGAAGATGAGCGTAGCGAGGAAGTTACCCAACACACCACGTCAGATATTTGCAGTAGCATTAGGGCAATCACTAGTGCAGTCCCGAGATGCAGATGGCTGTCGCAATGAGGTTCGATTGTAGCGTGGAACCTAGTCATGGTAAGCAGTTAAAAATGTAACCATCTCTTGTGGAAACGAATATTTGTTTCTTTGAATGGTTTATACGTTATTTCTCTTCCACATGTCCTTACAAAGTTTGAATAAAGATACGTTGTCCCAGGTTCACCCTAATTTCGTGGTGGGAGTAGGGGTGGCTCTCAAGTAGTGGGAGTTCAGTTATGACCACTTTACAATGTCAAACAAATAATACACCTTAAACTGAATTCCTGAAACAATTCCGGCTAAATCGATACGTCACGTGATATAGTTACACCAAATTTCACGAATTTTATTGATACGCAGATCTAATAAATAAGCCAGCATTTCATGAATATAAACCACTAACACACACACTAGTAATTGCATGCAAGTGATTTCCCCAACCTGAGATACGAGATGCAGTTCTGAGGGAAGGAGAATTTACGACGGCACACCACACCATCCCGTGTTAGGCTGAAACCTCACAGCAAGATACCTAGCGGACACAATGAGACACCAGAGACTCTGCGTAGGCCATTAAAAATGGACGCCCCTTGTCCTTACTTTTAACGATGAACCTTCTGAAAGCCTTTCTACAGGAACATGGTCGGAGATGGAAGATAAAACGTCTGTAGAAACCCAACTAAAACTTTTGGTAACTCACTGTAGCCATCTGTGGTAGAACACACATGAGACAAAAAGCTATTTATCTCAATATTACATAGCAGAAGTTAAAATCTACCCTACGAAAGAAACGGCGCCTGTGATAGGCTACAAAAACTCTAGTGGGTGGAGCTATAACAAGTACAAACGCTCTGATTGGTCATAAATAAAATGCGTGGCCACCAGCTCTGGTATAAGCAAATTGCAGACAGAGTAATTCCCTTCTTCTCTTGCGGAAAATCGTCGTGTGTCTGAGCAAGGCGACTCGCGCCGTGCTGGGACGATTGCGATAGTCACTATGTGAACACTTGTTCACAGGCTCATCCCCTATTTCAGAGAATCGCACCGATAGGTAACGCTTGCGAGTGATTTAAGGGCAATGATGTACGCGCTATTCCAGCCAAACAGCATGTTCCATCCCAATTAACTTCGTTAGGGAATAACTAGGAGTCTCGGCTTCACCAAAGACGTTAGAAACGTATCCGATTTGTGTTTAACAGTCGAGAGAGAGTCAGAATAAATGCTCAGATTCAAAGCTCACGCTGACAGCAGCCACTTTCACCGCCAACCAAAGGTAAACACACATGCTCGCGCTATGCCATCAAGTGATAATTGACACTCAGAGCTGCGGTCATTTCAGTCTCTCCTAATTTTTGTACATTCAACCATGATCTGTGGAACACGATTATGACATTCATAGTAACGTGTTCACTATTCACCGTTTTACTTATGCCATGGCTTGAGCCTGACACTTTATTTTAGCTTCGTTACTGTAACTTTTTCGTAACCTAAATCTCTTTCCTATGTTACGTACGCTAATTATATTCACACTTTAGTCATATTTTAATGTACACTACACAAACACTTATACTTTACTGGTCTTTCTTTATGTAAAACCCAGTTACTGAAGTGTTTTTTACTACGGCCTATACTAACCTTCACGTTATAAATTATTAAAAAGCCTGCCATTACTGTTCCCTATATTATCCTACTCAAATTATGAAATTTTAGACAATATATTGTGATATTTTACATTTATTTACTACTGTCCAGACGTACAGACACAACATTCATGATCTTTCATACTTGTATTTTACTTTTCTTTCCATGTGCTGTCGTCTAAAAAAAGTACTTCTTATGGTATAACTGACGCTGTAACCTGATGTTGTAACTGTAGTCGTATGTATATAAATCTAATGGAGCAAATATTTTTTTACTTGTTGTGTAACTGTTATATTTCGACGTACAGTTAACTATAATTTAACTTTTATTTGTTTCAGAGTTATATTTCTACGCAAATATTGTTATCATTTAATCTTTATCCAATGACGGCAATTAAAATACGTCTTTTCGCATAAGTTCTACGTCGTTTGCAGAAAAAAAATCTGAGTATACTTACTCGTCGATACGAATTGTCTTTGTTTAAGCTAACGTCATCTAATGTGTAGTTTACTTATTTAACCGTTTAATACTTTATAGCCAAATCGACAATTGCGTTTATTGACTTGACAGCTATACTTACATATGCAGTCTTTATGAAATGACAATTGTATTATTATTTACATTCCACTCGCTCAGTTTGTTGAGCCTAAAATTAGATCTACATATAAGTACTCCAATAACTGCTCATTTAGTGTTTCCCACGATCATGCATAATACTGGTATGTGTTATTTATTTATTAATTTCTGTACATAGTCCCACCGTTTATGTCTGACAATGACTTTTCACAACGCACAACGTTTAATGTCGAATACTGTGCTGATAAAACTTTTCTGTAATTGCAATTTTTATCGAAGTACAACCCCACATACACACAAAGAAGCAAGTTTATATTGAACTGTTTTCCAGTTCTGAGCTATGCTGAAAGTTTCAAGTCCTTAACTCATACAGAAGCTAGTGTAAAATCAGCTAAAAGATGTGTGTCGAACAGAGAGGCACGAAAGCATCCTAATAAATACGTGATAAACAATGCATATGTATCGGTTATGCTCCACACTGAACTTTAAATATCAGTCAGAAACGTACTTAATTCACCTAAGTACTACTGTACGTGTATGGTATTCCGGTAATTACACAAAAATATTTTAATATCTTACTACAAAGAGCATCTGTATGGCCCTTTCATTTCCTAACCAGAAACTGAGCTTGAAAAATAAATATCGCTTGTACGACTTTCTGTTTGCAAATGATTGTCAGAACGTAGTCGGGCGAGTTTGCCGTGGTAGGTAGCTGCGCAAATGAAGTGGGAGCGACTGAAGGTAAAAGGGGAATCGCTTACGAAAGACAACTCTCTCTTTAGAAGTTGTGGAACGAGATTATGAGGAGAAAGTTTTGAAGGAGAAAATTAATAGCGAGCAGGACTGGAGCACCCGTTTTATCGGGCCCTGCCCCCACGAGCACTGTTACCTTTGGCTTTGTGATGAATATTCCCAACTCTGCTGCTGAAGATGAGTGGTTTTCAGAGCAAGGGATTACGAATTAATTTGGTGTCTGCTTGCGAAGTTAGCCCGCAGGAGGGAGAGCGGCAAATACTAGTAGTGAGAGGGTTGCGTCTGCTGTTTGGAATCATGTTTCTCCCTTCTTATTTCGGTCGTAAGCAGATGGTAATTTTATAGGGAAGCTTTTTCCAATATTTATGAAACTAAGTGTAAGAGGAATAGCAAACTAGAGGTTCCATTTGTATCTTGAAAACAGGGCGCAAAAGGTTGATCCACTTCACATGTCTGCTGATAATAATATTTTAATAAAACAACCGTCAGACAAGAAACACAGAAATGCTAATTCTTAATATACAGGGTGTAAATTTTAAGTTGACAAATCAGAATATGTCGAAAATAAGCTTCACACGGTAAAAATGTGTAGAATCCAAAGTTGATTATTTTCGAGGGGGACATCTGCTGGTGCTAAAATTAGATTGGCTCAAATGGCTCTGAGCACTATGGGACTTAACATCTATGGTCATCAGTCCCCTAGAACTTAGAACAACTTAAACCTAACTAACAGAAGGACATCCCACAACACCCAGTCATCACGAGGCAGAGAAAATCCCTGGCCCCGCCGGGAATCGAACCCGGGAACCCGGGCGCGGGAAGCGAGAGCGCTACCGCACGACCACGAACTGCGGACGCTAAAATTAGACCGCCACCTCAGCCCCCTAGTGGTGGGGTGGGAGGCAACTTTAAAATTTCAAATGGGAACCCCCATTTTTGTTCGAGAATCAGATTCTTTATAAAATACTACCTACATTTTGTCTTAAGCATTTGTTTCGAATCTTGGTAGTTGGCGCTGTAAGTCAAGAAAATCCATGTTCTCATTTTTGCGTGAAAAATGGTGGCAGTCAAATAAAAAATGAGTTCACTCGACAGTAAGTAGGATGTTTGGTTAGTTAGTTAGCTAGTCAGATGATCTGATTGATTATTTAAAGTTGTGTGGCCTCATGACCATGAAACAAACAAAACTTATCCTAATCTTCGGAAAAAAATACAGTATTTGGGTCAACATTTGTAAAACTCTAATTCCTCTCTCTCAAACTCCACCCTATGGGGAGAGAGGGAGAGTTTTAGTTTTAGCGAATCAAAATTTACGAAGTAAATAAATACTTGGTATTTATCCGTAACCATTTTCCACACAAAAGTGAGAACTTGGATGTTCTAGAATTACAGCGCGAACTACCAAGAATCGAAACAAATGTTTAAGACAAAATGTAGGTAGTATTTTATGTAGAATCTGATTCACCAACAAAAATGGGGGTTCCCATTTCAAATTTTAAAGTTGCCTCCCGCCCCACCCCCAGGGGCCTGGGGTGACGGGCCAATCTTAGCACCAGCAGATGTCCCCCTCGAAAATAATCAACTTTGGATTCTACACATTTTTTGGTGTAAAGATTATTTTTCGAGTTATTTTGGTTTGTCAACTTAAAATTTACGCCCTGTATATACAGTGTGTCCCATTTATCTTGACCACCCTAAATAACTGTTTGTCCAGATGCAAATTACAGAATGTTTCAAGCAAATGTTCTTTAGCAGTCAGGGACACATCAATCAGCGTGATTGCCTTCGTTGTAGTTTGTATTTTTACAAAGATATGAACAGCGGTATGACTTTTTTAAATGGCACCCTGTATTTTTTATTCGGTTATTGATTTCCTCTCCTGAAGACCTATTCAAAAATGTATCACAGTGTACCATTCACTGAAACACAACTTTATTAATTACATAACACAACTATGACTTTCAGCACAGGATCACAAACTCGTCCACTTGCTGCAGTTGTCAGAAAACAAATGAAAACCAAGTAAAAACATAACACAGGATCGACTTTGGCTCTCCTGTACCATTGCCCAGGAGCAGAACATTCAAAGGTGCTCAGAATAGTGTCCCTCGACGCCGATACACTGGTGCACTCGTTGAATGAAAGAATTATTTACTGCTTCCAGTGTTGTCGGCTGAAGCGAATTACAAGCAAGCACTATAAGTTCCTCCATGTCCTCTGGAGTTGTTGGAATATCGCGATAGACAACGTCTTTAATGCATCGCCAAAGAAAAAAGTCCAGACGATTTAAAGTAGAAGACCTAGCAGACAAAGTAACTGTTCCCCTTCGACTAACCCATCTGGCAGAATACCTTCGGTTCAGAACAAGACGTGCACGCAAGGCATTATGTGCTGGACATCCATCGTGTTGATACCACATAAGCATTATGGTTCTTAGCGGCCCATCATCCAGAAAAGGAGGAAGAATTCGTCTTTGGAAGTTAGCATACGCTGTGCCGGTTGGACTACCACTGATGAAATAAGGATCAAGAACTGTAGTACCAAGCATCCCACACCAGACGTTAACCCTCCATTGACTCTGATGTTCCACCTCTCTAAGCCATCTTGGATTGTCGCTGTACCAATAATGCATGTTCCTTGTGTTTACCTGTCCTTTGTTTGAGAAGGAACATTCATCGCTAAATAGAACATTGGAGAAGAAGTTCGGGTTGGTGAAGATTTTCCTCTGTGCCCACTGACAGAACTGTACACGATTCTGGAAGTCATTCCCATGCAATTCTTGATGTAGGTGTACACGGTAAGGAGGAAACCGGTGACGTGTAAGAATACGATGTACACTGGTTTTATGAATACAAATCTCCTGTTCAAGCTGTCGTGTGCTCACATGTGGATTCATAGCAATGGAAGCGAGAACAGTAATTTCGGCAGCTTCGTTTGTGCGAGTGCTACGATTATTGCGTTGTCGTGGGTTGAAACTTCCCGTTTCCTAAAGTGTCGCAACAGGACTAGAAAAAATCCGTCGGGAAGGTGGGTTCTTGTCAGGATATCTCTCTCTGTACAGTTCTGCTGCCTGCATAGCATTTCGCTTACGTTCAACAACAAAACTAAAAGAAACGTTATGTAGACGCAGTTCTAAGGAAGGACAGCCTTTACTTATGCCTACTCTACACAACAGTATTTAAAAGGGCTGAACTACTGTACTAAATGCGCCCTTAAATAAAAAAACAGTATTGCAATTACTGTTCTGCTAACTTACAATCCCCATAGATGAGTAGTATTTCGACCTTCTCTTTCTTGGTGTACATTCTACTCACACAACTCTTCAACTGACGATGGTTGACAGAATGACGGGGGTGCATTACTTATGCTTACATTTTTAAACGTCAGCTCGTGGATGTGTTCCATTACCCCGGTACCTGCACTAAGCGCTGGGAGCGTCAACGTCACTGGTGTGTTATGTAATTAATAACGTTGTGTTTCAGTGAATGGTACACTGTGATACATTTTTGAATAGGTCTTTAGGAGAGAAAATGTATTACCGAATAAAAATACAGCTTGCTATTTAAAAAATTCTTACCGCTGTTCATATCTTTGCAAAAAACCAAAGCTACAACGAAGCGGATCATGCTAATTGATGTGTCCCTGACGGGTAAAGAACATTTGCTTGAAAAATTTAGTGATTTGCATCTGGACAGTTATTTAGGGTGGTCAAGATAAATGGGACACCCTGTATATCAGACGGTTACCAGCTAGTGTCAGACATGGAGAAGAAGTTCTCATAACTGTCGAAAGCAACATCATAGTCGCTGATGAAACACCAGGGTTCTTATTAGAGAAAGCAAATAAAATCCTCAGGGATGAGTACTACTGAGCAACGTGTATTGTATTAATACCGAACATAAGAAAACAAACAGAATGGACTTCCGCACAAAGAGGGAAGTAGCTCCGTTGTGTAAATGATAAATCTAGATGCAGATTGTGTAAAACATACTAAGTTTTAAGGATGGATTTTGACTGTCAATAAACACAGAATGACCATACAAACATACAAGCACAAAGAATATCATCAACATGATAAGTTCGTAAGGTTCCATTACTAGTTTCTAAAAGCCACTGTGTTGTGGTGACACACCGTTCTATCGTACAGTGGATTGTCTGCTGCGGCGTCAGATCATGGAGACAACTTTTAAACAGCAGAAAAAGACCTGAAGCAAAGTAAGTAGTGATAGGCTCGTTCTAAATAACTATTTAAAATACTGGCTAGCCATCTGCATAGATGGGTACATTTTCTGTGCACAAGTGTGAAAACGTTACTCATTATTTGACTAACTATGGAACAAAAGCCAGTTTTGACTTACATTTACCAAGATAAAACAAAAATAGAATTCAGAAAATCATCAGAGAATGAAGTTTTACAATGAATTGCTCCATGAGTTGAGAAAGGGTGGGAACATACCTCTGTTTACTACACAAAGATGATCAATATTATGATCGTGCCTAAATGTCATCATCGGTATCATCAAGATTTATGGTATATGTAGGGCTTAGACAGAAATAAAAGTGACCTAAATGGGAGCACCAGGTGATGAAGCATTTAGAAAAAAAGAAAAATAACGTATCTGATGCGAAGCAAAAACCATCTAAGTTACCCTAGTTTCCAGGCAGCGAGCAGCTGTCGCAGCGGAAAGACAAAAAAAACTGTAAAGCAAATGGCTGGGGCCGATGCACTACACGGTAACTTTTCTTTTTCTTTTATTCTTTCATTTTTTACGTTAGTCACACTGCAAGTAAACCGAAATAAAGCTCAACCTATTGTATACATGTAGTTATGAAAAGGAACGGCAAAGGAAAATTTCAGGTTGCAAACAAATTTCCAAGAAAGCATTCTACTTAAAGCGTCCACGAGAATTCTGCAAATAACATTCAAATAACGGACTGTTATTAAAATGGGCAGCAATTGGTATTCCGTTAGTTTCATTCTCAGCTGCACTTTGACGGTAGACTCCTGGTGAATGTAAACCCGGCGTATTGGCCGTTGCTAACAGTTCTAGCGACGGCTAAGGAAGTCATTCATATGTTAACTGTCGACCAAGTAACATGAATCTTTTGAGAATATTGTGAGAACACAGTGAGAAAATCGTTAAAACAACCATACACATGTAAAAACGCTGCGATGAAGATCGCCCTAGTACGTGTAAACGTAGCCGGCCGAAGTGTCCGTGCGGTTAAAAGCGCTGCAGTCTGGAACCGCAAGACCGCTACGGTCGCAGGTTCGAATCCTGCCTCGGGCATGGATGTTTGTGATGTCCTTAGGTTAGTTAGGTTTAACTAGTTCTAAGTTCTAGGGGACTAATGACCTCAGCAGTTCAGTCCCATAGTGCTCAGCGCCATTTGAACCATTTTTGAACGTGTGAACGTAAACAGTATAATTACAGAAGTATCCAACTATATGTACGTAATTGTCGTGTGCGCCATACATACGCTTCCTGGGAATTTATTTTACCAAAATATTAATAAATCAACAATTATTTCGGTTCATTTGCGGCGAGAAAAAAGAATTCTGCATGGTTAGTCGACCCCACGACCATCAGATTACAGTTCTATACTCTTTCCGCTGCGCCAACCACTGCCTAGAAACTAGGTTGCCTTAAATGGTTCATGCCTCGTCCGACCCACCATGCTTACAACACAAATTTTGATGACATCGGTCATGACGAGTAGCCTCGATCGGTATGTTAGATGACTCCGCCTAGTTTTTAAAAATGAATGGGAATAACAACAAATGAACTAAAAAATAAACTCCGTGTGAACAGGCCTTGGAAGGCCCAACAGGACCGACCGACCACCGTGTCATTCTCAGCCCACAGGCGTCACTGGATGCGGATTTGGAGGGAATGTGGTCAGCACACAGCTCTCCCGGCCCTATGTCAGTTTACGAGACCGGAGCCACTACCTGTCAAACAGGTAGCTCCTCAGTTTGCCTCACAAGGACTGAGTGCACTCTGCTTGCCAACAGCGCTCGGCAGACAAGATGGTCACTCATCCAAGTGCTAGCTCAGTCCGACAGTCGGTGATCTGACGGGAACCGGTGTTACCACTGCTGCAAGGCCGTTAGCCACATTACAGTACATCACCACAATACAACGCTTTTAGAAGAAAATCGTGTCCCAGGATCTACAGTGCGCAATACCGACGTCCTCTCATTCTCCTGAGAACAACATCTCACTCGTCATGGAGGGATGCTAACTAAATTCTCATACGAATTGACTGGAGCACACGAAGACGTGAAACGGTCGTAGTTGTATTACGACTTTGTAGCCAGTTGTCATGATAAACTACAGTTGCTGCAAGGGATACAGCAGTACGTTCGTGGCGTCGGAGTCATCGGCGTTAGCCCTTTCTGTACCCAAGAATGAAGTGGAAAACTACTTTAAATATTAAAAGTTATCTGGAGCAGACTGCGTGTAAATCGAACAACTTTGTACAGTAAGGAAAAACCGAATGACGCGGTACATTTGTTAAGACACTGACCTCTCATTCACGGATGATGAAGTTTGTTCTGTTCGGTAACCATGATTCAAATTTTCCGAGCGTACTTACATATTGTGTGTTTTTGTGTGAGCTATTTATTTTCATCGCTTTATGACGAAAAGACCACCTTAAGATTTCTAGATTAATAAATAGATAAATACGTAAATGATTTCAATGATTTCCTTTCGCTTAGTTGGGTGTCTTACGAATTTTAATTTCGAACAAGTATCATAAATTAATTCTAAACTGAATATTGGAATTGTATGACTTTGCACGCTATTTCGATGCCAGAATTTGATGTGTAGAAACAGCAGTGCCACACAAACATAAATGCTGTGAGCTGTAGTGACCTTTGTTATTCCGTGACTGTGACGAAAAAGAAGATACGCGGTCATGGGATATCGATATGCACACATAAAAAATAGCGACGGTATCACGTACACAAAGCGTAAATGGACGGTTCATTGGCGGTGCTGTCATATGTACTTACGTGATTCATGTGAAAAGGTTCCCGATTTGGCCGAGCGACGGGAATTAAATGACTTTGAAGGTGGAATGGGTAGTTAGAGCTGGAAATCGTTACGAAATACAATATTCCGAGATCTAGAATGTTCATAAGCATGCCGTTAATTCCGAATTTCAAACAGAACCTCTCACCACGGACAACGCATTGGCCGACGACCTTCACATACGATCGGGAGCAGCGGCGTTTACGTTAGTGCTAACAGACAAGCAACGCTGCTTGAAATAACCACACGAATCAATGTGGGAAGTACGATCAACGTATCCATTAGGACTATGTGGCGAAATCTGGCGTTAATGGCCTATGGCAGCAGACTTCCGCTGCGAGTGCTATTGTTAGCAGCACGACATCGCCTGCAGCGCCTCTCCTGGGATCATGACCATATCGGTTGGACCCTAGACGACAGGAACACTGTGGCCTACTCGGATGAGTCCCAATTTCGGTTGGTAAGAACTGGTAGTAGGGTTATAGAGTGGCGCGGACGCCACGAAGTCATGAACGGAATTTGTCAACAAGAAAATGTGCAAATTGGTGCCGGTCCCATAATAGTGTGGGCTGTGTTTACATAGTATAGACTAGGTCCTTTGGTCCGAGTGAAATGATCATTGAGAGGAAATGGTTATGTTCGACTACTTGGAGACCATGTGTAGCCCTTCATGGGTGTCATGTCATCAGGCCACCATTGCTCGCGACTGGCTTGAAAAATTCGAGCGAAAGATTTGGTTACTGAAATCGCCCGGCATGAATCCCATTGAACATTTATTGGATACAATCGAGAGCCGCGCGGGGTTAGCCGAGCGGTCTTAGGCGCTGCAGTCATGGACTGTGCGGCTCGTCCCGGCGGAGGTTCGAGTCCTCCCTCGGGCATGGGTATGTGTGTTTGTCCTTAGGATACTTTAGGTTAAGTAGTGTGTAAAATTAGGGACTGATGACCTTAGCAGTTAAGTCCCATAAGATTTCACACACATTTGAACATTTTTTTTACAATCGAGAGGTTAGTTCCGGCACAAAATCCTGCACCGGCAATACTTACGCATTTACGAACGGTTATAGAGGCAGCATTGCTCAATATTTCTGCAGTGGACTTCCAGAGATTTGTTGAGTCCATGCCACGTCGAGTTACTGTACTACCCCGGACAAAACGACGCGACACGTTGATAGAATGTATCCCACGGCTTTTGTCACCTCGAAGTATGTTTATAGCAACAGTGAATCTAATATCATGTACGATTATATACGCACTGATCTAGACGTTTAAGTCTTCCGTCCATCATATCGTGTCTCATTTCCAAGTCTAACACAAAATACAACTACATGCTACAAAATAAAATAAAAGTATCTATCCTTAATCTGTTATAGCTGTCCGATCTGTGACAGCAGCTGAGGAGATTGAGCTGATGTTGTAAATTCTTTCTGAGACCATCGATAGCAGTAGCAGCCGAAGACAGCAGGATGGAAGTTTTATGTATGAAAGTGTAATGAACTTCTCCAATGGGCATCCGAAAGTTTACAAATATTTCGTATCATTTACAACGTGAAAGGGTCTTAAATCACACGCGCAAGTCAAAATTGTGTGCCGACTGATGTGACTTATTGATAGCTAAATACGTTTATCAAATATGACCACTTTTAAAACCTGATAGTGTCCGGTGAGGAGACAAAACGATCTGTACTGTTAGTCATAATTTTTAATGCTTTTAATCTCGATATACCGGACTAAGATTTTAATGTTAACCAGCTTCGGTTGATTAGCAAGCATCCTCAGATTTATGGAAACAAATAGGAATACTTAACAATTTTCATAAAGAATATAATTTTTTTTACAAAAGTAACTTGTGTATAATAAAAGACTGATTAGAATATCCAGAACGGATAAAAGTTTGAATAGAATATGACTATTAGCGTTACGCTTAGTAACGTTTTTTTCTTGTATTTGGGTACCAATTACAGTTCAAGGATCGAAGGTTTCTAACAGTTTTTAATATTTGAATTCCGTTACACAAATTGTATGCTCTTTAGAATTATTAGGAGCGTTTCAGATTAAATTATAGTCAGTATTTATTTTCCGTACATCTGAGAAAGGTTGCTGCTCGACCGAAACCTTTTATGATCTGATTCTTATTTTATTGTATTACTATCAATAACATCAAAGTTTATTATAAATATTAGTAGGATTACTGCTTATTTACAGCGACATCTTTAGCAATCTGCGGCTGTTTCTGCGCATGGTCATACTCACTGAAGATATGTGTTCTTTTCCGCTCTGTCCTGGTATATAGTGTAATATGAAAACTGTTGTAAGTTTGGTATGAGCACTGCAGTGTTTCAACTGGTCACCGATGACATATATTGGGAAAACTTGGCATCCGAAGCTTTTCATTGGGGCGGTATTGAAGATATAAGTCGTTTCTGTACACCTAGTTGCTGAGGCGCTAGATAAAGCATTTAGGGAACTCTTGCGTGTCAAACTGCTGGCAACAACATCTGCAACCTGAATGACTCAGCACCGCATTTAAACCACTCATTCACAGCAACCGTTGAGCATTCGTGTGAGATATAGATATTGCAAGAATCATCTATTCCATCTGTGCATCTCTCAGCTGTAAGGAGTTGGTTAGGCCTCCGTAATATGGTTCGTGTCTTCGCAGCTTCGCTACTCACCGATTTTCTCTGTGGATCCCAAGTTAGCTTAATGCAGTTGTACTTAGTGCGTGACCTACTCGACTTAACCCATAATTTTATTTATTTTCCGTCACACTGTGCACCGGCTTCTGGATGTCAAAAAACTCTGTAATTATGTGGTTTTGACAAAATGTAATTCTTTCTCGGGCTTCTAATCAGTCTCACTTTATAATAATCTTACAATTTAAACATTATTTCATTGACTTCAAGCATTTCAGTAACAGTGGCTACCAGTCGGTGCAAAATTGGAGACCTTTCTCTTCATATTTTTCTGTGTCGTTTCAGAGACACACATTACTTGTGAAAGTCTGGTAAACAGTGATTATAGAGCAACAGGAGCAGCGAGATATCAATACATGCGAGATCCGTATGCAAATGGGCTCCCTACGTAAATGAGAGATATTGTGCTAACTCTTGCCATTACTCTGATATAGATTAACCGGGGTGTATGTTTGTTTATGAGAGAAATGCCGAAACTTCAACTATTCACCCAGATATTGCCAACTGGACTCAATATGATCCTCTGTTTTTCTCTACCAGCTCGTCTCTATCAGCTCATCGGGTGTTTGTAAGAAAAATCACTAACGTTCCAGTGGGTCACTACCCGAATAGTCCACTCTACATAAAGGATTATTGAACGAAAAAGTTAAAAAATGCTGTGTTGGCCTTTTCAGAGTCAACTATTCACCAGACATGAAACAGCTGATAAAAGTAAGAATAACTTCTTGATAGAATGATTCAACTTATAACTCTGAGATGAATCCTCAATGAAATGATTTCCTCTGCACATGAAGGCCATATCTAAACAAAGAAAACTCGAAGAAAACTCACAATTGCCATATAGTTTGCTTTGTACTTCAGTTTTTGCTCTGACGGGAATTGTGAAAGTAGTAAAGATATAAAGCTGAAATTTCCCAACGGACTGAAAAGGATAGCTTTCCATTATTTTCAGTGGACTGTACTGTATTGTATGGAACTGGGGACCTAGAAACCACGTAGAGGCGTCGTCCCCACCCTATCCCTCAGTGGTCCACAACCCCACACCCCACAACCGGCTAGAGCAGCCCACTCAGCTCACCGCCGCCTCACACCAAATACAGTGTTATTGTGCGGTTCGGCCCCTAGTGGACATCCCCCACCCCCAGGGTTACGTCTGACACCAGACGAGTGTAACCCCAAATGTTTCCGTGGTAGAGTAATTATGGTGTACGCGTACGTGGAGACAGTGTCTGCGCAGCAATCGCCATCGAAGTGTAACTGAGGCAGAATAAGGGCAACCATCTCGCATTGGCCGAGGCAGTTGGTAAACGCGTTAAAAGCCATCCACAGACTGGCCGTCACACAGGACCTCGACGCTAATCCGCCGGGCGGATTCGTAGCGTGGACCGACACGCCTTGCCGCTCGGGAAGCAGTGCGTTAGTGGACCACAGTAGCCTCGTTGCCATTTCTGGTTAGTGATACTTTAGCATGCGGGACATTTTAACCACAACGGCACGCGAACATTTGCAAACTTTTCTGTTTCGGAAAAGCTTCCACCCTTTGCTCGAAATCCAATGATCATGCCCATTTGGACGTCACATAAGTCGCTCAGTTTTTTGCATTACGAAAGCGAATCCCGCACTCGCCCTCAGACTGCCCCCCCCCTCCTCCCCTCCACCAGTCGCACAATGTTGACGTTCTTGCTTTTTATTGCAGCTATTGCGATGTTGATTCTTTGAATTTTCTTTTTGTTCCTTTCCTAAGTGAGTTATACTGAACCATTTCTGCTATTCTTTCATGAACTGAACATCCTCTTTCGTCAATCAGATGCAGCATGTCTTCACTTACCATAGGTTACGTCTCTTGTACCCCTGTCTCTTCAAATTCTGTGACAGACCTCTTCACAGATGTCCATTCCTCTTCAAATGGACTGAATGCTGTGATATTCTCTGTCACAGTATTCTCAGAGAACATCAAACACACATAATTCCTCAGAATATCTGTTTTATATTTCAGTCCACAGTGATTCTTCAGAGTACACTTCATCTGCACTAAATTGTGATTTGAATCTGCATCTGCTCCTCGGAATGTCTTAAAATAAAAAAAATCTTTTATCAGAGTCTCCGTCTAGCATGATATAATGCACTTTTGGACATTTTCCAGGTATTCCTCTTCCTTTTCGCTATTACTAGCTGACTGTAACGCAGAACTCAGTAACCTTTCCCTTTTGTTATTCCTACTACCCCGTTTTTTTCCCGTAGCTTTGCCGATTATTCCTATCCCTCCTATCGCGAACCAATGCCATGTGATTATTAGATCATCATCTTTCGTTACATGACGAGTTACCCGGTCAGTGTTCTCATATACTTCCTCTTTATATTCTGTTTGTTACGTCGTAATCTACACGTTAACTATTGCTAGCGGCGTTGGTTTGCTGTCAATTCTGATGAGCACAAACCCGTCTCAGGATTGTTCATAGTAACTCACTCTCTACCCCACTTTCTTATTCACAACAAATCAATCCTCCTATAATGCTATTGGCACTAACCTTCTCTCTTCTGAGCATAAATATTTCCTTACATTTCGCTACACTGACCCTCACTGCATCCAGATAGAGATTCCGCAGTTTCTTTTTCAGGTTTTCTAGCTTCCCTACCACATTAAATATTCCGAAATTTTGTCCTTCGACACGTAGAACCCTACAATTGAGTTGGTAATTCAATCTTTTTGTCATGATTACATGTCCATGGGAGGCTACACTCGGATACCCAAATCTGGGGTTAATTGGAAATCCTTGACCAACGCAGATATCATCATAGCGCTTTCTAAACAACTGGCTACAAGTTTTGTGGAAACAATTTAGGCTTATGCCTTTTCGATATTGGTGACTGTTTCGCCTTTTAGTGATAGTTTCCCATCCCAATAAGCTGCCCTAAAACTCTGTCTACTTCCTCCACTGTCTTATAGAAGGCTGTAGGCAGAACAATGGTGACCCCTCGAAACGGAAGTCTTTGGACGATACTGCTGGTGATTTTTGCTCAAAGTTAAAGAGGTGTATGGGTTCGATTCCCAGGACCCAGGACGTTTCGATTGCTAGTCAAACACGGTGCACCTAAACCAGGGGCGCTTAGGCCTGTGTGTATTGACATACACGTTATTGAGATAGAAT
This sequence comes from Schistocerca piceifrons, assembly GCF_021461385.2. Classification (NCBI taxonomy): domain Eukaryota; kingdom Metazoa; phylum Arthropoda; class Insecta; order Orthoptera; family Acrididae; genus Schistocerca; species Schistocerca piceifrons. Next base: position 268,272,483 of record NC_060142.1, on the reverse strand, counting down.
GGGATAATAATTGTGCCTTTCTAGAAGGGAACTGCCCTTTGGAAGTGAGAGATCTGGACATCTTGAAGCGTCGAAGTTAGAGAAGATATCTTCAAGATTTGACTAACATTGTCCATTTCTTGACCTACATTCAAATCGTTACCACCACCAAAAACATTACGTTTAATGCAACTGTAATATTCGTTTCTCATCGTAGCAGTGTTATGTACAAGTGCATTAACGTTGTAAGTATGACAAAGCCGTGGTTATGGCGTACGACCATGTTTAATGATTTTTATTATGATTCTAAAATAGCTGATAGGCTAAGTAAAGAAGTTGATGGAACTTCTTTACTTTCATAGTTTCGGGCGTGGCCCATCATTAGATGACCTGCTAAACTGATAACACAAATTTATATTACAGATGTGAGCACATGCAGAAACGAATTTCTACACGCACAACGGTTTGCAACTAAACTTAAAAAATTACGGGAATACGTTGTACAATTCAGTATGAGTACCATGCTGTGGCACAGAAGCATTTCGACTTACAATACATGAAGTTACTGTATTCAGATAAAAGCAGATAGACAGCCGCCAGACGAATGAATACAGCCACTCTCAACACTGCATAAGTAAACTACTTACGCTAGCTCTGCTAATCCAGATAATGCATTCAATGAAGAAGTAATAAGTAATAGCGTTTTTGATGAGCTGCTGGCTTCATTTCGGGCTTACATTTCTCTTCAGCACAGTTGTACTATCTTCTGTTTTATTTTTGGTGTACAGAATGCACAGCTTTAATATTTTCACTTTAAGTTTTTATCTTCTAACATTTGTCTTAAATACGTTTTACATTGCTGATACGTTGACATGTTATAAGCAGAACTTCACAGTTTGTGCAATTATCTGTTCCTGCTGTAAAATAAAAAAAACTTGAATTATTTGACCAACCATTGAGCCTGTACAAAAACGTTTGTAGTAGTGTTCAAATTTATAATGTAAAAACGTGTCAGTTTAGCAGGTCATCTGATGTTATGAAAATAAAGGAGATCCATTAACATATAATGACTACCTTTTGGGACCTGTGAGCTTTTTTGAATCATGATAAAAGTGAATTAAATTTATTTACAGTACAACAGATACCGGTACACAAATTCATAAATGGACGATTTTCTGCATCCATCTGTCAATGTGGATGTCAACTTGGAAACCTCTGCGTTGTTGTACGCTTCGATATTTTGTAACTGAACGATTTTCAATCGTCAGGCATTTGTGGAAATTATGGGAAGAAAAAGAAAATCCATATACACGAAAGAAGAAAATCTTTTTCTATTCAAATTTTTTCAATTTTTTATGAAAAAGATTCAGCATTTTTAATACAGACATTGTAATTACTGTTTAACTGTATGGATTCGATATTAATTTCTGTAGTTCATACAGCTCAAAAATAAACGGTTGTTTTAACAGTATTACACATGGGATGCACAGATCTGGTAGAGCGGATTGTGGTTGATTACATCTACATCTACATCTACATGACTACTCTGCAATTCACATTTAAGTGCTTGGCAGAGGGCTCACCGAACCACAATCATACTATCTCTCTACCATTCCACTCCCGAACAGCGCGCGCGAAAAACGAACACCTAAACCTTTCTGTTCGAGCTCTGATTTCTCTTATTTTATTTTGATGATCATTCCTACCTACGTAGGTTGGGCTCAACAAAATATTTTCGCATTCGGAAGAGAAAGTTGGTGACTGAAATTTCCTAAATAGATCTCGCCGCGACGAAAAACGTCTTTGCTGTAATGACTTCCGTCCCAATTCGCGAATCATATCTGCCACACTCTCTCCCCTATTACGTGATAATACAAAACGAGCTGCCCTTTCTTGCACCCTTTCGATGTCCTCCGTCAGTCCCACCTGGGAAGGATCCCACACCGCGCAGCAATATTCTAACAGAGGACGAACGAATGTAGTGTAAGCTGTCTCTATAGTGGACTTGTTGCATCTTCTAAGTGTCCTGCCAATGAAATGCAACCTTTGGCTCGACTTCCCCACAATATTATCTATGTGGTCTTTCCAACTGAAGTTGTTCGTAATTTTAACACCCAGGTACTTAGTTGAATTGACAGCCTTGAGAATTGTACTATTTATCGAGTAATCGAATTCCAACGGATTTCTTTTGGACCTCATGTGGATCACCTCACACTTTTCGTTATTTAGCGTCAACTGCCACCTCCCACACCATACAGCAATCTTTTCTAGATCGCTTTGCAACTGATTCTGGTCTTCGGATGACCTTACTAGACTGTAAATCACAGCATCATCTGCGAACAACCTAAGAGAATTGCACAGATTGTCACCCAGGTCATTTATATAGATCAGGAGTAGCAGAGGTCCCAGGACGCTTCCCTCGGGAACACCTGATATAACTTCAGTTTTACTCGATGATTTGCCTTCTATTACTACGAACTGCGACCTTCCTGACAGGAAATGACGAATCCAGTCGCATAACTGAGACGATACCCCATAGGCCCGCAGCTTGATTAGAAGTCGCTTGTGAGGAACGGTGTCAAAAGCTTTCCGGAAATCTAGAAATACGGAATCAGCTTGAGATCCCCTGTCGATAGCGGCCATTACTTCGTGCGAATAAAGAGGTAGCTGCGTTGCACAAGAACGATGTTTTCTGAAACCATGCTGATTACGTATCAATTGATCGTTCCCTTCGAGGTGATTCATAATGTTTGAATACAGTATATGATCCAAAAACCTACTGCAAACCGACGTCATTGATTTAGGTCTGTAGTTCGATGGACTACTCCTAATACCCTTCTTAAACACTGGTGCGACCTGTGCAATTTTCCAATATGTAGGTGCAGATCTATCGGTGAGCGAGCGGTTATATATGATTGCTAAGTAGGGAGCTGTTGTATCAGCGTAATCTGAAAGGAACCTAATCGGTATACAATCTGGACCCGAAGACTTGCCCGTATCAGGCGATTTGAGTTTCTTCGAAACCCCTAAGGTATCTAGTTCTAAGAAACTCATGCTAGCAGCTGTTCGTGTTTCAAATTCTGGAATATTCCATTCGTCTTCCCTGGTGAAGGAATTTCGGAAAACTGCGTTCAATAACTCCGCTTTAGCGGCACAGTCGTTGGTAACAGTACCATCGGCACTGCGCAGCGAAGGTATCGACTGCGTCTTGCCACTTGTGTACTTTACATACGACCAGAATTTCTTCGGATTTTCTACCAAATTTCGAGGCAATGTTTCGTTGTGGAACCTATTAAAGGCATTTCGCATTGAAGTCCGTGCCAAATTTCTCGCGTCTGTAAATTTTTGCCAATCTTCGAGATTTCGCGTTCTTCTGAACTTCGCATGCTTTTTCCGTTGCCTCTGCAACAGCGTTCGGACCTGTTTTGTGTACCGCGGGGGATCAGTTCCATCTCTTACCAATTTATGAGGTATGAATCTCTCAATTGATGTTGCTACTATATCTTTGAATTTGAGCCACATCTCGTCTACATTTGCATAGTCAGTTCGGAAGGAATGGAGATTGTCTCTTAGGAAGGCTTCTAGTGACACTTTATCCGCTTTTTTAAATAAAATTATTTTGCGTTTGTTTCTGATGGATTTGGAAGAAACGGTATTGAGCCTAGTTACAACGACCTTGTGATCACTAATCCCTGTATCAGTTATGGTGCTCTCTATCAGCTCTGGATTGTTTGTGGCTAAGAGGTCAAGTGTGTTTTCGCAACGATTTGCATTTCGCGTGGGTTCGTGGACTAACTGCTCGAAATAATTTTCGGAGAAAAAACGTTCATGCAGCTACTTTGGCTAGAAATAAGCCCATCTCTTATCCTACGTAATATGGAAGAATAATATCTGCTCCTAAATATAATAAACATAATAACGTAGGATGATGCCAGATTACTTTGAATAAATATATTTCCCGATTATAGACGGCCTTAGACCAAATTAGAAGCTTATCGATCGAACTTCACATTTGGTTCTTACAGTTAACTTTAGCCACTTTAGAGCACTGTACGTAGAATCCGTTAGCGTCTATCCAAAAAGATGCCTGTACTATAACCTCATCACAGAGATACCTTGTAAAACGCACTTTCGAGTAGTTTTTAACACCTTTATCACATTCCCTACACCTCTGTTGTTAGGGTAGCTGAGTTATAAGGTAAGTGCAAAAGGCTTCGATGTCCTCCGTCAGTCCCAGTACTCAAACAAAATTAAGTTTCGTTACACATAAATTACGCCAAAGTAAAGAAGAAACGTATGGATAAATGCTGAAACTGGAATTGGTTTGCTTTTCTACCCACCTGTTTTTAGCCTGGAAATTTTCAGTTGAAAAAGAACAGCCACTGATCAGATAGAACAGCCTCGAGTCCTCGATTATAACAATTAATAATAATTTAGCTTAATAAACGAAGGTAATAAAGGATCTGTATTACACCACAGTTACAAAGTATTATAGTCCGTAAATCCAGTGAACAGCATTCAAAATACGTGGGTCGGTAGAAGCGCTCAGCGTTGTTCGACAGATTGGTAATGTAAACAACATACATACAATAAATGAGATTCCACAGCGCTATAAAACATAAAATAGGTAAAATGTAATGAAAAATACATAATAATAGAGAATAATTAACAGATTAGCGATGCGCGTAAAGAAATTGATAGAACGAGGAAGGACAAACCTCTATAGGACAGTTTAGTATAAGTGCGCGAGTATCCAGGATTAGTTAATTTGACGAAATCTATGAAATACCGCAATAAATCCAAGGGAAAGTGCAAGTAGCTTATCTATGTACTGTCCGAATGAAGGTGACATATATTTTCATTGAATACAGTTGTTTATATTGGCAATACGGCTTTTCTTTGTGTACCTCCTGTCATTAACCCGTCTTCCAACTTTAAGGAATAACTCTTGTATTAAAATGTCAGCTACATTTTTATAATGATACAATCTGTTCTAGCATATCAGATATACTCAATGGTTTACTTTATAAGAAGTATTAAAAATTCTGTACATACGTGGTGATAAGCTTAGAACATTCAACGATCTCGTTCAACTACAATAGCTACAATACCAAATATACCAGATATCTACATACGGTAATGTACGGCTTCTAGCTTCACCTTTTCGAACACGAGACATAGAGAAGAGTAGGCTCATAAAGGTGAAGGCGATACCGACATATGCAACCGACATCCAGACATGACATGCAGAACTGTGAGGCTTCACGAGAGGATCTCTGTTTTTTAAAAAAATTCCTGGAACGCTTTGTTTGTATTTAACTTCTAATATGCTCTCCTCTCATTTCTTTCCTTTGCTCACATTTGCTTCAGAGTCGGTCTGGGGCGGTAATTTCCCCTGCTAGTTTCTTCTTTAAATTACATCAAGTCACTCCTGCTAGCGAGAAGACTGTCCCGTACTCGCATTGTCTTCGTTCCGGAGGTTTTTAGTGCTACAGTGGCAACAACTACGGAAGACTTTCCGCTACGCTCGCCGGGTGCTAATTGGTTACTGAACACACCCCTGGCTTTAAGAGGCGCACTCACGAGTACACTGCCAAGGCTTCAGAAACTGGAAGTTACGAAAGGCGGTAGCGTCACTTTTCAGAGAATCAGATTACTTCAAGAAATTCGTATATTATTGCCAGACCTACTAAAATTCATCTTACGCACCTCATTTCCTCTTCATTTAACCGTACAATTTTCTGAGATAATTTCTGGGAAAAATTTAGCTTCAGTAGTTCTACTCACCTAGGAGCCTTCTGCTTAGGTGGACCTACTTGATGAACAGATATTTTCTTATGGTTATAATGTCCAAGAGCTTTCGGCCAATTGCTCCTGGAGCAATATCAAGTGGTAGCTGAATGGCCAGGGTCTTGGCTATGACGTCTCTGGGGCTGTGTCAATGTACGAGGCAATGTTTCTCTTTACGAGTAACATCATGAGTTAGTTAGTTACACATTCCTTACAACATTTGAACTGGAATTACATCACTTACAATAATTCAGTGATTACGAGAAGCAGTTCAAAAAGTTACATATCACGGATTACTCACACGATTTGTTCCAGTTGGATTGCAATGAGGACTTATTCCATCTACTGCTTATGAAATTTTATTCTTTGTTTCATTCCTTTGCGATTTCGTCATAGGAAGATTAGCACCTACTATGGAATTACAAATACGGTACCAATAGCAATTGAACTTTTCAACCCAGAACTACCTTGCTACCTTCCAGATATTTTATGATATTGGGAAAATGATCAAAAGTAAACGTTCCTGTATTCGAACTCATTCCTGAGTCACTGACAACATTAATAATGGGTAATAAATGTCAGTTACTCTTTTAGTGCTGTAGCTGCAGCTATCACCACTCTTCCCAAACTGTTATGAATGATTTATAACGAATTTTAATGTCGAATGTAGCGCATGTATGTACGAACAGGTAGGGTAAGTTCGGGGTGAGTGGGACGACTTTTCTTTAAATTTTTTTCTTATATCAGCATGTTTGTGTATAGTGTATAGTACAGTATGCTACTGAGGCACTGCTACTTAAAATATCAGAGATATGATAATATGAAAATGTATGGGTGAGATCGAGCATTGCACTGGGAGAGAAGAACCACATAAACTTTGCTATACATGGAGTCAATTAAAGTTGCATACTTTTATTTGGAATATGTGTAATGAATACAGAAATATGAAAAAAATAAGCGTTATTTGAGACGATGGCCATCTTCAGTGGGATTATTCCGCAAGCCTTGAAGCTAAGCACCTCATCTCTTTCTCATTAAAACAAGTGGTGCATCTCCCACAAATAACACTTTGCCATCCATCCAGATTGTCTGGGAGAGATGTATGTTTGCAGGTAGCGAACTCGGCAGCCATTTTAAGCTAGTCTCATTCCCACACATTTGTCAAGGTCTCAGTAAACAAACTTCATCAATATAGTCCAAACCAAACCTTAATACTAAAATTATATAACTACACGAGAAAACCTTTCCGCTTACCAGAACGAATAATTGATTTTTCTCCAGAACTAACACGACTGACAGTAACGCTCTTGCATTATGTTTGTTCACAAAAGAACTTCCTCCCAAGTAGCTGGGAGCTGCTCTATAGAGAAGCGTTTGTGAGAAACTCCACTGGTCCGCCTCACCTAGTAGTCCAACTCACCGAACTTACTCTAACTACATGGCGACTGCAGGTGAACACCACATATTATCCTTACTGCTCGCTTGTGTGTTACCAGTACTTTTCCACTAAGTGACTCGATACAACATGAAGGTTATGCGTTGCAACCTGAAGGTGTTAGTGAGTGGAATTATGCAAAATATCAGAATATATCAGGAGGTTGACTCGTTCGTTTCCAAGACTTGCGATTATACGAACAGCAAAACTAGCTGAACATAATAGATGAAAAAAACTCGGTTATATGCTTCTTGAGTTCCAGATTCCATCACTATGTACACTCAAAAATTAGGGCCTTCTACCCGTTTACTGAACACTATTCATGTTTTACATCAGTTGTTGGTGTGACACAACTTGTTCTAAAAAACTGATTACCATGTGTTTTCTCAAAGTTAAGGGAGAGTCCATTTTCAGAGAATCAGTTAATGATTCTTTTGAAAAGTCATTAATATCTCTTCTGTAGCTTTCTCTTTAATGGGATTTATTATAAATCTATTATCGTCGGCAAAATGAACCAATTCATCTTGTAGAATGTTAAATTCACATATGTAAGAAATAAGAGTGGACCCAGAATGGAACCTTGTACGACTTGTGATTTATCCACTGTCACTAAATTTCTCTACCTTCCCTACAATGTTTGAATAGCTTTGCACACCTTTTTGCATTCTGCTTTTTAAGTGTGATTCAGACAAAGTGTGTGTAAGGCCATCAGTTCCATAAAACTTCAGTCTCTTTAAGAGTATAACGAGATTTACACAGTCAAATGCCTCGAAAAGATTACAGAATGAAGCAACCGGCAGTAATTTATAACTTGAGGCTTGTAATCTTTGGTTGGTGAATGTATAAATAGTATTTGTGATATGCCAAGTAAATTGTTTCTACCCAAACGTGTGACCAGTTTCGATTACACTTCTTCAAATATTTTGGAAAAAATATCAATGAGGAGATTGGGTTATAAGTATTTAACTCTTCCTTTTCTTGAACATTTGCATATTTTAATACATCTGAAAAATGACTTATTTCGTTGTGCATTACATATATTACTAAGGACATTTCTTGTTAAGTCTGCACCACTTTCCAGAAATCTCCTTGCAGCTCCGTTAACACGATGTGAGGTTTTGTATTTTAAGATTTTTACAATTCTCTTAATGTGAGTGATGAATGTTCGTGCTAGTTATAGCTGTTTGATAATTTGTGGAATCACATTTTAATATAGTCTCCTCTCCCTTTTGCTGAATCTTTTTGCTCTATTTTTGCTGCTACATTCAGAAAATTACTCTCAAAACTATTCTTAACTTATGAATTATTAGTCACAACATAATCATGTAGTAAAATGATATCTTTTAGAATGAAATTAAAACTGTGTGCCAGACCAAGGTCCCGATTTCGAAGAGCGGCGTGGCACACAGTTTTAATAAGTCAGGAATTTTCATATCAACGCACAATCCGCTGCAGAGCGGAAATTTCATTGTGCAAACATACCCCACGTTATAGCTAAATCATGTATCTGCTAAATCCTTTCTTCCAGGAGTGGTAGTCTGGCTGTTATCGTACGAGACCTTCTGTGAAGTCTGGGAGGTAGGAGACGAGGTGCTGGCCGAGGTAACGCCGTGAGGACGGGGTCTTACTCGCGCCTGGGTAACTCAGTAGGCAGATCACTTGCCCATGAGAGGTTAAAGTCGCGACTTTGTGTCACCTCCTTTAATTTACTCGCAAATCACTGAATCATGTTCCCACTAACAAACCTCACAGCTTCTTATGAATCTGCCTAGTCAGTTTCGACAGCAAATTTATCTTCAAGACACCATCTTTATTGAACTCACTGTAAAGTAGCAATTTTACTCCCATTATTAGGCCACTATTATCTTTTATATCAACGCCAGAGGATGAGGGAAATAGAGCTCCAATATTGTCAGGGATCACATAACGGTTTGGTAGAAGGTTCAACGTATTAATTTTCAAATCTCTTTCACAATCCAAATCGGCAAAATTATTGATCACACCCAAGCATTAACAGTGAGAAAAAGATCGGCACGTTTATAAGCATTTATCAACATTTTTCTGTATTTAACCACATTTCACTATTTTTCTTCGTTGTCTGCAGTGGTAGTACAACCTGGAATCGCACAGAACACCATCGTATCTAACTGAAAATCGTTGAGACCTTATTCTCAGAAGACGTGTTTGCGGTTAAAACAGAGATGTCTGAAGTACAGTCTGTAGTAATGATTTAATGAAACTTAACGAGCGCGCTGAGGTAGGAGCTTTTGATAGCAGTACCATAATCGCTGAAAAGAGAGTACATCCACATCGAACTTGTATGACAGACGCTGAAAATTTGATACCTTTCAGAGAAAGTGAATTATCACAAAAGTGGGCAATGATACTAAAGTTGCAGTACAATGGATACTTTCCGAATTAGCTTTACAAAAATCGGTCCATCCGAATCAACTGAAATTTATCTCGTAGATGTATATAGAGGTTTGTTGCATTCGCAGGAATCTCCTTATTCACTTCCACCTATAGAATATGCTAGACACGAAAACAACGGTGAACGCAGTCACTTACATAAGCCATCAACTAACCATCTGCATTTCCAACGATCACCACCTTTGTCAATGCCACAATCACTGGAGGAAGGCTCCCCGTTTTCTTCACTACTACTCGGTGAGAGTCTGCTGAAACATTGATACTTCTAGGTAGTTCCATCCGAAATAAAGAATTAGCACCCTACAGTGTTCGTTAGATCTTTTTGTTATATATTACCCGTGTAACTGGACAAGAGCCCAGATAATTACGAGCTAGCTTTTGTAGAAGTTGATGCGTTACTCTGGGCTCCAGATATAGCTCAATGATGTCACAAATACATGCAATTTGAACAAATTTTCTTCGTTGAATTCTTCTCTAGTTCCATCCAAGAGCATCTTCGTAGGGGGTTATTTAAGACGGAATTTTTAACGGTAAGCAAGGGGGCTTATGTAGGTACTTTGAACATGCAGTTTTACATACAGATTTCCTGCAATTTCTTATAGGAAAGTGACCACCCACCATTCGTGAAAAGCTGTTAACGTGCCAGAAACAAATTTGTAGTATTTCCTCTCTAATTCTCGAGTATAAGAAGGGCAAGGTAATAACACAAATGTACATTCTGATTCACGACGAATGGGCATTTATATAACAGAAATAATAGCAACAACGGTGGCTGACAATCCCCTACTTCGCTTTAGTATAAAAGTCAATAGAACATGAATTACCGTGGAAAACTCGTAATAACAATTATGGAAGGAGAGGAGAACACCAATACAAACGTGGCTGTCAAAACACGTCAAACGAGGACAGTAATGATGGCCACTTGAATAAAAGGCAATTTGTTCCAGGCAGTAAATGGGAAAGTAATAATACGAGTGGTCATTGTAGACCAGTGATAACAAGTTCCGCTGTCGGCGGAAAACAGTCGGTCTTGTTAAGCCCTCCAGCGGTGATCGAAAGGCAGTTGAAACCAATTTGAATATATATAAACAAAGGTAACACACTCCGCAAGAGAAAAGACACGAAATGGTGGGTAACGTTATATCACATAAACTTATGAGCCACTTGAAAGTTAAATTGTTGAGAAAATCTCCAAAAATGTAAGTTTCACTGGTAACAAATGTACCTGTTGTTAGAGGAGCAACGGTATTAGGGAAAACAGAGGATGCCACGTTGACTTATAAATGTGAGTTTAACAAAGGGTACCTTTAATGTTCATGAGTGGACACAACGCAGATTATAAAACCAACATAGAGTACGCACTAATGAATACTGTGTACAGGCAGTACTCTGCTGACATGGTGTCATTGCGTGAGTGTGGCCTCGTCTAACCCATTAGGAGCCAAGCGATTTAATTGATTTATGTAAACATTTCATTATGACATGAAGGATTATTTGTTGAATGCAGTGGCAGGACCCAAGGTAGGACCACACTGTCCCAATGTAGAAGTATGTGTTTGAATGTGTGAATGTGTTGAACACTGAAGTCATGTGGAGTAGGTGGGCACATTTGAGGAATAGCTACAAAGCATGTGATAAGTAATTTTGCTTTGTGTAGTGTTACTTTGTTTCTCTATGGAGTCAAACTAAAGTACACATTAAGCTATAATGGAAAGTGCTCTGAATCAAAACGTTATGGCCCCGATGTCCGGCTATAATCATTCATTACATTATCCTTTAACCGACTTGTAAAGGGCTTCAGCATTCAGGAAGATTTATTCTCTCACCAACACTCAGAGCTGTGACTGCTTACATCTTCAGATAAAATAATATCAGTATTTTTGTTTTGGACACTGAAGTACACTATGCAATTTCGTTACATCAGGCATAATTTAGTATCATGCTGAGAAAAATGTTCCAAAATGTAATTAAACCAAAATATTATAAAATAACTAAGTTTTGGATGTGAAACTGCTACGTGAAATTTGTAATGAGAAGTTGAAATGGAAAGCACGTTGAAAATATTGTGATAACATGCAATTATTAATGTGGTATTAAAATGAAAAAAAGACAGTGAATATAATGTGCTTGTAAGGTTTTTTCCTCCAGTATATATACACACAGTATATGAGGAGAATGTAAATGATTTTTCGTTACCATTTTGTTATTGTGAACTACTATAGAAATGTTGGAACATGTTATTTCAGAGATGTGGCAAGATGCAGGATAGTAACAAAAATTTCTTCTTGGAGAAGACTAGTCCCAATTTCTGACTTTATACATGGCTGAGTTGATTTTTGATTAGGTTGATGATTTACGTAGTAAAGGTTAGAATAAACACAGATCATGGGAATCAGTTGAGTTGAACCCACATAATCTAGATTGTTTTCTAGAAGCTCGTTAGATTTAGTTGTAAACTATTCGGATCATATATGCCATCTGCTATTATGCTATTTGCATCTGGTATAAGTCGAGTGCGAAACGCGAATGCTCCCAGTAATATACCGATTAAAGTTTCATTATATTATTCGACTTATATGATCGTCGCTTTAGTAGATAAATTAAATATAAACAGAGACAGACCGACTTTTTCTTCAAGAATAACTGTGTTAAAACACAAAAACCACTAAAACGAGTGCGTTAGTAACCTGTAACAAATCAAATACGTGTTCAGCAAATGAGGCTTTATTAAAATGTAACAGCTTGTGTCAGAAGTTTAAATTGCCATAAATTTAAACACGTTATGTAAATAAGTGGACATTGAAGGAGTAGCACGTAAACGGTTGTTTTTTGTAGTGTATCTAAATTAAATAAATCCCAGATTAGTGACACCAAACAAACATGTTCAATGGCAATAGACTCAATGAGACACGCAAACGAAGCTTCGTGTCTTTTCGGGCGTGTTGTGAAACCGACGGGTGATAAAGTGTAATTCCGTGTGAAGATTTCTGCGGACGAAAGAAAACTAAGTTCATAGCAACTTATTAGACCGAGAAGCAAGTAGTGTGTTTTGCGTCCTATCTCTTTTCGGCATACATTACGGGCTCGTGGGTCGACGTAACCTCGGAAGGAATGAGTTCGATGGCATAAGACAGATAACTGCAGGAGATGTCACTGTGTTCCGGCACTTGCTCTCAATCCCGCTACTACCGGCAACGGTATCCCACGTGACACAAACGCCAAGGAACAATCTCAGTTTTACTACACCATTGTAGAACTATATGAATGTCGTAACGAAGTTTGAACGACGCTATTTACCAATAAAGTGACTCCATCAAAGTAAAGACGTACTATCATGAAATTTACTCGCTGACTGCGACACGAAATAGAGATGAATAAAAATGATAGTTATTGTCAATATCGATATAAAGATATTAATCATGCTGTGTGGTTGATTTTCTTGTTCTCTCTCAAGTTTGGTCATTTATATGTCTTTTCCATATTCTCCTGAAGTTAAATATTTGTAATTGAGAGTTTTATTATATTGTAAAGTAATATAAACAACTGAAATCCTTACCCTCACCCCTATGACCGACGTAGAAGATTCACAAATGAAGTAAATACGTGCAGTAAGTCTACGAAGAGTGTGGATCATATATAAATCTTTTTATACATGTTTCAGGGACATTTAGTTCATGTATGTAAATCTACTAAAGGACATATTACGTAATTTCAGCACTAAGTCTACGATAAGTGTCGATCATATATAAATGACGTGTAATATATGTATCTAAATTTACTAAAGGACATATCATCTAATTTCAGAACATTACCCATACTATGTAATATGCCCTGTCATGCTGCTGAAGAAATATATTCTAAATACCTCTGAACCTTTCGATTTTTGTATTGAATATTCGCTGGCCCTTGCACAATGTAAAAGCTGATACCTCGCGACTGTCTTCTGTAGTGACTCACCTGTAGATTTTACTTCAGTTGCTAGTGGTGGGGGGTGCAACTGTGGCATATCTTCCAAATTAGACGAGTAATAGTTCAGAATTATTTCCTTGTTATGACGAATGCCAAGGAAGATGTTCGTCCTTTTGTCCAAGTAATTCGGATACATACCTCTGAACGAAAAGGAGGCACCATCTATGACAATAGATGAGGTCAATGATATTCATTTTTGCTGTAATAGGAGCACCAACAGTCTTGAGTCGTTTGAATAAGATGTGTCTTTTACGTGGTTGGGAATCAATTGTGAAACACATGAATTTTTGTTGATAGCATATTTATTTCATTGCATTATTTCCAATTTTAACAAACGTGCTACTCGGAAGCGAAGTCCGATAAAACAGAGGAAAATTGTAATTAAAGGACGTAATTATTATATACGACTATTGTAGGTATTGTTGGTGGGTAGGTGGTAAAGTATTTAAAATATACTCGTAACAAGAGTAAATCGACAAACGTATAGTTGTGACGACCATGGCGGACAGAGCCATCACACCGACGTCATCTCAGACGCGGTCGCAATCTGTTCCACCGCGCGGCCATGGCGCGGGGCGCGGACAGCGGAGGGAGCGCGCCGCGGGCGGAGGGTACTTAAATCGGCCGCCGCCGCGACCGAACCCAGTTCCCTCTGAACAGCCATAGCGTACGGATCTCCGTGCGGCACGTTCACAGGAGCTCAGTTCGTCAGTTCACCTGATGATGGCGACATGTATGACCGGCGAAATATTGTGCCCGTTGGACACTGTAGACCGGCAGTACACTCGTGGATATTTTGATTATTTAAAATAACTTTTTACACTGGCCTGCTCTCAATCAAAAGTATGTTAATAGATCATAAGAAGTTGAACGCTGGTTTTAAACACATGGGGAACTTCCCCAGCAGTAGTCAATTATGGTGCTGTACAATAGTTGAGCGTCCCAGATACATTCTTCATTTATTATTTTCCAGACTTACACCATCTAACACAAGACGTGGCGTTGGGGGATGGGTGAAGCCATACTTACCGCTATGGCATGAGAGCCAGAGCATAAATTGTGAACCGAATTCTCCGACGCCCCTGGCTTACACAATACCGCTGTATCATGTACCATTCGCCACACATATATGATGGCTTTGTGGTAGTTGTGGATGCAGGTGTGTTCATAATAATACCTTCCACAATGAAAAATAAGAAATTTATGTTTATCGTGTAGATAAGATGGAATATTATCTGTCTTTTGCAGCTGAATCTTTGTGTCCCACCAAACACGTTTCACCTATTCTTATTAGATACCGTCACTAGCGCACAAAAATTAAAAAAATATTTGATTATAATTATTTTGTTCTAAGATGTATTGTGTCTTCTGAAGCACATTTATATTATTTTACTATTTACACTATTTAAAGTTATAGGATTGTGCTATAGCAGTGATTATTACGACTCCAACTCTTTTAGTGTTGCCACTGGCTCTTGCGCAAGCACTAGATGAATGTGGCATGAGATTGCAATTAACTATGTGCCACAGTTATGCATTTTATTTAACTTAACCTTGCTTGCAATCAAATACCTAATTTGGATAAGAAGACGACATTGTTAGATGCAAGAGGAAATGAGACAAAAAATGCTGTCCCTGTCGTAATCTTAAATGAATAAAACGGAACGCGTACGATAAAGTCAATACGCAGTTTTAGTAGTTCCAAGACATCAATAGAAATAACCTTAATAAAAGTATGAAATTTTGCGAGTGTAAATGATAACTGGGCTTCGTCTTTAGCACATAGTGAACATTTATAATTGAAGACACGTCGCATCTATCAGATTTCGGGTTCTCCTCTTGATAAGGATCAAATTACCTCTGGGATCATTTACTCAGAAAGACTTTAATAGATTCCCTCGTCTTAATTATTCTCAACATACTGTCGGTTGTAGTAGCATCCAACACAATCAGAAAAAAAATATTTATTTACTTTTGTCTGTAGTCCCACTTTTATCTTGTCTGGTGACTATCAGTTTCGTTAAGACCATCAGGCCATATTACGATCAAAACATCACAGCACACAGACAGACAAGGTGATTATAATTAAAGTTAAACTTTCAAACCGCTGTAGAAATAACACCACTGGTCAGAATAACGTCAGATTGCAGCGGAATATTATCGGAGAAGGGGGAAGACGTATGTCAGAAGAAAAATAAACAGGTACAAAATGTAGCAATGAATGGCGCTGTAAGTATCATAATTTAATAGTGGTCGACTGCAAATGACAAATGAATAATACAACAATGCCTACACTGTATGTTTGACGTTAAACAAACTGTACTACTAAGTGTGCAAGGGTGTTCAGGTGTGATACTGTTAGTTACGTAAGCCCATCCACCACGGCAAGGCCATATCACATCGTATGGGAAAAATCGTTTTATAATTGTCCTGAGGCCAAAAATCGCATAAAAAGCATCACTCATATCTGTTTTTAACTGTCCTGAGGCCAAAGACGACATAAAAAGCGTCAATGACATCGGTTTTGATCGTTCTGAGGCCAAAATTCGCATAAAAAACCCCAATCAGACTCAAATCGGATTGAAACTTCCTGGCAGATTAAAACTGTGTGCCCGACCGAGACTCGAACTCGTGACCTTTGCCTTTCGCGGGCAAGTGCTCTACCAACTGAGCTACCGAAGCACGACTCACGCCCGGTCTCACAGTTTTACTTCTGCCAGTATCTCGTCTCCTACCTTCTAAACTTTACAGAAGCTCTCCTGCGAACCTTGCAGAACTAGCACTCCTGAAAGAATGGATATTGCGGAGACATGGCTTAGCCACAGCCTGGGGGATGTTTCCAGAATGAGATTTTCATTCTGCAGCGGAGTGTGCGCTGATATGAAACTTCCTGACAGATTAAAACTGTGTGCCCGACCGAGACCGGGCGTGAGTCGTGCTTCGGTAGCTCAATTGGTAGAGCACTTGCCCGCGAAAGGCAAAGGTCCCGAGATCGAGTCTCGGTCGGGCACACAGTTTTAATCTGCCAGGAAGTTTCATATCAGCGCACACACCGCTGCAGAGTGAAAATCTCATTCTCAAATCTGATTATTAATTCCCGTGTGACCGGAGCAGAACATGTTCAGTTCGCTGTCCACCGTTTCCAGCAACAAGTTGAAATCGAGAAACAGCGTGGTCCACAACTGATCGAAGTGTTTGCGGGGTGTCGCGAGAGATAGCCGCGCGGTCAGGGGCGTCTTGCCACGGTCAGCGCGGCTCCCTCCGTCGGAGGTTCGAGTCCTCCCTCGGGCATGGGTGTGTGTGTTGTCTTTAGTGTAAGTTAGTTTCAGTTAGTGTGTAAGCTTAGGGACCGATGACCTTAGCAGTTAGGTCCCATAAGATCTCACCACAAATTTCCAAATGTTCTTTCCGGGGTCACGTTCAGAATGTGTTGCGCAATGCATGCCTTCAATGCAGCTAAGTTTACATTCGGAACATTGAACACATCTTTCAAATAACCCCACAGCTAGATGTCACACGGATTAAGATCAGGTGATCAGGACGGCCAGGCTGTAGGGAAATGGCGGCTGATAATTTTAGCATTTCCAAAATGACGCTTCAGCAACTGCTTAACTGGATTTGAAACGTGCGGGGGTGCACCCTCTTGCATAAAAATGACCCCATCCACACATCCACGCTGCTGGAGAGCTGGAATGAAGCGGTAGCGCAAAAGACACTCATAGCGATTACCAGTGACGGTACAAGTTACAGGTCCGGGATCGGCCGGTGTGGCAGAGCGGTTCTAGGCGCTTTAGTCTGAAACCGCGCGATCGCTACGGTCGCAGGTTCGAATCCTGCCTCGGGCATGGATGTGTGTGATGTCCTTAGGTTAGTTAGGTTCAAGTAGTTCTAAGTTCTAAGGGACGGAAGACCTCAGATGTTAAGTCTCATAGTGCTCAGAGCCATTTGAAAAGGACCGGGAGCATCTGTCTCTTCGAAAAAAATATGGCGTCTGATAAATGATGCCGTAAACCCGCACCAAATGATGAAGTGGTACTGGTTCATTGGCATGTGGATTTTCCATTGTCCATATTCAATAATTCTGTGTACTGACATATCCTGTCTGATTGAAGTTGGTATTATCTGTCCACAAAATCTTCCGCGGCCAATCATTGTCCACTTACATGCGAGCAAGAAATTCTAAACGAAAGGTCTCTCTTGCTGGCAGATCAACAGGAAGCAACTCGTGCACATGGGTAATTTTGAATGGTTGACAAAGAAGGATGTTTCGTAAGATTTTACGCACCGTGTTCACCGGTGAGTCCAATGTTCTGGCCATTCTCCGTGCACTACACGTTTGTACACCACCACACGTCTCCTCCTGCTTTACTGTGCCCACTGCTTCCACTGGCGTCGAATCAATTCGTTTCCCCCCTCTACCAGGTTGCACACCTAAAAAACCGGTATTTTCTGCAGCCCCACGGCAGTCATCGGAACGTCGCATTATTTGAAACCCTTCAGTTTCCGGAACTCTGCAGAGTGACGTGTGCACAGTCATCATTCTTGTAATACAGCTTTACAAGCAGAGCACGATCCTGCATTGAGACAGTCATGAAGAACATGAAGAACGTCCCAGACGCGAAAGGAGGAGAAGCTGTGTACCCGGCGTGTTTATACCAACTTTAACGGGTCATGCACATGACAGGTGTTTTCATTTACGTTTTCTGAGACGTACAGCGCCATCTATTGATCAATTTTCACACTTTTTCTTTCTTCTGCCATACGTTTTCCCCCTTCTCCGATAATAATCCCTTGCAATTCGACGTAATTCTGACCGGTGGTGTTATTTCTACACTGGTTCGAAAGTTTAACTTTAATTATAATCACCCTGCATATTCTGTAGGAAATATTTAAAAACTATTATTGTCTGTAACATTAATATAAGGTACAGAGTGCAACTTTAAAATGCAGATGGCACCTGATACATTCTATTTCTTACAAAGGATGAAAGAACAAAATTGAATAAAGTACGGAATGACGGGAGATAGTTAATTAACTTAATAAATAACACAATCCCTAGCGTAACCAAACATTAACGGCAGGATAACAAATCTAAGTTGCTTTGTCTCAGTACACCATGTGAATACGGTGCGCCCCACTATAACATATCCATCTGGCGATGGATCTTTTAATCAGTTATGTGTGGTCCGTAGCAATATTATTGTTTTCAGAATGCCAAGATATTTGTATTTAAAAGATATAGAGCATACACATGGAACGCAATGTGGCTATGTTTTACTCCGTAGCTGTCAGTTGGCGCCCTCGGCAAAGGTTTCCAGGTTCCTGTTTATTCAAGGTGCCGCAATTCGCTTCACCCACACCTTTCACAGTTCACTAACTGTCATGGCCGTGGTTATCATTCCTCGCATGCAACGTTTAGTCGTAAGAGGCTGCATCAAAATTGGTTCAAATGGCCCTGAGCACTATGGGACTCAACTGCTGTGGTCATCAGTCCCCTAGAACTGAGAACTACTTAAACCTAACCAACCTAAGGACATCACACACACCCATGCCCGAGGCAGGATTCGAACCTGCGACCGTAGCAGCAGCGCGGCTCCGGACTGGAGCGCCTAGAGCCGTACGGCCACCGGGGCCGGCTGAGGCTGCATGGATGGGCCTTTGTATTAGCAGAGGACCACAAAAACATCAACGACATTGATTGATACAACCGCTTCTTGATTTGAATGTTATCCTATTGTGGCATTTAAATACGGTACTTATGTCCTAATACTGGTCTTTCTGTATGACTTTAAGTGAGAAGGACTTCTGTGCGGCTGGTCCCAGCGGAGGTTCGAGTCCTCCCTCGGGCCTGGCTGTGTGTGTTTGTCCTTAGGCTGGTTTAGATTAAGTAGTGTGTAAGCTTAGGGACTGATGACCTTAGCAGTGAAGTCCCATAAGATTTCAAACGCATTTGAATATTTTTTTGAGAAATACTTACGGCCTAAAAGACGTCGATCAGGAGTGAAAATGCTAAGCATTTCATTTAGTAAAGTTGAAACACTACAGCATGATTACCCATCATAGGGAAAAATATTTTTTAATCATCTCCTAAAGAATATTTTAGGCTTAGATGACAAAAGTTATGGGACATCTCCTCATTTGCAGTTGCAGGATGTTGTGCACGAACTGACCTCTTGATTATGTCCCCTTAAAGTTCGCTGGGCTTCATGTCGAGCTATCTGAATGGCCCAATCATTCGCGCTAATTCTCCAGTATATTCTTCAAACCAATCGCTAACAACTGATTATTTTTATTTTGGCTGGAGCCAAATTTTTGATTGATGGTGCTGCCATTTGACTGTAATTATTTTTATTTTATTATTATACAGTACAAACTTCAGTCTTAGGTCGCTTTCAAAATGTCCCAAGGCCTAAATTTGCATTGTATAATAATAAAATAAAAATTACTACAGTCAAATGGTAAAAGCCTCATAAAAAAAAGCACAGGCAGTTGTGGCCGGGTGACACACGATCGTTGTTTGGGATCATGAAGTCCATGAAAGATTCTAAATCGTCTCCACCTAGCTGAGCATAGCCACATCCAGTCGATTAACGGTTTAGTTGGACCACAATCGTTACGGACCCGCCACCAGTTCGTACAGTGCGTCGTTAACAAGTTAGGTCGATTGTTATTTGGAGTCTGCGCCACACTCGAACCCTACCATCAGCTCTTACCAACCGAAGTCGGGGCACAACCGACCAACCCACGGTTTTCCGGTCCTCAAGTGTCCAACCGATGTGGTTACAAGCCCAGGAGAGGTGCTGCAGTTGATGTCGTGGTGTCACTCGCGTCGGTCGTCTGCTGCCATAGCCCATTAACGCCAGATTCTTCTTCAGTGTCCTAACGGATAAGTTCGTCGTACGTCCCAACTTGATTTCTGCGATTATTTTACGTGGTATTGCTTGACTGATACCACTAACAACTCTACTCAAACGTCGCTGCTCTGGGTCGGCAAGTGAAAGCCGTCGACTACTTCGAATTTCGTGGTGAAAGTTAGAGCTTGAAATGTGGTTCCGTCGGCACACTGTTGCCATTGCTGATGTCGGAATATTGAATTCACTAAAGATTTCCGGAATAGCATGTTCCATGCGTCTGTCTCTAACTACCAGTCCATTGCCAGCCGTCGTGCGGCCATAATCACGCCGGACACATTTTCACACGAATCACCTGAGTACAAATGTCAGCTCTGCAACGCACTTCTCTTTTATGCCTTTTGTACGCTAGTCTACCGCCATCTATACACGTGCATATCGCTACTCCGTACTTTAGTCACCTTAGTGTAAGATGTAAAATTATTTTTTTGATCGTAAGACGGCCTGTTGGTGGTACTTGTAAACGTAATCGGTATTCATTAGACTTTAAAGTGCGAGTGTAGACTTAATCAAATTTATTTTCCCAGAGGTTGAAGATACTGCTTCAGTCGTAAATGTCTTTTATTATCACACGGCCGGTTTCGGGCTCTATATACCCATCTTCAGGTACTGTACTGAAATAACAAGATACAGGAGATAATTTTTACAGGCAGCAATACACATAAAAAACAAACAAAAAAATCATAAAAAATTTAAGAAACATTTCAAAACCGTTGGTCGGGCTAAGTGCTGCGAAACCTATGTCAATGCGAAAACCGAGCGAGGTGGCGCAGTGGTTAGCACACTGGACTCGCATTCGGGAGGACGACGCTTCAATCCTGCGTCCAGCCATCCTAATTTAGGTTTTCCGTGATTTCCCTAAATCGTTTCAGGCAAATGCCGGGATGGTTCCTTTGACAGGGCACGGCCGACTTCCTTCCCCATCCTTCCCTAATCAAATGGTTCAAATGGCTCTGAGCACTATGGGACTTAACATCTAAGGTCATCAGTCCCCTAGAACTTAGAACTACTTAAACCTAACTAACCGAAGGACATCACACACATCCATGCCCGAGACAGGATTCGAACCTGCGACCGTAGCGGTCTCGCGGTTCGGGACTGAAGCGCCTAGAACCGCTCGGCCACCGCGGCCGGCCTTCCCTAATCCAACGAGACCGATGACCTCACTGTTTGGTCTCTTCCCCCAAATCAATCCAAATCAATGCGAAAATGATACCAGACAGCACGACTTCCTGGGTGGAGAAATATACAAAGAATATCAGGACACTTACACTTGGTGCTGTGACCCCCGAGCGCCGCGGTAAGCGCGTGTTTATTTTCGTTTATCTTTACTTGTCAAACTGCACTACGGTCACGAGTGTATCTATCTGACGCACCTGCGTCTTTGCAATCGTTCCTTCCTGCTGAATGTTACCTGCGCGAATGTTTGCCGCACCGTCGTTACGTTTTGCTAATTAGCCGCCATATCCTATTACGTTGCTGCCAGAGCTTGCGGGGTCGCGGCCCGTCCGTGCGGAGGACAGCGGCGGAGAAGCGGACACCTATTGAGTCCTCCCCCTGCTCGGCGCCAGCCTGGCTGCTCTGTTCCCGGCAGCCGCGAGGGACCTGTCGGACGAGGCGCGCCTCATTACTGCAGCACCCTGAGAGCAGGCGGCAGGCGGAGCCCTGCTCGCTGCTCGACGCGGCGCCAGCGTCGCTTCCTGATGAGCACTTCTGCCTCTCCCCTGCTTCTCTACTGTCAACTAGACCTGTCACCTCACCAGTTTTTTGACGCACTTATAAGGATGCTTCATTGTCTAGACTACTGGAGCACAACAACATTCTTACCGTTACCGCGTTTCAGAGTAAGCATAATGAGCTACCTACTTGTATGGTGGATACACAACGCTTGCACGGCCCTTCGACACAATAAACAGATACAGTGGCCAATTACATTAAAATCACCACCGCCTGTCTCCTACGTCAATGTGCAAAAACACTCACAGTCGGCAGGTAGCAGCACTGGCAGTGGCGGTATATAAATCTTCTAAGGGGGGCGGGGGGGCGTGATATGTTGGGGATACGGACATCAGTACAGTCCAGAATGAGGTTTCACTCTGCAGCGGAGTGTGCGCTGTTACGCCGGCCCGGAGTGGCGGAGCGGTTCTAGGCGTTACCTGTCTGGAACTGTGCGACCGCTGCGGTCGCAGGTTCGAATGCTGCCTAGGGCATGGCTCTGTGTGTGATGTCCTTAGGTTAGTTAGGTTTAAGCAGTTCTAAGTTCTAGGGGACCGATGACCTCAGCGGTTAAGTCTCATAGTGCTCAGAGCCATTTGTGTGCCCTGATATGAAATTTCCTGGCAGATTAAAACTGTGTGCCGGACCGAGACTCGAACTCCGGACCTTTACCTTTCGCGGGAAACTACCATCTGAGCTATCCAAGCACGACTCACGCCCCATCCTCACAGCTTTACTTCCTCCAGCACCTCGTCTCTTACTGGCGGAAGTAAAGCTCACAGCTTTACTTCCGCCAGTAAGAGACGAGGTGCTGGAGGAAGTAAAGCTGTGAGGATGGGGCGTGAGTCGTGTTTGGGTAGCTCAGATGCTAGAGCACTTTTAATCTGCCAGGAAGTTTCACAACAGTGCAGTCGTTGTCGTAATGTGGAAATGCAGCGATGTATCTGACGTCCAAAAGCGCATGATCATTGGCTTTCGGGCCTAAGGTGGAAGCATTTCCCAAAGGGCTACGTTGTAAATGGTTCGCATGCCGCCGTGATAAAGTACACCGTGCATGTAAAATCGGTGCTGTTGAAAATTGGCACCGAAGCAACTGTGGTGCACCACGGGACATAAATGGCAGGGAGCCTGCGAGGCACTTGAGTGATGCAGTCATGTAACCACGCTGACTACCCTTCATCGGCGAGGAAGGCTGGAAGTTGCTCCCCAATGTCGCAACTCAAACTTCCCTGAGTGGCGGCTAGTGGCCTTTTCAGATGAATGACATTTTATGCTCAATCTGACACACGGCTGTTGGCATCTGCGACATTAAACGTTTGAAATGAAGTATCCTGCAAGCAGGAGAGTGCTTTATGATCTGGGGATTGTTTTCGTGGCACTTCCTGGGTGATCTCGTTAGCCCGGAAGGCACAATAGATCAATACAAGTGTCTGTCTACCCATGGGAAACATGTGTACCGCTAAACGCAGTTTATTTTCGTCGGCAAAGTGGCATCTTCTAGCAGGACAATGGCAAAGTGGCATCTTCTAGCAGGACAATGCAACGTGACACACAGCTCGAAGAGCACCAGAGTGAGTTTACGTACTTCCGTGGGAACGAGCTTCTCTTCTTTAAACCAGTCGAAATGTATGACACCAATTCGATCGGGCTGCTCGCGAAATGGATTGTCAACCGAGAAACCTAGCTTGCGACGGCACTGTCTACGCAGCCCTACTGTTACCTTTCAGAATGCCATTCACTTTTTTCTTGCACGTCTTGCGGTTGTTACTCATGTGGTTGTCCAGGCTTTTGACAAGAGGTCACATTAATGTGAGTGGACAGTGTAAATATTGTGCAAGCCTTTCTATTGGACGCCACATAAGCCCCTGTAATTGCAGTTTTGATCTATATTTCATCAAGTGGCTTCTCAATTGGCACCAAAAGTTCGAAAAGTTGTGGTTGCGCATCACATTTCCACAAGAAAAACTGATGTGGTTACCGTGATACCAAAGCGTGATCCCTTATTAATGTGCAGCAATACTAACCACTGGTGCAAGGAAGCGCCCACCGACTAATTACAATGTGCAAATTACCCTCGCCTCCTACCTAGGCGGAGTACTTGACTGTTTGGCACAAACATTCAGGTTTTACAGGAGAATATGTACTTTAAATTGTAAGATTCCTGTCTTACTATTTACACTAAGTCTTTGTATATAAGGAGAAAATGGAGGCTGAATCCGTGATGATCTTACAAACTTTCAGGGACGATGGAGAAGTACCACTATATTAAAGTGAGAGAGGGGAGTCGAGTCCTGAAACGACAGAGGCGAAAGTTACAAGCGAAAACGGTTCTGATACCTCTGATAGCGGATGTCTTTCTTTTGAATATTTTGAGAGGTGGTTATATGGACCAAACAAAAGATATTACCAGCCAATATGGGCTCTAAAGTGTTTAGCTTAAGAGCTATGAGTATTTGATAATCTTTGCTACTGTGAGACACATCTCTCCTACTGAACAGGTGCGAATAGGTCTTAAGATACCCATTTTAGAGCCCTTTTGATTAGACACGTTTTATCTTGTTTTGGTGTTGACTACCTTCTTCCGAAATATGCAAAGCAAAGAACTACCAATAGAAGAGATATACTGTCAGAGGAATCAGAATCATTTCCACTTGTGACTTTCGGCTCGGTCGATTCCGGAACAAGATTCTCTAGTGCAAATTGATAAATTTACCCTTCCCCATTATCCCTGTGAGTTTGTCACACAATCAAGGAATCACCCTGCGTAAGACTACTACTTTCTAATGTGAGTACTGCTCAAATGGAAGCTAATACCTACCTGATTGGTAGTGCTGTTCTTATAATCCTAACACTTTACACTGATTTAAGTCACAGATTAGTGACATGCACATATAGAGATGGCTGAGTATCACATACACAAGACATAATACTGCAATGTATTACAGAAGCTATCTTTTGTACTCACATGATTCACTTGAAAAGAAATCCGAGGTGATTGTGGCCGCATGATGGCAGATAACAAACTGTGGGCCGGCCGGAGTGGCCGAGCGGTCCTAGACGCTACAGTATGGAACTGCGCGACCACTATGGTCGCAGGTTTCAATCCTGCCTCAGGCATGGATGTGTGTGATGTCTTTATGTTAGTTACGTTTAACTAGTTCTACGTTCTAGGAGACTGATGACCTCAGAAGTTACGTCCCATAGTGCTCAGAGCCATTTGAACCATTTGAACAAACTCTGAACTGATGACCTCAGAAGTTAAGACCCATAGTGCTCAGAGCCATTTGAACCATTTGAACAAACTCTGAACGCCGAATCGTAGTCGCAACTATACACATGGGACAGCCCAAATCGTAAAGCGTTAAGGAATTCAATATTCTGACATACACATTGTCAAGAATGTGCCGAGAATACCAAAGTTAACTTCTCCCCACGAGCAATGCAGCGGCAGACAATCTTCATTTAACGACTTAGAGCAGCGGCATTCGGGTAAAGTTATCAGAGGATACGACGAACGTATCTGTTAGGACACTGCGGCAAAATTTAGCGTTAATAATTTATGGCAGCTGTCGACCGATGCCTGTGCCTTAACAACATGACATTATGTTCAGCGTCCATCGTGGCCTCATGACCATGTTACTTTTATTTTTATAATTTTTATTTTGAGTCATCAGTCTTCTACTTTGTTTGATGCAGTCCGCCACGAATTCCTCTCCTGTACCGACCTCTTCATCTCAGAGAAGAACTTGTAAACTTGCAAAATGGTTCAAATGGCTCTGAGCACTATGGGAGTTAACTTCTGAGGTTATCAGTCCTCTAGAACTTAGAACTACTTAAACATAACTAACCTAAGGACTTGACACACATCCATGCCCGAGGTAGGATTGTAAACTTGCAATATACGTCCTTAATTATTTATGGTTTTAGTCGAATCCCTGCCTTCCCCTGCAGTTTTAGCATTCTAAATCTCCCTTAATACCAAGTAAGTTCTTCAACGATGCCTGAACGGTTTTCATTCCACTATTGGATATTAAAATATTTACATCATTTCTGCTTCGATGTATAAGACCCAGATTGTCAACAAGGCTCTGAGGAAGCTGGTGGTTGCTCCGTAATGTGTTTCTCATGGGTCTAAGTGTGTCCTCTGACCCAGGTGAACCAATCACTGAATGGACGTGTTTAAGTTTTCAGCCATTCGTTGACATCGTGATCATAAATAATGAAGAGTTTTTTCATGGATTAGAATACGCCATGTCAGAACATTCTAGACAATTCGAGCGAACTGTTTGGACGTCCAGATGGTCCGACATGAATCCCATAGAATACTTGTGGGACATAATCGAGAGGTCAGTTCGTGCAAAAACTCCTACACCGGAACACTTTGGCAATCATGGACGGTTATAGGGGTAAAAGACTATACACATGTTGTAAGGGATCCGTGATCCCACGAACATAGATGCTAGTCCGACGCCCTGGTCGATAGCAGACAGGGGTCGATTGTCGAGTGCTGCAGGAGGCAGTGAGACCAGTGTTGAGTGCGAGGTAGTACTAGAAGGTGCCGAGTGAGAAGTAGTGCGGGAGAGACAGGCAAGAATGGTGGTCGAGTGAGTTGTAAACGGTAAAATTCACCGGAGTATGACGAGCGAGCACGTCCCCCTGATCGTCGTGGGGTTGACCCTCACTAATACCGATTCGCGAGTGAGATGAAACAGAAAGTGAGAAGTGCCGAATTACGTGTTTCGTGTCAACCGCGTCGGCCAGCAACAACCATGGATTGCAGTGAGGATTGTTGTGAATGTTAACCATCAGCATTGCGTGTGACGAAGTACTGAAAATCCAATAAAAAGATATAACTGTGATTAGACGTGTAAGGCGAAGGTAGCAACTGCCTCAGCATTTGTATGTTAGTAGGAAATATATATATCAGTTTGTACATCGCAACCTTTGTGGTCCTTAATAATAGACAAACTTTCTATCATTTCCACTATTCAATCTCAGAACAGCCGCACTCGGTTGAGATACCCCCGAAACCAGCAGAAAAACCGATAGCCTTTCTTCCATTAAGTACACGGTCATATAATCATAATAATTAACTATTTGGCGACTTCGATGAATTACACAAAACCCATAAATGAATTGTAAACGGGGGTGTTTCAATGTCATACACTCTATTTAAACCGAATACATCGTTGTTGGTCTTCCACTCTTATTATTCCATCTTGGTTCTTGTATTTGCTGTATATTACCCGTCTCTTACTATACCTTACACTATTTTCGACAGAATTTCGAACTTTTTGCACCATTTTGCATTGTCGATCGCTTTTTCGAGTCCGAAAAATTCTATGAATGTATTTTTCTTTAGTCTTACTTCCATTATCAACCGCAACGTCAGAATTGCTTGTCTGGGCCGGCGGAAGTGGCCGTGCGGATAAAGGCACTGCAGTCTGGAACCGCAAGACCGCTTCGGTCGCAGGTTCGAATCCTGCCTCGGGCATGGATGTTTGTGATGTCCTTAGGTTAGTTAGGTTTAACTAGTTCTAAGTTCTAGGGGACTAATGACCTCGGCAGTTGAGTCCCATAGTGCTCAGTGCCATTTTTTGCTTGTCTGGTGCATTTACCTTTCCTAAAGTCAAACTAATCGCCATCTAACACACACCCAGCTTCCTTTTCCATTCTTCCTTACTTTATTCTTGGCAGATATTTTGATTTACTATCTGTTAGCTGGTTGTGCAGGAAATCTCGCACTTACCAGCTCTTTCAGTCTTCAGAATGGTGTAGATGATATCTTTCCGCAAGTCAGGTCGTATGTTGCCTTACTCATACACTATGTCATCAAAAGTATCCAGACACGCGCAAAACATACGTTTTGCATATTACACGCATTTTGCTGCCACCTACTGCCAGGTTCTCCGTATCAGAGACCTTAGTAGTCATTAGACATCGTGAGAGAGCAGAATGGGGTGCTCCGCGGAACTCACGGACGTAGAACGTGGTCACGTAATTGGGTGTCACTTGTACCATACTTACGTTGGCGAGATTTTCAAACTCCTACACATCCCTAGGTCCACTGTTTCCAATGTGATAGAGAAGTGGAAACGTGAAAGGACACGTACAACACAAAGGCATACAGGCCGACCCCGTCTGTTGACTGACAGAGACTGCCGATAGTTGAAGAATGTTGTAATGTGTAATAGGGAGACATCTATCCAGACCATCACACAGGAATTCCAACTGCATCAGGAGCCACTGCAAGTACTACGAAAGTTGGGAGGGAGGTGAGAAAGCTCGGATTTCGGGTCAAGGTGCTGCTCATAAGCCACACATCACGTCAGTAATGCCAAATTTTGTATCCCGCCTGCAAGGCAGCGTGTGGGTCTGCTTCTGAAATTTGTAACATAAGCCAAATGAAGGAAGCAAGTACGAGCAGATGAGGTAAAGCTTTCCGTACTGCAGGTAATGTAAAAGCGGTTTCACTATAGTCCAACCAGAACTATACACTTGAATACATAACTTGGTAGAAGTGAGCAAGTAAGTGCAAAGCCGTGGCGCAGATAGAAAGTCTCAATAGCAAGTAGAGCCCAAGCGATGGTTGTCAGCCGTCTGCACTTGATGAAATGGGCTGAAAGTAGAGCGGCGCTCTTTGAGCTGCACAGCGTCTGCTGGAGGGCGCTGTGGTCAGTGTAGTTCGTCTGCACTCGTAGTGCCAACCCACGAGCGAGCGCCTACGCTGTAGTATGGAAACTATCGATACCACACTCCTCCCCTCTGAAACGGCGTACCATCGTGCAATACAGCTTCCGATGGGAGGAGGAGGGACCCAGTCGCGGCCAACTGAGGGTGCGAACAGCGGAACTGCTGAGGCATGCTGCCCACCCGCGTACCCGAATTGCTCACGTGGGGGAGAGGAAAACGCCCCGTTGAAGACCTGCCTGAGACGCGCACCACCACTGGGTATGCTTGGATGAGGAGACGGAGCAACAAACTCCATGGGCGACGGCGACAGCGGCGGTGGTGTGAAGACAGCTTTAGCATCCATCAGTTCTGGCACCGTGGAGGAACACGGCGATGGCAACGACGGCAGCGGCCGGAGGTGGGGCCTTGGCGGTGGCGAGAAGCGACCGCCCGGCGCAGGAGATCAGACCGGCGAAGAATGCGCCCCTGCTCTCAGCGCTGCCTGCCAGAGAAAAGGCGATAGAACACCAAAGCATGCAGCGCCAAGCTAGAACAAGGACCGATGAGCGGGGCCATGTAGCAATTCCACTGGGGAACGGGCGCCACGTGGCCGGGAGCAATAGAAACCAATGAAAGTCCATGTGTAACATCACAGCTCTTATGCTGTATGAATTTATTTTGCTTTTCCTTTATTTAATGTCACGTTGTTGATTTTCTGTAAGTGTGATTGAATCGATAACATAAAATTGTGTACTCTTTTCTTTGTCAAACCTTTGATGTCGTGATTTGATTCTATGCAAAGTAGTGTATCTGTAATTTAAAGTTATTTGTCCCATTTGGAGGGAACAGAACTTATTGTATGTAATTGTAATTTTGTGTGAATAATTTTTTGTAGAAGTGTTAATATGTGAGAATGTTCTGTTTTATTTAATGTATTTGTTTGCTGTTATGTAAATTGCTGATCCTCACTTAGGGCTCTTAGTTATTCTGTATGTAAAAGGTGTAGTGGTTCCCCTCGGGAACGGAACTGTGTAGCGCGCGCAAATTGTGGTTGGCCTAGGTGGAAAAGGTGGAACTGATAGTCAGTCGGAGACGAGCAGTAGTCGGAGACGAGCCACTAGTCGGAAAGGAGCTACCAGTCTGTGCATTGTCAATGTAAAGGTGCATATCATGCTGATTCAGAGAGAGGCTTTTACTGCTTCTTTCCAATGCCTCGGATGGGTGGATAAATAGCTGGATCTATTCTGGAATTTGTACGAATCATCGCCAGGAAGATACGATAAAGTCCGGCAATTCTACCTGTAATTCCACCTACCAACATGCAGTTGCCACCACATTGCGCAATCACTGTAACGTAATACTATATTGATGTACAGTGAAGGATCAGCCTAACGGATTTGTTAATGTGCTGAAATATAAGGTAATTCATATCGGAATTTATTTACCTACCTTGATTTTACTCCTCATCATAACACCTCTTAGGGTCCTCTCCGTTTGAAGTAAAGTGATTACCGAGTGTCCTTACTGAAAGTACGTTGAAGCCTAGAGCTTTGTTAAATAATGCCTCTTGAACTTATTAGAAAGATAGTTAAAGCTAATGTGGTAACAGAGTGAGTTAAAGCAAATGTTATTTATCCAATAATAATTTTCCTATTGAAACTGCTATTTAAAGTGCTGTTACCAACTTCAAACTTTAGGCTGAGTCTTATAAAGTAAATGATCACGTTGTTGTCTGTGGTAAATTCCAAAAGGTGAGTCAGTTTCTTGCAATTTTGTCAACATTGTGTTTCGTTGTAGTAAAAGTGAGAAAGCTGCAGTTGTGAAACGTTACATTCTCATGTATGCCAAGTGTTTGTCTCTCTTGTGTGCATATTAACAGTATAAAGACCATTCAGTTTGTGTAAACCCTGAAAGTGGTAGTGTTTTTCTGTACGTGTTATAATTTTGCAAATAGTTTTTTTTTTCTGTGCTGCTCCAGTTGTTAGCTTCAATCTTAAAATATATGTGTGTCAGAGTTCATTGCACTCGAGAGTTGCTAAGTCTAGGTTGTGTTTGTTGTGTTGTCCATTATAGTTACTTATACCTACTTTCATAAACGAGAATATTAATCTTTCTCTTGCCTAATTAGGCTGGCGACCGTTTCCCTTATTCTATAAACAGTATAGCTAGGCAAAATTTTGTTTGTCACTATTCCAATATTAACATAATTCTGACTTTCTTTTCCGATAAGCCACTTCCATTAGGAACAATACGGTCAACTTAACAAAATTCCTCTCAGAGGGTAACACTGCTCTGTTGCTTTGTGCCATAGTTACTTTTACAAAATTGTTTTTTTGTTACAACCTGCTTCTAGCATTGAGGTTATGGTACAGTAGTTAGCAGACGGGGAGTGTTATACGTGGCTTTTCCGTGACAGGACTAGTTTGTTCTGCTGGGGCATAATACGTAATAAACCAAATTTGGTATTTCATAGTATTAGCTACGTAAATACGCTGTTGCAGTGTTATACATGGCGCGCACTGGCGAGAGTGTATGGGGCGCAATTTGTTCATCTGCGACTGAAACGTACGCACAAAGCGTTCAGCCTCGCCGTTCGACTCGGGGGGGGGGGGGGGGGGGGACAGGTCAGATGGTGAATGTCATTAGCAGCACAGCACGCTTCAAACTCCGACACAAATTGGAGGTCATTGAGACAATAACTTCAGGAAGGCCCTCAATGCAAAAAATAGATGTCAAAGTCCGAATAGTGCTGGCACAAGTAGTAGAAACATAGGCACAACAAAAGGGAAGTTGCTGTATGCATCAATAACAATCAACCAGCAGTCGCCCCAGATCACATTGTGCCAATTCCGCAATATTTCCTTGGAGCAACTGTCCGACATCTTCAAGGGTTCAACCTTGCTGATGGCTAGGTAAGACTGACAGTATCCGCACCTCGACTCCTCGTTTCTAGAACACGCGTGCAAAGAATGCGCATGCGCAAATGATGGTGCCATATCCAAAAGCCCTCTGCCGAAAATCGCAAAGCGATTCTCCTGCGCGTGAGCTGTACGCTGAATTTACTAACAGTGCGGCCAGACGTTACTGACCAAAGAGGACTTTCAAGAAAAAACACTACAGTCAGCCACTCTCAAACCCTCTTGTTTTCTGCGGTGTGTGGATGATACATTTGTGGAGTGGCCACATGCACATCATAATCTACCTACATTTCTTGAGCATCAGGATTCGCTCCATCCGAACACAAACTTCACTATGAAAGTGGAAAAAGAGGGTACTTTACCTTTTCTTGATGTTTTGGTACGAAGGAAAGCAGATGGAACCTTTGCACACACCGTGAACTGCAAGCTAACGTATACAGATCTTTATATGCAGTCCACAAGCTGCCATCATCCTGCACAATGCGGTAGTGCTTTACGAACGTTACTTCATAGAGCACATGTGGTATCTGATCCTGAATGGCTGTCGAGTGAAATACAACATTTGAGGACAGCGTCCCGACAAAACGGTTATTCTGAGAGACAGCTAAGTGATGCATTCAGGCCCAGGCAAGGTCAAAATATGGAGCAAAACGAAGATACGAGGGCACCCACCACTTTTGCCTTTTTGACATATTTTGGTGCCGTGTCGTCAAGAATCGGAAGAGTCCTCGGAAGATATGGCATGAAGTGTGCTTTTCAACCATGGGCAAAACTAACAAACCTGTTGGGATCGGTTAACGATGATATTGGCCTGAGGAAATGTGGTGTGTGCAAGATTCCATGAGGCCAGACATGTTTCGCAGTACAAGAACGCTGCGATGAACGTCAGTGTCATACACGCCTTCGTCGGCCGGAAAAGTCGGTAATTGCGGAACACTGTATAAATATAGAACATAGCACGATTTATGAAAAGACGGAAGTCTTATCCCCGGCATCATGTTTCTGGGATTGCGTTATTAAGGAAGGAATACATATCTGTACAGACGATAATCACACCAACAGGGATGGGGGATTTCAACTGAGCACAGCCTGGAATCCTACATTGGGTGTTATTAAATCACGAAGCGAAAATCAAGATTTTTTGATAACAGACCCGTCGTAACATGGGTCTAGTACGGTCTTTGGTTGACCGCACTGTTAGTAAACGCAGCGTACAGCTCACGAGCAGAACTGCCCTGCAATTTTCGGCAGAGGGCGTTTGGATATGGCAGCATCTATCTGCAAATCATTTGCACATGCGCGATTTACACGCGTGCTCATTCTTCGCACGCGTGTTCTAGAAACGGGGCGTCGACTTGCGGATACCGTCAGTCGTACCTAGCCACCAGTGAGGTTGAACCACCTGAAGATGTCGGACAGTTGCTCCGTGGAAATATTGCGGAATTTGCAAAACGTGATCCCGTGGCAAACCTGTCAAGACTATTTACAAAACATCAGTCTACAAAACGTCAGTATAGGCGGCTAGCTACATACATAATTTATAGATTTACAATGTGACAGGCAGTAGCGTGATAAATTTCGTAATTATACTAGTCTTGTATAAGAATTTTCGTCGTTATAATTTTCCACGACCACACAAACTTGCAACTACTGTTTTATCGCTGTTTGGTGCTACATACATAGGCGACCTAGTGTTTCCACAATGGACAGTACGAAATATTCCCACAGAAGCTCACTCACAGCCTGCAGTTGGGAAGATTATATTCGAATTAACAATGCTCGGATAGCGGTACCAAGTATTGATGCTTTCGTGAACTGAAAAAGAAGTAGAATTCATGGAAATCCAGTGTTATTATACATACCATATGAATGAAATTGTTACGAAATACAGGTTGATGCAAATTTATGCGTCGTCATAAGGCGATATCGGTAGTAGGAAATATCGTTGTTTGTACTTTGCTCCTCCACCAATTAAAAAAAAAAAAATGTTAGTTTCATTCCACTGTCATTTCCCATCAATGCAATTTAGGAAATCGATATGTGACGAAAAGTAACTGAAGCGAAAAATATCCATAGAACAAACATTAGTGGTCCTAGATTAGATTCATTGACAATAGTTTCTCGAGCCGAGTTGGCTTGTTCCGATTTCCCTTTCCCTCCCTTCCAGTCCTGGCCCATTCCCACACAATTACTTGCCGTTAGCCGAAGCGTGGGCGCGAGCCGGCTCACACGAGCGCGTCGGTGAACAGACGTGCACTACGTCAGAGAAAAACACACGGGATGACGAGTAGGTACAACTAATCTGCGTGATATCAAGTTCAGTTAATTGATTAGTTTAAGTTTAAAATATAATTAGATAAGTAAGCCATGGCCGGCTCACGTTGATGCCTTGTTCTTGGGCTTTTATCACAATCAAGTGGCATCTTATTTCTCCCAGAGTTACTGCCATAACGAGTTGCTGACTTCCCGCCGTCAGTGGCAGAAGCAGCACGTTTCGATACTATCATCTTTGGTGTGACTGCTACATTTCAGTGTGTGGTGTGTGTGGCAGTCGGGCGGCTGGGACAGAGCAGCAAGGAAGTCTCCGCAGAGCGAGGTCAGGCTGGGTCCGCTGGCGGCGTGCACGCCTGGTCAGATTCGTGAGGCATTAGCTGCGAGAGCTACAAAGTTCGTTACCCACCAAACCTGGACAATGTAGTTGAGTGATCAGTTAAACTTGTTATGAAACCTCAACTGCTGTGACATCTCTTTGTTCATTGCCAGTTCTTGTTTTCTGCGTCGTTCTCGCAGGCAGTAACGTATGGTGTATTGGAGTCAGCGAAATTTTGCAGCAGTCTTCTTGTATGGTGTTTAACAATTTAATTGATTAATACTCAGTAGTGAAGTGCCCCAGCGGTATGCTCTGCCTTGTGATCATCAACGTTCCAATTACCTGCTCTGGTCGTTAGCGTAGCTTTCCGGCAGTGTGTTATCCTCGCCGTGTTGATGCTGTCCATCATGGCATGTAGTTCAACAGCCTTTGGTGTTGTTCATATTTTTGAGTGGTTATTGTGTCTTGACTGTACTTAGACACCAATTTTATAGACGTAATGCTGCTGGTATCTTTTTCGTCGCTGATTTTTCCGTTGTCATGCTGTTGGTCGGGCGGAAGGGAATTGATTAGGTTGTTGGTCGGTCATGCAGCCGTCACTGGTTCGGTTTGCAATCCGATTATTTAGTATAACGCTTGGCTGCCTGTCTCACCTAAACTTGTGTTAGAGTTACCTCCTCAGGCTGACCCTTGAAGCAATTCTGAGCACCACTGTCCTGTTGTTTTAGATTTTTTAGATTGTGATTTTCTTTTAGTCTCAAGTACTGTGCGAGGACTTCAGCTATCTATTAATTTAGTTTCTTTTAATATTAAGATAAGGCCTTCAACCATCTTAAATTAAAACTTTGAAAATTCTTGCTTAAACTATTTTTTTAATAAAAGGGGATTTTGCCCATTGGAAATTCTTATTATTAATCAGGCCTTAAGCTTTGAGTTGTTCTATGTTCAGTATGTGACTTTCAGCCGATCTTTTTGAGAAATGTTTTAAGATAAGGCCTTCAGCCGCCTTAAATTAAAATTTGAAAAGTCACTTGTTTTAAACCTTTTAAAATATTCATCTCTATCTAAAATTCTTGTTATCCAGGTCTTACGTACTCAGTTCTTCTATCTCTAGTGTGTGGCCTTCAGCCGAGATTTTATGTAAAATTTTGTAACTAAGGCCTTAGGCCGTGTGTATTCCATAAGGCAATTTTAATAACTAGTGTTCTGGCTCTCAGCTGTATTGTTTTTGAATGCTTTTAAGGGCATGTGTGATTCAGTGTTTTAGGAAAATAAGGTAACTGTCATGGCCCCTTTCCACAACTATAACCTGATCCGCTCTGTCCTGCGAAATCAGATTTCCATAAGTTTTGATTACGTAATGAAATATAATTTTACTACTTGTCCATCCAGACTAGAAGGAGAGAACGATCTCTAATTGGACTGAATTTATGCCCATGCAATGTATTTCACGATATTCTCATTTCAATACTACATTAATTCCATGAAGTTAGAGGCCAACGCTTCCATAGAAGACTTAAATTAGGCATGATGGCACTTAAACTCATTCGACCCAAACTCCATACGTGAATGGAATGGTAGAAACGTCTAATAACTGATGCAGTGGGAAGTGTCCTCTGTCATGCATTTCGAAAAAGCTTTAGAATCATGGATGTAGA
Source organism: Schistocerca piceifrons (assembly GCF_021461385.2). Taxonomy (NCBI): domain Eukaryota; kingdom Metazoa; phylum Arthropoda; class Insecta; order Orthoptera; family Acrididae; genus Schistocerca; species Schistocerca piceifrons. The sequence goes on along the minus strand of NC_060142.1, from coordinate 268,236,415 downwards.
CGTAAATGTAAACGCTAGAAATACGCAAGAAGACCCTTGATAAGTAAAAGGAAGTAGATCCCGTCTTCAGAGAACTCGCATGTAGAGCCAGGACATTATTCGTTCACTATCAGTAACATTTATTCATATCCCTAATAGCAGGGTGGAATTCTTGCTTATAGATGGTCCCACATATTCGGGTGAACAGTATCCATGATAATTTAGGGACAGCAGCTTTTTTATTTCAAGGGAGTCATTATATTCGAGAGCAGAATACGCTCTAGAATTCTGCAACAGCCCGGTGCTTGGATCACTGGTCTATAATTATGTACATTCGTCTTTTGAATGTGTTTTAATCCTGAGTAACCTGGGAATTTTTCCAGTCACAGGGTCTGCATTCTATACCAGAGTTTCATGATAAACGTCAGATAAAAATGCCATAGAATACAGTCTGTAGAACACCAATAGCGCCTGGTACCTTACACGGTATCAGGGAGTTTAAATTCCATGTAATTCATTTCAGAGTTTGCGCAGCGATCAAAGAATAGAAACGTAAGATCTTTCTGTAAATGGCCTCGTGTCATTTAAAGAAAGCTATGGTAACCGAATGCGAATGTACAGTCTAAACCAGTGCATAACTCATCCAGGGCCTCTTTTGTTTCATTTTGCAGATATCTTTGTATTCAGAAGTTAGTGACGTGGTTACGTCTCGCAAGAAACGATGTGACTGTGTCTTCCATGAAACGTAATTCCTTTGATGATGAAAAGGATGACGAGGATACTGAGTTTCTTCAAGGATGTGGCTCTAAATTTGTCAGAGAATTTGACATTGGCCCCACGTAAAAACTAAGAGGAGGTTAACACACGGCCGAGTTTTATCTGTTCACTGTGACGTGCAACTCCAATTAACTGAAATCGCTTTAGCGGTTCATTCGGTTATCTGCAGCAAAGCTCTGCTCGAGCAAAACAACCTCGAAATATCGGCTGATATTTTTCACCATCGATAAGCTGCTCCTGGTCAGCGCCAGTAATCTATTTGACGGATTATTCCCCATTTCTGTTAATAACTTGTTTTATTTATACTAGGCCAATGAAACCTAAATAAACACCAGATTAAATTAAAATGATACAATAAATATCAAAGCGTTTATCTAGTGCTGTGTCTCTAAGCCTCCATATCTGAGGCTGTTCAGTGTTGACAGGAATGATGACGTACCCCTCAACTGAAGCGGGGGTAGGTTAGTATTTAGGAATAAGAAATGTCTGAGTCACGACAGATTATTTATGTACGGGGTCTCTCCAAAAGAAATGCACACTAATTTTCTTAAAATACATCTTTTATTCCACATGTTTGAAAGTTTTACAGTGTGTAGACACATCCTTTAGGAACAATATTTTCATTTTTCCACATAATTTCCATCCCTCTCAACTGCCTTACGCCGTCTTGGAAACAGCGCCTGTACACTCGCACGGTAAAATTCTGGACCAACCTGTTGGAGCCACTGTTTGGCAGCGTGCACAAGGGAGTCATCATCTTCAAACCTTGTTCCACGAAGAGAGCCTTTCAATTTCCCAAAGAGGTGATAGTCACATGGAGTCAGGTCAGGACTGTAAGGCGGGAGTTTCAGTGTTGTCCATCCGAGTTTTGTGATCGCTTCCACGTTTTTTGACTGACATGTGGCCGTGCATTTTCGCGCAACAGAAAAACATCCTGCTTTTGCCGATGTGGTCGAACACAACTCAGTCGAGCTTGAAGTTTCTTCAGTGTCGTCACACATTCGTCTGTCAGCAGTCACGATTTCGTTAACTCTCTGCTCATTGTCTGGCGTGTGTGCAGTACAAGGCCTGCCGCTGCGAGGACAGTCCTCAATATTGGAGTGCCCACTTTCATCACGTGACCTGCTTGCCCACCGACTAACTGTACTACGATCGACAGCAGCATCTCCATACACCTTTTTCAACCTCATGTAGATGTTTCCCACTGTCTCGTTTTCACAGCACAGGAATTCTATGACAGCACGTTGCTTCTGACGAACGTCAAGTGTAGCAGCTATCTTGAAGACAAGCTGTGATGGCGCCACTCACGGAAACAGGTTGAACTAAGTTTGAAACCAAGCGGGAAGGATGTATCTACACACTGTAAAACTTTTACACTAGCAGAATGAAAACTGTATTTTTACAAAAATAGTGTGCATTTCTTTTGGAGTGACCCTCGTAGTATCAAAAGACGTAGTAAGATTCGAAGTAATTCATAATTACGAGAATTTAAAATCATAAGAGAGCTCCAAATACGTTTCCTCACTTTCCTCATAACTTATTGTGGAAAAACGTATGCGAATCATGATTTGATAGGACTCTCTACATGTCGATGTTGTTAGTACATGCAAGGAGGTGGCATACGAACTGGACGTGAATCCTTTGCGCCCCAGTGCTGAAACAGGTTTTAATTACTGGATTTCCATCAACGGATGGAAGAGGCAGTAAACAACTGTAGCTTCTCCCCACGTCCTGTTTCGTAACTAAAAGATCGTCCCAATGCTTTACGGTATGACAGCTTCGGACACAGTTAAAAGTTCCTTTTCTATCGGAGCTCACCGTGGAGACATTCGAGGGGGAATAATCAATTTGTACATGAAAGAATACTTATTTCCACTTGTCTATGAAAAATATATACAGCATACTACTGTCTTCGTTTACTGTGATTAGATTTAACACGCAATGAACATACCTGACGAATGAAAGGCGTAAACGCGCAGAAGGAAAATTGTTCCAGTTAGATGCCAAACTTTCCATTCAGCTTTAGCATCCATGGGACATTACACATTTGTAACATGCTGAAACTGTGCGACGGCTGATACATTATCCGAAATCCTTTGTAGGTTGCGTGTTACCAACTACACTATGAGATCATCAATAACAGACTGCCGCGTTCTCGCTTCCCACGCCCGGGTTCCTGGGTTCGATTTCCGGCGGGGTCAGGGATTTTCTCTGCCTCGTGATGACAGGATGTTGTGTGATATCCTTAGGTTAGTTAGGTTTAAGTAGTTCTAAGTTCTAGGGGACTGATGACCATAGATATTAAGTCCCATAGCGCTCAGAGCCATTTGAACCATAACAGACTGTCATAGCGTCAACTTGTCACCCATTCCTCCACATAGCTTCCAATCCTCCTCAGACGATTTTCCATGAAGCTGTGACATTACCGCGTTTATGAGGAAGTGTACAGGACAGAAATCTACCTGTCCATAATTTCGAGGATGTTAATGAAATGATGTGTTCTCATTGATCGGTGAGATGAAATCTGCCATGGGTACTGTAATGTGCTGATCACACAGGACGCCTCACTGTCCTCACACAGATGATTACGAAATGAGCCTGGAGCCAAAGGAAAGCGCCCTTAGGGGACGTCTCCCAGTGCCAGTTGCCGCTGGGATACCTGCAGAGAAGTTCTTGGAGACCGTGTATTTTATCCAAGGGAAGAGGCATTTACGTTGCTGTTGAATGTTTCAGTTAGTGAGTCAAGATGGACAATTAGATGAACAGGAACTTCAAAGAACTCTAGATTGGAGGTACACAGACTATGGGGCTGGCCGCGATTGGACCAGATGTACTGTCACAATGAGCATAATCAAATCATAGAAAGTAGAAAGCTGCTTAAAGGTAGTCCTGGCCAAGACATACATTCGCAGCAGCCCTCTTCACATCCATCGTCCAGGAGAGATGCCTACCGACTCTTGCTCGCTGTCAGTTACGTTGATGAGTCAATGGCTCACACACAACAGTTTCTCTAGATAGGACCTACGTCGAGCCAGAAAATGCACGAGTCCATTACACGAAGTAACAAGTGACACAGCGACAACGCCGGTGAGGGTAGAGGACATAATTAGCAGAATGTCACTTGATTTTATTGTAACGTTATTTACACAGTGCAATGGAAAACTAGCCAAATCTGCAAACTTCATTTGAGTAACCTTTATGCGGTGCAACTGCTCATTTTCACTTCATAGTACTTATATACGAGGGTGAGTGAAAAGAAAACCTTAAATATTTTTTAAAAAAATATTATTTATTGTGCAGAAGTGGTACAAAACTGTATCACTTTTCAACATAATCTCCCCACTCTCAGTGTAAGTCCTGCAGCGCTTACAAAGTGCATAAATTCCTTTAGAAAAAAATTCTTTTGGTAGTCCGCGCAACCACTCATGCACCGCGTGGCGTACCTCTTCATCAGAACGGAACTTCTTTCCTCCAATTGCGTCTCTGAGTGGTCCAAACATATGGAAATCATTTTGGTGATGAGAAGTGGCACCATTCCTTGCTCGCTCTCTTCGTTTCTGGTTGGTGGAGGTGAACCCAGGTTTCGTACCCAGTAACGATTGTTGCAAGGAAGCCATCACCTTCTCGTTCAAAGCGCTGAAGAAGCTCTTCACAAGCATCAACACGTCGTTCTCTAATTTCAGGAGTCAGCTGCCGTGACACCCATCTTGCAGACAGTTTGTGAAACTGGAGCACATCATGCACAATGTGGTGTTCTGACCCACGACTAATCTATCGCTTCAACTGCTGCAATATTTAGTGGAGTCACAACTCGTTGTGCCTGACCTGGACGAGGAACATCTTCCACTGAAGTCGCACCATTTGCGAACTTCCTGCTCCATTCGTTGACTTGCTGCTGTGACAAACATGCATCACCGTACTTAACCTTCACTTGTCGATGAATTTCAATACGTTTCACACCTTCACTACGCAAAAACCGAATAACAGAACGCACCTCTTCCCTGGTGCAAGTCGCAAGTGGGGCGGCCATATTTATATTGATACTGCGACGGTACGTGTGCATCTGCAGTATGCTGCCACCTACAGGCCATTCTTTGCGCTATATGTAGCACGCTTACCAACTTACAGGATAATGGCGCGAAATTTCGATTTGTTATTACAAATTTAAGGTTTTCATTTGACACATCCTCGTACATTTGAGATTGTTCTTCCGTATTTGGAAATACCATATTGACTATCAGGATGGCGTGAAAATGGGTTCCTAGCCGAAACTAGTAGTCAAGTAAATAAAGTGGAATTGGTAAATTTTCTTGTTTTTCCGGTGTACTGATTAACACGAGTTGCTGACTTGTAATTATTCCACCTTGCCGGAAATTCGTTAATTTTCCCAGTTGTAAGCACAATTCCTGGTGCCATATCACGAAAGACATAACTTTTTTACAACTGGTTCGCAATAAAGCTGGATCCAACAGCTTTGAACCGAGGTGTTAGCTACCCTGCATTGCAGGTGTCTGACGCAGCTAGCTGGAGCCGTCAGTCCTCCGGTACGTTCAGGGCATTGTGTCACCCTGCCATCACTTGGCCAGGTCCGCTAAGGGCCCGTTTAACCGAGCTGTTTCTGACTAGGACGGCACTGTGAGGACAGTGCACTAGGAGACACTGTTGCAGCAAATTGCCACCCTCGCCGATGTACCAGGGGTGTACTACTGTGGGCAAGCCCGCCCGGTTGGCCGTGCGGTCTAACGCACGGCTTACTGGGCGGGAAGGAGCGCCGGTCCCTGGCACGAATCCACCCGGCGGATTTGTGTCGAAGTCCGGTGAGCCGGCCAGTCTGTGGATGGCTTTTAGGCGGTTTTCCTTCTGCCCCAGCAAATGCGGGCCGGTTCCCCTTATTCCGCCTCAGCTACACTATGTCGGCGAATGCTGCGCAAACAAGTTCTCCACGTACGCAATCATATGGGCTACACTCGGCTGGTGTGAGACATTTCCTGGGAGGGTCGACCGGGGGCCGAACCGCCCAATAACCCTGGCTTCGGTGTGGGGCGGTGGAAGGGTGAAGTTGACTGCGGTAGGCGTCGTGGGGTTGTGGACCACTGCAGGTGCGGCGGGGCGAAGCCTCTCCGTCGTTTCTAGGTCCCCGGTTAATATAACATAACTGCGGGCAAGAAGGAGGAACGATTTTAAATAATAAACAATGAACAGCTTTCTTCTTCTGTTGCACCCTGACCGATCTCTGGCAGAGACTCTTTAGTCCAAGCCATGCCAACAGCTCTACATAATTGTTCAAATTCATGGTAAAACCTCAGCTATATTCTATTTTGTACAATACGTCTGGCTACTGGTTCCGGTCAATTGACCATTATTAAGCATAAGCTGACATGAACGGTTGGAAAGTTACACCATAATAAGAATAAGTCCCCACACTATTAAGAACTTTTTTACAGTAATAGCTGCATACAATAGTTTTCACAAAGAAGCAAAGTTTGCAACGACAGCTTATTAGGGTATAGCTTTCCACCAGTACATTTGACCGAAACTAGCAGCAGAGCGCATTGTGCGAAATAAAGGACAGCTGATGATTCACGATGGATATCCCCACTTTCAGATATACTTAAAACTACACAATTGTGTTGAAGAGTGCAATTTTTCTGAGAGGGGCGCTTGGTGGTGGTGATGGCGATGGGCCGGAGGGACCAGTGGAAACAGTGATGACCATAAAGAATCATTTATTTAAGTCCAGTTCGTAGCGTGTCGTGACTCAGGGAGGCAAACATGTCTCCGCTTGTGGTCTCTGGCCGGCGCTAGCGTATGAGCGGCGGCTTCCGCAATGCTTCCTTATCTGGTGGCCTCTGATGCTGGTTGCGGCCCCATGGTATGTTTGCAGCCTCTTCAGGCCACGGTCGTTGACGCCAACGTCGTCGTACTGCTTCCCCCGTCCGGGTGGAGCCGTGGCGGACCCTCGGCTCCTCACGCGTCACTACAGCAGCGAGTGGAGACGACTATGCACGGGATTCAGCCCACTGCCCTCTGGTAGGAGCCGGTCGGTGGCTGGCGCTTGAGACACCAGATCCCACTAGGAACTGAGCGTTGGCAGCAGCATGCACGGAAGGCAGGTCGGCGGTGCTCTAGCACCAAGTGCCGTGGAGAACTATGTTTCGATGGCACCTGACACAGCACAGTCTTGAGCTCATGGCTGTATCTGCTGATGCCCAATCGTCTCGCTGTCAACATAGCCTTGGCATTAAAAATGGTTCAAATGGCTCTGAGCACTATGGGACTTAACATCTGAGGTCAAATAGTCCCCTAGAACTTAGAACTACTTAAACCTAACTAACCTAAGGACATCACACACATCCATGCCCGAGGCAGGATTCGAGCCTGCGATCGTAGCGGTCGCGCGGTTCCAGATTGTGGCGCTTAGAACCGCTCGGCCACTTCGGCCGGCCCTTGGCATTAGATTCTGGTCTCTGGTGACATTAGGTGCCCTCTTTGTGAAAAGACAAACTTATTTAAATTCGCTAGGTTTGTATTTGTTTCACAAAAACCCGACACCTTGTCACCTCACCAAAAGAGGTCTTCTCTGATATGCGAAATTGACCGGCCCGCTACAGTCATAATCGCTGTGCGGTGTAATTTTCCAATGAGAGCGGCTGGTCTCGTCTTGCATCTTCTTATGTGTTAGTTATTGTGATCCAAGGCTGCTAACACATTACTTCAGGGCTGCGTCCTCGCTACTTTTTATAACTTTTGCTACAGACATTACTTTTACTCTAGTACAAGGTAGCGACATTACACTAAGAACATTTATGGTGTCGTGCTTCCATTTGTCTACATGTCAGTGTTTCACTTTCACTCATACTGAAGGCAAGAACTCCTCTCACCAAAAATAGTAAGAGCACTAGTCTTGCATTAGGTCGTGCTGCTGGTCCCCTGCCCTCGCCGTGTAGCTCCACAGGCAAGCGGGACAAACTAACGCATCATCCACTTCCGCCTGCCGTGGCCGGTGCGCCTTATCTGGCCGTAATGGGAGCACTCGAGACGCGCGCTGGAGGACAGCCGTGTTTAGCGACACTGCTAGTTGACGGCGGGTCCGCTGGCGGCGCTGGCGTCCGTCGATACCGGCGCCGGACGTCGCGGCGCTGCCCGCCGCCGCCGCCGCCGCCGCCGCCGCCCAGTCGAGTGAGCACCGCGCGACGAGCCGGAGACTCAGCCCCGGTGGTCACCACGTGTCCGGCCGCGCTCCGTGCGCCTCCCACCCGTCACCTGTCAACTGTCACCGGCTGCAGCCTCTGCGGACTCCGCTCGCAAACGACCCCCTCGCGTCCTCCGGCGCCGCCCCGAAGCGCTGACGAGCACCCCGGCGGCCTCCGCCACTGCCGGGCGCGCGGCCACGAGGTGCAGGTGCGGGGTTCGAACCCCGGCGGCCGCGCCCATGGCCGGCCAGTAGTGTCCAGCCGGCGCCTCGCCATGACTGGCCGAGCCCACCCCGCGCTGACCGCCACGGCGGCTCTGCTGCTGTTAGCCGCCGCTAGGGAAGTCGGTGAGTACCTGCTCCACTGTGCCCGTCACTTTGGTTTGCTGTCGACCGATCGCTGCACGAGACTCGTAACAACGCTGCGAGTACTACGTCCTACCTGTCACGAAGTGGCCTAATACTATGCCTAAGCCCTACTGATGCCGAAGTTTAAAATCACGCGAAATGTGGCAGGTTCTACACCTTCATAGGATGCATGTGCATACCCAACTAAGAAGATGGAAAACAAGCGCTGAACACAATGACGCAGACTAACATTGAAGCCACGTGCTGCTAACGACATAGACGTCACTGTAAATAGCGGGACTGTTGTTGCATAAATAGCGGGACTGTTGTTGCACAGTGTAACAAAATCCTCCAGGTGTGCTTCAAATCTGTAGCGCGTAGGATCGATGTCCACACAGTCCACGAATATTCTAAATGTGCTTATCCGTTTGGCATGAAAGCCACCCGGCCCTTGATATCAACAGCGTTAATTCGATCATGTGACTGATGCTGGAATCAACACACAACAAAATATGTAATGACACTTCGGCTAACTACGTGGGAGTGTATTGATTACCGTGACGTGTGTCGTGGTAACAGTTCACACATAGTGAAATTATTTGAAGAAAGTCACATATTGTGCTACGAGTCTGTGGGCGGACTTTATGTTTTCCGGCGACACCAATTTGAACAGATAGAGACTGGGTTCCCTACACTGTAGGGTTCACTCTCATACGTCTGTCTACTTAATGTGTGGTCTTCTGATTTGCTATTTTCAGTAATTCCATAGTTACTAGTTTATATGCTCGGTGTTTTTTTCCTATATTTTAAACAGCTTTCTAAAAGAATAATCTTTAATTTCTGTTACTCGGGACTCATCTTATGTGTCCAATTTTAGACAAATAGATGTCTGTTCATGAATTTAAGATGGAAAACTTAAAATCGAAATTGTTCGCAAATCACGGAAAAATACGGGAAAAAATTAATAGACCACAGCGTAACGTTTGTAAACACCTTCGATTCGACGTAGTGACGGATAAATGCAATCTAACATGTTTGACGATGTTCGCAGTATTTGGTAGGTGCAACGATACACGCAATAAATTTTTGTTATGTGGTTGTAGCAAATGATATGACAAACAACTGTGGTATACCTGCGAAAAACGCATAGTGACACATTACTCTATATCTGTGTTTCTGAGCAACATATCTGCATCCTGGCCTTGTAAGTAGATCGAAAACGAACGAATTTAGGGTGGATAGTGATGTTAATGGCATGCTTCTAGGAAAACGATTGAGATTACCTGATACAGATGAATCGAGTTCTATCGCAAAAAGCGTTAGATACCGAACAGGGTCTGTTTCGGTACTCGCTATCTCAATGAAGGCTGATTTGTTGTATTTCTTACATTTAAGTTTGTGACTGTACTGCTGTTGAAGTGCCTGCACACCCGTATCGGAAGGGGCGAAGAGTATTTAACTGTTTTTTCACGGGGAACTTTACAAGCACGACTCACATGCAGGCATTCTGCGAGCAATGCAAAGGTGTTTGCGGTAACAAACCGAAGGAAGTTCTATGTAACGAGACCCTGAAAATTTTATTCGTCAGACGAATGTACGTTAAAAACAACCGTGATTCGCTTTGTGGCGTTGTGCTGTTTGTGCACTACCTTCACACCACTGTTGTGTTGCAGAAGAGGAATAGGGGACTTCCCGTTCGATTTCTGCTAATGGTCGACAAAGGACACAAAGGCTTTCGAAGAATCTGAGAGCATCTCATCTGAATTCATGCAACATGTGAATTTTTGATGTCAGGTGAAAACAGACACGATGTGAAATACTTACTGTACATGTCTAAGAACTGTACAAGAAAACTCGACGGCACACACGTGGTTTTCGTTTGATGTTACAAAAAAACAGATGGACTTCCAGTGTGGTGTACTATAAAACAGGACAGAGGTACCTTCTAAATTACGAATAATCTTTTAAATACGCTGAGAAGAAACTTAGTTGCCAAAATTGTTGTATTCCATGTCGATTTCATTGACCTTAATATTCCTCGCAGTAAAGTATAAATATTTAACCTATTTTATTACTGTAATTAATCCATTACTTTCATATATGTAACCATCTTAAGATATGAGTCGTTTTTTTGTTTTGAGAGTATTTTCTAACGTTGAAGATTAAACTGAGATAATATTGGTTAGGTAACAAAATTATTATGGTTGAAATTAGCTTCTTGTATCAAGGCGAATATGTCACTAACGTTCGGCAACACAAATCCTTTCATTCTCTAAATTGAAAGAATGGTATAAAAATTCCTATCAGCGATGTCCTATAATTCAACCGAAAATCATCACAAAACATTTGGATGTACGTTTTAGTCTTTCCTCTTGCGACGACGAACACAGTTTAATACCATAGTCGCATATTCTAATGTTGTAACTTGGAAGTATAATAGAAGTTTGGTGGGGCATGATATGATTTTCTAATATAACTGAAACATTTCGAAATATAACTTAGTTCCTTCTTCTACATTTTTATAGTCCCGGGGTACCATTAGTTGCAGATGAAAATCACTGGCGGAATAGTAAATTAAATTTTATTGCGAGACGGTAACAATACAGGATGTGAGATAAATGTGACGGCATTCTAAACTTTAATTACTGTAAGAACAGATATTGCAGTTTATCCTTATCTTCCCGACTATACTGAGAGCGTTCGTGTAACCGTGCTGTTGTGAATGGAAACCCTTGCGACAAACTACGAACATTATTAGCAATGAGTAGCCTTGTGACCAGGATTTCAATAATTCTTACAGAAACATACGTGCGTGATATCACTCAGGGTAAAGTATACCCATTTAAATAGAACTATCAATTCCTATGGTGAAACAGACCTTTCTACAGTACATGCTTCTGTGTCTCCCTTACATGGAAATACAACTGGCGTCCTAGAAATGAATTCTATCCAAGTACAAAGAATAATCATAATTGTTATTCATTTATCACTTGTTCGCCTGGTAATCTCGCGTACGAAGCAGTAACAGAGACATAAACCTTTGGGGAAAACGTGTAAAAATGAATATGGCCGCTAAATGGAATTCCCCGTGATTTGGTTGTCAAAATGAGAGCTGTGATTGCATTACTATTAGAAAATCACTGTCCTTTCCGCTATCAAAAAGAATATTAAAAATTAATTGCTTGTCGATAGTGCTGAATCTGTATACGCTCAAATACCTATCATTCACTCCTTTGATCCAAAGAACCGTTACTAATTCCAAGAAGCAGAAACTGTTCGAACACTCTAGCACATGGTGAACGAAATACACTTCGCTAACTTTTATAACCAATTCTACGCATCGAAACAAGGAAGCAAGTGCTTGGAAAACTACGTCCGAAATCGTTCGACTCGTAAAGAAGGAAACACGCAAAATGCATTTCATTTACTTCTACACCCGAAAACACTCTTCCGATCATTGATTATTGCACCAACTCCCATGGGTGACGTCGAAAGGTGTTACATACTTGCGTGACGGATGAATAAAGCGTTCTTTCGGTAGTAATGTCAGCTGCCTTTAGCAAATTGCTCCGCGTGGACTGCGATCGTTGATATCTACGGGTCACGAAATTTCATTACTACTCTTTTCTTCCCTCGTATTGATCTATCATGGTAGATATCATCCTATGACTAATGTGTCGGAAACAAATTTCAAATGGGGTGGCATGTTTCCTGCAATTGTCCTATCGCTTGTCCGAAAGGGCGTTTTGAATAAAGACGTCGTACAAAGCGTACCTAAGTGAGAGGCTATAAGGACGAACTAGATTCTCTGCTACAGTTTTCAGCACAAACCACGTTTAAACTGCTGCCACGGTACAGCCTGAATCAGTTAGAGAATATTCATGCGCTGATAAATGTTTTTGCGCCAGTTTTCGAAGAAAGTATTCTTCAATTCCTTGTTGCACTTTTCATTTATTCGATTTTACCACGAACGGCTTCGAACGAAAAGTTTTATTTAAAGCTCAAATAGAAAATTCACTCTAATATGTTTATGCTGATGTGACGTTTATTTCTATGTGAGGAATATATCACCAAACCTCATAAAAATATTTATGTTAAAAACATAAGAAAAGATGCGTAATATCAGCAGGTGTAATATTATCATTACAATATTATCACTCAGTCAGCAGTGAGAGACCCTAATGTTATCGTCACCAAACTCAATGGGCCGTAGTCATCTACAGGGAGCTTCACAGAATTCATATACCATTATAACAGAAACACAGTCCTTGTAAGCAGACAAGGAGAGAGTATTTTCGATCATCCTTGCTGCAGTTAAAAGCGTACGGTTGTACAAAAGATGCAACCTGTTAAGTCATTCAAAAAAAAATGACAACTTTCACAATAATAGTGATCTCTACCAAACAGTAATTTTTAATTTGGTTGAAAATTACGTATTGCATACAGATGAAATGCAGAGAATATCTGAAGTCGTACATACCTCGGAAGAACCGTTCTTAGCGCAGCCCTGGCATAAGGAATTCCAAATGGCTAAGCTCTTCTGAAGCACAGCAAAATATACCTCTAAACAAGAAATTTCTAAGAAACACACAAGTTTCTCTTTTATGATGTGGAAGGCTGTCCCCACCGTCAATGAGTTTCATTTCTAAATCGAAATCCGTAAGTTCTAACTTAAAATATATCGCTCCATACGGTACTAAAATGAGCTGTTTTTATCATTATATTCATGGTTCACAGTCCGCCCCAACAGCTGAGTGGTCAGCGTGACGGATTGCCGTCCTCCGAGCCCGGGTTCGATTCCCAGCTGGGTCGGGAATTTTCTCCGCTCAGGGACTGGGTGTTGCGTTGTCTTTATCATCATTTCATCCCCATCCGGCCCGCAGATCGCTCAGTGTTGTGTCGAATGTAATAAGACCTGCACCAAGGCGGCCGGACTTGCCCCGTAAGGGGCCTCACGGCCAATGGCACCAAACGCTCATTTCCATTCCAATTGTACACAGAACATGTATTACTTTTTCCTTTGATTACTCTTTAATTTCACTGGCGTTTGTGATTACAGTTCTCGCTTTACCAGAAAATTAGCACAGGAATCACCAAAGGTCTTTGTTTACAATCTTTCTTACTGATAAGCTTATCTCGCGTAGTTGAATAATTTTTTTTATTGCTTCAAGCAAGAACACAGTGGCTACATTTGTTTGTGGCTCTGCGGTAGTTTGGCGGTTATTCGTATACAAACTACTGACAAACTGGGACTTCTGTCATGTTGTATTGGTTATTTGACGCAGTTTGACTGATTCCCATTTGTTATTCGAATCAGTATGACTGATTTCTACTGAATAAATGACGCTCTACAATGGAAAAGTATTTTACGCGATACAAGTAATTAAGACTCTAGGCTGACAGGCACCAAATCAGATTAGCGATTCTGCACTACACGCCACGGCTCCTGTGAGGAAGTTGGTCCCCGGAAACAAATTTTTGTATCTAATATCAGGACTGTGGAATCATACAGAATGCGCATCAATCCACTGACGTTTACATTGCCAACTCTAATACCTGATGTGCCATACTGATACAGAATGTGTACAACTCGTCTACAGTTGGGATCATTAGTACGAATTAGAAAGTGGAGAAGAATTAAGGAAATTATATAACGGAAAAGGTAACTTCACTTGTGTACTTAGATAACGAAATCTGCAGTGCTGCAACGGTGACATTCTTTTGTCACGTTATCCTTCAATAACAGCATTTGAACATTGTAAAACACAAACTTTTCTTTCGTTTCTGTCTTAATTGTCCGTGAGAAACTGTCGTTGAGAAATAGTTCTGAAGTTCGGACATCTGTTACAGTCGGTTTCAGTGCACTTGAATTCGGCGTCTGACCTATGTGAAATGTTGCTTGCATATGCAAAGTCATCAGTATTGTAACCACGCGGATGTTGTTTTTGTTTAGGTTCCCCACACACAGTGTGGCGATAAAATAAATATATTCTACTTACTAAAGTTTTCTTATTCTCTAGTGAACTGCTGACTTGTTTTCTAGGAAACTTTTGTCTTATACCTTAGTAAAGTAGTTAGCCTACCGAAAGAAACCGTTTTCGTTCTGTAAGGGGAAAGAAGTATATGTTAAAGAACCACCGTAGTTAGAAGCGCTCGTTTTTAGAGCGACAGATGAAGTATGGGTGTTTATTTAATATTATACCCAAAATTACAAATCTTTGTAAAAGTGACTACTGTTTCTGTTGATCTGTGGTTGTTAAAAAACACCCTAGGTTTCAACACATGCCTCAACTTCTGCTATGACATCTGTAATGTTATCAGAAACACTTGCAACTTATCTTTAAGAGTCACTTCTGTTGTATTCGGAAAGCGTATCCAACGCTGTCGTTTTATACGATGTACAAAATAATGCGTCGATCGCTTCATGCTGTAGGGATGATAAACTCAAGTTTCAAGTAGTTCATTACTTTGTGAGAAAGAATTTCACTTACAAGCGGAATAGCTGCTTCCTCATTAGGGTGGAGAGTTTATCTAGCTCCGGCACCTCAAGGAAAAACAAACATACTAATAATGTGTAAGGCTTTCGACGATAATGTTGACAAAAAATTCACACTTTCATATTACGCACAATGGATGTATGCATCTGTAGAGCACTGCCACATTTCGAACCCCATTCTAATGTTTCTTAAGATTCAGCTCAATTTTTGTCGGTATTAATATGAAGTGACATTTTCATAATTTTTCGTTTAACGAAAATAAATTTGGAGGTATTTACGTATTTGTATTTTGAAAAATTACATCAGCTGTTTTGGCACGACCTGGTTCTTATATTAAAATGGGCATCAATTAGATCGTGAAACTTGCAGTTTTTCCGAGGATATGAGACACAAAGAGTTTGAAATTCAGTTGTACGACTAACTTACGGTAAAGTGACCAGCTATATCGAACTACTATGGATTAATTGTTTATAATTAAAATAAATGAGAGACGCTTGATTTATAATCATAGCTGGACCTAATTTAATAATACAAAGGGCGTTCAAAAAGTTTTACACAGTCGTCTCTACTTTTTTTATTTTTTGCAGGACGAGAATGAAATTTTTTTTAACATACTTCGAACATTTAGCTATACATTGAACCCACTCAATGTTGCCACCATCAGCTGTGACGCATCTGGCCCAACGTTCTTTCCATGATGTAAATGCACTTTGGTAAAATTCCTTGGCACGTCGTAGCTTGTCCAACGAGAAACAGTAACGGTCCAGGTAATTTCTGCGCCAGTTTCCAAAAAGTCAATGAAAATGACACCACACTGATCCTAGTAGAAGCAGCCCATTACCTTCAGCCTGCCTTGTGTAAATCTTGGCTATTCCTTCCGAGGGGAACCCGGATGATGCAACTCCTTGAATTGGGTTTTTCTCTCAGGTACGGACAAAAACAACCATGTTTCATCCTGGGTAATGGCGGCGTCAAAACTCTGTTTCCACTCTTTAGTAAATGTCTTCATGAGACCCTCGCAGACATACATCATCGTTTTCATTTCTATTGTCAATAATCTAGGCACACAACGTGCACAGATTGTTCTGTACCCTAGTGACAGTACCAGTGATACCACATTGCCCAATGACAAACGAGTCTTTTGAGCAAGCTGTCGTGTCGTCACACTTCTGTCATTTTGGATGATTTGATCAGTGGTCTCCTCATTGTCATCGACGGTCTACCGCATCGTGGATTGTCCAGTAGAGAGAAATCACCTTCTTTGAACCTCTGCAACCACCGCTGGATAGTTCTGAGATCTGCTGTGTTCTCCCCATAATCAGGGAGCAACGTCCTGGGAATCGATGTGCCAGAGTCATTGCCGGTCTTGAAGAGGAACTCCATCACCGACCATTGTCGCAACCTGACATCTACTTCACGGTCCATTATGGCTCACCTGCAAATAAAGGAAAATACTTTTGAATACCAACTTATAGCTAAATGTTCCAAGTACATCACAAACAATTTCGTTCTCCTCCTTCAAAAAATAAAATAATTAAAAATGACCTTGCAAAACTTTTTGAACGCCCGTTGTATCAAAGAAAGTAGCTGGTGCATACGAAAAGTATACTTATGTATTACTAAATAGAATCTTACACGTAAAAGATATCGCTATCGCAGTACCAGTGTTCTGAACATAACAGATAAATGAAAAAAATCACATCTGAAGTGAGGAGTGGGCAACATTTATCTTATTTATGATCATACCTGGGCACATTTACACATCGTAAACTTCTATAAACGATCTATGGTAACATTCTATTACGCAGAGAAATAATTTTTGTAGGTTATAACATCGCATTTTTAATATTTTATCGAATGCAGTAGAAGCTTATCTGGAGTGTATTATCGTCATTTGAAGGACCTAACGCTTCGAACTATGGGATTAACAATATTTTTCGTTTCATAGAATTATTACTCGTATTTTATTTTACAAGGTGTTATCACATTGCTTGATTACCTACGACGATTATTTCGTTCTTTTTCCAGATGAGAGTTATAAACGTATTTATGTTGCAAAACGCTTCCAGATATGTTACAGACGTTTGCTGTAAAGAATATATTAATTCATGAATTAATTATAACTCCGCTTTGGAAAAACAAATCAGTGTCCCAAAACTGAAAACGATAATCATGCTGTATGGAAGACAACCTGGGTATAGAAATCAGCGTAATGCAATACTATTCACAAAATGTACACTTTTATTTTGAAAGAGATTGGTTTAAATTTCTAATTCTGCATTCAAGTAATGAGAGCTGAGAACGGAACGGTTTTCGTAAAACTGAATCAAAACTCGATGCATAATGTATTTCCATCCCACCAACGGATAGCTGAAACACAAAAGCGAGACTTAAAGAACCCTATTTTGAAATTAGCAGACACAGAAGCAATGAAAAGCTAACACTAGAACGAAACAATGACTAACGAAAATGTCATGGTAATGAAGGATGTGCACTGCGTAATTAGCTCATATTTATGCTGTAACAATCAATTTTTGGTATAACAGGATAGGACTGAATGTTGAACGCCGATCTCTTACATGATTACTTCGTATTTAGATGGCCTAACCAACACCAAGTGTCTAAGGGCTTATATCTCATGCAGAAGATATCTGGAAAGTCCGTTTTTCTCCATATGTATGAAGCATTTCAAGACGAAAGTTTCATTTGAATATATTTTAACGGCAAGTCAAGTATAGCGTACCGCATTTCAACGACGGTTCTACATCTTCTCAGCTGAGAATTATTCTGCTGTATGTCTCTCTGGGAAGTCGTTCTGACGGCCGTGTAGATGGACGATATGGACGTAAAATACGGTAGCCAGAGCTATAAACAAGGAGGAAAGCAACACCATTCTGCTCTGCAGTCGGGCCAATCGGGTCTGAGCAAACGCTGTGTCGTCCTCAGGAGATGGCCTTATTTCTAAGCGGCACGAAGAGGGGAGTAGGTCATCGTAGCGCTCTCCCGGACGTTGTCGTCTGTGCAGACCTAGTAGCTGCTATTTCTCGTTCAAGTAGCTCCTCAATCGGCATCACGAAGCTGAGTGCTCCCCATTCCAGTCCTCGCAGCAAGGAAAAAAAAATCGCTCGAAGTACCGGGAATTGAACCCACGTTCTTCGCATAGCATTCAGCTACGCTGAACAATCAGCTGCAGTGGCAGACTGTGAATATAGAAACGGAGTGAGTACGAGTGAAATATTGCGGGTTGCGTACTTCACAAATAAAGACGCCGCTGTTGCGTCAGAGCTAACCGTCTTCCTTCGTTCCTGCTGTAGTTCCGCAAGTATGACGAGTCTAAGAACTGTGGCGCTGCGGTCGCTTCATTCTCGTCGGTTCGTTTTCTCTTATGCTGTCGGCAAACGGTACGAGTAAGCTAATGTTGGCCCGTCCGGTTAGCCGTGTGGTCTAACACACTGCTTTCCGGGCGGGAAGGCGTGCCGGTCCCTGGCACGAATGGGCCCGGCGGATCAGTGCCGGGGTCCTGTGTGCCGGCCAGTCTGTGTATGGCTTTTAAGGTGGTTTTCCATCTGCCTCGGCGAATGCGGGCAGATTTCCTTATTCCGCCTCATTTACACTACATCAGCGATTGCTGCGCAAACACTTTCTCCACATACGCGTACACCATCATTACTTTACCACGCAAACATTTGGGGCTACACCTGTCTCGTATGAGACGTTCCCGGCGGTGGACTGCTGTTGCCTGTTATCAGGTTATGAACCACTGCGGGCTATGGTGGGGACGAAGCCTCTCCGTCGTTTCTGTTCCCAGTTCCATAAAGTACAAGCTAATGTTAACGTGGCGCTCTACGATTTTTATGTCACTTCCTGCTATTTCCCGTTGAGAAGGCATTGCGTCACATTAAAAACAAAATAAGTTCTGCGATATTTCGGCAACGTACCTCGTAAAGTCGAACCAGTAGTAAGGAAGAAAGGTTCATAAGCAGAAATAAAAATGCCGTACTGTATCTGTCGCGTTCAGCAGAAGCCCATATTCGATCGTTTATATTTTATACGTTCCACCATATGACTACATGCGTTTTCCAAGCACCAGCATGTTGAATGTCTCGGGGACTATTCGTTACTGGTGCACATTGTTGTAATAAAATGATAGGAAACTTCATATAAGTGATTTAAAATTTTCATATTTAGTTCTCTTCACCTTACGACCTGCTCGTAATGAGAATAAGCCGTTTTAGGTCAACGATCCTTTTAAGATTCATGGAAACGCGTCGTTCTTATCTTGATTTGTAATTGTCAATAACATTTCGGAAACGACAGTAAAGAAAAATAGACAAATCACACCATAGCGTAGTTTGTTGATGCACTGCGATGTTAAGCAGGCATATGGATGAGTGAGAGTTCGTGTTCTGCTACTTTCCATATTACTTATTTATTTTTTTATCTTCGTGTTTGCTGAAATGTTATGGGAGTATCATACAAAATTAATAGAACTAATTCCTGAAATATTTGATGTGACGTAAATAGAAGTGTGTTCTCTGTCAGGAGTTAGTCTCTTTGATTTGGTGAACTTATGTAGGTTGACGTCTTTCCTGCGTGGACAGGGCTCTTCCATTTTTGTCTTATTACACTTCCACGGATATTAAAGTTTTTATTTATGTACACCACAGAGAGATAATTTTACTAGCTTACGGTAAAGAAAGCAAATGTTCGTTTTAATAGATCTAACGTACGAATTCTACGAGTGTCAATTTTTGTGAACGAACTGTATGGTTTGCGGGCCAAATAAATGCGACAACCGTCGCTGGAGAGCGCTAAATCACGTCAGCCAACTCTTGTTGTGTGCCAGTGGCGCTGTGTCTCGTGATGTGGAATACTGTGCAAACGAATTTATTGTAACAAGTAGAAGAGCGGGCTAGTTGTGACAATATTATGCAAGATGACTACGCCATCTTGATGCTGTAAAGTCGCATTGGCAAGGCGAAATGAACGTTTGTCGGAATTAGGTGTCCTTTAACGAAGCTGTGTTTTGTAAGATGAAAATTAATTTGATGCAAAGTACACATCTGCAAATGTGTTCCATTAAAGTAGGAATGATATATGGGACACGTTCCATGCCATAGTCTACGCTTCAAATGAAAAACATACAAATTTGGTCTAACACACACAAAATGATTGTATTCCATCTCCGCCATGATCAGGCATAGGTGCTACATCAGAGTAATATTGCGCACAGAGCGACGTCACTATTCTATCCCTGCGACAAAAAAGTATCCTTTGAGGAAAAGAATGTTTATTTGGTCATTGAAACTTGCGTTTATGGACTAACAGCTATCTGTGTAACTTATCATTCATTTCTATAATTTGTTTCACTAATATGTCACCATTTAGAGATACTTATCTCACTAGGGATAAGATAGATACTGCCTACAGGAAAGTTAAAGAGACCTTTGGAGAAAAGGGAATCACTTGTATGAATATCAAGAGCTCAGATGGAAACCCAGTTCTAAGCAAAGAAGGGAAAGCAGAAATGTGGAAGGAGTATATAGAGGGTCTATACAAGGGCGATGTACTTGAGGACAATATTATGGAAATGGAAGAGGATGTAGATGAAGATGAAATGGGAGATATGATACTGCGTGAAGAGTTTGACAGAGCACTGAAAGACCTGAGTCGAAACAAGGCCCCGGGAGTAGACAACATTCCATTAGAACTACTGATGGCCTTGGGAGAGCCAGTCCTGACAAAACTCTACCATCGGGTGAGCAAGATGTACGAGTCAGGCGAAATTCCCTCAGACTTCATGAAAAATATAACAATTCCAATCCCAAAGAAAGCAGGTGTTGACAGATGTGAAAATTACCGAACTATCAGTTTAATAAGTCACAGCTGCAACATACTAACGCGAATTCTTTACAGACGAATGGAAAAACTGGTAGAAACTGACCTCGGGGAAGATCAGTTTGGATTCCGTAGAAATGTTGGAACACGTGAGCCAATACTGACCCTACGACTTATCTTAGAAGAAAGATTAAGAAAAGGCAAAACTACGTTTCTAGCATTTGTAGACTTAGAGAAAGCTTTTGACAATGTTGACTGAAATACTCTCTTTCAAATTCTGAAGGTGGCAGGGCTAAAATACAGGGAGCGAAAGGCTATTTACAATTTGTACAGAAATCAGATGGCAGTTATAAGAGTCGAGGGGCATGAAAGGGAAGCAGTGGTTGGGAAAGGAGTGAGACAGGGTTGTAGCCTGTCCCCGATGTTATTCAATCTGTATATTGAGCAAGCAGTAAAGGAAACAAAAGAAAGCCGGCCGCGGTGGTCTAACGGTTCTAGGCGCTCAGTCCGGAACCGCGCGACTGCTACGGTCGCAGGTTCGAATCCTGCCTCGGGCATGGATGTGTGTGATGTCCTTAGGTTAGTTAGGTTTAAGTAGTTCTAAGTTGTAGGGGACTGATGACCACAGATTTTAAGTCCCATAGTGCTCAGAGCCATTTGAACCATTTGATTTTTATAACAAAAGAAAATTTCGGAGTAGGTATTAAAATCCATGGAGAAAAAATTAAAACTTTGACGTTCGCCGATGACATTATAATTCTGTCAGAGACAGCAAAGGACTTGGAAGAGCAGTTGAACGGAATGGACAGTGTCTTGAAAGGAGGGTATAAGATGAACGTCAACAAAAGAAAAACGGGGATAATGGAATGTAGTCGAATTAAGTCGGGTGATGCTGAGGGAATTAGATTAGGAAGTAAGACAAAGTAGTAAAGGCGTTTTGCTATTTGAGGAGCAAAAGAACTGATGATGGTCGAAGTAGAGAGGATACAAAATGTAGACTGGCAATGACAAGGAAAGCGTTTCTGAAGAAGAAAAATTTGTCAACATCAGGTATATATTTAAGTGTCAGGAAGTCGTTTCTGAAAGTATTTGTATGGAGTGTAGCCATGTATGGAAGTGAAACATGGACGATAAGTAGTTTGGACAAGAAGAGAATAGAAGCTTTCGAAATGTGGTGCTACAGAAGAATGCTGAAGATTAGATGGGTAGATCACATAACTAATGAGGAGGTATTGAATAGAATTGGGGAGAAGAGGAGCTTGTGGCACAACTTGACAAGAAGAGGGGATCGGTTGGTAGGACATGTTCTGAGACATCGAGGGATCACCAATTTAGTATTGCAGGGCAGCGTGGAGGGTAAAAAGCGAAGAGGGAGACCAAGAGACGAATACACTAAGCAGATTGGGTAGGTACTGGGAGATGAAAAAGCTTGCACAGGATAGAGTAGCATGGAGAGCTGCATCAAACCAGTCTCAGGACTGAAGATCACAACAACAACAACATTTCATGTTTTCTCGTGCTGTCGTTAGACACCCCATGACACCTCGAAAGTGAGTGTATGTCAGTGTAGTCGTCGGACTTTCTCTGAATAGATTTTAAACATTAAAATAAACAAACAGCAGTCTTCGAAAAACTTTTATCTGTATAAACGTATGTATAAACCGAACAAATTCCCTGAAAATTCAACAATAGTTATAATGCTTCTGTAATTTAGGCATTTCGAACATTTTCGGACGTTTCCCTTGCACTTGAGAATGGCTGTAAAGCCGAAATCACGACTGTGTGAAACAAACGAACAGTGATTTGGAGCCCAACAGCGAAAATTTCTTTCGAAACGATTATGTATGCAGCGGGAATGCCGTCAATCTGTGGCTATACCTGCGAACACGTGAACTCGCCCTCCGTACTGAGCCAGTCGAGTCCAGTTGCACCCGACAGCAGATAAAGGTGACGGGTCGGTTGCGGTGGTGACTCACGAGTCATGTAAGGGCACGCCGAGTTCTGGAGTTGGCATGTGACCTCACAAGACTCGATGGCGACTTTAATGCTAGTATACGGCGTTCATTTGTTATATCTAGAGCAGGCCAATACTAAACTCCCCGTTTATATCTTTTTTTCCTTTTCATGAAGTGTAATGTGTGCATTCGTAAATCCAAATCTAGGCCACAAATTCATGTCTAGTTCAAGGCATTAATAAATGTCGGCTAAGACTGGAGCTTCTATTTAAGAGAATTATGTGCCTAGATACTATCACCTACTGAAAAAAATGCAGTGTAAAATTTAACCTGTGACCAACAGTTACTTTCTGAATTGTCATCCTCGTAGCCTTACCTCAGTATGTTTGATTCATCTATCACCGGCGATGCTAAAGAGTGAGGTAACTATACAGAAGAAGTCTCACTCTGCTCGAGTTGAAAAGGATTTCATTAATAATAAATCTACGATAACATAGAGGTAATACAGAAACTAGAGCAAATTTCTTCCCACAACCGTATTATAACTACGGCCAATTACAGACACAATCTCTTTTATAACTGAAATATTGTAATTACCGCTAGAAAATTTAAAATCTTTTCAGTGCAGAAATGGTGGGGTGTTCCGCTTAACTTACTCAGCAGCAATACAGAATCGTACAGTTCCTAATTACATTAGAAAGGTTTCTCAGCAAATATCTATTGTTTTAGTTGCGAGAAGATTCTTCAGATTAAACAATATAGGGTCAAAAATCGTTTCAGGTAATTTTATATAATCGGCATTACAAATTCACGATTATTATGCTTCCGGTTCATTTCTGCGATGCGCATCCACTGCACTCCGCTTTCCTATTGAAATACGATCTGACTATCCTGGCTGCAGAAATAAATCGCAGTTGC
Source organism: Schistocerca piceifrons (assembly GCF_021461385.2). Taxonomy (NCBI): domain Eukaryota; kingdom Metazoa; phylum Arthropoda; class Insecta; order Orthoptera; family Acrididae; genus Schistocerca; species Schistocerca piceifrons. The sequence continues at coordinate 268,212,911 of NC_060142.1, read as the reverse complement.
GTGGAGAAGTTATGACCGAGTTGTGCTAAGAAAGAGAAGCTAATGGTTGGTATGAAAGTGGCTGTAGCTTATTCCAAGGAAGCAACCCTGCATTCATTATGAAGTAATAATCTGTCAGTGCTTGACAGAACAGATCAAAAAATTTAAAACCGCGACGACAGTGTACATCCCATTGCTACACAGTGTGTTTTGAATGCAACGAAAATAGTTGAAGCAGTCGTCATCAGAGTCACTTTCCTCTTATTTTAATTTTATTATCGGGCTAGTGACATCTCTGGCTTGCAGCTGTTGCTGTAAGGACTAATAAGTTGCTTTTCACCGTTATTTAAACAGATTTTTCGGCTCCTGAAAGTGGGAACTAGTGTACGCTGTACACTTCCACTTTTCTTTTGAGCGATAAACTGTGCCACATCCTACGGAAACATGTATATCAATTCAGATGCTAACAGTGATTCATAAATGTAATTAATTGGCCATTTTTATTTGTTTAGCTTTTAAATAATACCATGTCTTATATATTTCATGGATAATAGTGCCTGGAACTGTGATGGGAAATTGACATATTTATAACGGCAGACATCCAATTTAAAGTGTACTTTGAACATATTTATTTCTTTCGTTCTCACTACTCGGTCATTTGGAATGTCATTACATTTATAAATGTCAAAGATCAGGGGAAAATGGAGCGTTTACAAACATGTCTGAGCTGTAGTTATTAATACCTTATTGAATAAGTTACAAGTTTTCTGTAGAACTATGCCATTAATAATAAAAGAAAAGAAATTTTCAATAACTGATGACATACATAAGTGTAAAGTGTGTACGAATCAGAATCAGAAAAATTGGATAATGGGATATATGGATTGTTGTGGCCATATACACTGCACCACGTGAATGAAGAATGTGAACTCGTACACAGCACTCATTCACTGTATGCAGGTAACTCACTCGTGCTGATAATGAGACTTTAGCAGATATGAGCTACTAACAGGACGAACGGAGCGAGTATTCATAGTGTGGTGCGGAGCGCGGGCATAGTACGTTGCGGGCAACAGCCTTAACGAGGCAATTAGATGGCTTAACAAAGCAGACAGTTCCTGTCGACTGTGAAATCCGGACAAGGGAAACCTACGTCATTTCGGACAGCTCGTCATTGCGTTTAAAGGTTTTCTCTGAACTTCATATTTCTAGAACTGTCGCTGTTATAAGTGACGTTTCTACGAGGCAAAGCTGCCCATCGATAAAACCTCTCGCATTGTCGGTGACAGTGTAAAGGCGTCGTGATGGAGAAAATGTTATTCCGATTGCCTTAATGGAATTATACGTTTGTACTAGAAGTCCGGTGGAAAGACAAGAAATGCAAACGCATAATTTTATTTAGTTCATTCGGTAACAGCCTTCCTTCATACTTTGAACTGACATTCATAGTGCATTCTGAAGACTGGATCGATAATTTTAAAGTGAAAATATCAAATTCTTTATCGTCCTCCGGAGGGATTACTCGTTTAGCGCCTTTTCCGTGTGTGACTGATTCGAGTGTCTTCCTCATGTTTTCTTTCTCTCTCTTTCTTCATTGTTCTTGTATCCCACTTCCACCCCCACACCCCAACCTTTCTATCCTTCTGTGTGATGTGTGGGTGTTTGTGGGTGACTGTGTGTAGCTGTAGTTGAAACCAAAGTAAGATAAATATGTTAAACTGTCGACGACAGAAGTTCATGTTCAACATTGCTTGCTACATGCCAATACCAGCATGTGGATCGCATTGCCCTACATGGAAGTTTAGCAATGTCCATAGCCCCGAAAGTAGGGGTCAGGAAAATTTGAGCTACTGAGTAAACAATACATGTGTCGATTTGTATGGCGGACGATTCATGTTGCAACTGCTTCTTCTTCTGAAACGAATGAAAATAAATAAATAAATAAAAATAAACAGTGTCAAACCGTTGCAGGGAACTAGATCCTATGTGTATGTCTACCTCTCGTAAATGACACGAACAGTTTATAGTTAAGAACTGTACCCTAGATAGGCTGAACTCCCAAAATATTTCATAAACCACTCAATGATCTGATCAATGAATATACTCCAGAGCACTTTTTCCCAGATACCTCATACATGTATATTATTCGTAAGTATTGTGAGAGTCAGCTTCATTTAAAGACATGTATAGCTTGATGTCTTTCGTTCAATGCATTTAGAATTTCTTGAAATTTGAACTTTTTGTGAATGTATAAGAAATATGTTTAGTTTGAAATGAAAGTAGTGGAATATAATAGTTTTCGTATCACACACTGAGACGTTAGGCAAAGTTTATACAGATATGCCGGTAGTGTCTTCCGTTTCTCTGGGATTGGTCTCAGTTTTTTCGGATTTACCTCTTATTTTTCTCGCATATTATTTTGCAGTCTCAATAAGTATAATACAAATGTAGCCACCCCAATTTAAGTTAAAAATGTATTAATGGGAAAGTAAATAAAACACTTTCGTTGATACATATGACTTTTTAAAACGCAAAAGTTGTGTGCGCCTTGCATAGAGTCAGTTTGTATATCATTGAAAAAAACAAGAGCATGACTTCAACAGATATGTCTACACACACTAAAATATACTGTACCAGGATTATCGTCCGCTGTGTCATACCGAAATAATTTTATTTTGGTCGCAGACGGCATAAAACAGTTTACAGCCTACTTAAGATCTTCTAGGTTTGAAATACGTAATTTGAATAGTATTCAGCAATTTCGTTTATCCTGTAGCCTCCATATTTCGTTTATTTCCTCATTAAAGTAAATACCCTCCCCCCCCCCACCCCCATGAACCATGGACCTTGCCGTTGGTGGGGAGGCTTGCGTGCCTCAGCGATACAGATGGCCGTACCGTAGGTGCAACCACAACGGAGGGGTATCTGTTGAGAGGCCAGACAAACGTGTGGTTCCTGAAGAGCGGCAGCAGCCTTTTCAGTAGTTGCAGGGGCAACAGTCTGGATGATTGACTGATCTGGCCTTGTAACATTAACCAAAACGACCTTGCTGTGCTGATACTGCGAACGGCTGAAAGCAAGGGGAAACTACAGCCGTAATTTTTCCGAGGGCATACAGCTTTACTGTATGGTTAAATGATGATGGCGTTCTCTTGGGTAAAATATTCCGGAGGTAAAACAGTCCCCCATTCGGATCTCCGGGCGGGGACTACTCAAGAGGACGTCATTATCAGGAGAAAGAAAACTGGCGTTCTGCGGATCGGAGCGTGGAACGTCAGATCCCTTAATCGGGCAGGAAGGTTAGAAAACTTAAAAAGGGAAATGGATAGGTTAAAGTTAGATATTGTGGGAATTAGTGAAGTTCGGTGGTAGGAGGAACAAGACTTTTGGTCAGGTGAATACAGGGTTATAAATACAAAATCGAATAGGGGTAATGCAGGAGTAGCTTTTATAATGAATAGGAAAATAGGAGTGCGGGCGAGCTACTACAAACAGCATAGTGAAAGCACTATTGTGGCCAAGGTAGACACGAAGCCCACACCTACTACAATAGTACAAGATTATATGCCAACTAGCTCTTCAGATGATGAACAAATTGATGAAATGTATGATGAGATAAAAGAAATTATTCAGGTAGTGAAAGGAGACGAAAATTTAATAGTCATGGGTGACTGTACTGCGACATTAGGAAAAGGGAGAGAAGGAAACATAGTAGGTGAATGTGGATTGGGGGAAAGAAATGAAAGAGGAAGCCGTCTGGTAGAATTTTGCACAGAGCACGACTTAATCATTGCTAACACTTGGTTCAAGAATCATAAAAGAAGGTTGTACGCATGGAAGAATTCTGGAAATACTAGAAGGTATCAGATAGATTATATAATGTTAAGACAGAGATTTAGGAACCAGGTATTAAATTGTAAGACATTTCCAGGGGCAGATGTGGACTCTGACCACAATCTATTGGTTATGAGCTGTAGATTAAAACTGAAGAAACTGCAAAAAGGTGGGAGCTTAAGGAAATGGGATCTGGATAAACTGAAAGAACCAGAGGTTGTACAGAGTTTCAGGGAGAGCATAAGGGAACAATTGTCACAAATGGGGAAAAGAAATACAGTAGAAGAAGAATGGGTAGCTCTAAGGGATGAAGTAGTGAAGGCAGCAGAGGATCAAGTAGGTAAAAAGACGAGGGCTAGTAGAAATCCTTGGGTAACAGAAGAAATATTGAATTTAATTGATGAAAGGAGAAAATATTAAAATGCAGTACATGAAGCAGGCAAATAGGAATACAAACGTCTCAAAAATGAGATCGACAGGAAGTTCAAAATGGCTAATCAGCGATGGCTAGAGGACAAATGTAAGGATGTAGAGGCTTATCTCACTAGGGGTAAGATAGATACTGCCTACAGGAAAATTAAAGAGATCTTTGGAGAAAAGAGAACTACTTGTATGAATATCAAGAGCTCTGATGGAAACCCAGTTCTAAGCAAAGAAGGGAAAGCAGAAAGGTGGAAGGAGTACATAGAGAGTCTATACAAGGGCGACGTACTTGAGGACAATATTCTGGAAATGGAAGATAATGTAGATGAAGACGAAATGGGAGACACAATACTGCGTGAAGAGTTTGACAGAGCACTGAAAGACCTGACTCGAAACAAGGCCCCGAGAGTAGACAATATTCCATTAGAACTACTGACGGCCTTGGATGAGCCAGTCCTGACAAAACTCTACCATCTGGTGAGCAAGATGTATGACACAGGCGAAATACCCTCAGACTTCAAGAAGAATATAATAATTGCAATCCCAAAGAAAGCAGGGGTTGACAGATGTGAAAATTACCGAACAATCAGTTTAATAAGCCACTGCTGCAAAATACTAACGTGAATTCTTTACAGACGAATGGAAAAATTTGTAGAAGCCAACCTTGGGGAAGAACAGTTCGGATTTCGTAGAAATATCTAAACACGTGAGGCAATACTGAATTATCTTAGAAGAAAGACTAAGGAAAGGCAAATCTACGTTTGTGGCATTTGTAGACTTAGAGAAAGCTTTTGACAATGTTGACTGGAATACTCTCTTTCAAATTCTAAAGGTGGCAGAGGTAAAATACAGGGAGCGAAAGGCTATTTACAATTTGTACAGAAACCAGATGGCAGTTATAAGAGTCGAGGGACATGAAAGGGAAGCAGCGGTTGGGAAAGGAGTGAGACAGGGTTGTAGCCTCTCCCCGATGTTATTCAATCTGTATACTGAGCAAGCAGTGAAGGAAACAAAAGAAAAATTCGGAATAGGTATTAAAATCCATGGAGAAGAAATAAAAACTTTGAGGTTCGCCGATGGCATTGTAATTCTGTCAGAGACAGCAAAGGACTTGGAAGAGCAGTTGAACGGAATGGACAGTGTCTTGAAAGGAGGGTATAAGATGAACATCAACAGAAGCTAAACGAGGACAATGGAATGTAGTCGAATTAAGTCTGGTGATGCTGAGGGAATTAGATTAGGAAATGAGACACTTAAAGTAGTAAAGGGGTTTTGCTGTTTGGGGAGCAAAGTAACTGATGAGGGTCGAAGTAGAGAGGATATAAAAGGTAGACTGGCAATGGCAAGAAAAGCGTTTCTGAAGAAGAGATATTTGTTTACATAGAGTATAGATTTAAGTGCCAGGAAGTCGTTTCTGAAAGTATTTGTATGGAGTGTAGCCATGAATGGAAGTGAAACATGGACGGTAAATAGTTTAGACAAGAAGAGAATAGAAGCTTTCGAAATGTGGTTCTACAGAAGAATGCTGAAGATTATATGGGTAGGTCACATAACTAATGAGGAGGTATTGAATAGAATTGGGGAGAAGAGTAGTTTGTGGCACAACTTGACAAGAAGAAGGGACCGGTTAGTAGGACATGTTTTGAGGCATCAAGGGATCACAAATTTAGCATTGGAGGGCAGTGTGGAGGGTAAAAATCATAGAGGGCGACCAAGAGATGAATACACTAAGCAAATTCAGAAAGATGTAGGTTGCAGCAGGGACTGGGAGATGAAGAAGCTTGCACAGGATAGAGTAGCATGGAGAGCTGCATCAGTCTCAGGACTGAAGACCACAACAACAACAACAATAGGTGAATGAGGCGCATAAATAATTTTACATTCGCTCAGTTGCATTAAAGAGTGCCTACTGTCAGTCATGTACTTAGTACGACTTCGGTAATATTCGCAGAAATTTTCTTCAATACATGTAACAGATTCTTAATCAGATGTTCCAGAGAGCGATCTTTGTAAGTTATGTCTCCACAAAACGAGCCATACTGTTTGCTGTCGCCATTGCTCTCTGAAACAAAACTCATAATGAATATTTCACTGAAGTGAGCTGCGTATGGTGCTGATGTCATTTTGAGTGAAAGCTGCTTCATCATCGAACAGTGCTATGTATTTAAATTCGAGTTACAAACATACGCTTCTTTTCGGGGTTTCAGAGGAAACAATAGTGGCTGGCAAAGTACTATTTCATAACTGAGGAAACTGATGTCCGCTCCGTTGCAGAACTCTTTTCCAATCTTTCAAAGTGTCTGCCAGCTTCGGGAATGTTTCGCGATTGGAAATAATGAAGTACCACAATGATTCGACTAGCATTTAAGCTGCAAGTTGCCATGTAGGGCGTATAAAGTTTTTCAGAGAGTTCCTAGATCATACGAAAGAAAGGTAGTACCTTTACCAGAACCGAGGCTCTTAAAGCAATAGTGTATTTAAACAAACCCTTAGATCTATGCACGCTTTGCTTTAATTTTCATTTTAATTTGTAACTAAAATATAGATACATATATCTGAATTTTATTCATTAAGTTGTTGCTATTTCCAAAGTGAAATAGTTCCGACTGCTTATTTATTCTACATGTATACATACAAATAGTTGTTTCTATGAGTTGTTCATAGTAATAAATACTAGATAATTACTGTATTTTTTGCAATTCTGCATTAATACATTTTGAGGAGCCGATAAATTTTTTGGTAGCATTGAAACTAGTAATTTAATCACCATGCGCTGAAACACTTGTCACACGACAAGTACATCTAGGCTATTGTTTGTCCAAGATGATTCACACTGGTTAAAATGCAGCCATGCTCGGAAACAAATTGTCTATGAATATTCCTAAATCTCGTTAAGAGTTGTGGGGTATATTTCCCTTTTTCACAGTTTCCCTTGCGGCGGGGCGGGTGTTCTCTCAATATACCTTAAACAATCAGTCCATGAACGAGGATAGGTTTCATGTTGTCTGCCTCTTCACTCAGCGGTGGCAGATATTGGTTTAGCCGATAAAAGCAAAGTTGACGAACATTTGACTAAATACCTACAACACAAAGGCCACAGAACTCCAGTCGTTGGCCAGTAGCTGTAAGTTAGCTAAACTATGGAGCATTCGGGATTCTTGCATGAGTCGTTTGAAAAATATGTCAAAATTTCCTTTAGTTGGTTATTGTCTTCAAAACCAGCAAAATGACTATAAAGTCCGAATTTAACATCCAGACATCAATTATGCAGTGTTAGTGACTGTCTCTGTTACAAGTTCACACCCAAAAGCAGCCAGAAGATATTTAGTCCGTCCCGGTAATTTAACGTCCCAAACGGTCACTGATCCACGATTACATACGCGTTAACACGTTCAGTCGTTGAGTAGGCTCCTTGTAGCGAAGTTCTCGCCATAATGTCTCGTAATTTGCACGAAACACGCCAAGTGTAGTTTATGTACGACATGAAATGTTCACATGCGAATATCTCCTAAAATAAACAACTCACAAAGCTCAAACTTTCACAAAATACTCAGTACTGTAGTCGCTCAACGACACGAAAACCGATCAAACCCGTGAGTTTCTTCATTTTTGTTGAAATTTGATCAGCGCGGTTTATCATAGGTGTTTACCAGAAGACACCCCTCGAGCGACTATATCGATTCATAATGCTGAGGCACAAAGCCCTACTCCAACGCGCGGTAAATGCTGAATTCCTATTGACTAGTATGTTAAGCAGCCTATCGGATTATCTCAAGCACCTCTATACTCGCAGTATTTCTGATGTCAGCCAATCACATTACCACAAGTGATTTACACTAGAAATGTCGTAATTCTGTAAATAAATGAAATTAAATGAAAACAAAATACTATTCCCTTCCACAAAATAAATTACTAATAAATTTAATACTCCACGCGTCTTCTGGGTGCCTTGTACAACATCAAACTCCCTCGGACATAAGTCACAGATTCCCCTATAGCACAACAACTTTCTCACTTGTAAATTTATATAGTTTTAATAAAATATCACATTACCACTTCACATATGTCTTCCATTCATTCTCTCACTCACACCAAAACATACAAAAAGCCAAAATACGATGAAACAATAATTTTCCAAAGTACTTTTAACTCCGTCAGAAATCTGTGGTAATTAAACTAAAGAAAATTCGAAAAAATTATATTTTATGAACCTATCCTGTTGGTTGTACTTTCAATTGATACTGTAGGTGAATAAATTACAGTTCCTCAGTTTCACAATGCCAGCACGGTTATTATGTATTTTGGGTAAAAATTTACCACAGGAAATACTGCAGTTATAGATTTGAAATTTTAACAGTATGGTTGTGCTATCAATAGAATTCGGTGTACAAAGTATCAAAAAGATCGATTAATATTTAACAGTACTTACACAGATTCATAGAGTATGTGTAACGTACTACACGCAGCATCAGTCAACTAAACCACTCGCTCTGCCCACTAGTCAGCGTCAGCTGTGCCAGCTTGAGAATCAAAATCCGCAACTCCTTCCGGCTTCACGGTAAGCAACGCTTTCAATGCAAGATGACAACTCATAACAATTTGCTGCGTTACAGCACTTACGGTTCGAAAATATTCGCTACGCTACTTTCATCCTCTGATTGAATGTCTGATAGTTAATCACACTTAATTGGTCAGGTGGCCAACACGTAGTTTCAGCCATCCGCAGAAGAATTTCTGATGCCGAGGCATTCTTAATCACTGTGTTTGATTTCTCACTCTTACGAGTGTTTTAACGTCGTCCTAGACACCTTATCTCCTGTTAGATTCCTTCGTTTATCTTAGTCTTCTCATCCCTACACACCTTCTACGTCAGATGCACTCTGCAATCTTTTGCGTATTCTGCTCTCCTAGAACCGATCCAACATGAAGTTACCTATTCCTTGCTGTGTGTGACAGATGTACCACTAACTTGCCTCTTTCTCTGGGAAGAATTTATGACGTCTCCCCTTCCTCATCTAATCTTGTAACAGGTTATTCATTTCATACGCTAAGTGAACAGCAAGTTATACAAAAACACAGCAAAAGAGTCCTGCCTTAGGTAGCTTTCAAGGGGTTTGATGGTATGTATCAGAGACGGCAGCAATATGCATCCAGAATGAATTAGTACTTGGCAGTATTCAAGGTGACGTCAACTGACCCACAAAACTTTCCTTCACGCAGCAGTAGCTTCGCCTCTGTTCTTCTAACTGCAATGTCAGTGTGATTGCTACCCTAGACGTTTCCTTCGGATGAGGGCAGGGAATGGTGCAGAAGATAAGAGAAGTATGTTCAGACAGAGACGTGCTTTGGAGGGAAGGAACTAATTTCGAGAATATGGTAATGTAAAACGTAAATTCCCCCCCATGAACCATGGACCTTGCCGTTGGTGGGGAGGCTTGCGTGCCTCAACGATACAGATGGCCGTACCGTAGGTGCAACCACAACGGAGGGGTATCTGTTGAGAGGCCAGACAAACATGTGGTTCCTGAAGAGGGGCAGCAGCCTTTTCAGTAGTTGCAGGGGCAACAGTCTGGATGATTGACTGATCTGGCCTTGTAACATTAACCAAAACGGTCTTGCTGTGCTGATACTGCGAACGGCTGAAAGCAAGGGGAAACTACAGCCGTAATTTTTTCTGAGGACATGCAGCTTTACTGTATGATTAAATGATGATGGCGTCCTCTTGGGTAAAATATTCCGGAGGTAAAATAGTCCCCCATTCGGATCTCCGGGTGGGGACTACTCAAGAGGACGTCGTTATCAGGAGAAAGAAAACTGGCGTTCTACGGATCGGAGCGTGGAATGTCAGATCCCTTAATCGGGCAGGTAGGTTAGAAAATTTAAAAAGGGAAATGGATAGGTTAAAGTTAGATATAGTGGGAATTAGTGAAGTTCAGTGGCAGGAGGAACAAGACTTTTGGTCAGGTGACTACAGGGTTATAAATACAAAATCAAATAGGGGTAATGCAGGAGTAGGTTTAATAATGAATAAAAAAATAGGAGTGCGGGTTAGCTACTACAAACAGCATAGTGAACGCATTATTGTGGCCAAGATAGACACAAAGCCCATGCCTACTACAGTAGTACAAGTTTATATGCCAACTAGCTCTGCAGATGATGAAGAAATAGATGAAATGTATGACGAGATAAAAGAAATTATTCAGGTAGTGAAGGGAGACGAAAATTGAATAGTCATGGGTGACTGGAATTCGTCAGTAGGAAAAGGGAGAGAAGGAAACATAGTAGGTGAATATGGATTGAGGGGAAGAAATGAAAGAGGAAGCCGCCTTGTAGAATTTTGCACAGAGCATAACTTAATCATAGCTAACACTTGGTTCAAGAATCATAAAAGAAGGTTGTATACCTGGAAGAATCCTGGAGATACTAGTAGGTATCAGATAGATTATATAATGTTAAGACAGAGATTTAGGAACCAGGTTTTAAATTGTAAGACATTTCCAGGGGCAGATGTGGACTCTGACCACAATCTATTGGTTATGACCTGTACATTAAAACTGAAGAAACTGCAAAAAGGTGGGAATTTAAGGAGATGGGACCTGGATAAACTGAAAGAACCAGAGATTGTACAGAGTTTCAGGGAGAGCATAAGGGAACAATTGACAGGAATGGGGGAAAGAAATACAGTAGAAGAAGAATGGGTAGCTTTGAGGGATGAAGTAGTGAAGGCAGCAGAGGATCAAGTAGGTAAAAAGGCGAGGGCTAATAGAAATCCTTGGGTAACAGAAGAAATATTGAATTTAATTGATGAAAGGAGAAAATATAAAAATGCAGTAAATGAAGCAGGCAAAAAGGAATACAAACGTCTCAAAAATGAGATCGACAGGAAGTGCAAAATGGCTAAGCAGGGATGGCTAGAGGACAAATGTAAGGATGTAGAGGCTTGTCTCACTAGGGGTAAGATAGATACTGCCTACAGGAAAATTAAAGAGACCTTTGGAGAGAAGAGAACCACTTGTATGAATATCAAGAGCTCAGATGGCAACCCAGTTCTAAGCAAAGAAGGGAAGGCAGAAAGGTGGAAGGAGTATATAGAGGGTTTATACAAGGGCGATGTACTTGAGGACAATATTATGGAAATGGAAGAAGATGTAGATGAAGATGAAATGGGAGATAAGATACTGCGTGAAGAGTTTGACAGAGCACTGAAAGACCTGAGTCGAAACAAGGCCCCGGGTGTAGACAACATTCCATTAGAACTACTGACGGCCTTGGGAGAGCCAGTCATGACAACACTCTACCATCTGGTGAGCAAGATGTATGAGACAGGTGAAATACCCTCAGACTTCAAGAAGAATATAATAATTGCAATCTCAAAGAAAGCAGGTGTTGACAGATGTGAAAATTACCGAACTATCAGTTTAATAAGTCACAGCTGCAAAATACTAACGCGAATTCTTTACAGACGAATGGAAAAACTGGTAGAAACGGATCTCGGGGAAGATCAGTTTGGATTCCGTAGAAATGTTGGAGCACGTGAGGCAATACTAACCTTACGACTTATCTTAGAAGAAAGATTAAGAAAAGGCAAACCTACGTTTCTAGCATTTGTAGACTTAGAGAAAGCTTTTGACAATGTTAACTGGAATACTCTCTTTCAAATTCTGAAGGTGGCAGGTATAAAACACAGGGAGCGAAAGGCTATTTACAATTTGTACAGAAATCAGATGGCAGTAATAAGAGTCGAGGGGCATGAAAGGGAAGCAGTGGTTGGGAAAGGAGTGAGACAGGGTTGTAGCCTCTCCCCGATGTTATTCAATCTGTATATTGAGCAAGCAGTAAAGGAAACAAAAGAAAAATTTGGAGTAGGTATTAAAATCCATGGAGAAGAAATAAAAACTTTGAGGTTCGCCGATGACATTATAATTCTGTCAGAGACAGCAAAGGACTTGGAAGAGCAGTTGAACGGAATGGACAGTGTCTTGAAAGGAGGATATAAGATGAACATCAACAAAAGCAAAACGAGGATAATGGAATGTAGTCGAATTAAATCGGGTGATCCTGAGGGAATTAGATTAGGAAATGAGACACTTAAAGTAGTAAAGGAGTTTTGCTATTTAGGGAGTAAAATAACTGATGATGGTCGAAGTAGAGAGGATATAAAATGTAGACTGGCAATGGCAAGGAAATCGTTTCTGAAGAAGAGAAATTTGTTAACATCGAATATAGATTTAAGTGTCAGGAAGTCGTTTCTGAAAGTATTTGTATGGAGTGTAGCCATGTATGGAAGTGAAACATGGACGATAACTAGTTTGGACAAGAAAAGAACAGAAGCTTTCGAAATGTGGTGCTACAGAAGAATGCTGAAGATAAGGTGGGTAGATCACGTAACTAATGAGGAGGTATTGAATAGGATTGGGGAGAAGAGAAGTTTGTGGCACAGTTTGACTAGAAGAAGGGATCGGTTGGTAGGACATGTTTTGAGGCATCAAGGGCTCACAAATTTAGCATTGGAGGGCAGCATGGAGGGTAAAAATCGTAGAGGGAGACCAAGAGATGAATACACTAAGCAGATTCAGAAGGATGTAGGTTGCAGTAGGTACTGGGAGATGAAGAAGCTTGCACAGGATAGAGTAGCATGGAGAGCTGCATCAAACCAGTCTCAGGACTGAAGACCACAACAACAAAACGTAAATTCTAAAATTATGCCGCATTTGTACAAAACTATGTTATGATTCTGTCAGTGGTAAATTTTTTCACCCTGCAATATTCAGCAAACAGTTTACGTTTCTTTAGAATGGTATACTGATTACATGACTAGCGGCTTACTCGTGAGTATCTGAATATTTGCTCTTATTATTAAAGTTCGTTGTTTAAAAAGACGTATGGGAACTACATTTACTAAATATGTAAATAACTGTGATTTAGCACCTAGTAAATCTATGTAAACTAAATGTGTTCTAACCCTAAATTTCTTCAAATAAACGGCAAAGTTTCTTGGAACGTATTCATTGCCTGTTGCCTCAAACGTTGAGATAAATTATACTGTTGAACAAATCTAGATAGCAGATTGGTAATTCTTTATCGTAGTTACTTAACATATTGTCATCTTAACACAAAAAAGAAAACTAAATGTACTGTGTCTGTGCCATCATACCACTTTTAATAGTCAGTTATCGAAGTGTTCTGATGCACGCTGTGTGCATTCATTCGAGAATCACAGTCAAATAAAATTGTCAATAAACAAATGTGAATCTAACTGCATGTTAGAATAGCAGACTTTGCGGACGTTTCTACAGTGAAGCAAACAAAATAGATCTTTATTTTATTCATAATACGGAAGGAAATATAAATTACACTAGTAAAAATGTATTTACTGCCTGACGCGTGTGAGAGTGTATCTGCCTGCCATGTTGTTGGAGCATAATGTACTGTGGAATGTAAGAAGCTATAAGCTAATTTTGCGACTAATTTTGTTTTCAGATGGAATTTGTGAATTGACATTATGCTCTTATTGATATAAAAGGGACCAAATAACATTTTTCTTTCTTTCCTTTACCCAAAGATAATTTAGGGTCGTGGTGTGCAAGGCACCGCTAATTTTTTCTTTTGTTCCTTCTGTGATTTTAAAATATCTCCGAAATTTTTTCTCGTCGGGATGACGATTAATTTTTTCTATGGTTGACCACCATCAGTTTCGTAATTGATATAGCATCTGTATTTTTATTAGCTAATGCTAATCAACTTATCGCGTCTCCTTTTCACAACACAAATTGTCAATAGTCTGTAAGTCACTACGAATTGCTAACATTGTTATGTCATATGGGCATCAGAAGTCGCCTTTCAACCAGTTACTAACAAAAGAAATAAATTTTCTGAATCAATGCGCGATCTTTGTGTTTATTTTGTAAATAAAACAGATTACATCGCTCAATCAATGTCTCTTTTATAACGTTGTTTCGGCTTCTGCCACTGTTAGACATTATGCAGTGCATGACAGAGAGTACGTCCCACCTTGCCCTTCAAATCTCCTTTTCGATTCGCAGGCGGGGTTAGATGGAAATGATTGCTTGCACACATCCTAATCTTTCCTGCATGCATGTGGTACGTACGCAATGGAAGCAGATGAATTTTTACATTTCCCCCTCGAACATCTGTTCTCCACATTTCCTTAAGCGGATCTCTGGGGAAAACGTCTGTCTTCCAACGTTTTCCATTTAAGTTCCATGAGCATTTTCCTTGCAGTGTAAGTAGAACCCTACCAATATGTATGAATTTCTTTGACGCTTTCCGTATAGCCGTCTTTATAAAAATCCCGAAAATGTAATCAATATCATAGAACAGATGGCACGGAAGTTTTCTAACAGATATACTGCAAATATTTCTCACGTAGGTCGAAGTATTAATTTTAATGATCCTATTTAAGACATATGCTAGGTTACATTCGTTGAACAACAACGCTAAAATGATATATTATAATGAGGGTTTCCCTTTTCAGCTTCATTGTATTGCATATATGAAGATTTAGGGAGAAGCGACTTTCATTCAAATAAGTGGAAATCTAGTCTTTCTAGATATTAAGTAGCTACAACCCAAATAAAGCTACAAGACACTTCAGATACCAATCATGCGAAATGGAACACTAATCAACAGTAGTTCATATTTAAATTTCCTTTCTGTCATTGCGTCTTTCACAGAAATATTGTAAACAAATTCCGAGATTTTTCCTAACGTAAACAAAGATCGAATTCTTTTCCTAGTTTTTATACCCGGTTTTGGAGCTCCATTTATAATGACCTTTACGAGCCACTGAACCATAACTTCCCTTATTTCCTATATTCACAGTTACCTTACTTTGATCAATGACATTTAACACACAGCACATATATGCCATGCAGGCCATGTGCCAATGGCACTAGTCACAGATATTTCTAGAACAGTCCGTTTACAGGAAGACGAAGGAAGTGTTTCCAGCAACTGCGTGATCAATGACATTTAACACACAGCACATATATGCCATGCAGGCCATGTGCCAATGGCACTAGTCACAGATATTTCTAGAACAGTCCGTTTACAGGAAGACGAAGGAAGTGTTTCCAGCAACTGCATAGTTTTTTTCCCATGTCGATCTAAAAAACGTTTTGAGAATTAGCCATGAAAGGTACGTTCTCCGTTGCGTGCGCACTATTCGAGATACTCAGCACGACTGATTTCACTGGTCGCTTGAGACGTTGTAGCATTTAAAAAGAGATAAAGATAACTGCTACAACACTTCAAGCTGCCAGTGCAATCAGTTGCGCTGAATACCTAAAACAGTGCACGCGCAACGGTAGAACGTATCTCTCATGGCTAACAGTGACGACGTCTTTAAATCGATACGAACAGGTCTCTACGTAGGCACTCGAAAAGATCGACTTTCATTTAAGGTCTGTAAAACCAAAACGACTGTTGTCGAATTGCATTGTGAAAGGCAACAAAACATTCTTCAGTGAGCGTGTGACGACACAGGAATACGTCTTACAAAACTACCAATGGACACTTGCGAGTTACAGAAGAGACCGTTTATTTAAGAAGTGTTAATACAATGATCCATAAGTTAATGACATGGACAACTGTATCATTAGACGAAACATAAAGAATGTAATGAAATGCGGAAGTTAATACGGACACTACTATACCTAAGTAAAAAGAAAAGCGGCTTGAATTCTCTTGCATCAAAGAAACTACGAATACCCAAATTTTGTATCTGAGTATATGTCATCTGTCTTCTGATTAGTTTGATGTGGCCCGCTACGAATTCTTTGAATTCGATCTTGTGGTAACGTCTCAGTCTCAAGTAACAATTGCTACCTACGTCCTCAATTATTTGCTTGATGTATTGTAATCTACTGTTTCCCTAAAGTTTTACCTTCTACAGCTCCCTCTAACACTGTGGAAGATATTCCCAGATGTCTTAACACATGTAATATCAAACTCTTCGTCCTTCTTGTCAGTGTTTTCCATATATTCCGGTTTTCGAAAATTCTGCAGAGAACTTTCCCCTTCTTTATCAGCCCACCTAATTTTCAACATACTCCTAGAGAACCACATCTCAAATGCTTGGTTTTGCGATTTTCCCACAGTCCAGTGCCGTAGTATGTTGCAGTAAAAACATACAGGGTGACAATTATTGATCGGATCGACCTCCGTCTTGGATGAACCACTTGGATAGTGCGATAATATCACACCGATTATTCCGTGACTCGACATTGCACTCCACACAGTCACCAGCTGAGGGTGAAGAGACTTCTAGTTTGCGAAATGCGGATTCCCAGTCCCCCAAATGTGTCAGTTTTGCTTATTGACGAACCCATCAAAATATAGAGGGTTAAAAAGTACTTCACTCACAATAATAATAATTACTGTTGCAGTCATTAGCCAACTCAGCATTAAGGTGTTACTAAAGACATCACGAGACTAAATTTGGGCATAAAAAGAGTCCTGGTTTAGTTAACGTATAGGTACCGAAAATGGAGTTAAATAACACTACATAAACACTTTTTATACTCTCACTATTATGGAAGTGCGTCAGATTTCTTTAGTTTGTCTTTCTCATAAAAGAAAAGAAAACAGGGGGGGGGGGGGGGGGGGGGGGGTCATAAACTGAAACTGTCTTGACAGGCAAATTCTGTGACTATTTCAGAACCAAAATGCAGTTTGCCAATATTGCTTTCTAAACCCGCTTGAAATTGTTTATATGTTCATACTTTCAAGCAAGTAATTCAAATATTAAGTTCAATTAATTTCAGAAAATTGTTCATAGTAGTAATCAAAGCAAAATTACTTTTCATATAGGTTCAATTTGTGTGCCTTATCCATTACCTGAGAAGCAGCTATTTTTATGATAACACTACATACTTTGGAACTGAACATTAGCACATTTAGTACAGAAGAAAACCATTAATTAGTTGGAAACAGGATACTCGGTTTCTGCACATTTAGGACGGGATCCTGCGTTGGTTTCATGATCAGGACAATTTTAAGGTTCAAACACATGTTTATACCACTAGGATTATTACTGAAAAACATTCACACAAAAATACTGGTCCATACTATGATACATATTTAGGTTCCTGAATTTTATGAGGCAGTGGCGCAATAGTGGTGGCAAGCACGTGTCGTCTATCTGGTCTCACACTCTTGATGTTGAATGTTTTTTATAAAGTCTTCTTGGCGACGTATTATCCTCGATTTAGAGCCATTCCATAATAACAAGAGTACCATACGACAGCCGAAACCACTTCTGAGGCAATTTCAATATAAACTGGCTTTCAAAGGCCTCACTTGGCCCCACGATGTTAACTGTACAACGACTAGCCACTAACTGCGTAGCGTGCTCACCGCGTAGCTGCCCAGATCGACCGCCAAAACCACCTTTTACTAAGCGCCAAGCCACTTCCGTAGCGGAGAGGGTTATCTACATCTTTTATTCTACACAATACAAATTCCCTAAGCATGAACCAGCATTCAAAGCACAATTTATCTTTTATGAGCAGACACATAAAATTCCATTATTTTTAAATATCCTTTAGTCTTTTATTACAATACTTATAATACAAATTTCAATGACCTTTATTAGTGAAGAACAAACACTGCATAGTTATATACGTACAGTGGATGGTATAACCTACTTACAATCGATATTGGTGTTACAATAGGAACTGTTTTTATCCATTCCGAGACAGCTGGGAGCTGTTCTGAAAGCTAGCGGGTTTGCTACGCAGTACTACACACGGTGATATCTTGTGTTTTTGGTATTTCTATATTCTTGTCTATCCCGTCCATCTACATAAAACCTTCGGGCGACGTTTACAACTATGTGTAAGATCAATGTTTCCTTATACCTTTCAGAAACTGTTTCCATCGGAGGCACAATGAACATCCAGACGATAGTCAAACTCGCTCTTTATACATTCTGGGGCGTGGCTAGTGTTACTGCTGTTGATCTGCGGCGCCAGAGTTTACACAAAGTTGTTGAAAGAGGAAGTACTTGCACGAACTCTTTTAGAAGCTCCGCCCCACAAAGAGAATAACGTATCGTGAAAGAAAACGTCCTTGGAGGCAAACAGAGCAATGAGAGACCCGTACGACCGATATACCATTGATGCAAATTTTCTTGTATTCAGGCGCCATTGAAGTGGTGCTCCATGATGCTGACAGATGAAATTTTCGACCCGTTCTCGCAATATGGGAAAAACCCATTGAACTGCCTGGCCTAGCAGGACAGAGCGGATTAGGTTGTGTAAAAGGGGCCAGAATGAGTTTCTGTCAGTTGCACTCAACATACTAACTTTTTATCAACACGCAAAATTACAACAAGAATGAAAAACACTCAAAACTTTAATCGACATCCTTGATAAAACTTAGATCGGCTGAAGGTCACATTTAAAATGGAAGACACAACGCCTAAGAAAAAACTGAAATGTAACGTTCTTCTGGAGGTTTCACCAAAGAATATTTTCTAAATCTTCAGCCTTGTCGGCTGAAGGCCTCAGCAATTTAATTTTAATGAAACTTGGCTGGAGGTCGCATATTAAGCGTTAAAAGGCAGAAGGCCTTATCTTAAAGCATTGAATGCAAAATTAGGCTGAAGGCCCATACAAAAGCATCACTATCTTATGCCTTAAGCGCAAGACAGGAACATTAATTTATGAGATATTAAAACTCGGCTGAAGGCCACACATCAACCAAATAACTAAAACTGGGAGGTTACTGTGTAACAGACATGGAACATCGCTCAGAAATTTACAAGGGTCGACATGGGATTGTGACACTAACGCCCATTTAGGTGAGACAGGTAGCCTGTCCACAACTTCTTAATCTGGAAGCAACCAACCGGCAGACATACAGACAGCCGTCCAACCAATCAACCAAATCAGTTCCGCTCCACGCAACCAGCAAAACGACCACAGGAATTCAGTACAACGACACACAGAATACTGGCGCCCTCAACGACTAACAACACCTCAGCTGTCGAACTACATGCCACGCTGGACGGCAATAGCGCGACGAGGAAAATACACTGCCTAAAATTAAGTCAACGACCAGGGCAGGTAACCGGAACATCGATGGCCACAAGGCAGAAGATACCGCTGGGAGAACTTCAATAACAGGGAATAAATTAAGTTAAATTCCACAGGACGACAGCCGACTTAAATACACACACGTTGTTGCTTGCCGGAATGTCCCAAATGCGACAACCAGGATCAAACAATGAAATGTAAACAGTTGGGGCTCGATACTAAGTCAAGATCTTTGGGCGACTAACTTCGTAGCACTCGCAAGCAGCACCTCACACTCCAACCGCGCCTGCACGCTGCCAGCGGCTCCAGGCTGACGCCTTGCGACGGGGGCTTGCTTGTTGCTCGACGCTAACCGACTGACTAGACTGCTGCTCCGAACGCGACTGCTGCTCCGTCGCGATTGCGCTACTGTTGCGTCTCCCACTCAATGACCACCATCGGACGGACGACATCCCGGAGACACTGGCTCGGAGCCAACCATGCAGAGGGAACACAACCGACATCTCTGCACAAGAAGGAACCGACCCAGACACACGTCGTCGATGAGACGAGCGACCGAACGACCAACCAACGGTCGTCCCCACTGGTACTGGCTGTGCGGACCTCACTGGGGCTCCGTGCCCGACTGCAGTGGTGCTGCGTTGTGGCCGCCCTGCTGGTCCATCTCCGACTGACTTCCAGACACACGGCGACCCGTATATACTATCGGTCGCCCGGAGATAGTACGACGGTGCACTTATCGATAAGCGCTGTTGCTGCCACTCACAGGAAGCAAGACAGCAATTCAGTGACACCAGTAATTGAAATTAAAATGACGAGGCGGCCGTATGGTAAAAACAAATTGTTAAATAAAGATGGCACGAACATGAGCCACGCTCAGCTCACCCATAGCTCCGGGTACATGTTCCCCTATCCGGGCGAGCGAACTAGCTCTGCTACTAACACTCCTACCTGCAACCAGATGAACTGGCAATTTGCAAATGGCGCCATTGGGATCCTTTAATTTCTGTGAGTAAAGATTGACACGAAGTTCTACTGTTTATGTTCTTGTGTCTCAACCACTTTGCGAGACCCTGTAACTGGCGGCGTCTCGGTACCATCTGAAACTGATCTCTAAGATTCAAGACAAGTCTTAATGTAGCGATGAATTTCAGGTTTGGAGAAAATCTTACAACCAATGTAAAAATAATGATTTTAAGTCAGTACTAACTCAATGTTGCTGTGTAATGAGCTTTACTTCAAAAATGGTTCAAATGGCTCTGAGCACTATGGGACTTAACTGCTGTGGTCATGAGTCCCCTAGAACTTAGAATTACTTAAACCTAACTAACCTAAGGACATCACACACATCCATTCCCGAGTAGGATTCGAACCCGCGACCGTAGCGGTCACGCGAAATGGTTCAAATGACTCTGAGCACTATGGGACTTAACAGCTGAGGTCATCAGTCCCCTAGAACTTAGAACTACTTAAACCTAACTAACCTAAGGACATCACACACATCCATGCCCGAGGCAGGATTCGAACCTGCGACCGTCGCGGTCACACGGTTCCAGACTGTAGCTCCTAGAACCGCACTTCCACTCCGGCCGGCAATGAGCTTTACTCCTTAAAATAAGTGTAGTGAACAATTGAACAATATCTAAGGCAGCAATAAGTCATCAAGCTACTGCAGAAACGTAGTGACTGTAAAAAGCTGTTGCTTGCAAACTGCGAACTGATGTTTTCACACGGAAATATATCCAAAACAAGTAATGTGAGCAGCACAAAGTGAAATAGCTAAATAATATTTATTAACAAAATCTGAGAGTGGTCTTCAATAAATAATGCAGCACACTTTTTTTCTGAAAGAAGATTAGTTTTATTGAGAATTCCAATACACAAAATTATTCCCGATTATTTTTGCAACAAAACCCATTTGTCAATATAATCTTCGTTCAATGCGATGGCCTTACGCCGCCTTACTGCGAGGGCCTGTATGCCTGTATGGCTTCACTCTACTGTATAGTACATCAATAATCTCCATATCATCCACGTACTGCTTACTGCGTTGTGCATCCTTCATTGAGCAATACGGGAGGTGCGAGATCCGGGCAGTAGGGTGCAGATCGGGACGGTTTGCACTATTTGGTTGCGCTGAATACAGAAGCCACGCCCAACGACTCGCCGTGGTTTTGTTCACTGCAAGGTCTCCATAGACATTCTGCAAGCGACTATGAATGTCTGGAATGTTCAAATTTTTTCCCAAAACAGTTTTATAGGGTCCTCTCTGCTGGGGATTCACCCAGTAATTTTGAAAGTGGTGACGTAGCAGCACCTGTTATTCTGACGCACTGTAGCGCTCTTAGGTGAAGTTTCCAGACGTAGATTCCATTCTCAGTTCCTTCTACAACATTTTGGAATCGTTTAAAATCATTTTCTGACATCCTATGGACTTGGTGATTCGTATCAGTACGCATTCCCTCTCGATGAGTGATCATAATGAAACGTATTTAGCTCAGTATTTCTCATTTACTCGGGGCAACGAAGTAGCTCTCTCTCTCAATCTGCAACGAGTAACAATTTGAGCTAAGTGGCTGGGGACATATTTCACTTTTCCCGTCAGTTTTGTCTGGTACACTCTAATCTTGCTTTTTCCCATTTACAGCGTTGCCTTCTACGTACAGTGCTCTGTGACGCTGTATAAGCGCCTCCCATTCCCGTCTGGTACTGCGCCTTTATTTGCCGAGCGCTAACCCTGTTACAGGGGACGTGAGCAAACCGCGCGCGGGACGAATGCTTCTGGGGATTAGTGAGGAAGGCGCGGCGAGACGGCAGATATGTGAGAGCGCGGCGTGCGCACCGGCTGACGAGATTATCGCGCCCTGGGACGCGCTGTCAGCTCTGCGGGCCGCGCCATCCCTCAGCCGCCGCCGCAAGTAACTCCAGAGGCGCCGCAGACCGGCAGTCCTCGTCGCCAATTCGTGCGTCGGCTGGGAAAGGAACTCGAGACGCGGTCGACTAAGAGCTCAACTACCTAAAGAATATGTTTCACCGGTGGCATTGTACTCCGAGCTCAATCCACTCACCAGAAGCCGCATTACGAAGACTGGCGTACGTTATTTGGTGCACCACTGTTACTTATGCGTGCTCTAGGGGTAGCGTCGTTGATTAGTAGCGCAAACGTCGTGGGGTCAAGAGTTCGAAACCCGCCACCATTTAAATTCGTCTGCCACCGTAGCTGAGTGGACAACGCGCCGGCTTGTCATGCCGGAGGGCCCGGGTTCGATTCCCGGCTGGGTTGGACAGTGTCGCCGGCACGGTAGCTCGGCGTGTTCGGTAAGAGGGATAGCTACCCTCTGGATCCACGATGAACTCGAACAAGTGCATGGGACGTCAGCCCCGAACCAATAAAATTAACAAAAGAACAAAATGAGATAAAAAAATATAAAAGAAGGGTAGAGTCGTTGATAGCAGTGCAAACGTCGCGAGGTCCTGGGTTCGAAACCCGCCACCATTTAAATTTTGATTAATAATCAGCATTGGTGGCCGAATGCTTCTGGTATAAGACGATATTGCAAAGCCTATGATTTTTAATAACGATGCAACTTTCCTTCGGACATTCATGCATCACCTAAGAAACTATGCATCCTAATCAGCATAATACAGCCACTGATACCGTATTTATCTACCGTTACCGGGCAGGCGACTTTCAAGTAGAAAGTCTGACCTGTACAGGTATATACATAACGGATGTACGAGTACAGTTTGAAGACGCAGTAGTAGACCTCAGCAGTAATTAGACATCGTGAGAGAGCAGAATGGGGCACTCCACGCAATTCACGGACTTCGCAGTCACGTAATTGCGTGTCACTTATCTCACACGTCTGTACGTGAGATTTCCACACTCTTAAACATCCCTAGGTCCTCTGTTTCCTACGTGATAATGAAGTGAAAACCTGAAGGGACACGTACAGCACAAAAGCCCACAGGCCGACCTCGTCTGTTGACTGACAGAATCCGCCGACAGTTGAAGAGGGTCGTAACGTGTAGTAGGCAGACGTCTATCCAGACCATTACACATGAAGCCCAGACTGCGTCAGGGTCCACTGCAAGTACTACGACAGTTAAGCGGGAGTTGGAAAAACTAGGATTTCATGGTCGTGCGGCTGCTCATAAGCCACACATCACGCTGGCAAACGCCAAACGACGCCTCGCTTGGTGTAAGGAGCGTAAGTATTGACGATTGAACAGTGGAAAAACGTCGTGTGGATTGACGAATCGCGGTACACAATGTGGTGATCCGATGGGAGTGTTTGGGTATGGCGAATGCCCGGTGAAAGTCATATGCCAGAGTATGTAGTGCCAACAGTAAAATTCAGAGGCGGTGGTGTTGTGGTCTGGTCGTGTTCTCCATTGAGGGGGCTTGCACCCTTGTTGTTTACGTGGCACTATCACAGCACAGATCTACATTGACGTTTTGAGCACCTTCTTGTTTCTTTCTGTTGAAGAGCAATTCGGGGATGGCGACTGCATCTTTCAACACGATCGAGCACCTGTAAATATGCACGGACTGTGGCGAAGAGGTTATATGGCAATAACATCCCTGTAGTAGACTGGCCTGCACAGAATCCTGACCTGAATCTATAGTACACCTCTGGGTGTTTTGGAACGCCGAATTCGTTTCAGGCCTCAACGAGCGACATCGATATCTCTCCTCAGTGCAGCACTCCGTGAAGAATGGGCTGCCATTCCCCAAGAAACCTTCCAGTACCTGATTGAGCGTATGCTGCGAGAGTGGTAGCTGTCATCAAGGCTGAGGGTGGGCCAACACCACATTGAATTCCAGCACTACCGATGGAGGGCGCCACAAACTTGTCCGTAATTTTCAGCCAGAATTGCGGATACTTTTGGTCACATTGTGTATGTGGGAGAAATAACTTTTATATACGGAGCTTTAATAGGTATAAGTGCAGATATTTCTAACGGTGACTGTGGACAGTGGACTGAAAACATTACATTAATATTTAAGCCATTTGATGACTAATAATTGCAGCTACTACAAGTCATATGTTTTATGTCCGATAGTACACGCAAGTACTTGTGTTAAGAGCAAGTCATTAATGCTTATTTTCCCCTGGGCAGCAGGTGAGGTGGGGAAGTGTTGCAGCAAAATGAATAGTCAGTACTGCCAAGCATTGTTCATTTCACCGTCCATGTACGACAATGCAGGAAACATCAGGTCTTAAAATCTGTGATACATTTATGGGATAGCTGTTCGACACAGAGAAGATCCAAGCCAAAAAAATATCTGTACATACACCTGCATGTGTACCAATAAGGTGTGGATGTACACTGAGGCCGATCTCTTATGGGGATCCGAAATAGCATCGAGGGGTTCGTGGTTAGGTGACACTATGCTAGTAATATGGCTAGTAATTTACTTCGGCTGGGAGGCGTGCTCGAATGGTTGAGGCGGTTAAGGTAACTGCTTGCTTAAGCAGATGATTCGTGTTCGAGGTCCTTTCTGGTATAAATTTTCACTTGGTGCCACTGAGTCATTTTAATGCCCACATGAGCCTACTGTCGTTGAAAACGTATGAGTAGAAGAAAGTTCTTAGTAACTTCAGCTACAGCTAGAATCTGTCTAATGTTACGTTCATGATCTCTTCGCGAAGTATGCAATATCTGATCAGAAGTATCCCGGGATGTCGCAAGGGCGAACGCGCCATTACAAGGGGAGGCGCAGTGCATATCTTTGTCAGTACAGAAGCAGAAGAATGGATCAGTCAGAAGAGCTTCGAACATGGACTAATCGTCGTGACCTGAGTGACAAATCCATCAGGAACATTTCAACCCTTCTGAAGCTCGCCACGTCGACTGTTCGTGATGTGATTGTGAAGTGGGAACGTGAAGGAACCATAACTCAACCCAGACCAACCAGACCTCGGAACTGTCGAGCATTATGCATGATGTCTGTAGAAACAGCATAAAATCAGTGGAAGGAATCACCTTGAGTTCCAAAGAGTGAGTTCCAAAGAGCTAGCAGCAGTGAAGCTGGCAAAGTATCAAAAATGGGGTACAATATTCGAGCAGCTCCTCGACAGCCACACACTGCGGTAGTCATTGCTAAGGGACGTTTGAGATGCTGTATAGCGTATAGCCAGTGAACACTGAATGACTGGAGGTGGGTGACTTGCAGTGATGAACCACTCTAAGTTAGGGAATCGCCCCTTATTGTGCATAAGGAAAGGCTAAATGCGGAACGATATGAAAACCTTTATACAGCATTGTATACCTCGTACAGTAGAGAAACAGTTCAGAGACGACGACAGTTTGTACACCACGACAGTGCATCCTGTCACAAAGCAGCTTCTGTGATAAAATGGTTTGTAGACATCTGTTTTCTTCTCGTGGATTGGCTTGCCCAGAGTCCCCACCGGAACCAAAAGTCCAGTCTTTGGGATGAATTAGAAGATCGAATTTGCTGCAGTCCCCATCGTGCAACACTAGTACATTCTCTTGATGAAGAATGGGCTGCCATTTCTCCACAAACATTCAGACACCTCATTCAGTGGGTTGCCAGTAGTTTCAGACGTCATGAAGGTGAAGGGTAGCCGCATGCCAAATACATAATCAATATCAATGAACTTATAGTTTTGATTAGACTTAGGGGGGGAGCTGTGTATCGGTTGATACTTCGTTGGATATACGCTCTAGGTAAAAATACCGACCGCATCGCGATGACCGCTTCTCCTGAAGCACCTGCCATTTAAACTGGCTGAACATTTCCGTGACGCTCTCGTGCTTACCGTAGCGCGTTATTCTTCTTCGGACCTACTTCATTTTCCCTACCAGTCCCATCTGACACAAATTCCACGTTGAGGAGCGATGTTCAGTTACTGGTCGAACTAGGGTTCTGTAACTCGCCTCCTATGTAGGCGGACCATAATCTCTTATGATCTTTTCAATCAATATCAGACTCGTATCTGTCTACCGGCTGTTAGTTTTACGTGATAGTAAAATCACAGAGATTTTATGGATGTGGCTTATGCCAGTACTTGTCATGCAATTCTGTAATTATACAGTAATGTGACTTTCTATCTATATCTTCGTAATGGGTTACGTTTGTTTATGTTGACGGTCAACTGCCAATTGTAGCATCAAGTGATGATCCTCTGCTGGACTTCCTCCGTTTCGTTATTACTTTCTAAAGCTGCGGCTTCTCTGTATACAACAACATTATTCACGAAAAGCTTCATGGGACTTCCCATGATGCTTGTACTACCAATGTTACACTGTAATATGTGTCGTTATAACGGTGGTGAGTCCACATGAGTACCTATAACGCAGATGGCCGTTGTGGCCAAGAGGATCTAGGCGTGTCAGTTCGGAACCGCGCTGCTGCTACGGTCGCAGGTTCGAATCCTGCCTCGGGAATGGATGTGTGTGCTGTCCTTAGGTTAGTTAGTTTAAAAGGAGTTCCAAGTCTAGGGGACTGATGACCTCAGATGTTAAGTCCCATAGTGCTGAGAGCCATTTGAACCATTTGAACCTATAACGCACTATTGAAAATTGCACTGTTGGCTGAAATCTAGATCTGCAATGAAATACAGATGACATTGCGACCGATGCTGACCTTCTTTCTACCACGTTTTATAGGGCATACTAATCTTTCCTTCCACACTTTATCACTGACTCACGAGAACACGTTATGATACAACTAACGTAAATCGCCTCTCTGCACTAGGTACCTACCACACTCAACCACCGCCTTGATTCCGACGTACATAATAGTATTTCAAGCAAAATGCTGGCCTAAATTATTGTATGGTATTTTCTGCACTATGATACCCTAAATAATATATATTTTAGGATAGTAACGTACGTACGCACTTTGCAGCACGAAAAGAAATTATGGTAATTTAGTTAGATTCTTTACATCTTAACTACAATTACATGTACACACATAAAAAAAAAAAATTTTTGTATCACCTCGGTTCCGGGAGTTGCGGAACCTGTACAGAAAATTGGAATATACGTCAACATAAACTTCATGTTCGAACTTTTTATTGCTCATGAAAACCACACATTGCATGTTATACCATCATACAGCGAAACCTTCAGAGGTGGCAGTCCAGATTGCTGTACACACCCGTCCCTCTAATATTTAGTAGCACGTCCTCTAGCATTGATACGTACCTGTGTTCATCGTGGCATACTAACCACAAGTTCATCAAGGCACTGTTGGTCCAGATTGTCCGACTCCTCAACCGCGATTCGGCGTAGATCCCTCAGAGTGGTTGGTGGGTCACGTCGTCCATAAACAGTCCTTTTCAATCTATCCCAGACACGTTCGATAGGGTTCGTGACTGGAGAAAACTCTGACCACTCTATTCGACTGATATCGTTATCCTAAAGGAAGTCATTCATCAGATGTGCACGATGGGGGCGCGAATTGCCGTTCCTGAAGACTATTGCCTCGCCAATGCGCTACCGATATGGTCGCACTATTGGTCGGAGGATGGCATTCAGGTATCGTACAGCCGTTACGGCGCCTTTCATGACACCCAGCGGCGTGCGTCGGCCCTACATGATGCCACTCCAAAACATCAGGGAACCTCCATCTTGCTGCACTCGCTTGACAGTGTATCTAAGGCGTTCAACCTGACTGGGTTGCCTCCAAACATGTCTCCGACGATTGTCTCGTTGAAGGAATATATGATACTCATCATGAAGAGAACGTGGTGCCAATCTTGAGCGGTCGATTCGGCTTGTTGTTGGGCCCATCTATACCGCGCTGTATGTTGTCATGGTTGCAAAGATGGACCTCGCCATGGACGTCGGAAGTGAAGTTGCGCATCATGCTACCTATTGCGCACTGTTTGAGTCGTAGCACGACGTCCTGGGGCTGCACGAAGAGCATAATTCAGCATGGTGGCTTTGCTGTCAGAGTTCCTCCGAGCCATAATCCGTAGGTAGCCGTCTTCCACTGCAGTAGTATCCTTTGGGCGGCCTGAGTGAGGCATGTTATCGACAGTTCCTCTCTCTCTGTATCTCCTCCATGTCGAACAAGATAGCTTTAGTTCACTCCGAGACGCCTGGCCACTTCCCTAGTTGAGAGCCCTTCCAGGCACAGAGTAACAATGTGGACTGGATCGAACCGTGATATTGACCGTGTAGGCATGATTGAATGGTTGATCTACAGACAACACGAGCCGTGTACCTTCTTCCTGGTGGAATGACTGGAACTGATCGACTGTCAGACCCCCTCCGTCTAATAGGCGCTGCTCGTACATGATTGTTTACATCTTTGGGCGGGTTTTCCATATTTTTTCCATAATCTTCATTTTGCATTCTCCCTTATATTGTACATTCTTCTGTAGTACCACGTTTTGAGTGCTTTATATTCTCTCTTTCCACTTTGTCATGTGTTTCCAATCTCGGAAAATTCATAGCTAGGCATCGACTGGGAAATGTAATTAAATGAGACCGAGTCAATTTCGGGCGTAATTGAATTTTACTTTTATTTGCTTGCATTCTTGTGCAAAGGAATCTTTTCGCTGGTTGAAGTTACGTTACGGCTTGTAATGTTCTTCGTGAAGTAACCCAGCGTCATTAGTTCCATGCCATTCACGTTTAAAAGGAGAAAGGTAGAAAATGTCATACGTTCATTTTGCGAGGAAAGGAAACAAGTTCGAATTATATAAGTTGGAGAACGAAACTGGCATTTACTTTTTAAATGCATCAAGCAAATAATTGGGCAAAATCGCGGGAAACGATGATCTGGATAACCGAATTTGATCAGAACCCTGTTCCTCCCAAATGTGCGGGTTTAGTATGCTAACATCACTCACTAGTCACGTTATAAGTAATCTATTTCTATTAAATAGTCCTAAACAAGGAATATATTCACCCGGATCAGGCAGTATAAGGTAGTTCTTACCGTAATTCTCCGAGAAACCGCTGCGGTTATATACACCTCGTTCCTTTCACAAACAAGTCTGTACTGTTATATAAAAACAAGTCATTGTTAGGTTGAATAATGATAACAAAACCAGACGATGTATTTGAATTTAACGTAATTTTTTCTTTTTAACACATGCTACCATGGTCTATCCATGCTGGACTTTTTGGTGCCGCGGAAGGTACGGAATCGAGCCAATTTTGGCCCCCTGCATACCATTCTGTTCATTGTGCATGAAAACGGTTGGGGATGGCAGGTCACGTTCGGGGCCTGAAGATTACACCATGTTGTTTTGAAACTGGTAGCGTGTGTTAAAAAGAATAAACGACGTTAGACTGAAATACAGCCGCTGGTTTTATTATCATTATTCAAGCACTATCCGGCTGCAACCCCACTTTTCTTGATGGATTATCAGAAAGTCCTTGTTAAGTCTCAAAAGCTACTCAACCATTTACTTCAAATTTTTACATCAATCCGTGATGAAAATACGGACGTACATAGACTATATATTTTAATATGTGTAATAAAAAAATGTATATGTAATATATAAATGCCAAACTTTACCGATTTACTACAGGTTCTTACACGATACTCTTAAGGAATATTGGGGCGGACTTTGGACGTATATCGTTTGATGTGTATAATATGTAACTATATATTTAATATATAAAGGGGAAAAGTTGCTAGCAAAAGTCTCTAAACGTTGCTGACTGATTTACTTCAAACTTTTACACGATACTCTAACGAACGTTCAGACGGACATAATCTATTTTTTTAAAGACAGTGTACAGGTTTTCTGTTAAAACCGACTAGGACAAATAAAATTCTATGCTGCGCTGTGAAAATGTGCGGTTTTGTTTTCTTCCTTGCTGTCGGTTTCACTTTGACTCATTCCGTATCACTTATACTCTTCAAGTATTACCCTGCTGTGCAAAATGTAAGAACGAAATAGATAAATTAACGGAACATATTATCTAATGTATAAATGGACGGGAGCATGTTCCCAAAAGTATCCCGGTCTTGCACAATAAACTGTAAGTGATGTCAGTGCGACTATAACGGCAAATAGGGCTGGCCGCTCAACACAAGGCAGTCGAAGGAACGGGAAAAGACAGTGTGTGTGTTAATTAGCGAGTAGTTACGGTGCACTGCGGTGTTAATCATCATCAAAACATAGCGCGGGGACCACGTTTGGATGACTTCATTCGGGGAATATTTCATTGGCAAGCTAGAAGAAGGACAAAGTGTGACGAATGTAGCCCATCAGTTTGGTATTGTTCAAAGCATTGTTTCATGTACATAGGGAGCGTTCCGAAACACACGCACTGCTGCCCGATGGAAAGGAGATGGTCGACTTCGGCCAGTCACAGCGGCAGATGACCGATACATTTTGCAGCAGGAGAGAAGGGGCACATGTCAATCTGCGGATGCGTTAACAGGACTACAAGGCATGCAGTGTCACGTGGCACATCGACTGCATTCGGGTGGTCTCTTTCCCCGACGACCAGTACGCTGAGTTCCATTGACACCCAACGGCGGCTCATTTGAGATTGTGCCAAGTGCATATGGTCTAGACCTGCTAGTAGTGGGGCCACGTTCTCTTCCTGGATCACCTTTAGTGATTCTAGACGTAGGCTTGTGCAGCGAATGCTAGGAACATGGACTGCACCCAGGAATATGGGGGAAGCGGGGGTGGGGGGGGGGGGGTGGAGGGAGTGGGGGGAACGTAACTTTAGTGGTGATACAAGTGTTGTGGTGTGGGGCTCTGTCCCACTAACATCCAGATCTTTGAACACGGTACACTCACCGGTCAATGTTATTCTCACACTGTACTCCTTCCCCCACGTCCGTCTTTTCCAAGGGTGAATTTAGCCACGAATTAATTCATCTTCCTCGTCTACCAAAAAATATCAGCTCTCAGAACTGAAGATTAAGCCGATGTTGATCGAATTTTGCGACAGCAAGGACTTGATGCATTACGAATTTATTGCAGAGAGTACACCTCTATAGCACAGATTTTTCCGGAAGATGGCGTACATCGCAACCCGTTTTTAGATAACAGCATTATGATTTACTAAAGGTTTCAATAAATATATAAGTAGACAATGAAATAAATACGGCCAGAATCAGAAATGTTCCTATCGCAGCACACAAAAAGATGAATATGTCCTCAGGAGAGTTTTTCGACTTATCTGGCAGATTCAAAGATATTTAAATCAAAACATCTTGACTTATTCGTGTCTTTTTACTTGTTAGTATTAGTACCCATTTCATATAATATTGTATTGTGTGCAAATAAAGTTGCCCCAAGTAAATATGGACTGTTGCAGCATTTCTCCCATTCATATACAGGAAAAGATTTACCGCACATTGCTCCACCTCATGAATGGGTTGCACCAGTCTCTGTCGACCCTTCTAGCAGAGGTTTCACCGTCTACCAGGAGTTCGGTTGTTACCCTCAAAGTTAATACACACAGGGTGAAAAGTATTTAAACCGACGTAGTCTGGAAGGTTGTAAGGGACATCAAAACAAATATTTTTCCCGAATGTCAATTTTTCCTATGAGGAATATTGAAATCGCTAGAGGAAGATTTCTCTGGCGGCAAATTAATTAAACCAACAAACACTTTTCCGTTTTTTTTATGACCAAGAGACAACACATTAACACAACCCAATTTCAGTTACAGTTGATTTTCGAAAATGCCTCCATTGACAAGTAAACAAAGGTTACCACGTCGGATCATGTTCTGCCTGACACAGGCAAAAACCGCACAAGTATCCTGAATTGTTCCTGCTGCTGCTACTATCCGGGCAACCAGATTTTCTTCTGATGCAACTGGAGTTGCGTAAACAAGGTTGCGCATCTCTTCCCACAAAAAGAAGTCCAGAGGGAACATATCTGGGGATAGAGCAGGCCACGGTACAGGACCACCTGCGCCAATCCAGGTTTCTGGGAACCGTCGATCCAGGAATCGACGCACACGACGACTGAAAGGTGCGGGCGCCTCGTCATGTTGGAACCACATGCGTTGTCTTATAGAGAGCGGGACGTCTTCCAGCAATTCTGGCAGTGCACTGGCGAGAAAATTGTATCAGCGCCTGCCATTTAATCGCCTAGGTAGCAGATACGGCCCAATTAAACAGCCCCAACAACACCGACCCATACATGAACAAAGAACCGCACTTGATGAGCGTAAGTAACTGTGGCATGTGAATTATCGTCACTCCAAACATACGAATTGTGCATATTGAAGACTCCATCATGCCTGAACGTTGCTTCATCGGTAAACAACACAGAGGATGGAAATGTAGCATACATTTCACACTGTTCCAGGTACCACTGCGAAAACTATGCTCTGGGTGGAGAATGAACTGGTTCCAGGTTGTGTACACTCTGTAAGTGAAATGGACGTAACAATTGCTCTCGAAGGACTGTTCTGACATTCGTCTGATTCGTCCCCATGTTACGTGCAATTGCACGAGTGCTGATTGAAGGATCTCGCTCCACATTCTGCAAGACAGCTTCCTCAAATTGCAGCGATCTTACCGTGCGACGGCGCCCCTGTCCAGGTAATCTGCTAAATGACCCGGTCTCACGCAGACGCTGGTACACTGCAGCTAAGGTCGTATGATGCGGGATACGGCGATTAGGATACTGTTGTTGATAAACCCGCTGTGCAGCTCGTCCGTTGTGGTGCACTACGTAGTACGCACCAACCATATCAATGTACTCACTAGAGGTGTACATATTCCCCTTGCAGCCTGCTTGCCCCTAGCTCCTCTGCAACCATTCATGCAGGTCAGCCTGCCGCGACGTAAACACAGGAGTACGCATGTACTGAGGCATAGTGGGTAATGCGACCGACTTGGGCTCCCGAAAGCCCGGGCTACCTAGGTTCCCGCAGGCCTGCCAAGCTTCACGGGACCCGCTCAGCTTGCTGATCCTCACAACAGGTTTCGCTGTCAAGCTACCGTGACTAAAGTAGCCAGGTAGTTAGCCCGCAGTTCATTTATGGCAACGGTGGGGGCAGCACAATGAATAGGTCGGACTTTAGTGAGATTGAAAAAAAATTGACAACTGTCGAATACATGCTGGTAACGAAACAGAGCACAAGTGCCGCATAGGAAACGTTTTCGTGTGTTTATGAGGCCGCTTCAAATAAATCGGTAGGTGTGTCTCAATGCAAACTATGTAAAAAGCTCTTAAGTACTTATTCAGGAACCTCGAGTATGTTACGACATGTGTGCGAATTTGACAAGCAGTTGCCTTACTCCGTAAATATCTTGAGAGAGGACAAAGATTTAGTGACCGAAAAGGGCGTTGAAATGTGTGCTAAGGACCTGAGACCATTTAGCAGTATAGAGGGAGAAGGATTTCATGGTAACCCGCAAATGATGTCAAAATCTTTTGTAAGGTACTCTATTCCATGCACTGTCCGAAATATTATATAGATAGTGATGTTCCTCTTGATGGTCAAAGTGTGCAAAATTTCTTCAAGATCGGAATAAAACTGTAGGTTAGTGTAGAAGTGTGTAAGTAAAGTACCCTCCGCCATGCACCATTCAGAATTTTAAGCAGACAGCGCCCTTCATCCTGCTTTGAGTATCAAGTATGCCAAATTTCATCAAGATCGGAATAAAAACGTACAATTTGTCGAATTCCGTTAGGTAAAGTAACCTCTGCCATACACCCTACGAAATTTTAAGTAGACTGTGACCTTCCTCTTGGTTTCAAGGTTTAGTGTGCAAAATTTCATCAAGATTATATGCAATACAAACACACGGACACAATGAAAACACACTTTCAGTTTTTCTCAAATTTTCCAATTTTTCGGTCGATTTTCGAAAAATTTTATTTCATAAAAACCTTGTCCTGAGAATTACGAACACAGCAAAAAAATAAATAAAAAATTGCCGAATTGGTCCAGCCGTTCTCGAGTTTTACGCTTATCAACGCATTTGGCAATTCATTTTTATTTATATAGATAATAAGCCCGAAATATACGCGTAAAGGAAGAATGTACAAATAAAACCCAATATTTTTTGACCTGAAATTAATATATAGATGTTAGAGTTTCATAGTATGACAATGAAGCGCGCAGACTAAATGGCTGCGTAGCACAGCTCAGCGGTAATATGGGCAGGCAGGCAAGTTTCCCGCAGCCTGCCAGGGTTGGGTTCTGCTTGGCCTGGCTGGGAGTGAAGCAGCCTGCCCGTTCTGTCGACAACGCGCGGCGGCCTGCCCGCCTGGCCACCGGGCAAGCATGGGCGGGTTAAAAGCGCAACATGTACACCTCTCGTACTCACTTCAGATGTATCGCTCCATTAGTAAACAGAGACAATGCACTACTACACTGGTGGACAGCAGTTGCCTACAACTGAAGAGCGTAATACGCCCTCTAACAATTGAAGACCGTAATACGGCCTCTAACAACTGAAGAGCGTAATACGGCCTCCACTGGTTTAAATAGGAAAAAATGACATTAGGGAAAATATTTGTTTTGATGTCCCCTACAACCTCCCAGAGTTTGTCGGTTTAAATACTTTTCACCCTGTAGAGTCTGTGTTTAGAGGTGATAATGAAAACTTTACGTCTACTCCGCGTACGCAGGGTCATCCCGCGTCCCTTAACCCATTAGCGCCGGAATTAATTTTTTCGTGATTTAAAAAAAAATGCATTATTTTGTCTGTAAAGGCATAAATTACACAACAGAGTTGTTTCGACGAAAGTCATTACCACCATTAGCGAGATATTTGGTTTTGCCACTTGGCAACGCTAGGCGCTTTCACTACCTAAATTTATATGGACTACAACTTAAGCTAAAATAAGTAGGTTATTGAAATTTCTTATTACATATACAAGTTTTGTGCAAATTTATTATTCAGTCTTCGTCATACAATTGATACTTAATCACACAGTACAATTAATAATCAAAAATCAAACCTTGAACTCAGCATTATTTTACATGAAATGGAATAAAACATTCAATACACAATCGCACATTACACTTTGAACATATTGTTCTCAGAATAGATTTACAGTCCTTGTGTGCACACCTTTTCTTCTTCTTTCCTTCTGTGTGATGGACGAGGTGGTCAGTCTTATCAAACCTAATTTTTATATGATATGCGGCTATTGGAACATGCCCTTGATGCAGATGGTCTCCCGGCTCCTTTTGGTAAAGCTTGGTGTCTTTGCAAGTACGCTGTTGCTACTTCTCTCTTCAAATCAAACTGAGAAATACTTTGGTTTCTTGCATTATTATACAAAATCTAACTGTTTTGTATGGTGACATCTAACATCCTTGTAAAGAGACACCAGTACCATTTCTTGTTTCTTATTGGAATGCGGTAGCATGCTAGATTCTGATCCATCTGATCAGTACCTCCCATATATGTATTATATTTGGCTGCCAGTTTTGGTCTGGGAATCATTTTATTTCGCTTTTTTGGTTGCGAGAATCTCTTGACTTGGCCAACTTCTTGTGCACCACATGAAGAAGAGATCATACAATAATCCATCATTCTTCTCTATTCGGATCTGGGGGCTCAACAAACACATCACCTTCAATATCGTCATTATAAAGAATCTCCAGCGCCTCAGCAAGCGAGAAACCTCCTCTAAAACAAAAAAGAGAAAATTCGTCCTTTCACTGAGTACAAGCACCTAGCGTTGCCATATGGCAACACCGACATTCAAACGGCCTAAATGAACGTAATTTATTTCACAGCAAGCAGTAACCTCCAAAGAATATATATTTGAGTATTTAAAGCACAACCATACTAAAAAAAAATTATATGTCGTAAGTTACTCTGTAAAACATACTCACTCGAACTTATACTCCATTTTTCTTCGTCATTCAGCAAACAACGACTTCCAATACTGCTTACGCCGCAGAATTTAAATGTATTGTTAAAACTGTTGCATTGTTGTGATCTTTACAGTCTAGCGGAACGGAATCCTGTGCTGCCAACATTCTCGCTTCGTTGATGTCGTGGAATCAACGATTTTAAAAATGTGTTACAAACGTTGCCATATGGCAACGCGCGGCGCTAATGGGTTACGGACACGTCGGTGCTCCTCGCGGGCAGGACACAGTGACTGGCGCGCGCCGTGCCGGCCGCTGGTGCTGTACGGTGGCGCCTCGTGTGGCCGCGGCTGCGGCTGCGGCGTGTATCGACTGGCGACCGCGGCTAAACGGGCGCCGTAAAGCGCGCTCTTTACTGCCGCCACCAGCCCGCCAACCCGCCAACCCGCCAGCGTCGCCGGCTCTGATTTGTCGCGTTACCGGCTCGCTACCGGCCGCAGTAGGCGCCAGCTGCGCCCGAGTGCCCAACTCCCCTAAAGTAGACCAGCTGAGGTTACACTCAGCTGCCAGCGGCCGAAGAACTTCACCGAGCTCCTCAGAAGTGCTGTCCGCCAGATCTCGTCTGCACAGCCGTCTGCTGATTCAGGTGTGCTTCCTGCTGGATTTAATGGTTACCGAGCAAGATGTTTCGATGTTGTATAGAAATTTTATTCACGGGAAGGAAAACTGTAACCTACACCCAGACTACAAGCTTCACATCAACATCTACATTCATATAATTGGTTCATGTGGTGTGCGTACTGTAAGACCTTCGGTACACACACTATCAGATTATTTGACTTGTCGCTCTAACGAAGTGGGCGAGTGTCAACAATATGTCTGGTGGTCTTATCGTGGCGTGTTTATCTTCTGCCGTTAGGTCAGACGATAGAAATACCACTTGCACGCTTAGAGTAGCGAATTGACGGTGACCGACTTTAAACAGAACTTCATTAATTTTCGCACACATTTATTAAAATAATAACAAGCATAAACATTACGTAACTTCTAGAACGAAATTTCCACTCTACAGCGGAGTGTGCGCTGATATGGAACTTCCTAGCAGATTAAAACTGTGTGCCGGACCGAGACTTGAAGTCGGGACCTTTCCCTTTCGCGGGCAAAGGAGACGAGGTACTGGCGGAATTAAAACTGTGAGGTACGGGGTGTGAGTCGTGCTTGGGCAGCTCAGTCGGTAGAGCTCTTGCCCGCGAAAGGCAAAGGTCCCGAGTTCGAGTCTCGGTCCGGCACGCAGTTTTAATCTGCCAGGATGTTTCATTACGTAACTTGATTCTGGATGCTATTTACAATTGACAATCTGATGTTCCTTTGGTCTTGGTACGTTAATCTTATTCTCACATATCTCTGATACTTGGCAAAGTGTCTTTACATTTACCTTCATGGCTATGTACAGGAATATGATAATCTTCTTGGTGCAGACTGAAACTTGACTATAGACTGGTACAGACTAATGCAGACAAATGCAGACTGGTGCACACTAATGCAGACTGACTAATCGGTGGTCTGTACACTCGTTTTAAGACCTCGCGCGTTCATGTATCACTGCGCGAGTGTGATCCGCGAGGAGAAAAGGTTCTACGTTAGCAGCAATCTCCTTGGCTT
The DNA here is from genome assembly GCF_021461385.2 of Schistocerca piceifrons. Classification (NCBI taxonomy): domain Eukaryota; kingdom Metazoa; phylum Arthropoda; class Insecta; order Orthoptera; family Acrididae; genus Schistocerca; species Schistocerca piceifrons. The sequence goes on along the minus strand of NC_060142.1, from coordinate 268,175,199 downwards.
CGTTACATATTAATACGCAGATCGGCGGAAGCAGAATTTGGTCCGTTTCTAAGGCAGCGCCATCTCGTAATGCGGAGACGAACGAGCGCTGCGCCTGCGCTGTTGTGCTTAGAGGGGCGCGTTCTAGTGCGAAAGTTGTGTACGTGCTGACTACGCGGAACTATGTACACAACAGTTCGTCTCGATGGGCAATGAATTCACCGCCTTCAGTGCAGATGCACAAATAACATTAGACCTCTAGCGCGAATATCAAAAGTGGTGAGGATGGAGGGTGTTGCGTCCCCGCACTCCAACCGCGCACTGATATTGTCGACGCCGTAGAGCTGCCACTGCTACAGCTCTCGCAGTGGAGTTGAGACACGATGCGCAATGACGTAGGTCCCCGTTGGTGAACGGGAGACAGAAATGCGAGGTCGTACGATCGATGCTTCTTCTGATTTAAGATTGAATGATTCATTGCCAGGATATGCTGTAGTTGTTAAATCTTATCTCATCCGCGTCGTACACACCGCCAATTGCGAGGAAACACTGTAATTATCAGTCTTCTCGTACGTTGTTGGCTCGTTGTTATGGAGTTGTTGAACTCTTTGATCACGTCTGCTACGCCGTAATGTTAAAGAAAATGTTCAAAAGTTCTCTTTTCAATTAATGAAGTAGGTATTTTGATATTCAGGTTAAATTGTCCCTGCTGAACAGTCGTTGGTTAACCATCATTCGTTAAATCACTTAATAATGTACTCCACGCTTGATATTTCACTTGAAACGAACAGTTTATTGTTCCTTGGCCACTAAATACTTTATAACTTTCGCACCACACGCGCGCACAGTTGGTTGGTAAAGTCAATTCTATTAAAATTAAGTTTCTTGACAATTACGACAACTTGACTCTTCAGCGTAATTGTATTATCTTCGTGAAGTCGTTTAATTGTGTCCTACTCGACACTAATTGAGAGTAGTCCTTTGATATACTATCCGCTCTTCTTTTAGTTCCAACTATTTGAAAGTCAAGTCCAATATTCACTAGTTTCGTCAATAAAGTTCAATTAACCCGTTATGCACGGTTAAACGCGTCTATCAGTTCCAGTCTCTGCTTAGAAAATCAGTTTCCGAAGCTCGTGAATCACGTCACGCAAGAAACTCTTCTGAACGCCAAACAATCTCGTCGCGTCCCGTACTCTCAATAACTAAGACAAGAATTGTTCTCGCACGTATTTACAGGAAGAGAGCCAGCAAGCGACTTCTTCTGTGAAAGAGTATTGTAGGCGCATTGAATTTCTTCGTTGCGCTTACAACTCTCTTCCACATAAAAGTTATCTCTGACTAACATCACCTTGGACTTAGCTTTCGCCGGCCGCGGTGGCCGTGCATTTCTAGGCGCTGCAGTCCCGAACCGCGGGACTGCTACTGTCGCAGGTTCAAATCTTGCCTCAGGCATGAATGTGTGTGATGTCCTTAGGTTAGTTAGGTTTAAGTAGTTCTAAGTTCTAGGGGACTGATGACCTCAGCAGTTACGTCCCATAGTGCTCAGAGCCATTTGAACCATTTTTGAACTTAGCTTTTAAGATATTAATTGCAGTTATCACTTGGATATTTGTCCATTAATTAAATCTGAGGTTTCTTCCTCCTCTTTTCATAACAAAAACTCTCAGTGATGTATAATGTTGTTGTCATCAAAACTTCTTGGTGTTAGCTTATCGGCAAAGATGTATTTGCCAAGACAACTCTTCCCTACTTCATATTATGATATTCCGTCTTAATTGACTTTAAGGGAGTTCTTGAGGTGTTATAAGGGCAAAGAGAGAGACTGCGGATAGGTAGCGCTAACTGGGAATATGGGTCGTCCTAGAAGCCTATCAAGATATTTCACACTGCTGCGATAAACACTAGGTCCGGACTGCGCAGTGGTTAACGCAGTTCGACTAACAGTCCGACACGTATTTTCACCCGTCATAGCTAATTCCGTATAAAGTGCACGTACAACTGACTTTACAGTCCTTTCCGCTTCTTCAGTTTATATATCGACACACATATTCTAAAAGCCACTGTGCAATGCATACCACAAAGTAGATTATCATATCAAAAGCACGCGAGAACTCTATGTAATGCGTAGTTGACCTTAAGGTGTCACAGGTATGAAAGGAATTGGTATTATTGAGTTTTCAGTACACACCTTCGTGACTTTCAACGTAGAGTAGACGTTGGATGTCACCTGAGTATCATCTCCATCGGCCATATTTCAGTCCTTCTAATGCGGCACAGATCGACTGTTGATGATGCGGATGAGAAGCGCAAAAGCCAAGCAACAACCACAACAAAAATAAGACCAGCCTAACCTCATGTCCTGGCAGACAGGGACCACCGAGCATTAGGGAGGGTGGACGTAAAAAATTGCATACAGTCAGGAGAAGGAGCCACTCGTGAGTTCCAAAGTGGTACCAGCAGTTCAGATAGCACCACAACTATATCTGTGGAGCTAACGAGAATGGAGTACAATTGTATGGGGTATCTCCTCATAAACCACACTTTCCGAAAGGAGCAAGGAGGACATCAAAAGCAGACTAGCAATGGCAAAAAGGGCATTACTGGCCAAGAGAAGTCTACTACTATCAAATATCGGCCCTAATTTGATGAAGAAATTTCTGAAAATGTACGTCTGGAGTAGAGCTTTGTTTGGTAGTGAAACTTGGAGTTGTGGTGCTATAGACGAATGTTGGAAATTAGGTGGACTGTTAAGATAAGGAATGAGGAGGTTCTGCGCAGAACTGCAGAGGAAAGAAACACTGACAAGGAGAAGGAACAGGATGATAGGACATGTGTTAAGGCATCAGGGAATGACTTCCATGGTACTAGATGGAGATGTAGAGGGCAAAAACAATAAAGACAGACAGAGATAGGAATACTCCAGCAAGTAATTGAGGACGTAGGTTGCAAATGCTTCTCTGAGATGAAGAGGTTAGCACAGGAGAGGAGTTCGTAGCGGGCCGCATCAAACCAGTCAGAAGACTGATGACCAAAATAAAAACTCTAGTCAGAAACTATTAACTTACCGAATTGTTGGTCGTGCTGGAAATACCTATTGTTATGATTACTGACAGTAGGTTGGAAGTTCTTCTTGTAAATATGATTGAACTGCTGAACATTTCCCCAACGATGCAGTGGCCACAAACAACAATGTGCCTACTCCCGCTGCTGTCCCGTACCCTGCAACACCGTCTGCGGAAGAATGGGTCGAGATAATTTGTTTCTGCCTTACACAATAGCCGGCCGGAATGGCCGTGCGGTTCTAGGCGCTACAGTCTGGAGCCGAGCGACCGCTACGGTCACAGGTTCGAATCCTGCCTCGGGCATGGATGTGTGTGATGTCCTTAGGTTAGTTAGGTTTAATTAGTTCTAAGTTCTAGGCTACTGATGACCTCAGAAGTTAAATCGCATAGTGCTCAGAGCCATTTGAACCATTTGAACCTTACACAACAGCTTCATATACAATATTCCAGCTTGCTCTAAGAAATCTTAACTATGAGAAAAACGTAAGTAATCTACCTAAACGATAGCAAGAAGGAAGAAACAAAAATAAGGAGGAAGACGTACCAATGTAAGACACAGCAGGATTTAGAGCGCAGAACTGTAAACGAATGTACAGAGTTTTGCAATAGGCATAATCCTAAATCGGGAAAAATTATCGCCTTGGTTACAAACTAGATAATTTTGTAATAGGCATCATCCGAAATGGGTGAAAATTATCGCCATGGTTTTAAACTAGCTAACTCAGCACACTTAGATCTTGACTGGATTATCGACATAGAACTTCCCTCATATGAGGGGAAGATGTGTCAAAATATTCAGCATTAATCACGTGCCACATTACCAAGAAAAGCGCTTATCGATGAATGCAGTGTGTTCAGTAATATTGGAGTGATGACTACCATTTCTCTGTCCATCATTAAAATGCATGCAAGTGGTAAGGTAAAATGATGTAGAACTTGTATTTCTATCCTGTCAATAGGTCCCGTTATAATACATAATGTGGGAAGTGCATTATTTTAAATCGTTGCTACAAAGCGAAAATTGCGGATGTCAATAAGCATTCATTTGCGATCATTGACTCCTACCCTCAAAATAATAAGAGTTTGGTTTTTTTTTTGCAATTGCCTTTGTCTTCTGATACGTTTCATGCGGCCCGTCACGATTTCTTCTCCTGTGTCATCCCCTTCCTCTCAAAGTAGCAATTGCATCCTACGTCCTCAATAATTTGTTGGAGGTATTCCAATCTCTGTCTTCTCCTACAACTTCTCTACCCTGTACAGCTCCCTGTAACACCACAAAGGTCCCTTCTTCTTGTCAGGGCATTTTATCATGTGCATTACTATAATCCTGCAGGGACATTTGTCATCATCAGCCCTTTTTAGAGTTACGATTATTACATTCTTCATGATGTTTCTGTGTATTGCGCCTACCTAATATATCTTCCATACTAGATGCAACGGTTTTGCACGTAAAGTCAAATAACATAAACGATGCTCTATTTGAAAATATGGTCATATTACTACAAACAGGATGCCATATTTCATGAGCATTGATCTACTTCTTTGTATAGCAATATCAGTAAATTATCTTCTTTGGCAGTTTCATAATCATCAGCAACTGTGAACTAACAAATGACCTATGTCTGTACAAAGACGGATTGTAAAAGTATCATCTGCATCAGACACAACGCATTTCATTTTTGTGTGCTTTTGTTTCACTGCTCCAGTAGCAAATTAATGGTGTTTCAGGTTACCTTAGTCAGCTAGTAAAACGTCAATAAAATGAACACAAAATTATATTTAACGGACATCTGAAACCATAAACTTCATGTTAATTAACAAACATGGCTGCAGTTGTATGGTTACTTTATTTAAAAAGTACGACCGCTTTCGCAACGTCAGTCACATCATCAGATGAAGTGCTGGATAGAAATGAACCGTGAAACCATACCAGAAAGTGACAACCATAGATAAAAAATTTCAACAGACCATTGGAAATAATGCCTGAGTGCAAGTATCAAAAATACCCATATTTACAATTACAACGTGATACTAGACTACAATTTTAATCATTTATTTACATTCGTGTCTAGGTTCCGGCTATTGGAACCCCTTCTATATTACTTCATCGTCAGCTGCGACATGATGTTCAGAATGGAGTGAAATTGTTGGAATCGAAGGTTAAGTTTACTATCAGTTGAACTCCAGTACCATGTTGTAATTGGGCTTTTATCTGTTGCTTTCACTTCCTAGTATTATTTCACTTTTTCTTTCTATTGAGAACCTCACCTGATGGTGCAACAAACGTTACCGGTCATACTTTTTAAGAAAAAGTAACAAAGTAGCGCGTGACATTTATTGAACTTCAGTAAAGTGATATTCTCAATACCTAATACTTGAAAGAGAGCTATCAGATACACTGCTATTACTAATTTAACTATTTTAAAAAGTGCCAAGTCTTAGCTGGTTATAACACCTGGCCCAGAAAGTGCAAAAACGTTTTCTTTCGAAATCATATACCGATATGGAAACAACGACAAAAGTAACAATCATCAGTTGTTGACAGTGCCGATTTACCAGCAATTATTTGTAGCATATTGGGTTTAACAAGTCTTTTGTATATTTCAGTATCCTGAAGCCTTTAAAACGAAACAAAGAGTTTTTTCTTGTAGTTTCTTCGTAATCTGTGAAATTCATCTCTCTGACACTAGCCGACAAATATTTGAAGAGCTCGTCGGATAACATATAGCACTCTTCGCATCATACACACCGTTGACTTACAATAATTTACCATGCTCGAAGATCGTTCCTCATCTTGTCTCGACAAGTAATGCTGTTGTCTTCCGTTGTACTTAAGTTGATAGTAACCTAAGGAGAAGGTGTTTCCTTTGTCTGATTTCTGTGCTAGTACTGCCTGTCAGCAATATACAACACCTCGAATGTGAAATGGTCACTTGAGCAACTTTGGTTAATGTAACGGTTGGAATAACACTTGCCATTGCCGTCATTCCTCGCGAAACGACTGAGGAGTGGTTTGAAACATCACCAATAAAATTCTCTACTCTAACGAAAGCAAAGTTGACAGTTGGATTGATCAGTAGACGTACTCTACAAATCTCACAAGGATATAACGAAATATGGAATCACTCTTCAGCAAAGCTGGTGCTCCGCATTGACGTCTATCGTCGATCTCTTAACCCTGCGTTCTTCTAAGGACTTAAGTAACATAGCGTTCATTTATGGTATTATATTCTCAGCTTGATAAAGATCTCCTCTATAGTTTCCCAGAGAATACGCGTTTAATTTACGTGTCCTGTATGTACACTTTTTATTTAATTCATTTCCGTTAATTTATCTACCTATGACATGTGTTTCAGAATGATTGTTCCCGTTGCGTTCCGATAACTCATTCCAGAGGAGCATTTGAAAGAAGTTACAAGCAACTGAGGAGTCATTGTTATATAACTTCAAACAGAACATCTATCGGGATTACAGCTACTGCTTATAACAATTACTTTACACATTCCTAACCGGAAGTACTTGGGTATTTTAACCGGATGCAGTTTGATTAAACTATTTTCAGACATATCCAAGGCAAAAATACGAGGGTTATTCCAAAAGTAAGGTCCGATTGATTGCCAGATTGAAACCACAGTGAACATCAGAAATGTTTTACTTGTAACAATTAGCTACACCTTTCAGCTACTTCTCTACGTAGTCGCCGTTCTGACTTAGACTTTTGTCATAGCGTTGTACCAACTTTTCAATAGCCTCATCGTAGAAGGCAGCCGCCAGTGCTTTCCGCCAATTCTCCACGCTGGCCTACACCTCGTTGTCTGTGTCAAAATGTTGTCTTCAAAGACAGCGGTTCATGTGACGAGAGATGAAACTCAGGGGGAGACAATTGCGGACTGTATTGTGGGTAATCTCACATTTCCATTTGAAAACGATGCAGGAGCATCTTCATTGCCCCTGCAGAATGCGGCTGAGAATTGTCGTGAAGACGAAACAGCACGACAGTTATGTAATGTTGGCTGCATAGCTTCAGGCGAAATTTCTCACCAGGCCCTCGTACTTGGCGGCAGACACTATTTTCTAGACATCTTTACGCACTCACTGCGAGCTCAGAAATGAGAAGAGCGACGTGATGCTAACTGGGGTTATACTAGAGACACTACCCAACACATCTGTGCAAAGCTTTATCGGATTTTCATAGTCGTTTCCATTTCGCGACCGATCGGACCTTACTTTTGGAATAACACTAGTACATCGCATCATAAAGCGGATTTTTCATCAGCTGCAGAGTTGCTATCGTGAAATGCGAGTGCGCTCGTCCACGCGCGCGTGTTTGTGTGTGTGCGCGTGTGAGTGGGTGTGAGTATACAAGACGTGCTCAACAACAATTTCACTGCACTTAGGCTTCGTAGAGTAACAGGCCCATTGTTGCGTGATGATCCCACAATATCTGGTTGGTTCCGGACGTTCAGTGTCGTTTATATTCTTAAATACTACCACGTGTCGAATTACCGGTTTAGTAAGGCACAAGAAACGAAAGGGAGCGACCAGAAGACTGGAGTTGGCGTTTAAGGTAGTACGTCCTGGATTCGCAGCTGTGTAGTACTCCAGGATCGACCGCCATTGATGAGGTGGCGAACATTGCCTTGGGTAATCCTATAGCCACTCAGTACTAATGGAAGCCAGCCATGCATAATCAAATTCCGGAGCCGGTACTAATGCTCAGACGCGACAGATTTGACTATTACAACACACTATAGTACCTGTAGTTAGGGCGTGCTGTCATGTGTCTTTGCCAAGCATGTAGCTATTGTGTAGCTCAGTATGGCGCCCTGAAGCACTGTTACCTCATCTCGATGGTATGGCTTACAAAAGAAGAAGTATGTGTAGGATCTACGTATGGTATTCTTTTCCATGTGTCACAAATACTGATAACGACATATCGAGATCTATCATAATTAATTTCTAGAGCTGGCACTGATGAAAGCATAATATAACAGAAGCAAAAACGTTCCAGTAAACGAGTTTGCAATATATAAGGGGTGATAAAAAAAAGCTGTCTTTAGAAGGCCGTACTGTACGGAATCTTTATGTCAAGGAAGTCACCGTGAGTACTGAGGCAATCATCCCACCGAGGAACCAGGTTGAAGATATTCGTTGTTTTTTCAATCTTTTTCTCGTGGTCACCTACGCTCAGCAATTCTTCCCCAGAAATTGGCGACTAGTCGGGAATCTTTCGCCAATGGAGATATCATCGTGTCACTTTCTTCAATTACAGGCAGCACGACATGTGGATACACATCATGTTTCTTTAATGCAGTGGTTCCCATTGCCTTGTGTATTCTGATGCTGTTGATCATTCCTTATTCTTCCCACCACTAGGACAAGAAGGTGCCACAAAACTCTGTCCACTCCTCTGGCATCGTTGACATGGCCGTTGGTAGAATGGCAGTCTTCGGACACCATTGCTGATTGGACCCTAGACGAAAGGAAATCCATGGCCTGGTCACATGAGTTGCGATTTAGGTTGGTGAGAGCTGATGGTATGGTTCGAATGTGGCACAGACCCCAAGAAGCCATGGATCCAGGTTGACAACAAGACACCGTAAAAACTGTCGGTCGCTCCATAATGTATTTACATAGAATGAAGAGTATCCTCTGGTCCAACCGAACAAGTCATCGAATGGAAATATTTCTGTTCGGCTACCTGAAGACCATTTTCAGCCATTCATGGGCTTCATATTGTTAGACAATGATAATTTTTTATGGATTACAATGCGACCTGTCAGTTCATTCTGGGCAATTCTAGCAAACGATTTGGCCACCCAAATCACCCAACGAGAATCTCATATAATATTTATAGGACACAATCGAGAGTTCAATTCATGCACAAAATCCTACATCGGCAACTCTTCGTAATTATGGACAACTACAGAGGCAGCATGGTTCAATACTTGTGCTGGGGGCTTTCAACGACTTGTGTTCATCCCACGTAAAGGTGCTCTACTACGCCATAAGCGGACGCGGGATTCGAACCCGGAATGGAGGACGTTTTTATAACTAACCTGTGACGCTACCTCTACACCACCCATTCCGGGTGCAATGTATATTCACTATATTAAAACTAAATCATCAACACAACTTCGTTTGATCTAGATTTTTTTCATTTTTAAATATGTACTTTTTGCCTTTCGCGCAAATGTAAAGGCAATAAATTTTAGGAACACTCATTTCATTCTGTGCGGGAATTCTTTCAATAGAATATAGCTTAAAACTGAATTTATTTACATATTTATGTAGACATCAGCAGCAGCAATGATTTCACATTCACCTACATCTACATGACTACTCAGCAATTCAGGCTGAAGAGCTCAGGAAAGCGTTCACAGAACCACATTTCGATTATTTCTCTACCTTTCCACTCGCGAAAAGTGCACAGTTAAAAGTAGCACCAAAATCTTTCATCGCGAGCTCTGATTTCTCCTATTTTCTTATGATCCCCTATTTCGCGATAACATTAAGTGAGCAGCCTTTCTCTGAACTTTTTCAATGTCCTTCGTCATTCCTGTCCGGTAATGATCCCAAACTGCGAAGTAGTGAGCCAGAAGAAGGAGGACAAGCATGGTATAGCCAGTTTGTTAGTCCTGTCGCATCATCCGCCCTTCTAATAAATGATGTTTTTGTTTCGCCTTCACCACTACATTATGTGATAGTTCCAATTTGAGTTCTTCATTACCGTACTCTATAGGCTAATAGTCGAATTTAAAGCCTTTAGATTTGTGTGATTTATCATGTAACCGAAATTTAACGAGTTCCTTATAGTATTGCATTTTTTAGAGTCAATTCACACTTTTCGCATCATACAGATATCTTGTATCAATCATTTTGTAATTTATCTTGTAGTGACTTTAGTAGACAGTAAATGACAGCATCACCTGCGAAAAATCTAAACGTGCTGCTCAGATTATCTCCTAAAACGTTTACAGAATAACAGGGGGCCTGCAACACCTCCTTGGGGAAGGCCACGTATTATTTCTGTTCATCTCGATGACTGCGTTATTTACTACTCTCTGTGAAGTTTCTGACAAGAAATCACGAATTCTATCGCACAGATGAGCTGAACTCCATAGGCAGCTATTTGTAATCACTTGAGAGGAACGATGTTAAAAGCCCTCCGCGAATCAAGAAATATGGTACCAGTTGGAAATTCCCTGTTCACAGCACACATTACCTCTTGTTAATAAAGAGCTAGTTGTGCCTCCGGGATATCGCAACGTTGGAACAAAGTTTGTGTTCCAAGATCCTACCGCAAATCGAGGGTTCTGTAATTCGGTGGACTACTCCAATTTCTTTTCTTGCATATTGGTGTGAACTTTGCTGCTTTCCAGTGTATAGATCGTGCTAAGTATGGAGCTATTACATCAGAACTCTCTGAAAGGAACCTGACTGACATGTCATCTGGAAGCGAAGACTTGCCTTTATTAAATGATTTAAGCGGCTTTGCAGCACCAGGAATTACCAAGTGTTGGATAACTACCCCCTGTATTCTGTTTCATGCATTTCCGTCTTACGCATTTCGCTTCTGTGTTGATTCTGTGGCCTTTCTTATTATACTGTCTCCAGTAGGTTCCTGCGTTAGTCACCCATCCACTCTCACGATAAAATACAATAACCTACAACACCTCATTGTCGATACATTCATCTCGCACTTCTTATATTACTTGTTCCATTTGTTTAATCGTTCGCTCTTCTGTAAATGCTCTGAATGCAATTGTCATCTGCGTCGATCGCTGACGAAACCCTCAGATTTTCGATCGTATACGCATTAAAGATTCGTATACTACATAACTAGTAACACAAACTGCTTGTAAACTTTCTTTGTCAGACATGCCGAAAGCCGTGTTTTGAAACACCAATTTAGTAGGTCAGAATGAAAACGATATTCGATGCAATGGTAATTCTAGAGAGCTGTATAAAGTCAGTAAGATGGATAATCTGTTTCAGGTAAAAAGGATTTTATGAATTCCTCTCTAATATTCTGGTTATGTTTCACACGGTCACACAAACACAGACATAAGAACAGCCAAGATCATTGAGTGTCTATACGCTCTTCACTGTTCTGAGGGAAGCTGTAGAGACACGAGCTCTTCTAATAATAGTTTCAAAAATTTGCGGGGTACAGCCCCTCTCGTAGTATGTCATACCTGTTTTCGACGCTTACGATACGATCTAAATATGAGTTAGCAGAGAGGCGGATGACTACGCAGCTGCGTGCTGCTATACCCATATTGTTGACTACGTTTATAACATCTCTGGGGTAAACATATACAAAGAGTAACCATCATATCTATTTCATAGCTTTGTTTCGTGTACATGTATGAGTTTCTTCAAGAGTTGACCCGGAGGACTATATTGTGACGCGCGGGATTAGCCGAGCGGTCGCCGGCACGATAGCTCATCGTGTTCGGTCAGAGGGTTACGTACCCTCTGTAATTAAAAAAAAACTGAGTTAATCGATCATCAACGAACTTAATCGGATGTCTTACGACATCCGCTCCGAGCAGATACAACGAACAAAAGCGAACAAAATGAGATTAAAAAAAAACGGTCTAAGGCGCTGCAGTCATGGGCTGTGCGGCTGGTTCCGGCCGAGGTTCGAGTCATCCCTCGGGCATGGGTATTTGCGTTTGTCCTTAGGACAATTTAGGTTAAGTAGTGTGTAAGCTTAGGGACTGATGACTTTAGCAATTAAGTCCCATAAGATTTTACATACATTTGATTTTTTTTACTATATTATATGGTAATCGAAGGTGTGAAGAAAGCTAAAGAGAACTCTTCTGCAGTGGTCTAAAGAAGGAAAAAAGAGACTTGATGAAAACATAGCGAAATATATATGCTAAGACAGTGGTACGCCCCTTTAAGTTGCCCTTTATGTCAAGCAACCCTGGACATAATATTTCGGTAAGATAATGCCAGCTCGCACAGGGCGAGAGTTTCTACTAATGGCCTTCTTGCTTCCAAATAGTACCTTGGCCAGCAGGTTCTCCGGATCTCTCCCCAATGGAGAACGTTTGGAGCATTAACGGCAGGGCCCTTTAACCAGCTCGACGTTTTGACAATCTAACAAGCCAGTTGTACGGAATTCGACACGATATCCCTTAAGAAGAGGTGTATGAGGAAAAGGTAAGCATTAATTCGATGGAACGGTTTTTGTCACTTGATTCTTAGTTGGAGAAAATGGAAAGAAAATAAGGAAAATATATACACTGTCGGTAAGTACTTGTATTTAAAAAAAGAAAAAAAGAACCAATGAAGTTTATTTGGTGTTTGCCTAAAATAAGCAGTATGTGCAGAGGTTATAATGCATTTAGACGAGACACATTTGTGGCATAGGATTGCAGTGTTCGCACATGGGGCAGCGCAATAGTGCCGCAAAACAGGGCAGGGTGTGGCCGCGGCAGGTAGCTGCAGGGCATGTATGTAGTGGCGCAGAGGGGACAGAGGGTGGAGCTGACGTCGCGATACGGCTTAATCCTGGGCGGCTCTGTAAATTTGGACAGCGCGCCCGGAAGCTCTGCCGTAATGCCCGTATTAATAAAACCAGCTAGCGGTATTTATGGTCGGCTACCCCCCTAAAGTGGTTTAATTCTTCCTTTCTGCCCTTTCTTTCTTCAGAAAAAGCCTTTCTTTCGTTTAACGAGATAGGAAAATTAAGTTTTAAATGTGGAACGATCATTTCGCTATCTGAAGGTTATGCATTTAATCCAGGGGAAACACCTACAAATGGAATACCTCAAGAGGGTGTGTCATATAATGGGGGAGTTCTTCAACAGGATACTCCGGAATACGGCATTTTTCATGTTACCTAATTTGATCTTGATTTTGGTGACATAGTTCTTCCTTTTATTTGAACAGTATTGATATCTCAAGACGTTTTTAGCTTTCTGTGTTGTGGCCGAGTGGTTCTAGGCGCTTTGGTCTGGAACCACGCAACCACTACGGTCACAGGTTCATTTCCTGCCTCGGGCATGGATGTGTGTGATGTCCTTAGGTTAGTTAGGTTTAGGTAATTCTAAGTTCTAGGAGACTGATGACCTCACATCTTAAGTCCCATAGTGCTCAGAGCCATTTGTATTTTCCTGTTGGTACACAGAAGTAGTTTTCAGTGCATGAAGGATTTTTTTTTAGCTTTCTGCACAGTTCCTCCGAACTCTTGTGAGTTCGTAATTGCAGGCAGTATCTAATACAATAAATGACTGGTAGTGTAAATCAACATTGCTGGAGCCAGGTTGTAACCTCTGCTCCAACGTATTAAGATTCCAGTGTCTGAATCATTCTGCCAATTGACTAGGTACACGCTTTCGGTCCTGACGGGCATGTCAAGGTGCTGAACGCAGAAGATCTTTCGGAGTGTCATAAAATATTAGTCGTGTTACGAAACAAAGTTGTGAAGAAGAAACAACTGTTAGATATATGAGAGGAAATCACTACATACACAAACGTATGGACTGCAATGAAGTAATGGCATCTCGAGAAGATAACCTCAGTTTAATAGCATATGAACAACACAAGGAATTATTTTTCATGTCATCTTTCACTTTAAGACCTACCTAACTCACAGTTAGCAAGAACCTTTTTCTTCTTTTTTTTACATACCGTTCTTAGTTTACTACCAATAGCTTTTCATGGTACTATTTTTTTCTGGGAGACGTTTACATTTCGTGGATTCGTTGGCGCATATCCCGATAGATAACGCCGATTTCTGGTAAGGTTTTTGCATGGAATACATGTGGCCCATATTATTTCTAACATCTAATTGTTTCTAGCTTCACCTATTTACTTCTGTAACGTTTTTATTAGCTTTTAAAACAGTCTACACTATTATTTACTAGTCTCCCCAATATTTGTTGTGGTCTTCAGACCGAAGATTGATTTTATGCAGTTCTCCACGCTAGTGTATCCTGAAAACGGTCATTCAATCTGTGCATGGCTACTGTAGCTAACTGATTAGAACATGCCTGGAGCCATCTAAAATTTCTTCCCCTAGAATTGACTCCATTAGTAAATGGATGATTCTCTGTACCTCATATTTGTCCTCTCAACAGCTGTCTTCTTTTAAACTAGTTGTGCGACAAATTTCGTTTTTGCCAGTTGCATGCAGAATCTCTTCATTTGTATTTCGAGCTACCCATCTAATCTTCAACATTTCTCCGCATCACTAGATTTCAAAAAGTTGTATTTTCTGTTTGTCTGAACTGTTAATCGCGCACAAGGCTACACTCCAGCCAAACGCCTGCAGAAAAATACTTCCTAGGATTCAAATTTATACATCCGATTTAAACAAAATAATCTTTTTTTCTGCTGCCGGTATGCATTTTATAATACTCCCGACTTCGTCCACCAGTACTTACTTTTGCTGCCCACATAGAGAGACGCATCTACTGGTGTTAATGTGATCTATGAATCTAATTCCCATCTACGAATCTAATTTCCTTAGCATCTCGTGATTTAATTCAACTACATTCCCTATCCTTGTTTTGGTTTTGTTCCTGTTTAGCTTACATCCTCTTTTTAAGACACTAGCCATTTTGATCAGCTGCTGTCCAACTCCATTAACTTCTCCTTTCTGAATTTCTCTATCGTTCAATTTAATGCTTGTTCAGTGGGAAATCTGAATTAAAGGAGGCGTAGGTTACAAACCTAGCTCCCTTATCTATCACAATGATCCTTTCATGTCCTTCGATTCTTATAAATGCCGTCTGGTTTCTGAACACGTTATGAATAAGGTTTCGCTTCATGTATTTTATCCCCACGACCTTCAAATTTCAACGAAGTATTCTACTCAACATTGCCAAAAGCCTTCTCTAGATCTGGAGATGCTATAAACATAGGTTCGCCTATCGATAACCTATGTTCTAAGATAAGTCGTAATGTCAGTACTGCCTCGGTGTTTTCTTTTACTTATACAGATGCGAAAGAGAACCTTCACGTTGTCGGCCTGTACCAATTTTCCCATTCTTCTGTAAATAATTAGTGTCAGTATTCTGCAACAATGACTTATTAACCTGATAGTTCGGTAATATTCGTACATGTGAAATTTGGAAATGCAATGATTATTGTTGGATGTTATAGTCTGTTACATTGTTTTCGCACCATCGTAACTGGTGCAGTTTCGATTTTTTTTTCCAGGCGAACTCAGGTAGTCTCAAGTATCGATAGTTATAAATCGTAGTCTCTTCCTGCTGCCGTCCTTTCCTGTATGACTACTACTAATCTTGTGTTCCATGATCAAGAACATTGCCATCTTGATCATAGAATGAAGGCTTTCACGGCAGGTGTTGTCATCACTTAACACTTCCGGGCTGAGATGCCGAGGTCCATACATAAAACTCTCCCCTGACGTTTCGCCTTCGACTGCGGAAGGCATCCTCCAAGTGGCGAAACTGCAGTTTCACCGCTTGTCTTTGGAGGATGCCTTCCACAGTCGAAGGCGAAACGTCAGGGGAGAGTTTTATGTACGGACCACGGCACTTCAGCACGGAAGTGTTAAGTGATATTTGCCATCTTGGTTCGAGAAAGGTGAACTATGCTGATCTGTTAAGCGATAGGAGTATATCTTTGTTATATGTCTTTACAAATAACTAGGGCGATGGCAGCGTCTAAGAACAGTTCGCCCAAGTCGGGCGACAACTATTCACAATGCTTGAATGAAAATCGAAGATTATCCTGCGTTGAGGGTATCAGAATTAAGTAAAAGAATTGCCTCGTTGTTAACAGCTGTAACGGAACATAAATTACGTTCTATTTCATAACGCTGCCTTGGAAAGGTTGACAAATATATGTTAAAAATCATATCTTTGTTCTATCACTATGTGCAATATATACTGTGCTCTTGCTTTACATTGCTTCCTTCCAAGGAATGCTATTCTCGAATATAAGATTTCACAGCCGATTGATATATATCCATGAAACCAGATTTTGAATGAGAAAAAATAA
Organism: Schistocerca piceifrons; assembly: GCF_021461385.2. Classification (NCBI taxonomy): domain Eukaryota; kingdom Metazoa; phylum Arthropoda; class Insecta; order Orthoptera; family Acrididae; genus Schistocerca; species Schistocerca piceifrons. Next base: position 268,159,165 of record NC_060142.1, on the reverse strand, counting down.
CTACTCGCTGTAAGCGCTGTTAAACTGGACACCTTGTGGTCGAATATTAGAACGGTATGAGTGAAGAGATTTATTTCTTTCAGTAGAAATTCAAACGCTCCCAGCAGTATTACGTATATCGGTGGAATGAATATAACGATATTGATATTGTAACATAAACTGGGAAAGTACTGATGCCTTTTATCTAATACCTTCGATAAATATATTTGAAGGATAGATAGGCACTAACTAGTTTAATTTTCGGAGTGCCATAAATCGTACGGTCGCAGTTTCGAATACTGCCTCGGGGATGGAGGTCCTTAGGTTAGTTAGGTTTAAGTAGTTCTAAGTTCAAGGGGACTGACGACCTCAGATGTTAAGTCCCATCGTGCTCAGAGACATTTGAACCATTTCTTAATGTGGAATTTTCCACTAAATGGCATGAATGGTTTACCCGGTGTTATAAAAGGAGACAGGAAGCACTGCGTTGTCAGTAGAGAAACAGTAACAGTAGACTACATCGTTCAGGGGAACCCACTGACGTCGAACATCGAATAGTCATTTAATGTATATCGCCTAACAATTAAATCAGGCACATTTCGACGCTTCTAAAGCTTCTCACGCCAGCCGTTGGTGACGTCATTGTGAAGTGGAAACGTGAACCAGCAACAACTGATAAATCAGTACCAGGCAGACCTCATGTTCTGATGGGTCATCGAGCACTGCGAAGGGTGGCTGTAAAATATCGCTGAAGGAATAACTCGTCTCACCCCAAGTGCTACCAGCAGTCAGCCTTCCACAGTGACTGTGCGTGGAGAGTAAAAGATAATGGGTTACAATGGCCGAGGAGCTCCTTATAAGATACACATTTTTGTAGTCACTACTAAGCAACGTTTGCGGTGGTGTAAAGAGCAACTCCACAGGTCAGTGGATGAAACAAAAGAGAGATGAAACATCCGGTGGATGGTTTGGGGTTGGCGAACGACTGGAGAATGTTACCTGCCACCGACAGTAATGGCAACAGTGAAGTAGAGAGGAGATGGTGTTACGGTATGGTGGTGTTTCTCGTGTTTTCTTTTTCCTTTATTGAATTTCAATTCCCCCCCCCCCCCCCCCCGAAGGGGGCGGGATGGCAGCAGCTTAGTATGCCGCTCTTCAGCCGACAGACTTTGTTAGAAAGATGAGGAGAATAAATAATAAAAACAGGCGATAAAATCGGAGACTTAAAGAGTAACATGGCTAAAAGAAATCATGGAACTTAAAACAAAGAACAGAGGGATGATGACGCTAAGAAAACACATACAAAGCAGACAGGTAAAATAATAGACAGACAATTAAAAAAGAAACACGGCGACAGTCTGGTTTCTGTTCGCAAAAGACATAAAATTCACATCCAGCGACAGCATGGTTTCTGTTCGCAACACGAGAAAGACGAACAACACTGAACAGTCATTGGAACACTGCGCTAAAAAGTTGGCAAATGTGACATACCACAGCCGAGAGCAGGTGGGGGGAAACTGGACAGATGATGGGAAAATAAAAAAGGGAGGGAGCCGGGAAAGGAGCTGGTGGAGGATGAGGACCCATAAGAGGGGTGGGGGGCGCTGGGCAGACGCGACAGGGAGTGGAGTAGGCAGAGGAGGGGAATGCAAAAGGACTCGGGGGAGGGGGGGGGGAGAAGGGAGGTAGGGAGAGGTTTAGTAGGGAGAAAACAGGACAGAAGGGGGGAAGAGGGAGCCCAGGGAAAGGACAGAGAAAAGGAGGGGAAGTGAGGATCAGAGTTGATAGGAAGGATAAATGGAGGGAGAGAGGGCACCATCCGGGAGGGGGAGTTGATGGAAGCCACCTTGGGAAAGGAGATGTAGTGTGTAGAGGTGGAGGGTAGAGGGGACACAACGGTGAAGACGTGGCAGGGGCGGGGATGGGAGAGGAGTCTCGTGGTTAGAGTGTTTTCCCTTTAAGTAGAGAGGAGATGGTGTTACGTTATGGCGGCGTTTTTTGTGGTTCCTTTGTTTTCCCCTTAAGCAGAGAGGAGATGGTATTACGGTATGGTGGTGTTTTTCGTGGTTAGTTTGTTTTCCCCTTGTTGTCCCTGCCATAACACGAGATGTGGAAGGATCCAAACACATTTTACACCAACAGTTAGGAGACAATGATTGTTCGGACCATAATGATAAGCATCTTGTGATATAGTAACATACCAGGGGCGTTTGAAAAGCCCGTGCAAAATCAAAGAGATGGCACAACGGTCGCATATCGAGGTCATGTTTAGTTACTAGCATTTTTTGAACGCACACAAACTTTCAGCCATATTGGTCTATTTCTTTGTGTTTGGCATTCGTATGAATTAAGGAAGTCGAGTGATTGTTAAAAAATGGACGAAAAAGAATTTCATATGATGATTAAACATTACATTATGAAAGGCAAAACGCCTCAGGAGACTAAAGAGAAGCTTGATAAACATTATGGTGACTCTGCACTTTCGATGAGAACAGTTTGTAAGTGGTTTCAAGATTTTCGGAGTTGCCATATGGGCACAAGTGAGGCTGAACGTTCTGGACGCACTGTGGGGGTTACGACTCCAGAAACCATTGATAAAATCCGTGATATGGTGATGGATGACAGAAGAGTTAAGGTGCGTAAGATTGCTAGTGCTGTGGGCATCACGAATGAACGTGTGCATAATATTTTGCATAAACATTGGGACATGAGAAAGCTATCTGCAAGATGGGTTCCGCAATTGCTCACGCTTGACCAGAAACGGAATCGTGTGAAGTGTTGCCAGGATAGTTTGCAGCTGTTCAGGAAGAATCTGCAGGACTTTAAGCGTTGTTTCGTCATTGTCGATGAGACATGGATACATTACTTTACTCCTGAGACCAAACAACAATCTAAACAACCTGGGTTACCGAGGGAGAATCCGCATCAAAAAAGGCGAAGACCATTCCTTCGGCCGGAAAGGTTATGGACACTGCCTTTGGGATTCGCAAGCGATAATCCCGATCGACTTACTGAGAATGGGTAAAACTATTACAGGTGCATGTTATTCATCGTTATTGGACCGTCTGAAAACCGAGCTGCAGGAAAAAGGTCGGCGATTGGACCGCAAAAATGTCCTTCTCCATCACGACAATGCACCAGCGCACACCTCAGCAGTTGTGGTCGCAAAATTAATGGAAATAGGATTTCAACTCATCCCCTTATTCTCTAGACTTTGCTCCCAAAGACTACTATTTGTTCTCCCATTTCAAGAAATAGCTGGCGGGACAAAGATTTTATTCAAACGAGGAGGTGATTGCAGCAACTAATAGCTATTTTGCAGACTTGGACATTTCCTATTATTCAGAAGGGATTAACAAATTAGAACAGCGTTGGACTAAGTGTATAAGTCTAAAAGGAGACTATGTCGAAAAATAAAAATAGGTTTCCCCCAAATACGTAAGTAGTTTTTATTTTTGCTCGGACTTTTCAAACGCTCCTCGTATGTGACTCAGTATTTTGTGAACAACAACATTTCTGAAATTGACTAGCTTGGCTACTGTCACAGTATGGACCCAAAGGAACACCTTTGAGTTTAATTAGAATGTTGACTTCGTTCCAGAACCAAGCGTTCAACAGCACTACCTTCTTTGATTTCTACTCGTGACGATGTTGTACATCGACCCCTCCATGCGCATTCAGACAGAACTTTGAAACCGTCCCCACCAGAGTTCGAGCCGTCATAAAGGCGAAGGATGTACACTATACGTATGAATGCCCACTAATAGGTGTCCGGATACTTTTGAATATGTAGTGTACGTAAACGTGAACCATTAGTCTGAGGAAGTCATTAGGTCATTGGGTTAATTTTAGGTGTGGGGTATATTGCCAGTACTAACTTATGAAAGTGAAATATGGATGTCAAATGCGTAAACGTACGAAAAAGCAAAGGTTGGCAAACGAGCAATGGAACGATGCGTGTTGGATATAATTGGAAATGACGGAAAGAATAAGGTATGGAGAATGTTCTATAGATGAGACCTTGATGGTGGCTGTTACAGAACACTCCATGTGGCACACAGTGAGATAAACTGACTGGATTTATCATATTCTATGATAGATTTCTCGTGACAATATAAGACGTGGAGGGAGATGTAACTGAAGATTGGCTGATGACGTTTGTAAACGAGTAGTACCAACTTGGATACGAGAAGCTGAAGCTCGTGTGGAGCAGTCTGGGAGATGCCTGTAACCAAAGGTGGAGTATGAATAAACCTACACCCTCCACATAATGCGAGACACCGAGATGATTAAGCAAGGATATGACTGTGAATATCACCAGCTACTCTTTGCTAATCTTCAACATCCCTCCACGCTTGCATACTTGCTATACGACATCATGACATCACTAAAAATAATCTGGTCGAAAATGTTACGGTGGTCCTTTAGTCACCTCGTGATTCTGAAAAACTGTTGTAAATAAACAACGGACATTTAATTAGCTGATGTTAATAAACGTGGTACAAATTATTTCCTTTAAATCTGTAATATTTCTTGTTTACGCGTTTTAAGAAATTTATTAGAAGCTTAATAGTAATAGAAAGATATCGTATAGACGTCCAACAGTGAAGACAGATGAAATGGCAGCGTAGTTTGGAGAAAGATTATAAATTATTATTTGTGGGACATCAAAATGTTCTGCAACAAATTCATGATAAAGAAATCCTACACTCTTTTAAAATACTTTTCTTGCACGAAGTCTTGCACAACGGAAGTCGCTATACTCTATCGCGGTTTCGACATCTTAGCCCCATCATCAGGTACATAACAAATTTAGCAGTAGTATTACGTCATGCCCAAGCCCGAACATCTGCAAGTCATGTACCTGCCGTAGGTGGACCGCCGAGCGACACAAACGCAGGCACAATTTAGGATGTTATTTGACGGCCCACCTACGATACGTGTTTGAGTAGCAGTTTTTGGGCTTGGACATGACGACGTAACACTGTTAGTTTACGGAAACTCTTTTTGGGGCGAAGAGACCAAAGCTGTGGTAGGTGTATAGCGACTACTGTCGTGAAAGACGGTCAATAAAAATATTCTACAACTGTGGTGGATTTGCTTCTCATGAACGCAGGGCCGGCGCAAGGCACGTGCGAAACGTGCGGCCGCACGGGACGGCACTTTCCGAGGGGCGGCAGAAGACGAAATCAAATTTGGAAATTCGAATGCAATATTCGATACTGCGATTACATGTTAAGCCTGAAGCAATTTTGCTAAGCCCTTCAATGGCAGTTTTCGAGTGCTTTATTCTTCCCGCATTATGGAAAAAAAATTGTTGAACATTACTACAGTCAAATATGTCCAACACCTACAACGGCTAGAAGTATTCAGAATGGGTAAATACACTACGAGTAATTACAAGGGATAAAGACATTGCTAATAAGCCTGGTGTACGTTGGGTTTCGACTTATTTTTTAAAATGTTTGCTATTCGTTTCTGAGTGATAGTCGGACGTTTTGGTCTTTGAGTCATGAAACACCTGTCTCCGCCTGCATGAACAACAATTAAACTCTGACCGGCACTTTTGTTTGACAATACTACTCGCACACTATCTCTTTGCCAACATTTATTTACTGTATGATGCGTGTGAACCCATGTTTGATCTTAGTAAACTACTGGTCGCTTTGATTCTGATGAAAACCTGAGAAAGTATGGTTATTCAGCAACAATGTCCTCTCGTCCGCACAAAATAAAACGTTAATTTTGACACCTTCTAAAACGAAAATCCATAGACAGAAAATTGCTTCTAAGGTTTTCCTTGCTAGCTTTGAAGCTCATCTCTGTTTGACAAAAGTTGTGCAGTTTTCGCAAAGTTCGTATTTCTTTCTATTGTTCGTAATGCCATAGATATTGCTGCCTGATAATACATTTATCCATATCATTGGTCACATACTTATTGTGAGCTTCTTGCGTCTTCTTGGGCGCTAGTTTAACCGTAGCCTCGCTCTACCTCGTCACGTGACCTAGTTGCTGGCACTGCGGCGTCACCACTTCGCCTTTCCAGGCAATAGGTATTGTTGCGTTCTCTACAACGAAAACTACACAATATGTTTCGGTAGTTGGCCGAGGGAGTCAAGATTGGACACAAGCACTTTCACTGCGTTTCGTAAGAAAAATTGCGATTGATTGCTGACATTTCTTACAGATTTGTATAACCCTGTGGTGCATGAATTTCACTGCAGTGGACAACTTTTAATGGTCAATTCTCTGGCGGTTTCAATCAGTCACGAGACTGCAAATGCATGCAGGACACAACACCGTGCCGACTGCAGTGAACTGTGTGCATTTTCAGCCTCAGGACTGATTGAAAATGCCAAAGAAGCGACCATTAACAGCTGTCTCCTGTAGTGGACGCTATGCGTCACAGGGTTAAATAAAATTCCACAAACGTTTTGTAAAAAAAAAAAAAAAAAAAAAAAGTGGGGTGGGGGGTGGGAATTGAATAGCTCGCACTTGGGATTGCGCCGGCCCTGCATGAACGTGTTAAGAAAGAGTGTGATATTTATCATCGCGTAAGCCAAATTAGGGAGTAGAGCGAATAAGGGCAGAAGCGAAAGCGCACCGTGAGGGTAGAGGTGTAAATGGGGTCAGACTTCGTGTCGGAAGTAGTCGTAAGCGCCGGCTGACAACAGCTGACGCGGCTATTTCGGTTTGGCTGGCCGGGCCGCACGCTAACTAGACGTGGCCACTTCGCAGGCTACAGGTTACCAGACCCACCTTTCTGCATCTACCGCTGGAAAGCATCAAGTCTCAGTGGAGCACCTTTCAATAGAATTGACCGTATCTTATTCGCTGCATATATTTCAGGATGTGCTTCAATGTTCTTCCACAAACGCAATATTTACCATGTCCGGTATCTGACCTCCCAGGTACTGATTTATTATAATGAAAAAGAGTGGTATATTGGCATAGCTCTCACCAGTGTTCACAGTGAAGCCCCCCCAAATTTTAGCACATTACAGTGTCAGTTTCGCATTCATTTGACGTTACACAGTCACGGGTCTGGTTTACTCTGCCCAAGCCATCGAATTCGTTCTTCACCTCGGCGGGATGTTAACTCCAATTTCTAGAACGTGCCTTACGTTACTTCATTATTTCGAGATACATTGTAATACATAACTCAAACTATAATGAAGTATGCCGACATTAATTTACAATCACTGCTCTAATTGATAACAAGTAACCGGATACAACTCTCTAATATGGAATTGATCAGTATATGTCAAGAGAAGCAGTAACGGCAGAATGGCCGGCCAGTGTGGCCGAGCGGTTCTAGGCGCTACCGTCTAGAACCGTGTGACCGCTACGGTCGCAGGTTCGAATCTTGCCTCGGGCATGGATGTGTGTGATGTCCTTAGGTTAGTTAGGTTTCAGTAGTTCTAAGTTCTAGGGGACTGATGACCACAGCAGTTAAGTCCCATAGTGCTCAGAGCCATTTGAACCATTTTGAACAGCAGAATGGATCGTTCAGGAGAGCTCAATGAATTCGAAAGTCGGCTAGTCACTGGATGTCACGTAAGAACTCCATCACTGAACTCCCAGCCCATCAGAAGTTGGCCAAGCGTAATGTTGGTAATGTTATTATTGTTATTATTATTATTATTATTATTATTATTATTATCATTCTTTTTGAGATATAACTTTTCTGACCGGTTTGATGCGTCACGCCAGGAATTCCTTTCCAGAGCTAACTTTTTCATTTCAAATTAGCACCTGAAACCTATGTACTCAATAAACTCCTGGATTTATTCCAATTTCTGGCACAGTCCCTCTCGTATCATGGAAGTTATTGCCTTGTGTCTTAACAGAGTCCTACCATGTTGTCTCTTCCTCTTGTCAGTGTTTTTCATATAATCCTTTCCTCACCGATTCTGCGGAGTACCTCCTCATCCTTTACATTATCAGTCCACCTAATTTTCATTATTCTTCTCCAGCACCACTTTCCAGATGCTTCGATTCTCTTCTGTTCCGGTTTTCTCATAGTCCACGTTTGACTACCGTACAATGCTGCGACCCGAACGGATATTCTCAGAAACTTCTTCCTCATATTAAGAGCTGTACTTGAGACTTATCTTGGCCAGGAACTGCCTCTTTGCCAGTGGTAGTCTGCTTTTTATATTCTTCATCCTCGGACGATTATGTGTTATCTTGCTGCCTAGGTATCAGAATTTCTTTACTTCAACTACTTGGTTATCTTCAGTTTTGATTTTAAGGTCATCACAGTTCTCATTTCTACGACATCTCATTACTTTTATCTTTCTTCCAATTGTTCTCAATCCATAATCTGTACTAATTAGATTATTCATTCCAATCAACACATATCGTAATTTTGCTTCACTATCACTGATATCGCTTCAACAAGAATTTCAATCCTACCCTTGAAACTTTCTTTAGTTTCCGTCATTGCTTCGGTGATGTACAGACTGAAGATTAAGGAAGAAAGACTACATCGCTGTCTTACACACTTTTTAATCCCTGGACTTCGTTCTTAGTCTTCCAACCTTATTGTTACCTCCAGGTTCTTTTACATGTTGTATATCACCCGTCTTTAGCTACAATTATCCCGTTTTTTCTCAGAATTTCGAATATCTTGCACCATTTTACATTATCCAACGCTTTTCCAGGTTGACAAATCCTGTGAACACATTTGCGTTTTGTGCAGGCTTACTTCCATTATTAATCTCACCGTTAGAGCTCTTTCCACTTCTGACTACTATTGGATCCCGTACCTCCTCAGTATCGTCTCCTGTTTCTTCTCCTGTCACGTCAGTAGACAAGTCCTCCGCAAACTGAGCTCTTGAATGTACTCTTCCCACCTATCAACTATTTCCTCTGCATATACCAGTTCAATTCCCATTGCAGTCTTAATCTAGCCGTCCTTGCTTTTAATTTCACAGAAGGTTCTTTTGACTATGTACTGAGACAGTCCTTCTGACAATCGTTTCTTTCTCGATCTTTTCAAATTTTTCATGTAGCCATTTCGCCTCAACATACTGCACTTTCTGTTTACTTCATTCCTAAGTCACTTGTAGTTCCGCATTCCTGACTTTAAATTAACATTTTGTAGTTTCTTCTTTCGTCAACCAATTTGAAAGTTACTTCTATTACTCATGGTTTCCTCTCTACTACTTTCCATGTACGTACATTGACTTTCCAACTTCTGTAATGGCCCTTTCTAAAGCTGTCCGTCCATCTTCAACTGAACTTTTTAATGGGCTATTAATTATATCAATGTCTATAGCCTCAGAGAACTTCAAACGTACCTCATCATTCCTTACTAACTCCATATCCCACTTATTTGCTCTTGATTCTTTCTGAATAGTCTCTTGAACTTCAGCCTATTGCTGATTATTTCTAAGTTGTGGTCTTAGTCTATATCTGCTCCTGTGTATGCCTTACATTCCAGTATTTGATTTTGAAATTTCTGCCTGACCATGGTGTAATCTAACTGGAGTCTGCCAGTATATCCCGATCTCAGTATATCTTCTCTACCTGTATTTCTTGAACAAAATATTCACTACGTTAGCTGAAATTTATTGAGAGCTCAATCTTTCAGTTCAATCAGTCCTTCTACTGTTGTCAGTGTTGGTTTGGTTTTGCTGATACGAACAACTATATCACTGAAAACTATATCATTGACTGGAAAATCATAAGTTACTCGGTAACTAGCGTCAAGATCCAAAGAGTGGCGAATCCCAGTGATCACTCTCAAAAAATTGGTTCAAATGGCTCTAAGTATTATGGGACTTAAACATCTGAGGTCATAATTCCCCTAGACTTAGAACTACTTAAACCTAACTAACCTAAGGACATCACACAGCCAGCCGGAGTGGCCGAGCGGTTCTAGGCGCTACATTCTGGAACCGCGCAACCGCTACGGTCGCAGGATCGAATCCTGCCTCGGGCGTGGATGTGTGTGATGTCCTTAGGTTAGTTAGGTTTAAGTAGTTCTAAGTTCTAGGGGACTGATGACCTCAGAAGTTAAGTCCCATAGTGCTCAGAGCCATTTGACATCACACACATCCAAGCCCGACGCAGGATTCGACCCTGCGACCTTAGCAGCAGCAGCAGCAGCTCTTATAACGGCTCAGCCACAGTGGCCGGTAGTGCACTCTCAGCACAGCAACCAAATCTCATCGACCTGGTCTTCCTTTGACCAGCCCAAAGGACATAATCCCCGCAAGAGCATCCACCAAAACGCAACAGACACCACAAAACACTTTTCCCAATACTAACTTTTGCAACTAAAGCCGCTTCATCTCACTGGCCAGCGTTTTTTTTTTTTTTTTTTTTTTTTTTTTTTTTTTTTTTTTTTTTTTGTCTTTCGGGCCAAAGATATCGAGTTTAAGTCCTGAGCAAACCGCCACGACTACGAAAGTTGAAGACCGATTGCTGTAACTTATGTTAGTATTGTTAGCAAAAAATGAGTAAGATAAACCTGGCATCAACCTACTGTTGTCAGTAAACTATCTGATTATTTCTCGTATTTTATTCTTTGAAAACAAATGGAGGTGTCTCGTGTCTCGTCTTATGAAACGGATCGGCCCAATATTCGGCTGTCGCGTTTCACTATTCATTACAGTATAATTAATAGAACAGGATAAACGACAGCGCATCGGTACTAATGAAACACGTGGTCGGCAACTGTCATAACAGTGCTTCCTTGTACGAGGCATGCAATCCGGAGAGGCGTGTCTGAGGAAGGTACACAGGAGCACGTCTATTTGCGGCGCGTGTGTTTACCCTGAGGGCGCCCACAGTCGTTAAAAGGAGAGCCGGACGCAGCGGCTCGCACCATGCAGGTCGCGTGTCGCCCGCCAGTTGTTACGTCAGGTCGCGTGAGCTCCAGCCGCGGCGTGGCCCTTGTTTACTGGCGCCACACAGCCATGATTTGCGGCCGTCTATTTCTGTACACGTGTTGGTACCGGCTAACGAAAGCACTGAAACCTTGCTGCCAGGCACTTAACGTCTGCTACCTCATAAACCACTACATGCACTTGGAATCCCTTTTACAAAATACTTTAGTTACGGAGTGGGTTTCACCAGGGGCTCCATCTGCGACACATGCACATTTCCTTTAAGTCACACATCTTTAGTTACGGCGAAGTGTTATATGTCACCTGAAGGCTGCTGGTAAGTTTCTCAGGGATTTCAAAAAATGACACTGCGTGTCAGATAACAGCAGTAGAATCAGCTACGGAAAAAATCGCAAAATTGTAGTCCTACAAAAGACATTTATCAGAAACGGAAGTGTGGTGTCACCGCCAGACACCACACTTGCTAAGTGGTAGCCTTTAAATCGGCCGCGGTCCGTTAGTATACGTGGAACCCGTGTGTCGCCACTATCAGTGATTGCCGACCGAGCGCCGACACACAGCACGTCTAGTCTAGTGAGACTCCCTGGCACTCGCCCCAGTTGTACAGCCGACTTTGCTAGCGCTGGTTCACTGTCTACATACGCTCTCATTTGCAGAGACGACAGTTCAGCATAGCCTTCAGCTACGTCATTTGCTACGACCTAACAAGGCACCATATTCAGTTACTATAATGACTATCTTCAAGAATGTATTCTGAACAGATAATATTGTGAATCATGTACCGTCAAGAGCGACGTTCATCATTAATGGATTAAAGTTAAGTATCAAACTAATTACGTCCGATTTCTGAATTCTCATTCCTTGTCACGTTCCAGAACTCACGTCAGTATAGTTCGTCCCTCCTCACGCCAGCCTGCGTGAGCTAAAACGCGTGCATTCCGGCCTCCACTCGTAACACGGTGTTGACTCTTCTGCTAACACAAAAGGAAGTACAAGATTTTTCAAGAGAACTCGCACATCCGTTTTGGAACGAAGTACATAGAGAAGCAAATGTAAATCGAAATTCTCTGAATTCCCTACATTATTTACACTGAAATCTGTAAGGCATTATTCCAAATGTACCCACATCAGTATCAACGTCTCAAGAAAACCAGCGGATAACAACACATACTACGGAGTCCTCCTAAGCCCTTATGTACTACAATTCTGTGAAAAAGAGTCGTTGTGGACCACAGTTATCAGAATTCTAGCACAAAAAGTCATGTAATGACAAAATAATACAAAACACACAAAATAAAAGCAAATTAGTCTTCGGTGACATTAAAAAGGAAAGAGTAAGAGGGAAACAAAATCATAATAACGTACTGCTCGAACAGTCCACAGGTCTACTGACAGTCCGTAGTGTCTAACCTTGGACACTATGGACCTGCAGCACACCCGTGGACTGTTCGAGCAAGAAATACGCCGGGAGAAACTGAAGAATCACATAATAATGTGCTGATCAGGGAGGGGATAAACTAATAAATGATCCACACCATGGTAAACGGTGTTAAGAAGCATTTTGAAACATAGCACAGAAATTACTACAACAATCTCCTTAAAGAAATATGGCACCTGTAAATGATTATCCACTAGCTACAATTTGCTTCTACCAACCACAGAGCAAGCAGTCACTGATAGTGTTTCTTTCTCTGCGGCTATCATACTCTAAATATTAGTCTTAGTTATGAAAGACAAATTAATGAAATACTTGAGTAAATACAAGTTTCTGAGTGTATCACGTCGCCTGCCCTTGGTTTTGCGGCTAACTTTCTTAATCCAGACAACGCTCAGAATTTGTAACTTACATCATGTGCACATTACGATTTCCTCAACAATGCATTTAGCGTTTCATAGCCTCGGTTTTTAAAAGCAAGAAGAAAACTCTCCTACTTTTACAAACATTTTGTCTCGTTATTCATCTTTATCTTAAAGCCAGACTGGCCTCGGCAGCCGGAGACAGTGGTTATGTGTGTGTGTGAGTTGATTTTACTTGAATGTCTGTGTGTGTTTTCTACTCCAGAAGAAGACCTTTTGCCCTAAAGATAATTTGTTTGGCAGTCTTTCTGTTGCGCCTGTCTGAGACTCAACATCTCCACTATACGGTGGGTTGCAACCTATCCTTTTCATAATATTGTCGTTATTACATCCTGGATTTTCCATTGTCTGAGTTTATGTAAATGAAGCATACATACCAGGGATAATATTTTTTGAAACGTGTATTTTACCTGGTGCTCCTGCGATATGTATTTAATTGAGAATGGTGGTACGCACTAGAACATAAATATGTTCAATTCTGCAGTATCCGACAGATCCAATGATAAAAAAGGCTCAGCGGTATGGCACTGGGAAACATCATTTTTTTTCTTTGTTATTATTTCATCCTAACCCCCCGTATATGTGGGGGATGGGTTGTCAGCGGTAGAATACTCCACTCTTCAGCTACGAGCAGTCTTAAAAATATAACAAATACGAGAAAAAGTATGAAGAGTGTTTTTCATTTTTAAATTAAAAATGTTAAAGATGGATAGCGAAAACGACGGAAAATGTAAACAATTTAAAACCGCAAGTGCAACCTGCTGATATTTTTCTATGGAAAAAACTAGAGCACTCCACTTCCACTTAACATCAGAAAGACCTGCACTGGGTGAGACTTATTGTTGGGGGAGAGAATATGTTCCGTAGGGTTGAGGGGTTTGGTTAAAAGGTTTGGGATCTGTTAGGTAGGAAAACACATGTTGATAGACAGGAGTTAAGGTGGATATTGGGAATACAGGTGGTCGGAAAGACAGAAAGTGTGGAGTGGCATGGTCTATCAGTAGAAGAGTGGTTACAAGGGACAGAGATTAGGATGAATGGAGGCACCACAGTCGTCAGTAAACTACACTGAAGTCCCAAAGACATTGGTACAGGCAAGTGTATTCATTGTAGCTGTCACTGCCAATGTAGACGTTGGCGTGTGGTGGAGGAACGTTGGACATGGATGGAAACTGGCAGGATGCACCGTATTAAAACTCGGCCATTATCTTAAAGTGTTTTATTATTCCCAGCTACAGTATCACCTTGCTCTCTGCCCACGTCACAGGGTGTCGCGATACTGAGGACGCCACTTCACTGCCTGCAAGTCAGCTTAGCGCAGAAGCGCTACCTCAGCAACCTGTGCAATGAACTGCGGTGTGCTGGCCTTGTACAGCCGTGCTTCGCCTTGGGATGCCTCTGGCATCTGTTGGGAGCCAACAAGACTGCCCACGGCAGCGAGCCGTCGAGTGGCCCACAGCTGGCTGACTGACCCTGCATTGGTCCCAGAGGGTCGAACCAGCGACCCACCATGGACTGGAAAGTTGGCGCCCCATCTGCTGCAGCGTGTAGCCGGTGTGTGACATGCCCCGCCATCCAGGAGAGCTTCCACATTTGAAGCTCCCTCCTCAGAAAAAGCAGCACCTATTTACATAAGGCTGTGCACCCCTGTTTTGCTAACATGCCCCCTGAGTCATGTACGCGTAACACCAACGCTGGGCCAGTGAGCCCCTTCTGCCTGTAACTTGCACCATGGAAACCGCTGTGTTTACTCGTTTCAGTGGTTCTACAGCCCTATGGCCTCCATTCTACTTCGCAACCGCTGGTACACATAACTTACTATCAACAGGCCTATGTCTAGCTTTAACTTGTGCGCTCAGAAATATTGCACCGAATTTAACGTTTTCCTGTCTTAAATGGTGGTGCTGCTACATCAAATACAGAGATATGTAAATGGCAGAATATGGCACTGTGGTCGGGAACGACTATATATGTCAACAAGCGTCCGTCGCATTATTAGATGGGTTACTGCTACTACGATTGCAGTTTATCAAGATTTAAGTGAGTTTCAATGTAGTGTTATATTAGGCATACAAGTGACTGGATACAGCATCTCCGACATACCGATGAAGTGAGGATGTTGCCATATGACCATTTGACGAGTGTACCGTGAATACGAGGAATCCGTTAAAGCCTCAAATCTCCGACATCGCAGTGGCTGCAAAGAAGATCCCGAGAGACTAGGACCAACAACGACTAAAGAGACTCGTTCGATGTGACAGAAGTGCAACACTCCCACAGATTTAAATGCTGGGCCATCAACTAGAAAGTGTTACATGCGAACCATTCAACGAAATATCATCGAAGTGGGCTTTCGGAGCCAAATGCCTACTCGTGTACTCTTAATGACTGCACGACACAAAGCTTAACACCTCGCGTGGGCCCGTCAACACCGACATAGGACTGTTCATGACTGGAGACATGGACTGACGAGTCTCGTTTCAAGTTGTATCGAGCGGATGGATATGTACAGGTATGGAGACAATCTCATTAATCCATGAATTCTGTATGGCAGCAGGGGCTGTTCTAGCTGGTGGAGGCTCTATAATGATGTGGGGTGTGTGCAGTTGGGGTGATATGGAACCCCTGACACGTCGAGATGCGATTCTGACGTTCCGACAGGCTTGGGAAATTAGATCAGGAAAATGCGACAGTCCACAAATCCAGAATTGCTACAGAGTGGCACCAGGAACGCTCATCTGAGTTTAAACACTTCCACTTGCCACTAAACTCCCATGAACGTTATTCAGCATATGCACGTGCTGCTCAGAAGAGATCTCCACTCTTACGGAATTATGGACATCCCTGCACGATTCATGGTGCCAATTCCCTCCAGCACTACATCAGACATTTTTCGAGTCCATGCCACTACTCCGTGTTCGCGGAGGCCCTACACGATATTATGCAGGTATATCTGTTTCTTCGGCTCTTCAGTGTATAAGCAGCAGTCCATATAAGTGGCGCCGCTGCCAACGCCAGATTAGTTGTTACCGGGAGCCCCTCTGAATAGCAGTCGTTGCTCGCATTCCACGCAACATCGACCCACATCTGCCTCCGGTCTTGGATTTGGAAAGCGGTATTCTGCTAGTCGACATCGCATTCTTCTGTGGTACGTTCCTGGTTTATTCTATTGTAAGTTGCCGTTGTTCTCCATTTGGCGTCCTGGCGGGTTTACGTTTTTGGCATGGACTCCGCTGTGCGCACGGCCAGATTGGCCACCTTGCTCGCGCCATCTACGGCATTTCATCAGACGCACATACAGGTAGTGTGTCATTTAACCTAGTGCGGAACTTTGGTCGGTGCAGGTGTGTACTAAGACAGCAGAGCAGTTCTGTAGTGTAAAGAGCGTTGTTTCTGGTCAACAAGCAACGCGCCTTGGAAGAAACCGTCATTTTTTGTTCGACACAGAAGGAAAATATCCAGCTCAATTAAGCAGTGGCGTGAAACGGGTTGTGTAACCAATGTGAAGCTTAAGGAGTCTGAAATGACATTTCGAAACCCATAAGGTACCCGATTACTTTACGCAGCACTACAAGAAACCTGAGAGCGGTCTGCCCGTCACCATTACAGAACATTTAAACAATACAACCGATACTACACGGACAAAAACCAGCAGATCATTTTTAAAAGGCTCAGGATAGCGCAGAGGTCTTCGATCGGTGTGCTATTGAACACTGGAGTCATTGACTTATATTTTTTTCAACAGAACAATGGCCGATCAGTGAGAGAGAATTCCGAACTGGATGCAGTCTTCCACAACTCCTGGGCATTTTATGTCTAAAAGCAACTAGGTTTCACCAAGATGAGGCTACAGTCAATGTGGACGGTGATTCAGCGCCTCTTTCTATATCAGTTACTGCAACGACTCGGTTATCACGACGAGAAGACCTGATCTTTCAGCCCCTGCTTTACTCTGATTTGAAAGCAGCAATTCGAGAAAATATAGAGGCCATTCCACAAGAAATTATTGAGAACGTAGTGAGGAGCTTTTACTTTTTAAGAAATAAACTTGTGTTTAGCTTTAGAGTAGTGAAATGGAATATGTGGTTCCAGAAACCTTTTGAAGTCTCAATCATCTGTTACGTACATATGCAGAATAAAACAACGAATGAAAATCTGTACCAAGGAAAGAACTAGAGCCCAGATCCCCTGCTCACTGGGCAGATGTCAGTAACCACTACGCCATCCTAGCACAGTGCTTTTACACAACTACATGGACTACCTTAGGACACCTCGCTCCTCCTTCCATATTCCCATTCAATCCTCAGCCCACTTGATATTTCCTCTAAACATGAGCAGCACTGCAAAGGCTGTCCATCTGCTTTGGAACAGCAACTCAGCATCAAATGAAATGGGAGATTCTACCTGAAACCCAGGCATAGCTGCGTTAATCTGATGATTCCAGAGACCTTTTCAGTTCTAAAAGATCAAAATATGTGTGAAGACAGAAGCGGCGAATGAAAATTTGTGCCCCAGTTGGGATTTGTACCCAGGCCTCCTGCTCACTTAGGCAGTCGAGCTAACTACAGCGCCGCTGGGGCACAGTGGCTTTCCACAACTGCAGATGGGCTGAAGGGTGAATGGGAATTGGGACTGAAGGGTGGTCAATGCAGTTGCTCAAAGCCACAGTGCCCTAGTAGCGTAGTTCTTAGCGCGTCTGTCAGCATCAGACCCAGATTCAATTCCCAGGCTTAATACAAATTTTCGTTCGTCTCTTCAGTTTCTATATATACGTCTTTTCAGTAACGGCAATGCTCTCATAAAAACAAAATGAAAGTGTAGTAATTCCCTTTATAACAATAAAGTGTAGTTCCTACGGCTGCTACAAATACTATACTAATTTCCTACAACAGATACGATTTACGTGTGGAACTCTAAGCTGAGCTAGGTTTTTCTTTGCTCACAGTACTCTCTGCCTACATTTACGTATTTGTTTCGATATTGTGTAAGGAATGGCAGTCGAATTCTCTTTTTCTTTCTACAAACCACACAACCAACATTCACCATCGACACCTGGTAGTTATATACAGGAACATTACAGTTTGTGACTAACATAGGTTAAGGCCGATGATTTAAGCACTGTGTCTCAGCACTGCACATCACGCTTGAGTGACAGCTGCATACAGTATTGGCGGGAAAGAAAAAACAGGAACCAAATGTTACAGTTCAAGATGGCATGCAGTGATAAGCCAAAGAGGCATTGAGCAAATAAAGTGAAAGAGCAAGTGTCGACTCATCAATTCAGATTTCAGGCACTCAGTTATAACATACACTCACCGCGTCCAGAAACGTACAGGTAAAAATCGCCAAACAGAAAAGAAAAATTATTAATGTGAAGGTGTAAGAGAATACTGAGTTCTTTGATGGTTATCGATCACGCACTGTTTTCAGGACTTTAGCTTTGTTATTACACGAAAAGAGATGTTTATTGGTGTTGGAAGTAAGGAACAAACATATTCGTCAGAACGCTACGCGACGCTTTGCAAAATTTCTATGAGGGAAGGAAAATAAACGAGACGGAAAGCGCGGAAGTGGAGGCGTCAACAGAGACGCGCCCCGTCACGCCACAGGTTATTTATGAGAGTTGCCGTTTGATTGTTCTTCGGCGGCTCTTTCAAACTCTTCACCGCTGTTTGACGTCTTCCTGCAGTGAACAGATAAACAGCACACCGCACCGCACGTACACCGCACCACTGTGGGAAAAGGCAGCACGGCGCCACGTTCTCACGCGTGCTCTGTTTCATTATATGGCGAAAGGTCGGAGTGGTGGATGTTTCGACAACTCTCGTACAGTAACACATCAGACTGGAAGGGTCACGTTTCATCATTAGCAAGTGTTAACACAACTGGTATATTTGGAAATAGGTTTCATTTGCTATATTTTCCATTTTGCACAAAGAAGTAACCGTTTGTGTCAGGCAGTTCCTTCTTACAGAATCTCACAACTTTATCCTCAAAATTATGCTGACAGTAGCACTTTGAGATAAACCATTGGTCGTTGATGAAATGGTACGAGCTCTCAAATGACTGAAGCGCGCTGGTGACGTATTTGTTAATTGCTCAAGTTTCATGAAAAACAACTACCTATCGCATTGACGCTGGTTGGACTATCTTGAGAAAGGATAAACATTCTTTGTAAGAATTTGCAGAAATGCTCAAGTGACCATAGGTGTCATTCTGACTGGAAGAGATGTATTGCCGTTGTGAGATATACAGAATGACAGTGCAAAATGGGGACAAATAGCAGGAAACCAGCCGTCAGAGGACAAGGAGCAAAATAGATCAGGCAGACCTATGGCCGGAAATACGTTATAAGGGAGGTACACCGACTTGAAGACATAGATAAGAGATCGCTGACATTGTTTCAGTGATTAAAAATGGGAATGAGAACACACGAAGGAAGTTGCAATGTTCTGTCTGTGGTAGTGTTTCAGCATCACACTCAAGAAGACATTGACAAAGTGTACAATGATGTGGTAGCCACATTCCCTTTGTACCACTAAAGGTACGTCCTCGAGCAGACGACTGAGGGTCATCCACAGGGAGTGCAGATATGTTATGTGAGGGGTTGGGGGGGAAATGGTTGGTTCCACGAGACGGTCGCCAATAATCCCAGCCCACATGTAGATGCTGAACCGGTGCTGATAGCCGCTGCCATCATTCCACGGGATTCTCTTTCGTGTTTCTCCAGGTGAGTGTACCACCCCTGGAACTCACGTCAGGCCATTAGGCCATAAGACGTTGCGCGTTGTCCTCTGAGGAATCATTTTCTGCTGTTTAATGTAGCAAAATTATGGGGTACATCTTACAACGGCAATACACCTCTTCCAGTTAAAATGCCATATGTTGTGAAACGTATCTGAAATGCGTGTCTCCAGATTCGTGCAACGATTGACGCCTGATGGGTGTCCTACAGTGTCCAATACTGACGTTAAATTGAGAGAAGCAGTGCATGTTATCAGCAAGAAAAAATACATTGATTTCCAAAATTTAGCAAAGACTGAGATCCAGGTTACTGAATCTCTACATCTGGACGAAAAGGGTGATCGTGAAACATAGTCAGCGATAAGATTGGCGGAGGCAGACTACAAGAATATTAAAAATCATGCAGTTGGGAATTTTCAAAAATTAAGTGACGGCATAGTGTTAAAACCGAAATATATTTTGAGAGCAGATGTGGAAAATAACGCACAGGAATTCCTGACCTGACACCGAAGAAGTTGGGAGTATATACAGAGTCTACCAGATGTAAGTGCAGATATATCTATAGGCGACTTATGACGGGGTACTGAACAGTATTACACCAGTGCTTACATTTGCAGATTAACAATTATATTCAACACAAATTCTATGGTTTTCTACTGGTTAATAACTCCAAGTGGCAAGAGCAAGACATTACTGCTTATTTGGCTCTGGGCAACAGGTCAGGTGTCGAAGCGTCGAGACATGAATGCGAAAAGTTTAGTATGTACTGACACTGGAGCCGTATTCTATAGTGTTTTGCAGTAGTGCATTATTTGCAAATTCCTCCACATATTTCGACCATCCGCCTAATCAATCTGAGTCTCCCATTCACATTAGCTACAGCCGATATCGTTCAAGCTTGATAAGGGTTTAGGTATTGCCTCTAACATATTGTGTGCCGTGACAATATCCAAGAGTTCGCCACTAATCTTGTAGTCGGGTACTATCGGATTCTTCCACTTTCGAATGGAAATTATGTTGCATATGCAGTCAAAAGCATCATCAGTCAACACGTTGTTGGTCTACTCACTGTATTATATGTTGTTCATATACTGAGTCTAAAAATCTACGAATACAAATTGTTAGAGCGTTTGGAACAGATAAAAAGAAACATTTTTAATGTGACAAATACGTTACAGGTTTTCCGTTTCCCCGATAAGTGTCAATCAATGTATTTACGTGTGTAACTTTCACAGACGGTGTTCAAACTGGCGTGCGATAAATATTGTTTTGCAGATATTGCTGAAAATGTCGTCCGCTTAGATTAAACCACACGGCAATCAGCTAAAGTGGTTATCGATAACATCGATAACTCGTATGTGAAACGCTTCACGCCCTCCTCTCCCCCCCCCCCCTTCCAGCGCCCCCACCCCCACAACCTCCGAAAAAATCATCCTTTGGAGTGAGAAATTTTTAGGAACCTCTCTAAAAAAGCATTCACCACACAGCAGTCTGACTACTATTTCTGAACATTTTTAGCATCAATATCTTCTTGGGCCTCTTGACTGGAAACTGCACCTCTTACATTTTCATCCCATAAAAAGAGTTCCTTTTTACATCCTCTAAAAACTAAAATATTAGCTACGCCATTTATTCATCCTGTACAATGATAACGGTAGAGGTCTAATCGTTCTTCCCAGCAATATAGCTGTAGTTAAGAGGGAACTTGAAAAAAGTAATTTATACATTTTTCTAACAGTACACGTTACTTTTACTGGATGTTCCTCTACTCTTCGAAGTAACACTGATATATGCCACTATTTTAAACATATTTTTCGCTTCTTGGTCGGAAAGCTCTATCACCAGTTCAGTTCCTTGACGATAGATGTCCGCCGTTTGGTCCGGATGCACTTCCTGTTGCCACCTCGAACCCCTCCCCCCTCCCCCACTTCCCAGGATGGAATTAGTGTACCCCAGCTGTCTGCATCGAAGGTAATCCATGGAATAGTGTGAATTCTTTCAGATGTCTGCGAGTCATGTAACTGAGGTGGAACATGGGGACCAGCTCGGTATTCACCTAGCAGGATGTGGAAAACCGCCTAAAAACCACATCTAGGCTGCCCGGCACACCGGCCCTCGTCGTTAAGCCACCGGGCGGATTCGATCCCGGGCCGGCGTGCCTACCTGAGTCCAGGAAGCAGCGCGTTAGCGCTCCAGGCTACCCTTGCGGGTTTGAATTTAGTCCTTATACCTCCAGAATTTCACTTAGCGTTTTTTCAACAGTACTTATACTCTATCGCGTACTAGTTCGCCGTCCTCTGTTTAACTGCATGCATTTACGAATCGCTATAAATACTACAGCTAAATTGGATCTTTATCTAGGGGAAACTCATCAACTGCGTCACATTCCGTGCTGCCGTACTAAGAGTTCCATGATGAATACGCTGGCCTCAAATTCGTAAACTCTACTACCTAAACATCCATCCAACCAACGCGATTGAGGTCTCTTTTTCTAAGCTGAGATGTATTCTTCGACAAGTCACAACCGTAACGATAGTGTCTGATGACTTGCATAATGTTTCAAGTCTGTTTCCCGCTTCGCAGATGAAATGTCTCTGCAGAAAACCGGCAATATCTACTGTCTTACGACAGGCGTCACACTTGTTGCACAATCGTCTTAGTGTCGGACGACTTGCCAAAAATTCTATAAACCAGTCACAAAAATGTGAAGATGTTCCATATAACCATACGTAGATTAGTAGTCAAGAATGTAGCGAAGTGCTGAAAATCTCTGGGATGTCTACTGAGTCAAAATGTTTCACGTTTGTCTAGTGTAACTCTTAAGGTAGCAATTGGTAAATAAATGACGGTTGTTCCCGTAACACTGGTGTCGGGTCGACTCTCCGAAATCTTTTCTAATACTCTTAGAAAAATAACGTTGTTATTTCGAGAATTTTCAGTGCCAAACATCGGTAGGATATTAAAATAAGGTACGACTGTATTGCAGAACGTAGGTTTTTATGAATTCACTTCCCTAATTCCGCACTATTTTACTCACTTACTCCTTCTCGTGTATTTGAAGCCTAAGTCTGACAGATTCAACCCATTCGTCGGTACAGGAATTATTAGGCGTATGAACTAGTTGTCTCCCATGTATTCGGTTGTGTGACTAATTACTCTCTTGGCATTGGTACTGTGCGATAGAATGTTAGACATGTAAACCAATTACATGTCCTCCACATGTACGAACATGTGGGTCATTTTTCTCTTTGTATCGGTGATTTCGAAGTAGACTACTTCGTCGTGTTCACTGTCCCACATGTTTCCGAGAGGCAAATATTTGAAGTTAATTACGTATGTCATGGGCGATCGCATGTCAAAGCAGCCGTCACGCAGATGTATCCAGGAAGCACCCCTCCACTCTCTAACTCTTTTCTCCTTCAGCGACGGAGCTAAGCATTTTGCTATTTTCATTTCGCTTTCCAAGTTTGTCGTCGTTTCTTGCGATTACGATCCGCATTGAAACTGACAAATATTGAGATTATGACTGTAGGCTTTCGTAGATAATAGTGGGCCTACAATTGCGTTCTTCATAGTATGACGAATTTTTTCCCTATTGGCTTAGAAACTTACTTACTTGCATGCCTGTTTCAAAGTGTTATATCTCCATTTACAATTCAAACTGTTTTATTAATTCCGAGTTGTGCTAAGACCATCGGACTGTGTTACGAAACACTGAAGTGGCCAGTAGCAGTTCACATATCTAACTTTCATTATTGTGTTTGCTTGTGATCGTGAAGGTGTAGAGGATACTGTACTACACTCAGACCAATGGTGTGCGGGGTTCACTCCTGGATAGTAGCGGAGACTTTTACTCATTCCAATCCCTCCTGCACGGCCCAAGGTCCCCTGAGCCTGCTATCAAATTGAAAACGAATTCACTTCGTACTCCATGATAGCATTGAAGACACTTTCATTGTTCCAAGATAACCGGTTTCAAAAGTCTTACCCTGCCATCATCTGATCTAAGGAGAAATACAGAGACTGCAACTCATATAACGTATTACATAAAATATACAAAATTCACCTACTTTATGGATTTGCTATTAAATTGCCATTTTAAATTACATGCAGTCATAAAGGCATTCCCCGTGTTTACATGTCTTGATAAAAACCCAGTTGATAAAATACATACAGTTGGTAAAATGCACACAGATGGTAAAAAGCACAGTTAAAATTATCGTATCGTCCATGCATATTGGGGGCGAACATTACTCTCCCACACTTGCCGCACAGCCATACGCTGCCAGCGGAGTGTTAACATAGAAACAGCAGACCCGCTACTATGGTACCTATCTCGCCACTGGATGGCGTATGTAGAATATGCTGAATGATCAAATACAGTGGTTACAAGCAATGAATAGCAGTACACCACAAAGAAAGGCAGATTTTTCAAAGTGCCCGATATAACAAGTAGGCATGCCACGTGGCCATACATATAAAATTACCGCGGGCTAGTGCTCCATATAATATCTATAGTAATTACAGGCTGTGTGCTTGTTGGCAGTGAGTAATTTCCAGCAATAAACAAAAATTTAAAAAACTACTATCCTTAATTAAAAAAGCAGCGTGACCCAAAAAGAAAACGGCAATGGTGCGAGCGCAAATGCTAAACCCGTCAGACCTGTAGGTGTCCCGCGAACTAACCCATGAAAAAAGGAGGGAAGGGGGGAGGGGACATGCGCAGCAACCATGCCTTACTGAAATTACTACTAAAAGGCAGTTGCAAGTTTAATTGGGTGCCATAAAAAGTAATGTAGATGACCACAATAAAATTAAAGGCATGAATGTGTCATAGTAGTGCGTTTGTCAATCCTTCATACAGTGCATAGAGGATGTCTGCAATCCTCGCTGTATGTCAAGAACTACTGTAAATGGAGGCTTTTAAGCAAATACCAATAACGAAGATGAAGAAGTTGGGCTGCATCCTAGGGCCATAGTTAGCATTATGACTAAGGTATGAAACAGAATCTATCTGCAAACCCAAGGATATACGATAATCAGGCTTCAAATTAATGTAGTAAACGATGAAATACTAAATGACTGCCATATAAGATACCTGACAAGTGTTGAATGCGAAGTGCGCATTCGTGTTGCGGTATGACAATTACACGGGATCTAAGTTACGTAAAATTTTTGGGGGTAACGGCATGGTACCTACAAACTGTTCTCCTGTAAGCGCCTGCACGTTAACATACACACACTTTATTTATAAACCAAGCAACTTAGTAACCTGCAAACTCGTTCTGTGGATTACCTACACTTATAATACACTATGAAAAATGCTAAGAAAATTATGGTCAGCTGACTCCCATTGGTCATTCAGGAGGTAATATTTTATTTCCGTTTATTTTTTTCCCCTCAAATTAGTAAGTTATCCAATATATTAAGTTAAGCCTCTGTAATGAGGAAAAGATATACATATCTTTTCCTCATTACGCCACAGCGCGATTTGTACACTCCAGCATTTCTAAACTTCTAATGCTGATTTTATATTGTAGCCTCAGTTTAGGTAGTAAAAGTTAGTTGTATGAAAGGCAAGGGCTGTATGAGAATTACGAAATTGTTGCTCAGTTTTACCAGAGAGTGGGTCGTTGTAGGTCAAAGATATAGGTTATGCTTTTCTTTCTTTATGTTATATGCAGTTTTATTCCTTTCTTTTCCCTTTTTCACTTGTTTATAACTGTTATCGACTATATCTGGATCATAGCCATGTCGCTTATAGCAGTGGTTGTGATCCAGCTATAGTCGACGACATTTATGAGATTTATTTCTAATTTAACTTTCCTCTCTCTCTACCTCAATTTCTTCATCTCTGTCTCTCTCTCGACCTCCCCATCTCTCTTTCTTTCATTCCTCCTTTCTGTTGCTCTTCTTTCTCTCTTTTCGATTTCTATACATACGGTGGAAAGTTTGTACTGCTATAACAAGGTTCGATGGCATTTATTTCAAAGATTGGCTGTGACATAGGTGGACTGCCTATGTGGCACAAGTCATCGACTTTACTCTGTTTCACTCTTAAGCACACGTGCACATCCACCATTGTTTTTGTCGTCGTCGTTGATTTGCTGCACAGTCAGAAGTCTGGTCTGATCCAGCTCTCCAGTCTACAATATAGTGTCAAAATCTCGTCAATTACTGGAACCTACCACGTGAAGCTACTTACTTTAGTCAAGCCTCAGTCTGCCAATGTTTTACTCTTCCCCTCCAACCTCATCTCTAGAACAAAATAAACTATTCCTTCATGCTGCAGAATGCGCTCTATCACCCTACGCTTTCTTCAAGTCAAGATGTGCGATAAAACTCTTTGTTCCCCTATTCGATTCGGTACCATCTCATTAGTTACTCGACTTAGCCACCTAATCATTAGCATTCATTGATAACACAACATTTGAAGAGACTGTACTCCTTGTTTGTTACGTTTTTGGTCCATGTTTAATTTACATATGATTTATAATAAATTCATTCATAGAAACTACCTAGAAATTAAATTCATTGTTAGCAAAATATTTTACTTCACAAACTCCTTTCATGCAGTTCCCAGTTTGTATTATGTATAGCAACTCTTCATGTATTTTGGTGAAATGTCTGAGAGGAGGCAGAACAATAATTCCTAGTAATTACCCAGTAGATGTTTGTGGATATTAGTCCGAATTATCATAGCCAAATTAGGAATGGAAAATGGACCACTGAGCTATGAAACTGAACAACGAGGCAGGACTACAATGTGCACCATCAACATCCTGTTATGTGGAGAGATAATTCTACTCGTAGAAAACATTATTTTTGATGTCGACATTATATCACGGCAGAGAATTTGGAAGAATACCTGGTTGCTCAAAGCGCTTCAAAGTGAAAGGGTAGGTAGAATACCTTTCTAATTTCGGTGAAGATGGGCATTTTAGTAATCAGATGTGTTAGATAATAATTTTATTTTACTAGTAAATTGTAGATACGTTGTTTATGATATTTTAAAATGTGTATTAAAGCTGTGGTGTTATCCAGAAGATAACTGCACTTGAAATTACTACTTTATATTAAATATTTAGCAAATTATTTCAATGCTACTGCATTTTTTCCTTATATATTTTACCCTTTATCATTATAAAAATATTCAAACATTTTATAGGCCTTAGAATGACGAACTAATTTCTGAGAACGAAAGTGTGGAGGACTTGATTGCACAGCAGATAAACTCGGTTTTTTCTTTTTTTTTTTTTGTTTTTTTTTTTTTTTTTTTTTTTTTTTTTTGCTGCCGCATTTCACACAATAAGCGTGAAAGAACATACAGCATAGCAGCCAGGTTGGTGCATAAGTTCGTAGCGTTTTCATCTAAATTTTAATAATCACCACATATGCACATAATGGAGGCTTTTGTTGTCAATAATACAGTCCCCTTCGTTATTTACAACAGTCTGCTGACGCTGTGGCATGTTTCGGTTCCAGTTTTGATTGCATTTTCATCCGGAAAGGAAGTTCCTTGAAGCTTGTTCTATAGAGAGCGGAAAAGGTGAAAATCTGACGGCACAATGTCAAGTGAATGAAGTGCTGCAAAATTATTTCCTAACGCAACTACTACGCAGCGTATTTTAGAAAACTGGAAATTTATGGTAAGGTCTTATGGGACCAAACTGCTGAGGACATCACGCGTCCCTAAGCTTACACACTATTTAATCTAACTTAAACTAACGCTAAGGACGACACACACACACACACACACACACACACACACACACACACACACACACACAGGCCCGAGGGAGGATTCGAACCTCTGACGGGGAGAGCCAGGCGGACCGTGACAAGACGCCCAAGACCGGGCGGCTACCCCGCGCCCCAGCGTGTTTTGTCAAACTAGCAGAATGAGGCGGACGTTATTGTGGAGTACCATCACTTCATGAAGTCTTTCCGGTAGTTATTCTTTTATCGTGTCTACAAGACGTCTCAGTTGTTGACAATAAATGTTTGCTAGCAGTTACACCTCGGACAAGCAATCTGTAGTAAACCACATCGCCCTTGTTCTAACTCATGCATAACACTGTCTTTCGTCGATGCGCGCACGTCTTTATGTGTGAAGTTGCTGCTTTGTTCGCGGCCAACCGTACTTTTCTTCTCCTTAATGTAGCATAAAGACACCATTTCGCGTCAGCAGCAACGATACAGGATGGTCGGTGTTGTTCACGAGCCAGCTTATGACGAGCAAGCAGATGCACATAAGGCCCCCAGCTGATCTTTGTAATTTTGGTTTATGGCGTGCGGTACCCATACACCCGAGTTTTGAACATTCCCCATTGCATGTATACGTCGCATGATCGTGGAATGATCACAGTTCATTACATTTGCCAATTCTCAAGTATACTGACGTGGATCATTGCGGATTAACGCGTTTCAACGATCTTCACAAACCCCCCAAGGTTTCCTCAACGCTGAGTCACTACTGCCAAAACATTCCTCCTTAAAACGAGAAAACAATTTTCTTGCCGTGTTTTGTCCAATTTGTTTATCCTCATACACGGTGCAAATGTCTCTGAATGACTCCGCGGCTGTTACTCCTCTATCGAAGCCGGCCGGTGTGGCCGAGCAGTTCTAGGCGCTTCTGTCTGGAACCGCGCGACCGCTACGGACGCAGGTTCGAATCCATCGTCGGGCATGGATGTGTGTGATGCCCTTAGGTTAGTTAGGTTTAAATAGTTCTAAATTCTAGGGGACTGATGACCTTAGATGTTAAGTCCCATAGTGCTCAGAGCCATTTGAACCATTTTTTCCTCTATCGAACTCAGCAGAATACGTCGTAATTGTTCCGATTTCTCCACTTGACGCTCCATTTTCTGGCGCCCACAGGTGTACTGACTGTTTAGCATCAGTGAACAACAAATATAAAATGTCCAGCGATACAGTCGCAGGTTCGAATCCTGCCTCGGGCATCGATGTGTGTGACGTCCTTAGGTTAGTAAGGTTTAAGTAACTCTAAGTTCTAGGGGACTGATGACCTCAGATGTTAAGTCCCATAGTGCTCAGTGCCATTTCAACCTTTTTCTTTTACTATCGATAAACAAACCTATAGAAATCTGAATACCAACATGCAAAACAAAAACGCTACGATGCTACGCACCAATCTAAGAGAATGATGATTTCAAGCAATCCGCACGATTTCCAGGTATCGTTGAGGGGTCATAAGGCAGGGTAACATCTGATTCCAGGATCAACAGCAAGGAAAACAGGTCCTATAAAAACATCTGAAAGTATCTGCTTTACTGCATAAAGAATTCGAATTTTGTTACTGCGAGACCATACCCCCAATACCAAACGAGTTCCTGCTTTGTTATTGTCAGAGGATACCATTGTCACATTGATGACGGTAACATGAGAAGCAAAGCCCGTGATCTCTGAGAGGACAGGTTTCTGCTGATGGAACTGCTTAAACGAGACATTGTCTGCTTTCCTCAGAAAGGGAATGGCCTCCGGAGACTGAGGAGAAGGTGTGACGGTAGTTAGGAAAGTTTGGGCCGGCGAATACTGCAGTACCGGGGGCCCGCAGGAATCTGTGCGCGAGTGTAGCGGGTTGCCTACGTAAGCGGCGCGGGTCGTTACATGGGGACTGGGGCGGTTGCGGCCGCTGCCTTAACGAGGTTACTCCGACCCAGCCGCAGGCAGGTTGGGTCTCCTGAGAGACCGCAGCGCCGAAAGACCGCCCCGGCTGGCCTCGCCTACACACAGCACTCTGCCTGCACAGATTCCCGCCAAGGCTGCAGCGCGAGGCAACACTGGTTTCCCTACACTGTTTGCTTCATTACAAACTTCAATAGTCGAAAATTGAATTTATTATAATCTGAAGCGAAAAAACGCAACACCAACAAATAATAAATGTAGAGTAGTGAAATTTCGGGAATAGATTTGTCAAGGCAACATGTTTAAGCGACAGAATTGCAAGTATGTAAGCGCGCAGGAGTTATTACAACTGTCAATTGCTGGACGTTAATAATCGGTGTAGCCGCCAGAATGTTGATTACATACATGAAAACGTGTATGCATTGTGTAGTATACGTGCCGGATGTAGTTTGTGGTATGTATTTGCATGCCTGTTGCACGTTTTGGGCCAGTACAGGGATGGTTAGTGCTTTTGTGGCGATGCTGCAGTTGTCATCGAATGATGTCCCATATGTGCTCCACTGGAGACAGATCTGAGAATCGAGCAGGTCAGGTTAACACCATGCACAGCATGTTGGGCTACAACAGCGGTATGTGGGCGAACGTTATCCTGTTGGAAAACACCCCCTGAAATGCTGTTTATATATGGAAGCACAACAATTCGGCTCACCAGACAAACTATTTTGATTTCAGCGTACGTGGGATAATCACGAGAGTGTTCCTGCTGTCATACGAAATCGCACTCCAGACGATAACTCCAGGTGTAGGTCCGGTGTGTCTCGCACGCAGACGGATTGGTTGCAGACCCACAACTGACCTCCTTCTAACCAATACACGATCGTCACTCAGCATTGCAGTGAGCACTAGCCTGACACTATCGAAGTTGCAAATGACGGTGGTCTGGGGCCGGTGGAATGCACGTTACAGGTCGTCTGGCCCGCAGCTGTCCTTGGAGTAAGCGATTTATAACAGTTAGTATCACTGTGGTGCCAACTGCTTCTCAAAATGATGCTACAAATGCAGTACAGTGCGCCAGAGCCATATGCCGAACGCGATGGTCTTTCCTCTCGGTAGCGCCACGTGGGCATCCGGAGTCAAGTCTTCTGGCGACCGTACACTTCAGTGACCTCCGCGGCCAGCAGTCATATACAGTTGCTACATTCCTACCAAGTCTTTCATCAGTATCGCAGAAGGAACGTTCAGCTTCTCGCAGCCCTAGTATACGACCTCGTTCAAACTCAATGAGGTGTTGATAATGGAGGCTTGGTCGCGTTAAAGTCATTCTTGGCTAACATAAGGACACCACTTAAATTCTCAAACTAACGCTCACGGCCATTACAAAGTGTATTTAACGCAAACCGTACCTGCATCGTCACAGTGGCGCTGCAACAGCCACTCTTATGCGACTGCTGCGAAATTTGAATAGATATACGAGACAAGTCGATGTTACGAACCATCCCAGAGATTTTCCATTCAGTTCAGATTTGGATGCTCGGCAGGACAGTCCATTTCAGTAATGCTACTATCCAGGGACCAATGCCCCATCGAAGCTGCTCTATAACGGGAGCATTGTTATGCTGATGCAATTAGTCCCCTGCAGTACATAGTACAAAATGCTGTACAAAGTTTTCATTCATTTTCGTGCATAAGATTTTTTTAAAAACTCAATAAGGGAACCACTCTCTAACTTCCCTACTGTTCCACACTTCACTGTTGGCTCTACACAAGACTTGAAGGCAACTTACATCGCATTCCTACAGGGTATAGCGTGATTCTTCATCCAAATCACTCATTTGCCTCGTTCTTTCCCGACATGAAGCGCCGCTTTGCACCAACAACCGAAATGTGTAGCGTACGTGGAGTTGTTCTATCATTTAACCTCATTATTTTTAGCTTCGTACGCGGAGTATTGTGCTAGCTGGATTATGGTAGCACTTTGAAACTCATGAGTGATTCCTTCCGCTGATTTTGTGTTATTTTGTGCAACCACGCCTCGCAGTGCCCGAAGATCCCTGTCTAACAGTACGTGAGGTCCACCTGATCTCGGTATAGATGTGATTATTTCTTTGCGTTTCCGCTGTTCAGTCACGTCAGTAAACTTAATTTGGGTAGCTTTCATTTTTTTCCTTTTTGAGTCGTTTTCTGACTGGTTTGATGCCGCCCGCCACCAATTCCTCTCCTGTGCCAGTCTTTTTACGTCAAAGTAGCACTGCAACCTCCGTCCTGCTGTACGTATCGCAGTCTCTGTCTTCTACTAGTGGACTTCTCTTGGCCAGGAATGTCGTTTATCCCAATGATAGTTGGGTTTTATGTCCTAGTTGCTTCGTCCGTCGTGGGTTATTTCTCTTGTGACATCTATTGGTCAATTCCGTATAGACTGCGAATATCAGGCAGGTGGTATGGTTATTGTCTGGAAATTAAGTTTAAAATTAAGGCAAGTTGTACACGGTGTTTAAGGAGAAATCACAATATTTCAGGAAGTGGTAGTATAACGTACTAAATCTAATATTCGTTCAGCATTACATGTGTCCATTTTTAATGTTTACAGAGAACAGCAAGCTACAGAGACAACGTTTTATTTCGCAGGTTGGACTTTAGTAGATATGAGTTCATTAATCAACTGCGACTTTTGTTTTGAAAATCAAGCTATGAAATTTTATTTCAGTTTCTTGCTGTTGTTGTGGTTTGAGACCGAAGACTCTCCACGCTAGGGCATCACTTGCGAGCCTCGTCATCGCAGAATAGCTACAGTAACCATACATCCATTTTTGGTTTTTTACTGTATTCATACCTTCATACCTAGGTCTACCCCCACAGTTCCTTCCATTGCCAAAGTGACTGTTTGCTTGATGCCTCAAGATGTGTCTTGTTCATTGACCCTTTCTTTAGTTCATTTGTGCCATATTTTTTTTTTCTTGCTCTCGATTTAAAGTTTCCTCATTTGGCATCTAAAATTTATTGTGATTACTCTGCTATTCACAATACAGTGATTGACATAGGGTTCAATGAACCACCTTCAAGCTGTCTCTCTACCGTTCCACTCTCGAACGGCGACCTGCAAAAAAGAGAACGTAAATTTTCCTGTGCAAACCCTTATCTCTCTTATTTTATCGTGATGATCATGCCTTCCTATGTAGGTGGGTGGCAATCGGAGGAGAAAACTGGTGATTGAAATTTCGTGAGAAGATCCCGTCGCAACAAAAAACGCCTTTGTTTTAAAGGCAGCCACTCCAGCCACGTACGATTATCATGTCTGTGTCTTCGCGATAATACGAAACGAGCTGCCCTTCTTTGTACTTTTCCGATGTCACCCGTCAGTCCTATCTGATGAGGATCCCACACCGCACAGCAGTACTCCAGAATAGGGCGGACAAGCATGGTGTAAGAAGTCTCTTTAGTAGACCTGTTGCACCTTCTACGTGTTCTGCCAACGAATCGCAATCTTTGGGTGGCTCTACCCACAACATTATCTACGTGATCGTTCCAATTTAGGTATCTGTAATTGTAATCCCTAAGTATTTAGTTGAATTTACAGCCTTCAGATTTGTGTGACTTATCGCGTAATAGAAATTTAGCGAATTTCTTTTAGTACTCGTTTGAATAACTTAATATTTTTCTTTATTCAGGATTAACTGCCACTCTTCGCATCATACAGATAGCACATCTAAATCAGTTTGCAATTCGTTTTGGTCATCTGATGACTGTACAAGACTGTAAATGATAGCATCATCAGGAAACAATCTAAACGGCTACTGATATTGTCTCCTATGTCGTTAATATCGATCAGGAACAATAGAGGGCCTATAATACTTACGTACCGGCCGCTGTGGCCGAGCCGTTGTAGCCGCTTCAGCCCGAAACCACGCTGCGTCGGAGGTTCGAATCCTGCCTCGGGCATGGATGTGTGTGATGTCCTTAGGTTTGTTAGGTTTACGTAGCTCTAAATCTAGGGGACTGATGAATTCAGATGTTAAGTTCCATAGTGCTCAGAGCCATTTGAACCATTTGAACACTTCCGTGAGGGACGCCGGATATTATTTCATTTTTACTTGATGACTTTCCGTCTATTACCACAAACTGTGACCTTTCTGACAGGAAATCACGAATCCAGACGCACAACTAAGGTGATATTTGTAAGGCACGCAGTCTGGTTAGAAGACGCTTGTGAGGATCGGTGTCGCAAGCCTTCTGGAAATCTAAAAGTATGGATTCAATATGACATCCCCCGTCGATATCACTCATTACTTCAGGAGTATAAAGGGTTAGTTGTGTCTCGAAAGAACGATGTTATCTGAATCCGTGCTGACTACGTGTCAACAAATCGTTTTCTTCGAGGTACTTCATAATGTTCGATGCAGTATATGTTCCAAAACGCTACCGCAAATCGACGTTAGTGATATGGGGCTGTAATTCAACGGATCACTCCTACTTTCCTTTTTGGATATTGGTATGAGTTGAACAATTTTCCAGTCTTTACGTACGGATCTTTGTGTGAGCCAGTGGTTGTATATAAATGCTAAATATGGAGCTATTGTATCAGCATACTCTGAGAGGAACCTGAATGGTATACAGTCTGGACCGGAAGTCTTGCTTTTATTAAGTGATTTAAGGTGCTTTGCGACACCGAGGATATCTACTTCTATATTTCTCATCTTGGCAGTTGTTCTTGATTGGAATTCATGAATCTTTACTTCGTCTTTTTTCGTGAAGGAGTATCGGAAAACCGCGTTTAATAACTCTGTTTTAGTGGCACTGTCATCAGTGACTTCACCGCTCTTGTCGTGCAGTGAAGGTATTGATTACGTCTTTCAACTGGTGTGCTTTACGTATGACCAGAATATCTTTGGGTTTTCTGCCAGATTTCGAGACAGAGTTTAGTTGTGGAAATTACTGAAAGCATCTCGCACTGAAATACGAGCTATTTTTCGAACATCTGCTAAACTTTGTCAGACTTGGGGGAGTTTTCGTTCTTTTAAATTTGGCACTTAAAGCTTTTATCGCTAAAAGTAAGATTGTGTAATCGAGTTCCGGACCCACATAGAGCTCTAAGCTATCTGTTCACTGTATCTTGTAGAGTACCACAGGACTCAACACTAGGCCCAGTAGTTATTGTATATTCTCTAGCCTTGTATTTAGAATGCAAGAATAGATCTTCCTGGTGGTGTTGCAAACATTGCAATCAAATTGGCACATGAACAGAGAGTGTGAACGTGCTTAACGATTGTGTATAAGATTACTCATGCTGCATGGTAATAAGCGTACTACGTATTGTTTCGCGAGAGGAGCTGCCTGAAGCACAACGTAAACCGCGTGACCTTCGGCCGAACTCTTTGAGAGGACAAGTAACAGACGGCGACACACCACAGGGTTCACTGAACCACGGCAGACGAAACAGGAGCTGCTAACGACCTATGATATCCATTTTCGATATACAAAAGAGCTACATTTATGAGATTCCTGCGGCAGGAAAACAAAAAACTGCTCGTTAGGGCTTGTTTGACAAGCTCTTCCGCGCCCGGCACCCCAGTGTGCCTCGAAAGAACTAATTTGTAGAGATGCAACACGTAAGCCGTTCTGCTAAGCGAGTATAAATACTAGGAAGAAAGGGAAATTAGCTATTTGTTAGAGCTGTTAAGCGGGTTAAGCGATTTGCCATAGAACGTAGGAGATAATGTGATCCCGTTTAGAATAAATAATTATACATCTCACATGCATTTCTAATGTGTTCGCAATCTATCCTGTTGGTAATATTAATCGGTTTTTCTGCAATAATGGGTAGACTGTAGAAAGAGAAAGTTCTTAAGTTCTATATAACGCCTGAGATGATGTATCTATCGGAAAAAACCACAAAAAATCCGTTGCGTTATTTAATATGTGTGAATGGTAGTGAATTTGCTACTAATCGTTATTAACACCCATTTTCATTCACGGTTATTTGCACGCAGCACCTAAGCTGATGCTGACATTAATTTCTGAATACTACAAATTTAATGAAAAATAATTATTCTTATATATTACTGTTCTTCTCCCCACGAGTCCATTTCTTTACTCTTATAGTATACTGCCTAGTACACCTTGCCATCACTCTATCTCCTACAAATCGATTGACGGAGAAATTTTCATGTAGATATATTTCATCGTCCCAGTTTAGTTTTCATCATGGTTTAAATCTTTCGTTTTGGTGTGTGTGTGTATGTGTGTGTGTGTGTGTGTGTGTGTGTGTGTGTGTGTGTGTGTGTGTGTACTTAGGGGTCAATGCAGAATATCAATGGAAATATTGAAGAAATAATTATCTCCTTATCTCTTTCAGGCTATAGCTATCTCATTTAATATTATTGCACTGACAGTAGCAGCCATTCAATTCTGCTCTTAGGATGGTCCTCAATATTATCGTTAGAAATCTGACGTCCACTACTACTTAAAACACTCCTAAAATTTTTTCATGTACATGTCATCTATCCATCTACGGTATCTCGAGTTTTTCCTATTTCTTAGAATCCAATAAAATACTTTCTAGTTCGACGTACTATATATTCGATTAACTACATGCTCCATCCAGTTCACTTAACTTTCGTGGCAGTCATAATTATATCCACTATCCATCTTCCCTGATTCATACAATTTATTTTCTTGCCGTCGATGTGATTTCCTACATACAACCCTCCGCTGCTTGCTGGGGGAATCTCGTTTTGGAATAGTATTCATACCAAGAGCTCGTGACTCACTGTCATACGTCATAATTGATATTTATAAACTTTTCTATCGAGATGGATACGAGACATAGTTTTGACTTTCTCCAATTTACTTACTCCACGCCATTTTTGTTCATTTATTGGTTTGTCTGACTATCCATTAATTGCCCTCCATACAAGAACTAGTCAGGTGGACCTATGATTAAATGTAGATTTCGACTATTTCTTTTAAAAAATATGGTTACTCCAGTTTTTGTGCACTGGCTTTTTGGCACCTTTCCAAACTTTCACTTTAATTCCATTCGTTATTGACGTTTGTGTACAAGAGGGGTGGAAAGTAGAGGGTAAACTGGCCCATATAGGTTCAGTGAACATACATTGCTTCTTTGTTCTCCCACTTTAATGAAATGGAAACACTCTGCACGAGCGCTGGGATGAATTTTATTATACTGGTGCTTGTGTGTTAGGAGCTTCTCTAGAGATAGCACTATTATTAAATAGGTAACCCGTAATGGTAGAAACAATTTCTGACCTTTCCCCTCTCAAATTAAGTAGTTCTTGTAAACACTTCACTACTAATTAAACATAATAGTGTCATCCATTCTGTAGAATATTCTGTATATTGAAACTAAGTATACAAACTCATTCATATTGAGAACAATGAAACCATGTTTTTAATACTGAAGACTTAAAGACAGAAGTTACTTTCCCCCTTATAATCGATTTTTGTACAGTTTTTGCGAAGTTGTTAGTTTTCTCTAGCACTAATGTGTCGATAATCAGACAAATGTGTACCTAAAAAACTTAGTACAATAAATATTTGCAGTTATGTTAAGTACATGTGTACCAGGTGTCGGGTATTGGCCAGAGAATTTCCGAGAAGCGTAAATGGTATACACGTCCCTCACATGCTGTTAGAGCACGTAGTGTTCCGCTGTACATGAGCGGAGATGCACCTGAGTGATCCACTCTGCCGCTGCTGATCTGTCTGGCTGTCTGGGCTAAGCCACTATTGGCGCAGCTTCCCTGTGGAGAGGATTGACAGCCGCCTCAGTGTTCGTAACAGGTGGAGGTATCGATTTCTGCTGTAGAGGGTGAATGAGAGAAGGCCGCTCGAAATATATCCACAACGAGGGAAAACATCCGGGGGGGTGCAGTTTTCTCTGTGATATAGCGGACGATTTCGCGATTTTCTGGCAGTCGTTAACGTTGGCAGCTGCCTAATTAGGACAAAATCTTTTTATATTTAAGGAACTATATACTTTTATATGAGAAACTGGAAAGAGCTCTGAAAGAGGATTCCAAAGACACAACGTGTGACGAGCCAAAGAGGTAGTTACATCCACCACACGAAGGCAGATAATAATTGGTGGATATGGAGGTTCCTCAACATGCTTTGGGACACTTTGAAAGTTGCAAGTAATTGTTCTGCAAATGTGAGTTTTTAGAAGAAGATGTGGAGAAAGTCAGTGTTTGGAACACCAGTGTACATGCAAGCTCTGCCAGTCTATTCAAATTGCAGATGTAGTGCAGTATCTCCAAGACGCAAATGACCCAAGCTTGCAGTTATATTTCTCCACCTGAAACACCTACAAGACCTGTTCATCGGTAGTACCAACAAACAAGTGTTATTTGTTTCTCGTTGGAGCCTTTTTATGTTGTCACGTGAGAGTGTACGAAAACAGTCACTTGTGAAGTGTTTTGAAAAACTATACTTGCGAACTACTAATGTCATACGATGACGCAAGACTACATTGGTCTTGTGGTTTGATTTGAAAGGATACATGCGACTGTAAGTGTACACCCTGATTGCAATCGCTTTAACTTCTAAGCGTTCCACTTGTCTACCTGGCCATGTGTCTGCTTACTTGATTCTGCCCTCTGACAGTGGTTGTGGTTGCTAGCCTGCGTTTGAGATTATCACTTTTATTATAATCTTAATTAAAACTGAATGCTGGAACAATTTTATGAAATGGCGACCCTGCCATTACTATAATCAATTACTGATGGGTGGTTAATATATCAACTAGTGGTTAATCTTTTATAAAAGTTATAGAAAAGCTTTGTTGACCTTCAAATAGGACAAACAACATAAGTTAAGCGAAATGACAAATAAATCATGATCTGTTGGCAATACACACACACATAACAAGTAATTAGAATTTCACTGGGTGGCGATTGGTTGGGAAAGGTTTACCCATTTAATTTGTTTACTCTGGCTCAAAACATAGATAACACAATCTGAAATTATCTAACACTGTTTTAATAGACTGATGGATTTATTCTACACAGAAATGGTACTACATTGGAGCAGCTGAGAACAAATGGCGGGACAGTGAGTCTCTTCGCCCTGATTAACTGGAGTAGGAATAATACACACCTTAAAACTTTCTGTCAGATTAAAGTTGAGTGCCGGACCGAGACTCGAACCCGGGACCTTTGCCTTTCGTGGGCAAGTGTTCTGCCAACTGAGCTACCCAAGCACAACTCATGACCCGTTATCACAGCTTCATTTCTGTCAGCACCTCGTCTCCTACATTCCAAACTTCGCAGAAGCTCTCCTGCATGCCTTGCAGAACTAGCACTCCTGGAGGAAAGGATATTGCGGAGACATGGCTTAGCCACAGCCTGGAGGATGTTTCCAGAATGAAATTTTCGCTCTGCAGCGGAGTGTGAACTGATACGAAACTTCTTGGCAGATTAAAACTGTGTGCCGGACCGAGACTCGAACTCGGGACCTTGATGCTTACAAGGGAACCTCCCCATCACACCCCCCTCAGATTTAGTTATAAGTTGGCACAGTGGATAGGCCTTGAAAAACTGAACACAGATCAATCGAGAAAACAGGAAGAAGTTGTGTGGAACCGTGAAAAAAATTAGTAAAAATACAAACTGAGTAGTCCATGTGCAAGATAAGCAACATCAAGGAGAGTGTGAGCTCAGGAGCGCCGTGGTCCCGTGGTTAGCGTGAGTAGCTGCGGAACGAGAGGTATTGGGTTCAAGTCTTCCCTCGACTGAAAATTTTACTTCCTTCATTTTCGCAAAGTTACGACCTGTCCGTTCGTTCACTGACGTCTCTGTTCACTGCAATAAGTTTAGTGTCTGTGTTTTGCGACCGTACCGCCAAACGGTGCGATTAGTAGACGAAAGGACGTGCCTATCCAATGGGAACCGAAAACATTTGATCGCAAGCTCATAGGTCAACCGATTCCTCCACGGGAAATCACGTCTGATATATTCCATACGACACTGCTGACGGCATGTGCGTCACATGACAGGAATATGTTGTCAACCCACCTAACTTGTACACTTAGCGAATGGGTAAAAAGATTCTTCTACCTTGCCCGAGTTAGGTTTTCTTGTGGATGTGATAATCACTCCCAAAAAAGTGATTAAAACGTAAGAGTTGG
This sequence comes from Schistocerca piceifrons, assembly GCF_021461385.2. Classification (NCBI taxonomy): domain Eukaryota; kingdom Metazoa; phylum Arthropoda; class Insecta; order Orthoptera; family Acrididae; genus Schistocerca; species Schistocerca piceifrons. The sequence goes on along the minus strand of NC_060142.1, from coordinate 268,119,937 downwards.
TCACATAAACTGAAAATAAAAAATTAAACTCTTCACTCGAGGGACGACTTGAACCTAGGACCTCTCGTTCCGTAGCTGCTCTCGCTAACCACGGGACCACGGCGTTCCTTGACTCCCAGTGTCCTTGATGTTGCCTGTCTTCGCATGGACTACTCAGTTTGTACATTTTACTAATTTTTTTCATAGTTCCACACAACTTCTTCCTGTTTTCTCGATTGATCTGTGTTCAGTTTTTCAAGGCCTATCCACTGTGCCAACGTATAATTAAATCTGAGGGGGGTGCGATGGGGATGTTCCCTTGTTAGTGCTGTCTCAGGTGAGGATCTTGATGCAAGCGTCTGCAGAATAGCGATGTGCAGTGCCTGTAGTTCATTACCGTGTGCACATACCCTCACAAAAGTTTTGTGCCAATCACAAGACTTCATGAGCACCATGACTTCCCTCTCACTTGTCTCTCTGCCCTCTGACCAATCCTAACCGAAGTTAATGATGTTCTATTCCCTGCTTGAGAAGCAGGCAATCCCTGTCTCATAAATTCCCGCACACGGAGTAAAAGACGTTACGCTTCTGAATTATTTTTCCCACGGCTACTTTAGGCAGCCTGTTTTGAGTTTCCGTTTGGCCTTACGTGAACAGCTCATTTATTAGAGAGAAGTTACAGCGTATATGACCAGGGGCATCAGCTAAACTAACAGAAGAGGTTTTGTGTCCAAATTAAACTATTTCAGAGCCACCATAAATGTTTGATTCCATCCAAAAACTCTTCTGAGGGCCTGAGGCTACCCAAAAATCTCAGCAGGTAGAGGGACAACACCACCTGATAGCTCCAGCGATAGCGTCAGTTACAAGGTCAACATGGAAACTCGCGGACTTTTATGGCCACCATCCATTTGCAACACTGTCGAAAAGCCTGGGATGGGTGACCTACTCCTGCGTCCCTGTCCCTGTCATGTGAAGAGATGCCTAAGAGGTAGATTCATGTAGGCAGTTTTCCGCCTTTTGAGCGGAAAGCATTGTCTGCACACTGCTGCGTTAACTTCTTGGGATCAGGGTTCTGTCCCTGAAAAGTTCTTCGAGATGTCCCTCTACCTAATAGCTGTACGTGGCTTCCAAGTCCAAAATGTCCACTACAAGATCATCTGTTAAATAACCAAACTGCTTGCTTGTTCTCAACACCAGAAAATACTATTCAAAGGAGAGCTGCCATAGATATCCCACGTACATTAACGACGTACATTTTCTCATCAGTGGCTGCATATGTTGATAACTACCTGTTGTCTTACAGAAATGACGTCTAGGGTGTAATAACAACATTAAAGAGTAGCCTTGTATATGAAAATAAGTGAGAGAGTGACTTGCCCTCCCTCAATGACTTTCCAACTTTTTGTGGCCTCATTCATGTGTAATAATAACACTTACGTGATTTGATTGTATTTTCTTTTAGACACTATTGCAGTTCCGCTCTACATTCATTTGCAATTGGATAGTAGCGAGAATCTTGAAAATAACTATGTAATAGAAATGGTAAAAGTGTCCAAAAGACAAATGATGAAAGTGTTGTTACTAAGTAACAACGATTAATGATCACTTATTACTAATTACTCCAACAAAAGAAAATCCATTGGATTTTCTGTTTCAGCCAATATGTCAACATACTTTAAAGTAGTTATGAAAACGCCCAGGTGAGCTAGTGACTGAATAAGGAATGGCTGCCAACAAGAAAATATTCACCACACGTGATACAGGGTATAACGACTGACTTGTAGAGAGTTGACTGTTATCGATCTACAGACGGATTATTAAAGCGGACGAACTCAAAGTAATTTTTTCCCGCTAAAATATATCATAATCTGTGTCAAAAATAATGCAAATTATTGAGCATTTCTCTTAGGTGACACAAAGCCGTTGTTACGAATTGTAGCAAGATAAAAATACCGTCGCCATTCTAAATACGTCATACATTTTAGCATGGAAGATGATTGTAATATTCAAACCCAAAATTTCAGCGAGTAGTACTCTACTGGCCATTAAAATTGGTACACCAAGAAAAAATGCAGATGATAAATGGGTATTCATTGGACAAATATATTATACTAGAACTGACATGTGGTTACATTTTCACGCAATTTGGATGCTTAGATCCTGAGAAATCAGTTCCTAGAACAACCACCTCTGGCCGCAATAACGGCCTTGATACGCCTGGGCATTGAGTCAAACAGAGCGTGGATGGCGTGTACAGGTATAGCTGCCCATGCAGCTTCAACACGATACCACAGTTCATCAAGAATAGTGACTGGCGTATTATGACAAGTCAGTTGCTCGGCCACCATTGACCAGACGTTTTCAATTGGTGACAGATCTGGAGAATGTGCTGGCCAGGGCAGCAGTCGAACATTTTCTGTATCAAGGAAGGCCCGTACAGAACCTGCAACATGCAGTCGTGCATTATCCTGCTGAAATGTAGGGTTTCGCAGGGATCGAATGAAGGGTAGAGCCACGGGTCGTAACTCATCTGAAATGTAGCGTCCACAGATCAAAGTGCCGTCAGTGTGAACAAAAGGTAACCGAGACATGTAACCATTCGCATCCCATACCATCACGCCGGGTGATACGCTAGTATGGCAATGAGGAATACACGATTCCAATGTGCGTTCACCGCGATGTCGCCAAACACGGATGCGACCATCATGATGCTGTAAACAGAACCTGGATTCATCCGAAAAAATGACGTTTTGCCATTCGTGCACCCAGGTTCGTCGTTGAGTACACCATCGCAGGCGCTCCTGTCTGTGATGCAGCGTCAAGGGTAACCAACCATGGTGTCCGAGCTGATAGTCCATGCTGCTGCAAACGTCGTCGAACTGTTCGTGCAGAAGGTTGTTGTCTTGCAAACGTCCCCATTTGTTGACTCAGGGATCGAGACATAGCTGCACGATATTGGGGCCTTGCTGATAAGATGCCTGTCATCTCGACTGCTAGTCATACGAGGCCATTTGGATACAGCACAAATTTCTGTATTACTCTCCTGAAGTCACCGATTCCGTATTCTGCTAACAGTCACTGGATCTCGACCAACGCGAGGAGCAATGTCGCGATACGATAAACCGCAATCGCGATAGGCTACAATCCGACCTTTATCAAAGTAGGAAACGTGATGGTACGCATTTCTCCTCCTTACGCGAGGCATCACAAAAACGTTTCACCAGGCAACGCCGGGCAACTGCTGTTTGTGTATGAGAAATAGAGGGGAAACTTTGTTCATGTCAGCACGTTGTAGGTGTCGCCACCGGCGCCAACCTTGCGTGAATGCTAATCATTTGCATATCACAGCATCTTATTCCTGTCGGTTAAATTTCGCCTCTGTAGCACGTCATCTTCGTGGTGTACCAATTTTAATGGCCAGTAGTGTAAATCTCTTCATAATTGTTTCATGAGACAGCTACAGCATCAGTTTTTCATTATAGTGGTATTTACGTAGTTTCACTTGAGCCTAGTTAGCAAGAGAATCATTGCCTCAGCAATGGTTACGAAAATAATCTGTATGGTTCGAAATTAGCGAACATCTCAGGTAATTATTGAAATTTATCTGCAGCTTCACTTTGTCCAGGCAGATGTCCCACAAACATAAATACATATAAATGAACATAAAGAGCTATAGTTTGCAAACAATGAAACGCTACCCAAAATCATTACCATTATTGTTTTTTTTTTTAAATACTGTCAGAATAACATTATTTTTAGGCTAATAGTTAACTTTTTATAAATTCAAATCATATTCCAGCACTGCGCAACAGTTAAGTTTGGCACTTCTTCTTAACTACAATCAAACGATAACTTTCGAACAATAATTATTACGTTAAGGTGTATCTTAGGATTCTGGCCAGAACCCTATCACAGCTATCATGACTTCTGTAAATATGTTTCTGGATGCGCATGTGACTTAAGTTATCTGGTACATTGACAAAGAAACAAACAAGGTATGTACTGGTCCATGCTATTTACATACAAAATAATAAAATTATAATGCCTGAAACTGACGATGCAAAACAATTGGTCGAAGACGGCAGTTACTGTAATATAATAGCGTCAGCATTTCCGTAGCCTATTATTACAATGTCTCTTCCTTCAAACATAGGTGCATGGTTGAAGGAGCGGACATTGGGTGATGATTCACTACTGTAAAAATATTACGAAGTTTTGTCGAAATTATGATTTTTTTGTTATCAGTAACATAACATTGAGTTTTGGATTAGTCCCGGAATCGTGCACGGAGATCGAAAATGGTCAACACGACCTTTCGTGATAGGGAGGAAATCCGCATTCGAGTCCCGGTCCGGCACAAATTTTCATGTCTCCAGGATGCATAATACAGCTTATATCAAAGAAATCGTAATAATTTACATAGCTCACAAATGGCTCTACTATCAGTTTCCAATGCCATGGAGGTCAGAATACCCATTCCACACTTTTATAAGGAAAACCAGCATCCATCCTGTAGTGTTGGCAGAAGAGCCAACACCGTGTTACTAGAGGAGGCCGAAATGCACACGTTTTAACTCACGCAAGCTGGCGTGAGGAGGAAAGGACTATACTGACGCGAGGTCTGGAACATGACAAGGAATTAGAATTCAGAAAGCGGACGTACCTAGTTGATACTTTAATCCATTAATGATGAACGTCGCTCTCGACGGTACATGATTCACAATATTATCTGTTCAGATTATAGTAACTGAATATGGCGTCTTGCTAGGTCGTAGCAAATGACGTAGCTGAAGGCTATGCTAAACTGTCGTCTCTGCAAATGAGAGCGTCTGTAGTCAGTGAACCATCGCTAGCAAAGTCGGCTGTACAACTGGGGCGAGTGCTAGGGAGTCTCTCTAGACCTGCCGTGTGGCGGCGCTCGGTCTGCATTCACTGATAGTGGCGACACGCGGGTCCGACGTATACTAACGGACCGCGGCCGATTTAAAGGCTACCACCTAGCAAGTGTGGTGTCTGGCGGTGACACCACACATCCGAGGCTATAACTCCTTGTAAAGCGCGCATATTTTAGCATTTCTTCGAAGCCATGATTCCATGAGTGCGTTGGCTGACCACTTACGGGTTCTTTGTTCACAGTTGGCGCTCTCTCCATGCGCACTTCATCCTTTCCTTTGGCGCTCTTTCTGCCTCCCTGCCATAGGTATACTTCCCTCTAGATTTTCATAACCTATGATTACAGTTTTTTCTACGCTACATGTGGATCAATAAACTATATAACGATTTTAGTTTATCTTACGGTATAAACTAAGCAATTTTCCACATTCGGTAAAAAATCGTTATAGTTCTTTGAGTGGTGTATATAGACCAATGAACAATATAACAATATTCAGTTTACATTATAATTCAAGTGTCGGTCCACTTTCAGTAATAAATAATAAAATGAAAATAAATAGGTCGAAGTATAAACAAAATGAAGGTAGAACATTAGTTACAAAAAACTGAAAGTAAAAGTTGATATGACATGTTGGTATTGCAAGTTATTTGTAACATAGCAGTTCATCTTTAGGAGACTCCGCCCCAAACGAAATGTACACGATTAACATCTGAGATGTGGTACAAAAGAACACAAGGACTTTAAAAAATATATATAATTTATCAGAATCACCAAGAGCCTCTTATGAAATAAATCATCAATTACAAGTGGTTTTGATCATCTCATCAGTCTCTGGTATAACAAAAGTATTTACTACAACCTGTACAGCATTATTACTATGACGTTAGATAAAATGATCAACTTGTTATGCTGCTGGCTTCAATAGAAAAAACTACGTACAGTGCAATACAGGATATATATTGGTATCTCTGTAAAGTAAAATATTTTTGTAGACAGTGCATTGCATTTTAATATTGATTGTAGTAGCAGAAACTGTTTTTGTTTTTATTTGTGCCATACACTGTGCTGTAAATACTGTTGTGGTACACGGTGATAAGATCGTTGATCGGAATCGTTACTTAATGACGAATTTCTTCATTAGACGCTCTTGGAGTTTCTGGGATACTACATTTTATAAAGCTTACGAACTGTTTGGCATCAGCTGCACATTACGTATACTGAGACAGAGCTCGTAGTCTGAGATTTCTCGAGCCTTGTGTTTGCATACGGCAAGTGAAAAGCAAAGGTCGGCCACTAATCTGCGAGACTAGCTTCGGTCCTAAGTGACCCCGCAAGGTCCAAAGGCTGTGAACGCTAGGGTCTCTAGTTTGATGTATGTGCGGCGATTATGTGCCGTGCCGCCTGCTCGAGCACATTCAATTACCGTCGGCAAGAGCGATAGGGCGAGCTCTGTTTAATGAAGTCGACTCAGTTTACTTAATTAAGGCGACCCGGCCCTGGCTGCTCTCTCATCACAATGTCACACGGGGCCCTCCCCTCCGCTCCCGACCTCTCCCCTCCTCCTCCTCCCTCCCACCCTCCCCCTCCCTCTCTGCCTCCAACCACGTGCTGATTTGTAGTCTGGAGACCGACCTGGTGGGCCTAACTACTTGTGCAAACAGGGGCGGCGCAGCGGCGGCGCGGGACCGCTCGGCTTGCTTGCACTCCGACTGTTCCGTTCAGCATCCAGCTGTGCTATGATTTTCGCTGCGATTGTCGCATCCCGTTCCCTGCGTCTCTCCCGTCCCGGTGGTTACGAGCCGCCTACCTCGTTTGCCTTCTCCAGTTTCATTAGCGACAGCGAGTAAGCGGTAGCGCCGCGTCTGAATTGATTAATATCTGTTGCTGAGACTCCAAGTGGCACGTTGCGGCTAGCGCCGGGCTTGGAAATACAGGGTTCGCTTACGGTTCACAGCACGGTAGATGTTGTGTGAGCAGGAGTTGGAAGAGTTCAGAGGACTGTAAGATGTCTCGTTTCAGAATTACTAAAGCTCGTATCGGTGAGTAGCGAGTGCAGACAGAGACCTTGTTACTTCGTAACTGGGTGCTGGATTTCGCTGTGTCCTGATACGGATATGAACTCACTGACAAAACCAGTTTGATTCTATCAGTAGCAACGGACGCTTTGGTTAAGGTCAATGAGGGTAACCGTTGCCCACTGTATACTATGCTATGCTTTTTGGGAACATATTGTATGAATAATTACGTCTAAAACTACATCTACATAGTCACTCTGCAAATCACATTTAAGTGGTAGCAGAGGGTTCATCGAACCACCTTCACAGTTCTCTATTATTCCAATCTCGTATAGTGCACGGAAAGAACGAACACCTATATCTTTCCGTACAGCTGTGATTTCCCTTATTTCATCACGGTGATCCTTTCCCCCTATGTACGTCGGCGTCAACAAAATATTTTCACATTCGGAGGATAAAGTTGGTGATTGGAGTTTCGTGAGAAGATTCTGCCGCTACGAAAAATGCCTGTGTTTTAATGATGTCCATCCGAAACCCTGTATCATTTCAGTGATACTCTCTCCTCTAGTTCACGATAATACAAAACGTACTGCCCTCTTTTGGACTTTTTTGATGTACTTCGTCAATCCTGTATGGTAAGGATCCCACAACGCTCAGCAGTATTCTAAAAGAGGTCGGACAAGCTTAGTGTAGGCAGTCTCCTAAGCAGAACTGTTATATTTTCTAAGTGTCATGCGATTAAAATGCAGCCTTTGGTTATCCTTCTCCACAATATATTCTATGTGTTCCTTTCAATTTAACTTGTTCGTAATTGTAATTCCTAGGTATTTATTTGAATTTACGGCCTTTAGATTTGACTGATTTATCATGTAACTGAACTACAATTGCTTTTAGCACTCACGTGACTGACCTCACACTTTTAGTTATTTAGGGTTGATCGACAATTTTCGCACCCTACAGATATCTTTACTAAATCATTTGGTAATTTTTTTAATTTTCCGATTACTTTACTCGTCGATAAACGACATCTTCATCTGCAAACAACCTTAGATGGCTGCTCACATTGTCTCCCAAATCGTTTATATAGATAGAAAAAAAAAATCAAATGGCTCTGAGTACTATGGGACTTAACTGCTGAGGTCATCACTCCCATAGAACTTAGGACTTCTTAAACCTAACTAACCTAAGGACATCACACACATCCATGCCCGAGGCAGGATTCGAACCTGCGACCGCAGCGGTCGCGCGGTTCCAGACTGTAGCGCCTAGAACCGCTCGGCCGCCATGGCCGGCTTAGATAGGAAACAGCAAAGAGCCTATAACACTGCCTTGGGGAACGCCATAAATCACTTCTGTTTTACTCGATTACTTTCCGTCAATTGCTACGAACTGTGACCTCTCTCACAGTAAATTATGAATTCAGTCACATAAGAGAGACGATATTCCATAAGCACGTAATTTCACTACAAGTCGGTTGCTTGGTACAGTGTCAAAAGCCTTCCGGAAATCCAGAAATATGGAATCAATTTTAAATTCCTTGTCAAAAACACTCAACAATTTATGTGAGTAAAGAGGTAATTGTGTTTCACAAGAACGATGTTTTCTAAATGCGTGCTGACTATGTGTCAATAGACCGTTTTCTTCGAGGTAATTCATAATGTTCGAACACAATATATGTACCAGAACCTTGCCGCCTATCGACATTTATGATATGGGCCTTTAATCTAGTGGATTACTCCTACTAACTTTCTTGCCCCAGTCTTTGGGGGCAGATCTTTCGTAGAGCGAACGGTTGTATCTGATGGAGCTATTGCATCAACATACTCTGAAAGGAACCTAATAGGGATACAGTCTGGACCAGAAGATTTGCTTTTATTAAGTGATTTAAGTTGCTTCACTAGTCCGAGGATTTCTACTTCTAGCTGTTGGCAGCTGTTCTTGATTCGAATTCTGAAATATGTACTTCGTCTTCTTTTGTGAAGGCATTTGTGAAGGCTGTGTTTAGTAACTCTGCTTTGGCAGCACTGTCTTCGATAGTATATCCATTGCTATCGCGCAGAGAAGGCACTGATTGTGTCTTGTCGCCATCATACAATACATACGACCAGAATCTCTTTGGATTTTCTGCCAGGTTTCGAGACAAAGTTTTGTTGTGGAAACTGTTATAAGCATCTGGTATTGAAGTCCGCACTAAATTTCGAGCTTTTGTAAAAGATCTCCAATCTTGGTGACTTTGCGACTGTTTAAATGGCTCTGAGCACTATGAGACTTAACTTCTGAGGTCATCAGTCCCCTAGAACTTAGAACTACTTAAACCTAACTAACTTAAGGACATCACACACACCCATGCCCGAGGCAGGATTCGAACCTGCGACCGTAGCGGTCGCGCGGTTAAACACTGTAGCGCCTAGAACTGCTCGGCCACAACGGCCGGCGCAACTGTTTAAATTTGGCATGTTTTCTTCATCGTTTCTGCAACAGTGTTCCGACTCGTTTTGTGTACCAATGAGGGCCATCTCCGTCGTTTGTTAATTTATTTGGTATAAGTCTCTCAATTTCTGCCGATACTATTTCTTTCAATTCAAGCCACATCTGGTCTACACTTGTATTGTTAATTAGGAAGGAGTGGAGATTGTCTCTCAGGAAGGGATCAAGTGAATTTTTTTCTGCTTTTTTAGTACATATATTTTTCGTTTATTTTTGGAGGATTTGGGGCTTATGATATTCAGTCTCGCTACGACAACACTGTGTTCACTAATCCCTGTATCTCGTTATTAACTCAGGATTATTTTTTGCTAAGAGGTCAAGTATGTTTTCACAAGCATTTACTATTCGCGTGGGCTCATGAAATAACTGCTCGAAATAATTTCCAGATTACTGTTAATAGCAGGGTATGTGTTTTGAAAGCGGGTGTGCCAGCCCAAAACCGGTAACCACAACAGCTGAATGTTATATCAGTGCAACTGAGACGAACAAAATGAAAAATAAATTATCAAATTTCCTCAGTACTGAGCAGCTGCGGACCGACCATCCAGTAACAGCATGCCGCGATTACGCTAAAATCTCCTGCTAGCCATCCAGACACATTGTCCATAAGAAAAGGAAGACGACCGGTGGTAAAGTAGAGATCACAAACGGTGTGAGTACGAGTGTAATGTTGAAGGTTTCATACATTAGAAAACTAAGTCCTGCTTATACGTCAGTGCTATACTGGCTTCCTTTGTTCCCGTTGTAGTTCCGCAATAGTATCGAATCTGAGAACGGTTGTGCTGTTGTTGCTTCCTATTCCCCAACTCGTTCCCTCTAGTCGGCGTTCACAGTTGTGAGGCTAATCGTGACTTACAATGAGAATGGTATTTGAGTGCACTGTCTTATTAACTAGCACTTAGAAGGCGAAAACGGCCTATTGTCGGGGTCAGACGACCTCTAACGGTGTTGTCTTTTGTGAGAACTGAGGAGCGCTAAGACAAAAATGGAGTGATGCTGTGTATATGATGGCAGATGTGCTCCACCTGCTGAACAGTGACGTCTGGCGAAAATTCGAAGCCATAGTCGATGGTTCACACGAAAAGCATAAAAAGTTCGTCCAATCAAACAACAATCGTTGAATCCTTGTTTATTCCACACCAGCCGTAAAAAAACATACTTACTCCGTCAAACGAGAAACGGGCACGGAGAAAAGTCACTGTTACGTCTCTGTCACTTAAAACGTAAGCTGTATGTGTATTCTTCTGGTCTCCGTAACTTGAATTTACGACGTAATAGCGAATTGTGTAGTTTATCATTCATTACCGTAACTTTAACAAACACTGCTGTAAATTTATACTAAAAATTAACCACTATTCAGAGAGAATACTTCACCATCGTATATACGATATATCCATATATATATATATATATATATATATATATATATATATATATATATATATATAATTTCGTTTTGTAATGTGAACCTGGAGTCAGCCCAAATATATGTTGCTCATCATGTCATCCATACTACCAGTGTCAACGGAAAGCGTTAAAAGGAAAATGATTTTTAAACGGAAATTTATATATCTAGCCGGTGGATAGGACTCAAATTAGTTTGATGTATATTCGGTTTAGCTACACGTATGTACAGTGACAATGACGAGTTTCCAGTTATATGGGCAGTGGCAGAAACTCGCGAGTATCCGAGAATACTGAGACGGTGAGATCGATAGATAGATGTCGTGTGACTAGCGCCTACCGTCTTTCGATTTGACGCCACTTCGACGACTTGCGGGTCGATGGGGATGAAATTATGATGATTAGGACAACACGACACCCGGTTCCTGAGCGGAGAATATCTCCGACCCAGCCGGGAATCGAACCCGGGCCCTTAGGATTGCATTCGGTCGCGCTGACCACTCTGCTACCGGGGGCATACATACCGAAGATGATGTCAGAGGGCCGGCTGCCGAGTTTAAGGCTAGTATACAGAGCTCATATACTTTTCAAAGTAAACATCCTCGCTTATAACATAATCAATTTAGGTGAACACAGAATCTACTGTGTTTTCATATGAGGATACTTTGGACACACTAAACATTTATCTGTCCTCCCATTTACCAACAGAGAAGTGGGCCTGTAGGTCTAAATTACGGAAAATTTTAGCAATGGAAGATAATTTTGATCTCCTTCAAAAGCATTCAGCTGCAGTATATCTGTCGTAAATTGTCAGTCGAACAGCGTCGCATCTGGTAAAGTTTCTTGGTGACGTTGTATCACGAACGGAAGCTCTCGAATACAAATGCTCGGTGAGCTGGCACGTACGCTGTGGCCTCAGAGTGCGAGTTGTTCATCAGACGTCGGCATTCCCGGGACGGTGTCCCCTGCCTCCCTCCAGATCGTAAATGTGGGCGGCCCACTGCTGTCAAAACAACGGGGGTGTCCCCGAGGCGGCTTCTAAAACTGTCAGCGCCCACGCCAGTATTCCTGGCGTCTGGACGCCGGCAACGGGGCGTGTCTGTAGAGGTGCTAGCATTGCTGGTAGCCTCACTGGTCTCCCAGTACCAGATCTTGGACGGCACAAACCTAGTTTCCCCAGACTAATGCAACACAATTTGACTAAAGAGTAACTGGTGGTTGAGTAGAAGTGAATGATACCTAAATCCTTAAAGGAGAGGGCGGGAGAAAGGGGGGGAGGGGGAAACGTAGTCAAAAGAAGTAGAACCAGCACGACGGTAAAGAGGTCACAAACCACATTCTCGAGGACGATTGTGGTATGCCCTTGATACTTGCCGTCATCACCTTGTGCGTGCTTCGTGAGAACTTTCCTAGTGAATTCTCTTAGCGGATACACTGAACTGACTTTTAACCCCCCAAAGAAGGAAAAAAAAAACAACGGAGAATGCCAGTGAGAAAACAGCATCTTGTGGTGGGAATTCCAGATCGAAAATATTCAGTTTATCAAAATTTTACGTAAGCGGAATTTTACGCAATATTTTCCGGTCATAGATGCTTTGGGCCGCATGCGGGTGGCAGGTTGGGCACTCCTGGCCTACATTTATGCAACATTGATTTGTACTCATTGTTGTCTATTTGTCCAGGTGACTCTCTTAATTTGTAATGCCCTGTATTATACAATGTCAAAGACGAAATTATAGAAATAATCTTTAATCTGTGACTGATGATCCTTACACGTCATAAGACCTTCAGGCAGATCACATGTGTTTGTTCTTTCGTCACTGCATGCAGAAATGGAAGACAGCACGCTACACAACATATGCATGACTCTAACAGACAGAATGAGTTAGAATTCTGAAAAATTACTCGAATGTGTTGTTCGGCACTTATATTTGCATTTGATATATCACATCTAGATTTCGACAGGTTTCGTAATATCACGAAACAGTTCAAATTTTTAATTTTTTTTTAAATTTAATATTCAGTTTGTTAAATATCACAAAAACTTCCCTCAGTCTTTTTGTGTATCAGGACACATTCTGCACGTCTTGCAATGATATTTTCTTATGATACAGAAAATCTGAATGTACATAAAGTACAAGAAATCAGTTGATTAATAATGGAAATGCCTAGCTGCGTAAATATACAACGAAATTTCCGAAGTACATTAAAATATTAATGATCGCCTATATAATATTTTCAGTAGACTATTTCTCCTACAACTTATATTTATGAGACACTAGAAAACATTTAACTAGTTTAAGTTGTTTACAATGTAATATTATTACAGAGGGCACCTCAATACCATTCAAGAACGTTACATCCAATATTAACAAATTTAATAATAACTAAGAAACATACTTGAGGTTCAATTATAGTTTTGCATTGTTGATGTGAAAGTCGAGTCGTATGAATCTGAACGAGTGTTCAGTTTACTTTATTCAAACATATCTCATTGCTTATCAACTTGCGATGATTTCCGATTTTTATTGATAAATTCTCGTTCCACATGTCCAACACCTCATAAATTTTCAAACATTATTTCCATTTTCAAACATTATTTCCAAGTCCTGCGCTATTTTACTACCCGTGAAACAAGAGTTCAGTTAATGAATGCCGTTTCTGGAGTCAGTACTCTAAGGCATAAATTCGTTTCACGTCTGATTATTACGCCCACGCAGGAAATATTGGCTGTTAATGTCGAATGCATGATGCTAATTACATGAATAGGCCTCCACAGAGATACATAACTGCATCTGATATTTTCTTCTAAACTTGGGATAATGTTTCTTTCTTTCACTAATTAGTCTTTATTTTCGCTTTTCTGGAAGCGAACCACAGATTTACTTATTTAGTTTCTTGACAATGTGGGCAACGTTCTTTCGACAGTATACTTAAATAATAACCATTAGAAGTAGAAGAAAGATCGTACAGGAATCGCCTTTTACAATTAATCATGTTTCTCTGAACCAGTCATAAAATTAACAGAAATCTACATTGAACGAATAGCTACGTAAGCCGAGTTTCTCTCAGTCTATGAGTTAAAACGATTATCTATTTGAGTCTTTTTTTTTCTTCCACGGCGCCTTTCGAGGACTTATACCATTATCTTCATGAGTATCAGTGCCTTACGCTAGAATTTCCTTTCTGCACGCAGCTAATTGCCTGAGGTATTTTTTTCTCAATAAAAGTAAGCGATTGTGTCACTTATGCTTTGGAAGTATAACAGTATAATAGGATATAACAAAGCTACTAAAATGACATGGAAAATTATACTGGGGTGGCAAGCTATGATTGCGCACCATATTAGATTAATTATACATTAACAAACTTTTGAAAATTCTTGCATGAATTATTTTGACTATATTCTGATTTGTAGTTTAGCGTCGATCGACCAGAGATTCCTAATACACTGACAGAAAAGAAACTACAAAACCAAAAAATTATTAGTGTAGAGTAACGAAATTTCGGGAATATATTTGTCTAGGTAATATGTTCAAGTGATCAATATTGGAACATCGCTGGTTCATGTAAGCGCGAGACAAGCCATTGCAAATCTGAAATACTAATACATTAATGACCGGTGTAACCGCTAGAACGTTGAATGGAAGCACGCAAACGTCCATGGATTGTATTGTACTTGTGCCGTGTGTCAGTTTGTAGGATGGAGTTTCATGCCTGTTGTACCAGGTCGGTCAAACAGGGATGGTTAATCTGTTTGTGGATGATGCTGGTTTTATCCTCCGATGATATCCCATTTGTGATGGTGATAGAGCAGGCGAAGACAACATGTCGACACTCTGTAAGGCATGCTCATCTTGGATTATAACAGCAGTATGTGCTCGAGAGCTATTCTGTTGGGCAACAACCCTGGAATGTAGTTCATGAATTGAAGCACCCTGATTGGCTTACAAATTTGCAGTCAGGGTGTGTGCGATAACCAATAGAGTTCTATTGTTGTACGAAATCGCACCCACACCATAACTCCAGGTGTAGGTTCAATTTGTATAGCACGCAAACAGAATGAATGCAGGCCTCAACTGGACTCCTTGTAAGCAACACACGGCCGTCACTGGCACCGAAGCAGTGTTAGCATTAATCAGGAAACACAACAAACTTCCACCCTGCCCTCCAAAAAGGTCTCGCTTGACACCACTGAAGTCGCAGAGGGTAGTGGCTTTCTCTCGCTACAGGGCGTCTGGTTCGGAGCTGTCCTTGAACTAACAGATTTGTAACAGCTCGTTGTGTCACTGTGGTGCCACCCGACGCTCAAATTTTTTGCTGCAGATGCAGTGCGATGCACCACAGCCATACACCAACACGATAATCTTCCCTGACGGTAGCGCTCCTGGCCGACCGAAACCCGATCTTCCTGCGACAGTAAATTCTCACGACCACCGCTGCCAGCAATCACGTATAGTGGCTATGATCCTGTCAAGCCTTTTTGTAGTATCGCAAAAGGAACACGCAGCTTCTTGTAGCCCTATTACACGACCTCGTTCAAACTCAGTGAGGTGTTGATAATGGCGTGTTAGTCGCGCTGAAGGCATTCTTGAGTGACATCAGCTCACCAAGTTCAATCTCGAAGATAACTAACGCTTACGACCGTTGTGGTGCGAATTTAAAGCAAACCTGATTTGGATCGTAATAGTGGCCGAAACAAGTTTGTTGTGGACTTAAGTAATCAACAAGAAATAAACAATTTGCAGCTAATTTTGTCAGAAGTATATGGAAAATCGCTGTATTTGGAATGACCTCGGTGCTCTAATTTGCAGGAACATCTTGTAAACAGCTTTGCTACAATTTCAAAATGTTGGCGTTATTTTCGCATGGCCTAACTACCACGACTGATCCACAATAACTTACATGTAGCGGAATGAAGGTTAAGAAGGCTAAAGTAATGCATCGATTCACCTTGAATCTGAGAGACGCTGACAACTGTTTTAATTTCTCTTTTAGAACATAGCTATTCGCCGTTTCCAAAACACAGTTCAACATGGGCTGACTCGGTGAAAAGTTAAGTACGTTGTTGCAGTACTGTTGTAGTCAACGATGGAACGTCACACGTCTAATGCAATGTCCGAAAACAGGTCAGAATATTTGGTGCCGAATTTATTGTGGCATGTGGTATCTTCATCCTGCCTCTGGCTCTAGAATCTGTGACCAAATGTCGTTCTAACATCAGAATCTTACTTTACACCAAATTGATGAATGTCATATCAGTCACTTGCCTACGATTCATGTGGTTTTCGCTTCTCGTTCAACTTTATCTGCGTTGCATTTTTAATGGTGACACAGCAAATCACACTAATCCGTCTTTTTCTACAATAGAATCAGCGGTATCGCTCTTGAGACACTAGTTAGCTAACTTCTAATTATTTGGCCCAAGTACCATACGCATTCATAGGACTTTTAATATTGAATTCCAATATCAGCGCCAATAACGACACTATAGATATCAACATTGTTCGAACGGGGTGGTGTGCTGCAGTTTGATGTCGCGTCGGATTTCGTGCAGTCAGTCGTGGTTTATGCACGCCACGTTCGCTTTCATTAAACGGGAGGTCAGATAATCAGTTCCGGCGCACTATAACAGTCACACGATAATATAACTGTGGCCAACAGCTAAGTGCTGCGCGAACGAAACGGTGTCCGTGACGTGCCGTTTCATTCCATTAGTCCCCATCGGAGCATCGATTTTGTGACAGCGTCATGTCCCGCGTAGATGGCATCCACACAGAGAGCGACTATATCACTGCACATTTCCCGAAGCCCACCGCTCTGACAGGGCGTGTAATTTGTCACGCTATGAACTCGCCTTTCCGCTACCCTGGCCCGCTCGCGCGCTGCTCATTTTCTAAATGTGTTTCACTCCGCTATAAATCTAAGAGGGTTATCTGAAAGGTAAACATACAAGTGAACTAGAAATGGATTGAGAGATATTTTATCGGAGTTGGTGCTGCTACTGTTCCTTCTACTGCCTCCATGACATTCAAGAAATCAGTCGCCTGGTATGTTCATAATGTACGTTTGAAGATTCAGACATGATTGCGAAATAAAATTCCTTTACTTTACGTCTATTTTAGAAAGTCTATAATGACTATCTTCAGATCTGTTTTACGAAAACATGTCCTAATCTACTGGAGCCAGTCCGATATATTGTTCCCATGAGACAGCTGTTTTCTGTTGCTCAAAGTCTGGTTGACGTCGAGGGCATAAAGGATGCAGGTTCACGGAGGGATGATACTGTAACGTTTTCGAAATATTCAAATTAACCAAGGGAAAAATAAAATACATTAAATGGAACTCGTATACTTGTTCTTCTAGGTACGACAGGTGTGTGAAACATTGTACCACTTTTCTCAATATATTTTCATTTCTTCATCACAGAAACGCATTAGACATCTGGCTCTCACTTGCTCCTGATCAGTCTTCATATTTTATACATTGTTCTATACGACAAACAATTAAGAAGTCTTAAATTTAATACGTGTAAAACGCTAAGAATACCTATGACATAAATAGTGGAAACTCCAAAAATTGTACCAGAAGAAAAACAAACAGCTCATATTCGTTCACGAATAGCAGAACAACAAAGACTAATTAAAGACAGGCAATTTTAAACTCATGGCAGTGGCTGCATTGGACATTAAGGAAGAGGAGGGGTAAAGGAAGACGAACTTGATAAAGTACAAGTAATAAAGAGAGGGGGGAAAGTGTCGTGGCTGACAGAGGAACGAATACATAGAGATGTGTAATTGTGAGAGGATGGGAGCATTCGATTTGCTAAGAGAAGTTAACTTGCGATATACGCTAATTTCTAGAGAAAATGTTGTAAAGTTGTCTCAGGGAAGTGTTTCAGGCATTTCTTAAATGCAGCAGAGCATTCTACTGTGTGTAGAACAGCGGACCGCAGCATCAGGAACTCGTGTTGTGAATCGTCACAGCTATGACTCTACGTAAGAGATATTTTGTGTCCTGATTTAAACGAAATGTCAGCTACTTGATTTCTAACATGGAGAGCTGGATTACTTGCCCACTAAGTAGCCACAAAAGCAAACATGGCGGTTGGTAGGCACATACATTGGCTGGCCGCAGACTTCCTACTTAATCAGTCTCCAATTTTTCTTATGGGATCTAAACCTCACCAATCTACTGCTCTCATTTTATTAATGCAGCTTGTTCACTCCTGATCCGACTCTCCATTTGTTGACGTATCATGGTACGTATGTGTTACACGTAACATTCTCTACATTATGCGCACTAAATAATCTACTTGTGTGTCATCAACAGGTTTTATCTTTTGTTTCCGATTCCGGCACAGCATTAGTTAGTTTGTATACCGTTGCATGTTCCCAGCAGAACTCTCTCTCGGTTTTAAAAATTTTTGTAGAGTATATTCTTCGCCTATTATTTCTCTGAAAATTCGTTAAAGGACAGGGTCGCCGCAAAGTTAGTCAGTAGAGTGAATCATTATGTAGCATTTAGAACAGAGAATTTGACGTACCAGTTGTCGAAGTGCGTGATTTTATCTGGCATCACATGTGTTGGGACGTCATAATTTTAAAGTCAATTCTAAAAAACAAGTAAAACACACATCATTTTTCACATTTTTGCACATACTAACAAACATCTAATGCGAACATGTCTTTATTCATATGTAGTATTACTTACATTAAAACTGATATGCTACTTGTCGCAGTTAAAAATTATAAGCAAGCAGCAAACATGCAAACCAGCAGACAAGTATGTCTTCTCATTATACACATCATGATATAGCGTTCGTAATCGTATGTGGTGCTTAACACTCTCACAGAGCTCTCTTTCCTAACGAACTGACAAACATGTACCAAAAATTGAACTATATTATTACGTCTGCATATCATATCATAGCATACCATAGTTTTAACATGACATACACTCAAAACTTTTCCTTTTGACAGCAGTACTGTTAGCGACATTGACGTATAAGTAAAAAGATAGTACAATGTTTGGTATGTGATTGGGAATTGACTTTCATTAGTAAACAGATCTCTCTGTGAATGTTAAGCGCCATCAATAATTACGAACATAATACCACCGTATGTGTAATGCAGAAAATTATACGTTAGACAATGCATGTTTACTGCTTGCTTATTACTAATTAGTATACCTCTTGACATATTAACTTTCAGGTACGTTGTAGTGGATAGTATAACTGACAGATTTTCGCTACGTGTATATTACTATGTTTCATAAAACGAATTCATGATTTGTGTTTTCCTTGTTTAATAGAACTTGGTAATGGATTTATATCCGCCCGAAACACGCCGTGTAAAATAAATTGTAGCTTCACAACAGATAATATTATGCGGTAATAACGAAGTGAAATATTTAATGACAAATAATCATTTACATTTAGCGTTAGTGGCTACAGCAAATTTTACTTACAATGAAATGTTACATTACATCCTTCTATTACATTTTAGAAGTAGTTGTCGTGTGTAATTACACACAGAGATACCGAAAGCGTCGATTGCAAATTGTATAAAGACTATGAACAGTATGAAATCATATGTATTAAAGGAACGTATGAAGTTTCTCTCAATAATGAACAAAGATCTCTCATGTTCGGTCTGAATCAGTTTGCGTTTTGCATAAACGTCTTGCACCGATAGGAAGGGCCTGTACACGTGGAATATTCTCCTCAGTACTTGTTAGAACTGAACGGAGCGAGTTTTTAATAGTAGTGATGTAATTGCAAGGGAATCCACATCAAAATGATTTGTAGAGTGTGTGCTTAATTGTATAAGAGAATACCTGATCGCGATTGCCCTCCACAAGCACTGAAGCATCCTGTAAACAATCTCCCTCGTTCTTTTAGCCCCTTTTCCTCGTAAGGCCACTTGCGCTCCAAATGGGCTAATAAGCACCCGCATTAAAAATATTTTATAGCTTGGGGGACCATTTTCCGGTGGTAGTTTTTAGGAATTTTTTCCGCTAGCTGTCTAGCTGGAGGGGGGAAAAGAGGTCAATTGCCACATTTCTTTCGAATAAACCCGGCCGTACAAGGGCGTGCGTCTGCTGACATATTTCATACACTCCGTTTAATTACCACGCACATTCCACTGTCCGAATGCATTATCCCATAGCCAGCTGTGGCATATTTAATTCAACAAATATGCGCGTAACGCGAGTTGCGTGGAATTTCGGACACAGTGCAGCGTGTAATTACTTGTAGCACGAGTTACACGCACCCGGAGTTACTGTCCTGTTTGCTGATTAAAATAGGGGCGTTTTGTGAGGCTACTAACACTTATTTGTGCGTTGTTTGCCACATATATTGCGAGGAATACGTTTTGTTTTGAAACCCATGATACCCTCCTCAGAGACGGAAGTGATGCAAAAGCACTCAGAGCTAACAATGCCGCCAGTCACTGAACCTTACCAGCATAAAGGAAACTAATGGCTCCGGAATGAGAGTGTGCTAAAGATGTTCCGAAGCCACCTAGTGAAAACAGAATATGAGCCGAGGATAAATGAAAGAAAGACGAAAGTAATGAGAAGTATCAGAAATGAGAACAACGAGAGATTTAAAATCACGATTGGTGATCATGAAGTAGATGAAGTTCAGGAATTCTACTACGTAGGCCGCAAAATAACTAGCAATGGAAGGAGCAAAGAGGACATCAAAAGCAGACTAACTCTGCCTAAAAGGGCATTCCTGTCCAAGTGAAGTCTGCTAGTATCAAACATGGGCCTTAATTTGAGGGAAAAATTTCTGAGAACGTACGTTTGGAGTGCAGTATTGTGTGGTAGTGAAACATGGACTGTGGGAAAACCGGAACAGAATAGAATCGAAACATTTGAGACGTGGTGCTACAGACGAATGTTAATAATTATCTGGACAGATAAAGTATGGAATGAGGAGGTTCTGCCAGAATTGGAGAGGAATGTAATATATTGTGGGATACACTGACAAGGATGAGGGACAGGATGATACAACATCTGTTAAGACATTAGGGAATGACTTCCATGGTAATTGAGGGAGTTGTAGAGGGCACAAACTGTAGAGCAAGACAGAGACTGGAATATATCCAGCAAATAATTGAGGACGTAGGTTGGAAGCGCTACACTGAGATGAAGTTGTCACAGGAGAGGAATTCGTGGCGGGGCGTATCAAACCAGTCAGAAGACTGATGACGTAAAAAAAAAAAAAAAGTACACCCCCTGCGCAGACTGATTTGATGCTGCACTCCATGCTAGTTTACCTGGTGCAAGCCTCTTCATAACTATTGCAAACTATATCCAGTTGAACAACCTTAATGAATAATATTTTAGTTTATTATACAAACACTTCCAGCGGGCCGGGGTGGCCGAGCGGTTCTAGGCGCTACAGTCTGGAACCGCGCGACCACTACGGTCGCAGGTTCGAATCCTGCCTCGGGCATGGATGTGTGTGATGTCCTTAGGTTAGGTAGGTTAAAGTAGTTTTCTAGGGGACTGATGACCTTAGAAATTAAGTCCCATAGTGCTAAGAGCCAAACACTTCCCTCCTTTACACAACTAACTATAGCTAGAGTGTCGAAACACATATCCCTTCTTGTGTACATAACCTTCTTACTCCCTAATTCGGTGCCGGGCGTCCTCAATGGTTCGTAGATCTATCCACCTAATTATAATTATTCCATAAAAGCCAACGAGTGTTGGTGGTGCAGTGATTAGCACACTGGACCCATATTCGAGAGGATGACGTTCAAATACCCGTCCAGTCATTCGCGTTTAGCTTCTACGTGATATCGCAACATAGCTTAAGGTTAATGGCAGGATGGTTTCTTTGATAAGGGTGCGGTCGATTTCGTTCCCCATTCCTTCACTAATCCGAGATTCTGCTCCGTCTCTAATGACCTCGTCGTCGATTGGGCATTCAACTCCAATCCTACTTCCGTCCTTCCTTCTGTTAAACCACATTCCAAAAACTTCTACCTTCTTTGAAATTTTTATCGACCATTTTCACATCCGTAGAGACTATGCTCCATGTACCTTCAGAAGGAACAATAACTCTTAACTTTATATTCTGTGATTACAAAATTCAATTTTTCATAAATTATTTTCTTCGTGTAGCGAGTCTACATATTACATCCTACTTACTTTGGCCATAATAAATTCTTTTCTTCCGTTCCCGATCAATGAAACTCTTCTACTGTTTTTATTCTTTCATTTCCTATCTTCCCAACATGGCCTGGTGTAATTCAGTTACCCTTTAACATATTCAGTTATTCTTTGAGATTTGTTAATGTTTGGCTGATAACCTCATTTTAAGAATTATGTGTTCATTTCAACTCATCTTCTAAGTCAAGCCTGACATAATTGCAATCATCAAAATCTTAATTTCTTTTCCTTGAACTTAAACTTTCTTTCTTTATTTTTTTTTAATATTACTGCTTGGTTACCTTTAACCTCAGTTTCACCAACTTCTTTCCATAGTACTTTTTACTACTGTCTTCCCTTTATAAAGCACTCCATATTCCTTCTGCATTTCTGCCTTTCGTTGTATCCTCAGTGCTGCCTATCCATATGAGCTTTTGAAAATGATGAAGCTACATGTATTTTCTCAAATGCTCTTTACATTTTCCTGCATGTGATACCCACATTTTCACAATCACGCATGCTTCGCAGTGGTTTTTCTCTGGTAACTCTAAATTCGGAATTTTGCACTTGCTTTCAGTCTCACATTTTGGGTATCTGTATTCTGTTTTTGTTTCTTCATTTGCTACATCATTATATTTCATCCTTTAATGAATTAAATTTCACTTCTAGAATGTTATCCAAGGGCTCCAAATTGCCTACTTTCTTTCTCATGCCTCTGCGGCCTCCCATGGCCTGAACACTTTGTCGTACAAGTTTTGCAGTTGACTTGCGTCGATTTTCAAGTTATTTACCTTCGGCGGAATTCGTTTCAACACTTCTGGAACACGGAAAGTATTTCATCAGATGTGATTTTATTATCAGTTGGCGACTTGTCACTTACTGCATTTTCCAGACTGGTAAGACTGTTTAATTTATGGTTCAAAATTATTTATAGCTTTTGTGCTACGACACCCTGCATTTGTCACTTACTAAACCATTTCTTGGCTTCTGATCTGAGATTCGGTTTAAATTTCCTACGGTATTTTATCAGTAGCTCCTATGGTTTTCCCATCTAGAGCATGTGGTTCCTGACATGCTTCTGTAAACATTATAGTACTATTGGGCAAGAGATCTTGCGTATTTTTTGTTTGTTTGTTTGTTTATTAGTACCTTTAAGGAAGTCACAACATATCCATCACTTCCTTTCGTCTTCACTGTGAATTCGGTTTTCCGTCTGTGTGCACGATTTTACTCATTTACCTTTCTACAGAAAAGTCTTGCTATACGTGCGTCCATTCGTGTTCTTGGCTGGGGATTGTGATTTCTGCACTGGGACAGGTTATTCTGAATTAGAGGTAGTCGTCAGTTTCTGACGTAGTTAATGTTTCATTAGTCACTGTTACTCCTGCCTTTTTATACACACAGCTATTTCGTTTTTTACGTTAGTTCACCAGGGCCTGAATAATTTCTATCCATAATCAATGCTTCGAGTTTATCGGTGTAGCAGCAGTTGATACTCTGCTATGCTTTGACTGCACATTTTCTTCCTTTTTTGTGGTGGCTTAATATCGGCAATAATTATTTTGGACGCCAGTGTAATTTCTGTATATGAGTGCTGCTGACGCGATAGTTTTGCTAAGTGCTCACGGTAGTTCATAAGCAAAATGAGTCACACAATGCAGAATATACGTATGAAAAGGGACAGTTCATTCCAGACATGAAATTCTGACGCCCATTTCTGTATTTGCAAATGGTTAAAATGGTTCTAAGCACTATGGGACTTAACATTTGAGGTCATCGGTCCCGTAGACTTAGAACTACTTAAACCTAACCAACCTAAGGACATCACACACATACATGCCCAGGCAGGATTCGAACTTGCTACCGCAGCAGCAGCGCGGTTCCAGACTGAAGTGCTTAGAACCGCCCGGCCACACGGGCCGCCTATGTATTTGCAAATTATTTTTTGTGCTATGTAACATCTCAGTTAATATGGCACACCAACATATGATACGTCAAAACAAATGCATACTGTTTCCTGCGGGGAGCAGAAACGATGCAAGCGGAACGGAATGACGTACGGCTGAGCGATATCATTACTTCGAAGAAAAGAAGGCCATTTGCTCAGCTAAATGTACTGTGAGGATATTGATTTGACGTGTAGAGCTCTCTGAACGAGTTGACTCACGTAGCTATCAAGACAACGGATTTCCGGGAAAATAAAGAAGAAATCTCGATTGATTTCACGGCACCCTATTTCACGCGTCACCTGCGATGGAACAGCAGCATCGCAAGCACTGCACTTTGTCTATATACGTCACGAGAGACACGCCTTACTAGGGCAGCCAACATTAACGTGGAATCTCACTCTTCGGACGATACCAAAATTACCATCGCTTTTTCCTCGAGTATTAAAAAATTTAAGTATGTGTATTCCCAACAGGCCCTCCATACCTTTGCAATTCGGTGTCGTTTCCGTCCGATCCTGTGACTTTTCTATTTTTGGGTTTGCTTTAAGACCCCCTGTAGCTGTGTCTTTTGGAAGTATTGCTTGTATCCACTACACAACTCTAGTAGTAGTGAGTCCAAGTTGCTTTGCCAATTACATTCAGCTGAGCATTACCTTTTTCTCTTACAGAAACGTGTTTCGTGATTTTCATGCTGATTCCTCCATTCTGCGAATCTCGCGTTCCATGTCATTTGTTGATTCTTCCCAAGACTACTCATAGGCTTTTTGGATTGTCTCCTTCAGTTGTTGAGCTTTACCTTGTACCTAGTTTTATCTGTCTTACTTTGTAAGCCTTTGGAGTATACTTTTAGTTTCTTGTCTTTACTAGTATTTCGTCTTCTTCGTTCTGTATCTTCAGATCCCTCCGATTTCTTCATTTTTTTTCTTAGGCCTCCATTACTGGTTTTCTCATAGGTCCTCTTTCTATTAGCTGTTGGTTTCATCAGCTTCCACGCGGTGTGTTACATAATGATGTGCCGGCTGGAGTGGCCGAGCGGTTCTAGGCGCTACAGTCTGGAACCGCGTGACCGCTACGGTCGCAGGTTCGTATCCTGCCTCGGGCATAAATGTGTGTGATGTCCTTAGGTTAGTTAGGTTTAAGTAGTTCTAAGTTCTAGGGGACTGATGACCTCAGAAGTTAAGTCCCATAGTGTTCAGAGCCATTTGAACCAATTTTTGAACATAATGATTTAGTCATCTCTGATAGATGTCCGCCACGGTAGCTGAGTGGTCAGCGAGACAGAATGTCAATCCTAAGGGCCTGGTTCGCTATCCGGTAGGGTCGGAGATTTTCTCCGCTCAGGGACTGGGAGTTGTGTTGTTCTAATCATCATCATTTCATCCCCATAGACGCACAAGTCGCCGAAGTGGCGTCAAATCGATAGACTTGCACCCAGCGGATGGTCTACCCCACGGGAGGCCCTAGTCACACGACATTTACATTTTATTTATCCCTGACAGATATGTTTCATACTTTGTTTCATTGTTCTGTAGTGTAATAATCATCCTCAGTGGTTTGAGTTAAGAGCTGATATCGCTTTTCCATAGACTCCAACGTCTTGCACAAAGAAGATTGGATTTCGAAAAACCGTAAAGTAATGTGCTTTCCACCTACTACTTCTTGACAGCCCGTGGATGTTTATGAATATATTTTTGAAGAAGCTGTTATCTCCAGATAATTGCAAGTTGCGAAGGTTCTTAACTTTTGTACCTAGCTGATCGTGGTTTTCCACAAATTTTCGAATTAAATCTCTCATTGGTGACTTTCCTATTCGATCCTTAGATCACCATACTTAATCGGGTAATCTTTTGTTGTTCGCTTGTTATGAATGTTCTCAGAAAGTCAGAGTTTCTTCTTTCTTATTTGTTGCAGGTAACATGAATGCAACTTGCTGATAGCTCTTTTAACATCTGCAAACCAAATCTGCTCACAAAGAGCAACGCACTTGACGTCCAGGCCTATCATATGGCGTTTAGATGATTTCCATACATTTTAGGTGAATGCTAAAGTTTTTTTCCCATCCCGGCAGCTGAAACAAGCAAAAAAATATAAAAACATAGGTAACATAGTTTGCACTCTGTAAATCTCTGTCTTCCCTATAGATTAGGGAAGGGGTGGGGGTGGGGGAAAGGAAATTGGAGCCTCAATAGGTTCAGAGGTTCAGGGAATACTGAAAGGATGAAATTATTGTAGGTTAGCAGTATAAATTGCTACCGTAAATCTCACAAGGCAACAAGTTCGCTAGAAGCTCTAACAACATCGAAGCGTTGACAGTACACAATTGGAAAGGGTAAATATCAAGTTAAAGTCATAGCTTAAACGGAGGTCTTAGAAATATTAGCAGCAGTAAATGTATTAAAAAAGGCATGCAAAGCAGAAAATTGGAAGTTTAAGACTCCTTTCGACGTCCTCCAGCGAAAAATTGAACACTGACTGTACCAACCCTAAATCCATCGGCGGCCCCCTTTCCCCACGAGGATCCGTTCCTGGCTGTGTGATTCACGGCGTCCCAGCTATATCACGCCCCCCCCCCCCCCCTCACTATTCGCCACCATCATCGCTGAACCGAGAGTTCTCTCTTCTGTTTTAACTTCCGAGGGATGTACGCGTCAGTCACTTCAGAGTGACAGAATAAGCAGACCTTAAGGCGCTGGTATTGTCGGAGGATGAATTGCGCGCTACGCTGACGAGCCGCCTGAAATGGATTCATTCTCCAGTACCCAGTGAGGAAACGAATTATTCGTATTTGTTGTGGACAGTTCTAAAATAATCTCAGCTAGCGAAATCTTCGTATCATTCGCTAGTATATCCAACTTTTCAAGCTCACGTCCCAAAGCAGACATAAAAATTATTTGCAGTTGTGTTTTTTCCACAGTAAATCTTGGTTTCGTCACTGAAATCGACAAACAGCAGAATGTCTAATACGTTGCCTTATAAATGTTTTCAAAAGACTTTTGGAGACATCAGGTGTTCACATAAATTAAAAGTTTCTGGTTATAAAAGGGACAAATTTCATGCAGTTATTGTCGTATACTGGGCGTCAGATGGCTGTAATTTGACTGTTTTGATAAGGTTTTCGCGTATGGAGAGGTACACTTTTGGGTATAATGCACAGATGTAAACAATCTGTTCAATAAATATGGAAAAATCCACTCCATACTTCTTATAAAATTCTTGGCAAACATTGATATTATTATTTGTTATCTTATAACTGAAATCATTGTCGTAATTTTTTGCCGTTTCCTGAACTGCAATAGCATTCATATACCAAGTGCACTTATTACTAGTCATTTTTATTGTTAACCTAACTCCCGTGGTCTGGGGGTCGCGTCTTTGATCAGAAATCTAAACGTTGTCAGTCCCCGATTCGAACCAGGCTGCAGCTTGAATTCTGAATAAAAATCACCAGCATAGGCGGCCGAAGATTTCCGGCATAAGACGTCGCCCTCATTCTGCCACTGCCAACGCCCTTGTCAAAGGGGACGGAGGAGACGAGGTTCAGGGCAAACACTTGGGTCTGGGCTGGGAAACTGTCCCTAAAGGCTGAAGAATCAGCATGAGGACGCAGGAAGCAATGGAAACTACTTCATTAAAGACATGTGGCCTGTAACTGAAAAAGAGCCATGACGATCTCTCCATTAGCAAGAGATTCCGGAATTCGAATTTCTGGGAGGGAAGTTCAAATGGTTCAAATGGCTCTGAGCACTATTGGACTTACCTTCTAGGGTCATCAGTCCCCTAGAACTTTAGAACTACTTAAACCTAACTAACCTAAGAACATCACACACATCCATGCCCGAGGCAGGATTCGAATCTGCGAGCGTTGCGGTCGCGCGGTTCCAGACTGTAGCGCCTAGAACCTCTCGGCCACTCTGGCCGGCGGGAAGGGAGTGTCAAAGGGGAGGTTACCATAAGAAAAGGATTGAATAACCGAGGAAAGGATTCTGTGGCGTAATTGAAAGTCTAGTGGATAGAGCTAAAAGGATTTGTGCGCCGGAAAACTTGGACGCCGAGTCAAAACACCTAAGCAGGTTTTTGAGAAGAATGGGTGGTCTACTAAGGAAATAGATAGAGTTTTGTGGCCAAACAACAGGAGGCCTAGGGACAACAATAGGACACAGCGATGGAAGAAGACGGTTTCTCTACCCTTCATCAAAAAATAACGGATCAAATCGGCAAGATTTTAAGAAAACATAATGCTCGACCGATTTTCAGACCAACTAAGAAAATAGACCAAGTGCTTCGTTCCGTTAAAGATAAACGTCCCCCCTATCTGCAAGTGGTCTATAAAAGATACCGTGTACATCTGGTAGGTATGTGAATACACGCTTGAAGGAACATAGCCGGCCGGAGTGGCCGAGCGGTTAAAGGCGCTACAGTCTGGAACCGCACGACCGCTACGGTTGCAGGTTCGAATCCTGCCTCGGGCATGGATGTGTGTGATGTCCTTAGGTTATTTAGGCTTAAGTAGTTCTACGATCTAGGGGACTTATGACCACAGCAGTTGAGTCCCATAGTGCTCAGAGTCATTTGAACCATTTTTGAAGGAACATAAAAGTCTTTGCCGACTAGGGAAAACAGACAAGTCCGCCGCGGCGGAACATGCTCTTCAGTCGGGTGATCAAGTGGTGAAATTTTCGGAAACTGAAGTTTTATGTACTATGACGAACTATTATCCACGTTTATATAAAGAAACCATCGAAATATATAAACATGGGGTTAATTTTTAAAGAAAAGAAGAAACTATGAAGCTCAGCGATATATGGGCAGTGGCGCTACAGAATCGATATGTTATTATCTTTGACGTACTATGATCGATAGTTATATTTCATCCGTGACAAGGTTTATCTCTGGTATCACGTGAAATCCAGACCACGCCCACTTTCCACGGTATTCAGGCCGTTCTTCGACGTCCTACTCGTGAGTCAGTAAGACTCAGCACAACCAGGAGCACCGAAGATGTCCTATGTAGCTTTGGAAGAAACGTTCCATGGACCACGGCCATACAACCCGGAAGAATTCTCAGCAGATGAAACATCCGGTCTTGAAAGCCTTCATTGTATGAATGGATTCTGTCCTACTAGCCATTCCGTGGAAAGGTGGAAGTTTAAACGTTGAAAGGAAGCTAGAAAATCTGACAAGGGAAATGTAAAAGCTCAGTATGGGTACAGTGGGGGTCAGCGAGGTGAAATGGAAAGGTGACAAATATTTCACGTCAGTAGAACGGTAGCAGGATTCGTTATCAATAGGGAGGTATGGCGGGGAGTGAATTATTGTGAACAGTTCAGTGATAAGATTGCTCTCATCAGAATCGACAGAAAACCAAAGCCGACAACGACAGTTCGGGTTTATCTCCCGACTTCGGAAGCTGAGGATTAAGAGATAAAGTATACGGCGAAAGGAAAATACAATACTTAAAGGGAAATGAATGTCTAGTAGCTCAGAGGGATTGGAATGCAGTTGTAGGGAAAGGAGTAGAATAAAAGATTAAGGTAGAATATAGGGTTGGTACTAAGAATGAGAGACAAGAAAGACTAACTGAGTTGTGTAATAAATTTCAGGAAGCAATAGCGAATACTCCGTTCAAGAGTCACAAGAGGAAGAGGTGTTCTTGGAAAAGGCCGGAAGACAGGGAAAGATTTCACTTAAGTTACATCATGGTGAGGCTGAGATTCCTAAATCAGATACTGGATAGTAAGCGGTACACAGGATCAGATTTTTTAGTAGTGATGAAGAGTAGGTTGAACACATTAGTCAGGAAGAATCAATATTCAAAAAAGTGGCAGACGGAAGTACAAAGGAATAACGTTATACGCTTGATGTTCCTAAGGCTACACACACTGCGATAAGCAGTAGTTCAGTAATGCAGTTCAGTTGAACACGAATGTACGTCTCTAAAATAGGCCATTACAGTTGTTGGAAAGAAATCATAGGTACAAAAAGCGTAAATGCGAAGAAACCTTGGGTAACAGGAGAAACACTTCAGTTGATCGTTAAAACAAGGAAAGTACAAAAATGAAATAAATCGGAAGGTCTGGGAAACTAAGGCAAAATGGCTGCATGAAGAATTTAAAGAAGACGAAAAAGAAATCATTGTGGTAGGACTGACTCGGCGTTTAGAAATGTCAAAACAACCTTCGAAATTATAAGCGTGGGTGGTAACGTAAAGAGTGCAATGGTAACTCCACTGTTAAATGCAAAGGAGAAAGCAGATAGGTTCTCTGTGTGGAGAAAGACTTGTGTGATGTGATAGAAAACGAAATATGAGTCAATATGGAAGAGGCAGGGGTGCCAATATTAGAATCAGAATTTAAACAACCTTTGGAAGACTTAAGATCAAGTAACGTGGAAGGGATAGATAACATACCATCAGAATTTCTAAAATCATTGGGGAACGTGGCAACAAAACGGCTACTAACGTTGGTTTCTTTGGAAGTATATGACTAGCAATGTATCATCTGACTCTCGGAAAAACATCATCCACACAATTTAGAAGACTGCACGGTCTGACAAGTGCGTGAATTATTGCAAATCAGCTTAAGAGGTCATGCATCCAAGTAGCTGACAAGAATAACATACAGGGTGGTTCTCGGAAAGGTAAAGGCACCAGAGAGGCAGTTCTGACGTTGCCGTTGAAAATGTAAGCAAGAGTAATGAAAAATCAAGAGACATTTATAGGATTTGTCCAGCTGGAGAAAGTGTTCGAGAACATCAAATGGTGCAGGATGTCCGCATTTCTAAGAAGAAAACGGGTAAGCTAGAGAAAGATTAAAAAGGTTGTAAGATAGGTATGGAGTCCTACACCCCTAGTGTCAATCTGTACATGGGAAAAGAATGGTTCAAGAGTGGAACTGAAATTCAAGGTGAATGGATATCAATGATAATATGTGATGATGGCATTGCTATTTTCAGAATAAATCAAAGAAAGAACAATGTAATAAGAAGGATGAAAAATGAGAACAATGATTAACTTAACATCAGGATTGATGGCAACGTAGTAGATGAAGTTAAGGAGTTTTGCTACCTAGCAAGGAGCACGGAGGACATGAAAGCAGACTTGCAATGGCCAAAAGGGCATTTTTGGCCGAAAGAAGTCTACTATATCAGGAAAAGGCCTTATTTTGAAGAAGAAATTTCTGAGAACATATGTCTAGAGTACAGCACTGTATGGTAGTGAAGCATGGACTGTGGGAAAACCAGAACAGAAGAAAATAGAAGCATTTGAGATGTGACTCTACCGATGAATGTTGAAAATTAGATGGACTGATAAGGTAAGGAATGAGGAGATTCTGTGCAGGTTCGGAAAGGAAAGGGAATATTTGTGAAATACTTGGAAGAAAAAGGAACAGGATGATAGGACATATGAGGGAATGACTTCCATGGTACTAGAGGGAGCTGTAGAGGACAAAAACTGTAGAGGCAGACAGAGAATGGAATACATCCAGCAGATAATTGAGGACGTAGGTTGCACGTAATATGTAATCGAGTAACAATTCATAGATTCATATCACTTGCATGCACAGTTGTAATTATGATGAGGTATCTAAGATATGAGATGGTGCTTACAATACGCGTGGCCCACTGACACAAGAAACGAGAAAAAGCACACTGATTTGAGTAGTGTGTCCATGACTTGGAGCTGTACAGTCCATGCGGCACAGAAAAGGAGGAAGAATACACGAGAAAATGGAGAAGAAAACCCTATCCACGCATCCGTAAAAGTAAGAAGACATGTTACACCAGAACTACTAGCCAGACGTTCACAGGAAACCCACCAGAGAGTGTCTCCATCACAGGGGGGACCACGAGTTTCGAACAACGTCAAGTATTTTAGATCGAATTTTGTATAAACGACGGCAATTAATGTAGACATATTGGTATTGGTAGGGTGCAGAATTCCTATTGTGATCTGCCGAAGAAACAGTTTCAGTTGTTTACTAAGAAAACAGATACATGTATTTCTCTCTCACCCAGGATTTCACATGTGAAATGGAGAATCCGGTATCAGATTCACAACAAGGTTCATTCGATTAGTTTTGATGTAGTACAAGGAGACGGAACACATTTACTGATTCCGCCTCAGAGGAAAAGCAGTTCTGATGAACTCGTGATCACACGTGGTGGCCATAAAAGAAAACTACTATCTTTCGCAGAGACCCATAATATTCAACTAAATATTGAAAGTAAACCGGTTGTTAAATAAATTCCGAAAGCACATGAAACTGAAATTTGCAGGGCAAGCAGATGGCTGTGAGTTAACACCACGTGGGATGTCTCTCAAGGAAACAAGTCTTTAAAACAGAGCATTCCTGATCAAACTAGACAGATGTAAGGAGAAGTAACATTCAGAACGGTTACAGTACAAGTTGATATTCTCGTGTAAAGAGAGCTACCGAGAGGCTCACAAGGAATAAAGCCTGGGGAAGGATTCAGACCAGCATGTATTAGCTCTGAATGTCCCTCCACATTACATATTCCTCGGATGTAACCACTGCGCGGAACAATCGCTGCATCGAATTTGACACCACATTGAGTTGCCACCTGAGACAGACGGGTTACGCCTCAGCATACATCATTCACGCTTCGCGTAGCACCACATACATGTTGGACCACATGCTGGAAGTGATGTAACCCGGTCACAGCAGCTGCCTATGATAAATGTTGTGAAAAGCAACACATAACGTACGCCAGGCCCGTCTTACACTGTTTCTACAGGTACACTTTCCACAGTTATCGGTAGATATGGAACATGTAATAAGTTTTCTGCAGACTTCTCTAGTTACAACACACTATAAAAAATCCATTTTCCTCGGTCTTCTAGTTTTAAAGCTAATGGCAACTAAAGGGAAAAAACAGTTCTGACATAAATTAAGATAAGGAAAGGCATCAGTCAGTCATTAATCAGAGTTCAAATGTCATCTCAGCCACCGATACACAGTAAAAATACTAAAATACACTCGTTTGGCAGGCCACGTCTTCAGCATGAGAACTATAGCACACTAATCTCTAAAAGTGACAAAGATAAAATATAAATAAGGTCAATAAAATAACGTGGGCATCCTCTTTGCAGTCGTGTCTTCTTAACACTACAATGGTGGTGTATTTACTTCTTCCGCTATTTTGTCTAAGACTGACATAGTGAGACCGTGGCTGTGTACAAGTAATATAGGTTGTTTATTTCTAAGAATCAACCTACATTAATATTTACTTACTTGTTTCAACAAAGAAATACGTTACAAATTTTTGTTGCTAACGCTACCAAGTTTCCTGAACTGTAGATCTTCGTTTATTAACTATTTGTACAACCTAGGAGACATATCAATATGTTTGGTCCATATTGTGTGTGTGTGGTTTGAGGTTTACGGGCGCTAAACAGCGTGGTCATCAGCGCCCAAAAGGTCCATATTACTCTCTAATATGTTTTACACGTGGATTTCTATAGCTTTTCACTCAAGTCACTGGAATGTGCTGGACGCACTTAGCACAGATGATCTTTCATTTTACGCGCTCATTTTTCGCACGTGGCTTTGTGGCACTTTACACAGTTTCCGCTGGTATGGCACTTCCCCCGCTTTCTACGTGATTTTAGTCCCGTATCATCTTCCTTTGCCTGATGTTCTTGCTCTCTAGCTCGGTTGACTTCTTTCACCAACTGGAGTATGAACTACTTCCTTTCCATTTTCTTCTTCGGCACTATGTTGTAGACAACGATGCATTTATTGTCGCCATTTCCGAGATGTTGTAGGAGACATGTATTGGGCATCTACTACATGCAAACTTTGTAGTACATTTGCTGGTCATTTGATCAACCACGTCCACCCCGTACTTTGTTACATTATGGATTGTTATGGTTTCAGTTTGTTCTTCCCTTCCTTGCTTATTGCTACATCATCATGCAATGTACTCACAAGAATGACATTTTTATTCTTCTGCCTTTCGTATCGAGTCATGGTGCAGTCTGTGTTGCTACTTTGGTGCAGGATTGCGGTGGAGTGTATTTCAGCATTGGGCTTCGTTAATTTCTCGTGGATATTTCGATGGATCTTGTTCATCGTAAGATCTAAGAAGTTTTCTTGTCTTTGAGTTTCTTAGCAAATTACAGATACGTAAAGAAGTTGTCTGTTTTCATATTTATTCCTCTACTTGCGTCTTCTTTGCCGACGTATGGAAAAGCAGCGTTACATCGACAGCCAAACAGAATTTCAGATAGTATTTGTCTCGTCTGTTGGACATGAATTGAGTGAATCTGTATCTTGTTATGTTTGGTAATAGTTGCTCGTCAATGGTTATTTTTTCTCCAGGACAGTAAGAAGGAATACTTTTTCAATGAACTTTCGCAAAATTTTTGATACAAGAGTGAATTTTTTGGATGCCAGGAGTTCAGCTCGGCTTGATTTTTCATCGAAACGGAGAAATCTGAGACGCTCCTGAAATCTATGCCTTGACACAATGGTCTTGATAAAAGAGTGTGACGAGTAAACATTTACACAATAACTTTTGTACAAATGACACCACGAGCTTACCTGATTGCTATTGGTATCTCTAGTTCCTCAGGTGAGACAGTCTAGTCGTTGTTTTTTTGGTGCTTCCGAGCGTTTAATTCACGAGACTACACTGCTTCGTCAAAAGTAAGACGGAAGGCACTGGTGACGCAGTCGCCTAGTCGATGGCAGGCATAAGCACTGGGACCTCTTCTGTCCTTCAGAACATTCACGGCAGACCTACTTCCTAAAGATGAAAAATTGGCAAACAACGCTCCTAGCCTACCAACCATCCTTGCAGACGCTTCCAACTGTGCCTTTACATGAGTACATGTTCCAATAGTTTTACGCACGATCAAAATTTTCTTTTACTGCAACGTGCCCTCAGCCGGATGCATAACAGACGTGCATACCGCTGTTGAAAATCGTTGAATCGGTTCACAAACAAAATGTTGTTAAAGGGAGAGATATGGTCAGAGTTTTTCATAATATTCCACAAGCCTAAATCACGTATTATGAGATCTGGCGACCTTTTTATGTAATAGTGGAATGTGAAACCAGTAGGCCTCTTCCAGCTGGTCTGGACGGGGCAGTTCATATGTAAGAAACGATCTCGTATGTGGCATTGCGATGTTACTCCGTCATGTTGAAACTTGAAATTGCGGGCATGTTGTCCCATTTCTGTAATGAGCGAGCGAACTAGCTGCCAGAGAGATTTCCACCAGAAGTCACATTAAGCAGCAACTTAGAACTGGCGCCAAAATGAGCTTATATATTAGGACCAAACGTTCTTTCATGTCGAAGATGCATGGGGTGGACATAAATATGGAAACACCGAAACTTAATATATTACCATACCTGATCCAAACCCGTTATCTTTCAGAAGAGCTTATTCTCAGACCCTTAAAGGATAAACACAGGTCTTGTGTGGTTTTTAAATAAATGTTATACCCTTGTCCTCGAAAAATAGAGGTAAGTTCACGTAACGATGATGAAGGTGGATGGCGATTACGTGCCCTTCTTTCCAAAGTGGGTTACAAAGGCTCAATAATAATGAGATCACGTGACTATGATGGTCAGGGAAGACACATGCTCGTGCTAACGAAGCCACTCCTGAAGTATGCGAGTTTTGTGAATAGAGGCCCTGTTGTCTTGAAACACAGCGTAACAAACATTCTGCAATGGTGTGGATTTGATCAGCCAAAATGGTGACATGACCAGTCAAAATGGTCACATAATCCTTGGTAGCGCTTCGATCATACACAGTAACCTATGATTTTCAGGGAAGATGTGATACTTCATCCCCGTGCTCACAAAGCCAGTCCTGAACTATGTGAGTCGTCTCAACAGAGGCCCTATTGTCTTGGAACACAGCCTAACGATTAGGGAACAAACATTGTATCATGGCGTGGACATGATAAGCCAAAATAGTCACATAATCCTTCGTAGTTAGTGTGAAATAAGACTAGTCCGACCATATGACTTCCTTCTGTTGCTACATAGTCGAAGTTTCATTGTTTCAGCACCACGTTTTCGTGTTACGGGCATTTCCATCACTGATGAGTAGCCGGCCGATGTGGCCGTGCGGTTCTAAGCGCGTCAGTTTGGAACCGCGTGACCGCTACGGTCGCAGGTTCGAATCCTGCCTCGGGCATGGATGTGTGTGATGTCCTTACGTTAGTTAGGTTTAAGTAGTTCTAAGTTCTAGGGGGCTGATGACCTCAGTAGTTAAGTCCCGTACTGCTCAGAGCCATTTTAACCATTTGAACTGATGAGTAGTTTTCGAATTCCAGCTTGCCCCTTAATTTCCCTGCTTATGGGCCTCCCTTCCTATAGTTCTGGTACTGACAGGGTTCGCGAGTGTGGCATTTGAAACGTCCCCTTAGAAAAATTATAAATGACTGTGATTTAACTGACACTCAATATTTTTAGCGTAACGCAATCTGACTTTCAATAATCCCTACAAATAATGTCCCTGACTAACATTAACCTATACCTTTCACAAATCACTTACCTCACAAAAATCTTCGTTACTCGAACTACTACAATACAGCGAGCGTCACTACTGCCAGCTAAATGAAAGATTCAAACTACTGAAGGCACTAACTACTGATAGGCATTGTTAGCAAGTGAAATATTTTGATAGAGAACAAACAATGTATTTACGTTAATAGTGTTCAAAAGTCATAATATATATAGCAGTTCATGACATCCAATCTTACAAATTTACTGTGTCTCTGATGGACACACGTCCAGATCATCCGCTCTCAAAACTCCGCCATCACTCTCCCCACATCCACCACTGCTGGCGGCTCACCTCCAACTGCGCAACGCTACGTGCTGTTCACATCCAGCTGCCCAACACTACAATGGCAGACAACAATGCAAACTAGCCACAGAGTGCACACAGCACAGCCAGTGATTTTCATACAGAGCGCTACGTAACGTTGCCAATAAGAAAACATAAACAGCCTATTTACATAGCCCCCACGCTCTCCAAAAAAAATTTTACAAATTCTTTTGGGCAGTGGCCAATAATGATTTGATAAAATTTTTCGTAAGTAGGCTGTTTAGGTTTTTATATTGGTAACGCCACGTAGCGCTGTGTATGAAAATCACTGGCTGTGCTGTGTGCAGTCTGTGGCTAGTTTGCATTGTTGTCTGCCATTGTAGCGTTGGGCAGTTGGCTGTTAACAGCGCGTAGCATTGTGCAGTTGGCTGTGAGCCGCCAGCAGTGGTGCATGTGGGGAGAGAAATGGCGGAGTTTTGAAATTTGTAATACTGGATGTCATGAACCGCTATGTATATTATGATTTTTCAACACTATTAAGGTAAATACATTGTTTGTTCCCTATTAAAATCTTTCATTTTGCTAACTATGCCTATCAGTAGTTAGTGCCTTCCGTAGTTTCAATCTTTTATTTAGCTGGCAGTAGTGGCGCTCTCTGTATTGCAGAAGTTCGAGTAACCAAGATTTTTGTGAGGTAAGTGATTTGTGAAACGTATAGTTTAATGTTACTCTGGGCCGTTCTTTTGCAGGGATTTTTGAAAGTCAGATAGCGTTGCGCTAAAAATATTCTGTGTCAGTTTAAACACACTCATGTATAACTATTCTAAGGGGGCGTTTCACATTCAGTTCTGCTGTGACTTCTGCGGCTGTCGTCCATTTTTTGTCACAGCCCTCTTCAATAACCATCTGTCAAGATCACACAACAAGCTCTTTCGTCCGTTTTGTGACTTATCGGATGGTGGTTTTCCGCTTTCGGTGTATGTGCCATAAATCTTCGATAAGTTGTCAATCGAAACACAAATAGGTGCAGCTATCTGGGGTACGGAAGAACCCACTATACGAACACGAACAAGTTGTCGACGTTCGGATTCACTTAGCTCCGACAGAAGGCAGTCACAGCTATACAGCACACTGTTCTGACGACAACCGACACTTGCGACTTATTGAGGACTTTGGACAATAGCCGTTCGTGGTCAAATATCATAGGGCAACCTGCGGACAAAGCTACCATCTGCATCTATGCTCAAGCACACATTTCCCGCACTGTTTCTCGTATTTTTACCCAGCCCTTGTATAGTATTGTGAAACCGGTTGACTACTTTTGAGGCAGTCAGTATGTTGACATAACGTCCACGGAGTACACTTTCAGACGTTAAGCGTCAGGAGGAAATGGAAGTGCCGTGTGGCTAGGGCCTCCCGTCGGGTAGACCGTTCGCCTGGTGCAAGTCCTTCTAGTTGACACCATTTCGGCGACTTGCGTGTCGATGGGGATGAAATTATAATGACAAGGACAACACAACACCCAGTCCCTGCGCGGATAACATCTCCGACCCAGCCGGGAATCGAACCCGTACCGTTAGGTATGACATTCCGTTGCGCTGACCATTCAGCTATCACGGTCGGACGTCAGAAGGGAAGAGAGCGTAAACAGTTTAGGTGATGACTAAAAGTACTGTTTCGACAGAGCAGAATTTTTCTAACTCCACATAATCGCGTATAATTCTTTTATTTATTTTTTTTTATTTTCCGCTGATGTGTACTTTCTCCTCTGAATTATATGTTCTTGCGAGGGAGATCTTTGGCATACGGCTTCATCGAGAGCAGCTATCTTCAATAGGAGCGGCGAGGCACTACAGACGAACACGAAATTATGCAAATTGTACGTAATTACGGGGAGCGCAATTTGTGGTTTATACGCAACTGAGAGGGAAATAACGTCGGCGTAGCATTAATTGGACCAAGTAAACAGATACCTTTGGCAGAACGTTTTGCAGTGCCCGCTAATTGGTTTCGTCTCGGTGGTTTAACGACGGCGCCGGCATCTATCGGCTGAAGTTGGGTCATAAAAGAGAATCAACTGGTCAGTTCGTCAAAGCATTCGAGCCGGGGCCTTCGAAACATAGATCACTTTCACAGGGAAAAGAAGGGCGGAATCGTATACATCGAATGTTTTTTTCTCCTTTTAATTAAAATCCAAAACCAAAAATTCTTCTCGTTTCAAAATTTCGCCATCCCAAATAATTATTGAAGTAATTGCCATTGTTTCCGCTGGACTGATTCTTCTTTTTCTTAGATCATTGTTATTCTCGTTAAATATTGATCCAATTTTCGCCTTTCTCTTTTTCGTACATTTTTGACAATTTTTCGTTTTGTCTAGTGAATAACTGCACATCGTACGACGTTGGTACCATACTGGCCTTTTTTTCTATCATTTCCTCCTTTAGTATAATAAATATCCCTTTTACTAACCAAATATATTTTAACATTAGGTCGCACTATTTCCTGTCACTCCCACTGATTTTTCCTGTGGAAAATGTCTAATTAGCCCCGTCTATTTTAGATTTTTTTTATATTGTCTTATTTTTCAGTGAGAAAAAACTTTATTCTAGGGCTTCTACAGACTATACTAATATATGAATATACCAATACGTTAAAGTTTTTGTATACTCACTACGACAATCTAAGATCCATGGAATTCATCAGAGTCGTTCAAAACCTCCGAGTATTCTTAAGAGAAAGACGTTTTACGGTAATTGATCATGTATTTACAGTCGCAACAACATACAGACAACAGTTCGAATACGGAGCATTGGCCAATAAGTAAAGATACTGCTTCAAGCGATACAGAAGAGTAAGTTAACGGAATACAAGAAACTTGTAAAACTAATTGAATTCTAATAACCTCATTTTACGCACACACATGATGCATACTCACGCACACGTCTTCATATGCGCTCCTTGGTACTGAAAGTTGGCCGTATTTTTAGAAACATCCGATGTAACCTCACATTTCATTAATTGCAAAATAATTAAACTTTTTGCGGGTAAATGTATAGTAAAATTCACATGAATCTGAGCTCGAAGTCTATGTAGAAATTTGATAAGCACTATTTCAAACAAGAAAAAGAAACAATTTATAAGAATACCCTACTCATCGGCAAACACCTGAAGCCATGCGGTGTAATCTGTGAAAGGCATTGCGCGCGACATGCAAGCGCTAAACAGCGAGTGAGGACACCAAGGAAGGAGATCGGGCGAGAGCGTCAAGAGTAAAGGAATTAAGAGTGAACGACAGCAAAAGATATGGGCCTGTTACAGAAATACTGAGACAATTAACTGTTTTTAGAGTAAAGAGGGCATCAGAGAGGTGTCATTATTGAAGAAAAAATTATCTAATGAGTTATATTTTAAGAGAACGTTGAACATACTGAAGTAAGTAGTGGTAAGGTTATATGACAACAATCGCTGGCAAAAACACAAATAGTAAATTATAATTTGTTGCTCAAGTAGAATAATTCAAATGGTTAAATTGGCTCTGAGCACCATGGGACTTAACTGCTAAGGTCATCAGTCCCGTAGAACTTAGAACTATTTAAACCTAACCAACCTAAGGGCATCACACACATCCATGCCCGAGGCAGGATTCGAACCTGCGACCGTAGCGATCGAGCAGCTCCATACGTAGAATAATTGTAGGTCCATCTTTCCATCTGAACATTTAGCTACGAATCGACTTCAAGCACAGACAGACGCACCCAGACAGAGCTGTAATAAAGCACACTGTGCGTATATGTTGCAGAATACTTCTTCAGAGTACAAGATACGTCGTAACACTATTCAAGATAAAGAATCGAG
The DNA here is from genome assembly GCF_021461385.2 of Schistocerca piceifrons. Lineage (NCBI taxonomy): Eukaryota > Metazoa > Arthropoda > Insecta > Orthoptera > Acrididae > Schistocerca > Schistocerca piceifrons. Next base: position 268,079,372 of record NC_060142.1, on the reverse strand, counting down.
AATTTGTGTAATGAAGATTCTAGTCTGCATGTAGAAGATTCAGTCACTAACACGTCACTGGAATCAGAAAATATATTATGAACAGATGTAAAATCCGTTACGCAAATAAGAATTTAAAAATCAACACTTAAAATTCCAACAATACTAGAAGAACAAGAGAAGTCACATACTTGTCTTACCACGCCAAGATTGTAACAGACAGGAACAGTGTGAACAGTTATAAAGAAGGGGCGCGTTTGACAATGTTCTGTACCTGACATTGTTATCAACGTCAGTGTACAGCTGTCCCTTGACCGCAATCGAAATATGAAATTAAAGTCTATAAATGAATTACATAATATGAGTAAGGCATTGCTGCAAAGACCATGGTTTATATGGTGCACTTTGTCTCTCCACTTCCCTAGCTGCTCCAGAATTTGGTACTTTTTCCGCACAACTTTGTCAGGAAGCAGCGAATATCCACGTGCGTTCTCGAGCAGATTACCTGAGAATATTAGTATATTGAGCAAGCACTGAAGGAAACAAAAGAAAAATTTGAAGTAGGTATTAAAATCCATGGAGAAGAAATAAAAACTTTGAGGTTCGCCGATGACATTGTAATTCTGTCAGAGACAGCAAAGCACTTGGAAGAGCAGTTGAACGGAATAGACAGTGTCTTGAAAGGAGGGTATAAGATTAACATCAACAAAGGCAAAACGAGGATAATGGAATGTAGTCGAATGAAGTCGGGTGATGCTGAGGGAATTAGATTAGGAAATGAGACACTCAAAGTAGCAAAGGAGTTTTGCTATTTGGGGAGTAAAATAACTGATGATGATCGAAGTAGAGAGGATATAAAATGTAGTCTGGCAATGGCAAGGAATGCGTTTTTGAAGAAGAGAAATTTGTTAACATCGAGTATTGATTTAAGTGTCAGGAAGTCGTTTCTGAAAGTATTTGTATGGAGTGTAGCCATGTACGGAAGTGATGGGTAGATCACATAAATAATGAGGAGGTATTGAATAGGATTGGGGAGAAGAGAAGTTTGTAGTACAACTTGACTAGAAGAAGGGATCGGTTGGTAGGACATGTTCTGAGACATCAAGGGAACACCAATTTATTGTTAGAGGGCAGCGTGGAGCGTAAAAATCGTAGAGGGAGACCAAGAGATGAATACACTAAACAGATACAGAAGGATGTAAGTTGCAGTAGGTACTGGGAGATGAAGAAGCTTGCACAGGATAGAGTAGCATGGAGAGCTGCATGAAATCAGTCTCAGGACTGAAGACCACAACAACAACAACATTGGTATGTCGTGCGACAAAAACAACAAGTCGCATTAACGACAGAAGTCCAATTTCCTTCATAAATTAGTTTATCTTAAACTCCTGTATGAGAAAGAGAAAACTTTCTTCTACTTTTATTCTCCAATAAAGCAGTGCTTTCGCTGAAAAAATTGGCCATTGCCTACGACAGTCGTAAAATTCCTACTGCCACTAAAGACCCTTATTTTTACAATAAATACAGATTGCAGCTCCAGAATTATGTTTTCAAAGAGAACGCAGTATTTTTACCGAAAGGCACGGCTCTAGGCCTCTGTGATTCTGTTGCGTGCCCCCAGCACTGGAACGTCACGGCCTGTGCCAGCGGAAGCTTAATCACGTTAGGCAGCACGATACGGCGCCACGGCACCCAGGAACTCGTTACCGTCAAATTGGGAGCTCCCCGTGACGTGACGAGACGTCACAGTTGACTGTGCCAGTGTTCCCACGTGCCGCTTTATGCACTGTGCGGTAACCCACTAACGCTGCCTGTGCGTACTATACACAGCGAAAGACGCCGTTCTGCCGACCTCAAACGCTAAGAATCAATTCCTGTCCCTGGGATAGAGCGAAGCGGTGATCTCGTCAAACAATCAGTATCACTATTGCATTCCATATTTAGACCAAAGATGCTGGCTGTGTTTATTACTATAGGTCGATTTCTGGGTGATTGCTATCTTCGGGTTATCTGTGAAAAGTACATTGTTTGGTATAATATTTCAAACCTTTTAAGTAGATAATTTAATGTATTATTTTTTCATCGTCAACGAAATGAGCCTAGCACCAGATGAACACCAAACATATGAATAATAGCATAAACCTGATCAGAACGAAAATATGATCTAGAGAATAGCAAAGAAGCAAACAGCCTGTAACCATGTAACATAACTGATTCATATGTCACTGCAGCTGTCACGACACGTCTTTTTGAAATTCGACAACTTCCATAATTCGACAACTAAATAAATAACTGCTACAGCAAAAAAATTTACATCTGCTATAGCTCCAATAGCATCAAAGGATCAGACTTATACAATTGTGTGACAGCAGCTGAGACATCGATGTCATATGGATATCAAGACCAACCTGAGGTAGGCATCAAGAAATTTTATGTATTGTTCAAAATGGTTCTGAGCACTATGGGACTTAACTGCTAAGGTCATCAGTCCCCTAGAACTTAGAACTACTTAAACCTACCTAACCTAAGAACATCACAAACATCCATGCCCGAGGCAGGATTCGAACCTGCGACCGTAGCGGTCGCGCGGTTCCGGTCGGTAGCGCCTAGAACCGCTCGGCCACTCCGGCCGGCCTTATATGTTGTACCAAACTATATACTTTTGACAGATAACCTGAATATGGCAACCTCGTGGATATGGGCCTATAGCTATAAATAATATAATTATACACGGCAGAGTCTTGGGCCTCACTAAATAATATAATAATGTCCTTATATTTCCTGCGCTTAGATGGACAAACAAAAAAGGTCAAATACTTGTCGAAACGTGCCAAAATTGCAACTTTAAAATCATATGAACAGATTTTAAAAAGAGTTCTTCTAAACAAAAAATTTGGCAGGCATCCAATACATTTATTGGGGAGTTTCAAATCGGTGCTGTAGCAATTTCATACCCTAACTACAAAGAAATTTTAAATGGTCACGTTACGAAAGTGGCTAATATTGATTCTGACCATTATTAAACGCGAATAGAAGTAAAACTTCAACCTCCTACACCTGCCTACATGGATAATCTGCAAATCACATTTAAGTGCTTGAGCAATGTCCTGCAAAGTGATGGTCAGGTTGAATTGCCCCCTTTGTTTATTGATTGGATAGCCACTGAATTGCTATTTATTTATTTAATGGGATTTTACTCTTTCGATTGTTGCGAGTCAGCGATAGTGCAATGCTGCTCGCTTTGGAAAATACATATTTTATAAGAATTACTTGGCCCAGGAAACACTTTTGCGATCACGGTTGCGATTTAGACGGTATTCGCGTAATTGTACTGATTAAAAGTTATCGTTTCCGAAAGACGCAGGTTCGATTAAAGCTGTGTGCCCTTTTGCGCGTATAATGAAAATATTCATAACACGTCGCGTAACAAAAAGAAACATGCGAATCACAACCGTGGTCAGACGAAGAAAATATATGACAACATAAATGTTCTTCGCTGTTATTCAGGACAGGCTCAGATTAGACCTTGCAATTTTTAGTTATAGGAAATCACAAAGCGTTACACCTTCGAGATATTTGTTTTCAATAAATTGTATTTACCCTCTCTCTCTCTCCTTTTTACAGCCTTTATACCTTCACATCGATTAAGGAACTTTTCCTTCTCTACCGACCAGTACGAGAACAAAATTCAGACTCAGCAAATTGCCTTACATCGAATTATTACATGCTTAACCCTTAAAAATCATATATAGTTTCGTAGTACAAACAATGCTAATTTATTCCGTGCACAGGAAATTCTTTGATACACTGAGCACAAAAATGAAAATAATAAAATTATGATTACATTTTTAATATCATGAATTCTTCTTCAAATCATGAAAATAAGGTTTGACATCGTCGTAATATTAATTTTCATCGTTGTAGCACTACAAGGTCCTGCAGAAAGTGTCATCAGTTCTGTTCCTAAGATGGTGGTACGTTATGATCCAAAAATGAACAGCATAGAGACAGAAGTAATGACACTTTCGACAGGACCTGATCATCAGTTTCAGGACAATGCTCAAGAACTTACAGTGCAAACTGTTACTGATTTGTTTGACTGGTGGGGCTGCTAAGTGCTATAACACCTACTGCACTCCCCTGTGTTAAGCCCTCGTGAGTTCAAGTCGATTTCTAAACTGAAGGAAACACTTCACGGCATTCGCTTCAGAACTGCTATAAATTCGTCGGGCAATAGACCGCGCCGCTCGAATTGTCAACACAACTGGCACTGTTAAGAGTATCCTACGACTTCCACATCGCTGGCAACGGGTTATACACAATGCTGGTGACTATTTAGAAGCTCTGTAAAAATTGAAACATGTATTTATTTTGTACGAGCTGTATTAAATAGTTACCACTATTAAAGTTCCAACCCTCGTATAGACTGAGCAAGCAGTGAAGGAACGAAAACAAAAATTTTGAACAGGAATTAAAATCCACGTGGAAGAAATAAAAAAAAATTGGGTTTGCGGATGACACCGTAATTCTGTCAGAGACAGCAAAGGACCTGGAAGAGCAGCTGAATGGAGTGGACAGTCTCTTGAAAGGAGGATATAGGATGAAAATCAACAAAAGCAAAACGAGGATCATACAATGTAGTCGAATTAAATCAGGTGATGCTGAGGGAATTAGGTTAGGAAATTACACACGTAAAGTAATAAATGAGTTTTGCTATTTGGTGAGGAAAGTAATTGATGATGGTCGAAGTAGAGAGGATATAAAATGTAGACTGGCTATGGCAAGGGAATCGTTTCTGCAGAAGAGAAGTTTGTTAATATCGAGTATAGATTTACGTGTCAGGAAGTTTTTCTAAAATATTTGTATGGAGTGTTGCTATGTGTGGACGTGAAACATGGACGATAAATAGTTTAGACAAGTCGAGAACAGAAGCTTTCGAAATGTGGTGCTACAGAAGAATGCTGAAGATTAGATGGGTACATCATGTAACTAATGAGTAGGTACCGAACTGAACTGGGGAGAAAAGGAATTTGTGGCACAACTTGACGGTTGTTAGGGATCGGTTGTTTGGACATGTTCTGAGTCATCAAGGTATTACCAGTTTAGTATTGGAGGGCAGCGTGGAGGGTTAAAACCGTAGAGGAAGCTCAAGAGATGAATACACTAAGCAATTCAGAAGGATGTAGGTTTCAGTAGGTACTTGGAGATGAAGAAGCTTGCGCAGGATAGAGTAGCATGGAGAGATGCCTCAAACCAGTCTCTGGACTGATGACCACATCAATAACAAATATGCACAGGTTGCGTAGTGGAGTTTGCATCCGCTGCGTCGGCAGCGTCCTACCTGGCACTCTTAAGCAGCGTGCGCACATGCGGTCACTTATTCATGACATGCGTTCGCCGAAGATAAGGATCATAAACTATTTTACGGTTCCACTACCAATCCGGCTCTTCGTTGCTTGTCTAGGGCAAGATTTTTGTTTTATCTTTAAATTTTGCGGTCTAGGTGCAGCCCCGAAAGTTGTAGCAAGTTAAGAGCAATGAGTTACTTACAGCTCCTAAACTTGTCGCCATTCATTTAGGTGTTTTTGTTGCATTTTAAAGAAGGTTTTACCACCTTCTGATGCTATGTAAGTGCATACCCCTAATCTGCTTTAGTTTCTATTTTTTTACCCATGCAGAAGTTTACAAGTGCCTCAAAAAGCGAAACACGCCAATAAAACTTCTGCAGTCATTGAAATTTAGACTGTTCCTTTTCACTGATAATGTTTATTAGGATCTGACAATAGTGATCAATTATGAAAGTGACCAATTCATGAACTTTATTACCTGACGCGAATGATTTTATATCGCTTAACAGGATGTAGTAAATGCTATTATCAACCTGATGAAAATCTGTGGATCGAAACTGGTTGTTAAATAAACAAATTTTATCAGATACTCTTGGCGGTAATCAAAAGGTTCAAATGGCTGTGAGCACTATTAGGTCATCAGTCCCCTAAACTTAGGTCTAATTAAACCTAACTAACCTAAGGACATCACACACATTCATGGTTCAAAAAATTGTTCAAATGGCTCTGAGCACTATGGGACTTAACTGCTGTGGTCATCAGTCCACACACATTCATGCCCGAGGCAGGATTCGAACTTGCTGTAAGGTTGCATGGTCTCCTAACCTTCATTTCTTACATATTCCGTCCTCACAATCGTATTCTGCATATCGAGACGCTTCATTAGAACCCAAACTCGATAAGGTAGAGTCAATTTTGTATGAATTCACGTAAGCGACATGCAAATCTAATAAGTAAATGGCAAGTGTGCACTGAGGTTGAAAAGTCCAGGCTGGCGTACACAACATGATGGCCACAGGAAGTTTCGTTCTAGGGAGGCGGCTGGCACGCTGGGAGGTCTGTCCCTTCAGTGGGGTGGGTGTAGCAGATGCTCGGTTCTGGACTGAAGTGCCTAGAACCGCAGCCGTCTCTTGGTGGTAATCATGACGTTCTTCGATTTTTCCTCTAGTTATGCGTTCCTGTTAGGATAATAGTGAATTAGGAACGTGTCCACCTTTTTCTGCAAGTACACATACAATTGTTTTGACACCCAAACGTGTCTGGCCACAGTGATGGCATCCTCAGTGTTTTTCTTCTTTTTATTTTCTTTTGTTTTACATTCTATAAGTCTTGTGGCTGCCAACCGAAATTACAGTGTATAAACTCACATGCAATCTAGACTTCATGAAGTGGTATAGCGTAAGTTTATATATCATGAAAAACATGTATGCAGATACATTATTACCTCAGAAATGAATATAAGTTGCTGAAACCAGCAATTTAAATAGCGTACAAATTAGGCTAACAGTGTTTCGTATCCCGCCTGGAAGGCGGCTCGTGGGTCTGCTCCTGTAATTTAGAGGGTAGGCCGAATGTAGGAAGCTAGGAGGAGCAGGTGAGGTAGAACTCTCGGTACTGCAAGTAAAGTAATAGCAGTTTTACTATATCTCAACACAATAATAAACGTGAATACATAATTTTGGCAATTATGAGCACGTAGGTGCGAAACCGGATGTATCAAAGCTAACAGCAGTTACAAAGGCAAAATCTGGTTTGGCTACGATGAGCACGTAGCTGCAAAGCCTTATGTATCAAAGCTAACAGCATATCCACAGGCAAAATCTGTAGTGGCTCGCCCACTATGAAAATGAAACAATGTAGCTTGGTCGTCTGCTCGTGATTAAACGGGTTGAATCCAGAGCGGCGCTCGTAGAGCTGCACAGCACCGCCTGGAGGGCGCTGTCGTCGTTGTGAATCGTCCGCTCTCGTAGTGCCAACCTAAGAACTTGTACCTTGTAGCTATCGATACCACCAACTGCACTTAACGAATTATTTTATAGCCATTTAGAAGTTCGATTATTTGCATTTAAAAATATATTAATTCCTAAAAAACAGCAGAAGATACTGAATAAAATCCCAGAAGTTTAATCGGAATGTCCATTGTGTGAGAATACGTTGAAGATGAAGATGACGTGGTTTCACAACCCAGACCAGGGTCAGCCACGGCGTGCAAAATTTCATGCGTGGAGCGTGTGCACGCCGTTTGCGGGCCAAGGATTCGGCTTTGCTCGGCCCGTCTGGAAGTACCTGGGATAGCGGGACATTTCTTTGAGTATTGCGGTGTGACGAATTTCGGTTGCCGCAACTCTCTTCAGTTCGGCAGAATCCTTTTGTCAGCGGTGTTTACTCTTTGCTATTTGTTCTGGGTATGAAGGACAGTCACAATTCCAGTGGCAACTGCATAAAAATGGGCAATCTAGCGATCTATGGTGACAAGCCTCTAACAAAAGAGAGGGACGAGAGCTCTCAATATCTGTCATAGAGTCACATCGGTGACGGGTGCTGTAGGATATGGCAAGAAACGAATTCATAATACCATGCGGAAAGAATTTAAAGGTTTAGTTGACAGCGAAAGAACAAAAATCTACAACGATTAACAGGTGGGTTTCATTGTTCTGTACATCAAGAAGCACTTAGCACTAAATTTGCAGGCTTGGAGCTAATGAAGAAATTGGTGGTACGAATAATAATTTATATGAAGTCGCACACATTATTGTACTTTGTGTGGGTGGTCCATTGATAATGACCGGGCCAAATATCTCGCGATATAAGCATCAAACGAAAGAACTACAAATAACGAAACTTGTCTAGCTTGCAGGGGAAAACAAGATGGCGCTATGATTGGCACGCTAGATGGCGCTGCCATACGTCAAACGGATATCAACTGCGTTTTTTTTAAATAGGAACCCCCATTTTTATTACATATTCACGTACTACGTAAAGAAATATGAATGTTTTCGTTGGACCACTTTTTTCGCTTTGCGATAGATGGCGCTGTAATAGTCACAAACGTATATGTACTGGTATCACGTAACATTCCCCCAATGCGGACGGAATTTGCTTCGTGATACGTTACCCGTGTTAAAATGGGCCATTTACCAATTGCGGAGAAGGTCGATATCGTGTTGATGTATGGCTATTGTGATCAAAATGGCCAACGGCCGTATGCTATGTATGCTGATCGGTATCAGGCTCAATCTAGATATAGTAGGGGTCTGTGAAGTGAAGTGGAAGGAAGACAAGGATTTCTGGTCAGATGAGTATCGGGTAATATCAATAGCAGCAGAAAATGGTATAACAGGTGTAGGATTCGTTATGAATAGGAAGGTAGGGCAGAGGGTGTGTTACTGTGAACAGTTCAGTGACCGGGTTGTTCTAATCAGAATCGACAGCAGACCAACACCGACAACGATAGTTCAGGTATACATGCCGACGTCGCAAGCTGAAGATGAACAGATAGAGAAAGTGTATGAGGATATTGATAGGGTAATGCAATATGTAAAGGGGGACGAAAATCTAATAGTCATGGGCAACTGGAATGCAGTTGTAGGGGAAGGAGTAGAAGAAAAGGTTACAGGAGAATACGGGCTTGGGACAAGGAATGAAAGAGGAGAAAGACAAATTGAGTTCAGTAACAAGTTTCTGCTAGTAATAGCGAATACCGTGTTCAAGAATCACAAGAGGAGGAGGTATACTTGGAAAAGGCCGAGAGATACGGGAAGATTTCAATTAGATTACATCATGGTCAGGCAGAGATTCCGAAATCAGATACTGGATTGTAAGGCGTACCCAGGAGCAGGTATAGACTCAGATCACAATATAGTAGTGATGAAGAGTAGGCTGATGTTCAAGACATTAGTCAGGAAGAATCAATACGGAAAGAAGTGGGATACGGAAGTACTAAGGAATGACGAGATACGTTTGAAGTTCTCTAACGCTATAGATACAGCAATAAGGAATAGCGCAGTAGGCAATACAGTTGAAGAGGAATGGACATCTCTAAAAAGGGCCATCACATGATTCGGGAAGGAAAACATAGGTACAAAGAAGGTAGCTGCGAAGAAACCATGGGTAACACAAGAAATACTTCAGTTGATTGATGAAAGGAGGAAGTACAAACATGTTCCGGGAAAATCAGGAATACAGAAATACAAGTCGCTGAGGAATGAAATAAATAGGAAGTGCAGGGAAGCTAAGACGAAATGGCTGCAGGAAAAATGTGAAGACATCGAAAAAGATATGATTGTCGCAAGGACACATTCAGCATACAGGAAAGTCAAAACAACCTTTGGTGACATTAAAAGCAACGGTGGCAACATTAAGAGTGCAACGGGAATTCCACTGTTAAATGCAGAGGAGAGAGCAGATAGGTGGAAAGAATACATTGAAAGCCTCTATGAGGGTGAAGATTTGTCTGATGTGATAGAAGAAGAAACAGGAGTCGATTTAGAAGAGATAGGGGATCCAGTATTAGAATCGGAATTTAAAAGAGCTTTGGAGGACTTACGGTCAAATAAGTAATAAGGGATAGATAACATTCCATCAGAATTTCTAAAATCATTAGAGGAAGTGGCAACAAAACGACTATTCACGTTGGTGTGTAGAATATATGAGTCTGGCGATATACCATCTGACTTTCGGAAAAGCATCATCCACACAATTCTGAAGACGGCAAGAGCTGACAAGTGCGAGAATTATCGCACAATCAGCTTAACAGCTCATGCATCGAAGCTGCTTACCAGAATAATATACAGAAGAATGGAAAGGCCGGCCGCGGTGGTATAGTGGTTCTAGGCGCGCAGTCCGGAACTGCGGGACTGCTACGGTCGCAGGTTCGAATCCTGCCTCGGGCATGGATGTGTGTGATGTCCTTAGGTTAGTTAGGTTTAAGTAGTTCTAAGTTCTAGGGGACTGATGACCACAGAAGTTAAGTCCCATAGTGCTCAGAGCCATTTGAACCATTTTGAGAAGAATGGAAAAGAAAATTGAGAATGCGCTAGGTGACGATCAGTTTGGCTTTAGGAAAAGTAAAGGGGCGAGAGAGGCAATTCTGACGTTATGGCTAATATTGGAAGCAAGGCTAAAGAAAAATCAAGACACTTTCATAGGATTTGTCGACCTGGAAAAAGCGTTCGACAATATAATATGGTGCAAGCTGTTCGAGATTCTGAAAAGAGTAGGGGTAAGCTATAGGGAGAGACGGGTCACATACAATATGTACAACGACCAAGAGAGAATAATAAGAGTGGACGATCAAGAAAGAAGTGCTCGAATTAAGAAGGGTGTAAGACAAGTCTGTAGCCTTTCGCCCCCACTCTTCAATCTGTACATCGAGGAAGCAATCATGGAAATAAAAGAAAGGTTCAGGAGTGGAATTAAAATACAAGGTGAAAGGATATCAATGTTACGATTCGCTGATGACATTGATATCCTGGGTGAAAGTGAAGAAGAATTAAATGATCTGCTGAACGAAATGAACAGTCTAATGAGTAGGCGTGTAAAATAACCAATGAAGGTCGGAGCAAGGAGGACATGAAAAGCAGACTCGATATGGCAAAAAAGGCATTTCTGGCCAAGAGAAGTCTACTAATATCAATACCGGCCTTAATTTGAGGAAGCAATTTCTGAGAATGTACGTATGGAGGACAGCATTGTATGGTAGTGAAATATGGACTGTGGGAAAACCGGAACAGAAGAGAATCGAAGCATTTGAGATGTGGTGCTATAGACGAATGTTGAAAATTAGGTGGACTGATAAGGTAAGGAATGAGGAGGTTCTACGCAGAATCGGAGAGGAAAGGAATATGTGGAAAACACTGATAAGGAGAAGGGACAGGATGATAGAACATCTGCTAAGACATGAGGGAATGACTTCCATGGTACTAGAGGGAGCTGTAGAGGGCAAAAACTGTAGAGGAGGACAGAGATTGGAATACTTCAAGCAAATAGTTGAGGACGTAGGTTGCAAGTGCTACTCTGAGATGAAGAGGTTAGCACAGGAAAGGAATTCGTGGCGGGCCGCATCAGACCAGTCAGTAGACTGACGACCAAAAAAAAAAATCCTGGACGACATCATCCAAGTGTCCGGACCGTTCGCCGGATAGTTACATTATTTAAGGGAACAGGAACTGTTCAGCTACATGTGAAACGTCAACCACGACCTGCAACAAAAGATGATGCCCAAGTAGATGTTGTACCTACTGTCGCGGCTAATCCGCACATCAGTAGCAGAGAAATTGCGCGAGAATCGGGAATCTCAAAAAAGTCGGTGTTGAGAATGCTACATCAACGTCGATTGCACCCGTACCATATTTCTATGCACCAGGAATTGCATGGCGACGACTTTGAACATCGTGTACAGTTCTGTCATTGGGCACAAGAGAAATTACATGACGATGACAGATATTTTGCACGTTCTATTTAGCGACGAAGCGTTAGTCACCAACAGCGGTAACGTAAACCCGCATAATATGCACTATTGGGTAACGGAAAATCCACGATGGCTGCGACAATTGGAACATCAGCGACCTTGGCGGGTTAATGTATGGTACGGCATTATGGGAGGAAGGATAATTGGCCCCATTTTACCGATGGCAGTACAAATGGTGCTATGTACGCTGATTTCCTACGTAATGTACTACCGATGTTACTACAAGACGTTTCACTGCATGACAGAATGGTTATGTACTTCCAACATGATGGATGACTGGCATATAACTCGCGTTGGGTTGAAGCGGTATTGAATAGCATATTTCATGACAGGTGGATTGGTCGTCGAAGCACTATACCATGGCCCGCACGTTCACCGGATCTGACGTCCCCGGATTTCTTTCTGTGGGAAAAGTTGAAGGATATTTGCTATCGTGATCCACCGACAACGCCTGACAACATGCATCAGCGCATTGTCAAAGATTGTGCGAACATTACGGAAGGCGAACCACTCGCTGTTGAGAGGAATGTCGTTACACGTATTGCCAAATGCATTGAGGTTGACGGACTTCATACTGAGCATTTATTGCATTAATGTGATATTTACAGGTAATCACACTGTAACAGCATGCATTCTCAGAAATGGTAAGTTCACAAAGGTACATGTATCACATTGGATCAACCGAAATATAATTTTCAAACGTACCTCCGTTCTGTATTTTAATTTCAAAATACCTACCTGTTACTAACTGTTCGTCTAAAATTGTGAGCCATATGTTTGTGACTACTACAGCGCCATCTATCACAAAGCGAAAAATGTAGTCCAACTAATACAATCATATTTCTTTACGTACTATACGAATATGTAATAAAATGGGGGTTCCTATTTAAAAAAAAACGCAGTTGATATCCGTTTGACCTATGGCAGCGCCATCTAGCGGGCCAACCAGAGCGCCATTTGGTTTTCCCCTTCAAGCTAGACAGCTTTCGCTCGCTGTAGTTTTATCGTTTGACGCTTATTTCGTGGGATATTTGGCCCAGTCATGATCAGTGGACCACCCTGTATATTACAACAGTTAAATATTACTGCAAATACGTTGGCACAGTCAGGGGGCACGCGTGTAACTATTTTTCCTTTTGAAATTCGCTATTGTTGAATTTATGAAGGCAAAAGGAGTGCAGAAACGAAAATTGGGACATCCGGCATGGATTGCAGACCTCGTATTTTAATTGAACTTGCCTGCGCACTGCCCACAGTAAGACGCTGCAATGCGAGAAACAACTGGTCTCTGATATGATGGAAATGCATTAAAAACGAAACTGGCGGTGTAGAAGCGGCACAATTTGACGAACAGAGTTCACTTCCGTAAGCTCACTGACGTTAAAACGCGAATTTTCAAGATTTCGTTGTAGCCTTGTAACAGATGCAATGGTAGTTTTCTAAACGTTTAGAAGGCTATGCCTATCCTACATTTGTTTTCGAGCAGTTTTGGAGGCCTCTTGCCGTTTCAGTTGAGAACGCCCCGTGCATGACCAGATGCAACTGATTCACCTGCAAGGTAATTGCCTTTCGGGCAAATCCTTTTGTCTTTAAGACTATCGACGACATCTTCAATGCTTTCCTTAGGTAGAATTCCCACGTCTCTGCCGTGAGGTTCCATAATGCTACAACATTTCGACCAACATACGTGTGTGAAAGACATTTTTCAACTACGAAACTAAGTAAGTCAGTATTATGTGGCAACCAGAATATAAGTCACGATTACGTGGCAACCTGAGTGCCAAAAGTCTGTGAAACTGTCTGTGTCAGACCGTATGTCAAAAGTTTTTACCCAAAAATTTTATTACATCTTCAGCGCGCCAAAAATAATTAAATAATACTTAAAATTTCTTGTGGTTTTGATCTTTGTTGTTGATAAATGTGGAATATAAAACCACGTCGTATGCATTCCGACTGTATTGCCATTTATATACTTCGCGTTGGCAGTTGGCCTCCAGTCCGTCCTTTTCTTGTTCCTAACGCTCAGATAGTTTGTTGTGACGGTGGAGAAATGTGCCAGTCAGGCTTAGCGCTATGGCGCTCGTTCAAGGGTAAGGCTCGTGGACCGAATTTTTGGCTACCCCTGATATAGTCCATCTTACGTTCAACGACAACACCCAGGAAAAAATGCAAACTTGGGAAACCTTTCCTACCTGGGGGATCAACAAATAATTCTGACAGTTTTCGACTACAGTGTTTTATATTTGTAGGGAACAAAAATAAAGTGTCCCGACAGAGTATAATAAATACACCCACTAACGAAGCAAGAGATATCCTAAAACATGGCACAGTGAAACTGTGCTATTTGCACGGCAGATCGCGCTGCGCCAGTTAATTCTCGTATGGAGCCAAAACACGTTTGCAGTGTTTTGCTGCACTGCAGAGGGAAATACGCGGTCTGTATCGTAGTACCTTGTGCACGGTCAACGGTTTTTCCGTGCCACGTACAGAAGTGGCGAATTCAGTGTGGCAATTCGGAACACGAATTGGCAGCCCTCTGTCGGCATTAACGCTCAAGTCGTCCCAGCGTACGCGCTGGGTCGACGCTCGTTATCACCAGCGGCCCTCTGCGTGCCCAGTCGCGACCTAAGGACCAGGCCGCCCTCCTCCATTATGACTTCAGCAGGCGGGACTTCTAGGTGAAGCTTCCCGCTTAGCGGCCGCGGCTTTGGGGCCATTTACATGCAAAGGCGTGGCCACGGTCGTCGTGCGTCTTTATTACCGCCCTCACACACACACCCACACACACACACACACACACACACACACACATACATGTACCAACCTCTGTAACGTCCTCGGAAATTGCCACCGGGAATCGTAGGGTTTAGTACTTTATCCTCGTACCTGCCTGAATCATGCGAGGATACTGAAAAGCATTTACGCAATAGCGCAGTGCCTCGTGCTATAATAAATGTACATTTCCTTTGAAATAATGTTTCGTATGAATGGAATAAAAATACTAAAGGATAGAAAACTGCAGCACCAAAATATAATTAATGTAGAGTAATGAAATTTCTTGAATACATTGTTCTAGGTAACATATTTAAGTGATTAAAATTGTAGGATCAGGTTAAAATAAGCGAGAGGTAAGCCATTGCAAATGCGGTGTAATCGCTGGACTGTTGAAAGCAAGCATGCAAACCTTCACGCAGTTTGTTGCACATGTGTCGGATGTCCCTATGTGTGATGAAGTTCCACGCTTTTTGCACTTGGTTGGTTAATACGGGGAACGGATAATGCTGACGACGCTGGAGTTGTCATCCGATGATGTCCTACATGTGTTGAATTGGAGACGGATAAGGTGATCGAGCAGGCTAGATGTCGACACTCCTTGGGCTACAATAGAGGTATGCAGGTGAGCGTTATCCAGATACCCCCCGGAATGATGGAAGGACGACAGGTCGAATCTCCAGGTTGACGTACGAATTTTCAGTCAGGATGCGAGCTCCAGCTGTGATACGAAATCGAGCCCCGGATGTAGATCCAGTGTTGTCTAGCACACAGACAGTATGGTTGCAGGCCCTCAACTGGACTGCTTCTAACAGACACACGGCCATCCCTGGCACCGAGGCAGAACAAACTTTCAACCCAAAATTCAACAGACCACCTCCATCCTGCGCTCATTAGAGGGAATCTGAAGTCACAAACGGCCATGGTTTGGAGTTAGTGGAATGCAAGCTACAGGGTGTCTGATGCTGAGTGGCCAATTGTTGCTCAAATTGCTGCAGCATATACGGTACGCCATAGTCACACGCCGAACACGATGGTCTTCCTTCTCACTGACCGCCCAGACCCCAGTCTTCGTGCACCTGTACATTCACGCTGCCACCACTGCCAGTAAACATGGTAGTATCGCAGAAGGAACTTCCAGCTTCTCGTAGCCCTTTAACACGCCCTCGTTGAGACTCAGTGCGGTGCTGATAACGAGGAAAACTGAATAAACATCATCTTTTAAGTGGGGGAATTGGTAAATAAGTTTCCTCTGTCAACTGCGGTCAGACTTGTGTGTGAAAGGAAGAAAAAAAAAAGAGAATAAGACATTAAAGATAAGATATATCTTTATTTTTCTACGTAATTTCCAAGTACATTGAGACATTTGTCATACAGCTTTATACGCTTCAAAAAATCAAGGCGTTGCATACGGAAGAGGCGTTGAGCGGCTTGTCTGACGTCAGCATGGCTGAAAAAGCGCTTTCCGCCGAGAGTCTTCTTCAAAGCAGGAAACAGATGAAAATCACTTTGTGCCAGATCCGGAGTGTAAGGCGCTCCCAACCAAGAGTTGCAATATGGATTTGTGTTGCCGTCGCCGTGTGTGGTCTCGCATTGTCATCCAACTTCAGAACTCCAGATCTGAGAAGGCCAGACCGCTTTTTCCGAATCACCTCTTTCAATTTCGACAGAGTGGCACAGTACCGCACTGCATTGATGGTTGCATCCTCCAGAAAGTCCAGCAGCAAAAGTACTTTGATATCCCACAAGACGGTGAGTAGCACTTTATCTGCACACGGAGTGCTTTTGAACGTCTTTCGGACAGGCGATGACGGATGTTTCCACTCTATGGATGCGGCCTTCAATTCGGGCTGCCGGCCGCGGTGGCCGTGCGATTCTAGGCGCTTCATTCCGGAACCGCGGGACTGCTACGGTTGCAGGTTCGACTCCTGCCTCGGGCATGGATGTGTGTGTTGTCCTTAGGTTAGTTATGTTTAAGTAGTTCTACGTTCTTGTGGACTGATGACCTAAGATGTTAAGTCCCATAGTGCTCAGAGCCATTTTCAATTCGGGCGTGTAATGGTGGACCCACGTTTCATCCCCCGTCACAATCCAAAACAGAAGGTCAATGCCAGATTAATGGTAACGCACGAGGTGTTCCAGGCTGAACGTCATGCGTTATTCCATGTGTGTCGGGGTCAGTTGGCGGGGCACCCATCGTGCTAACACCTTACTGTATCGAAGAATGTCGTAGGTGATCTTGTGAGCTCGCTCTTGTCCGATTCCAAGTTTTGCCTCTACTCCATCGATCGTGATACGCTGGTTCGCTTTAGTCATGTCATCCAGCTTCCTGACACTTGCATCTGTAGTAGCCGTGCACGTCCGTCCAGGTCTCGGTATGTCCTGCACTCACTGACGTCCATCACTGAATTGCTGGCACCATATCCTCACCATTCGCCTCGACTTCACACCTGATCCATACACCTCAACAAGGCGGTTATGAATTGCTCTGCCTGATACTCAACGTGCCCATTCATAGCGGATAACAGCTCTTACTTCCGCCTTTGACCACGACTCCAAAACGCACCTTCTCTCCATAGCTCCGGCGAAAGACTGAGCGGCTGGCCCCGTCTTTACGCAGGCCCTGAGACAGCGCCATCGCTTGATCGCGGTCGACCTCTACCCAATGGTGTATCGGTGTCTTGCACACAACTCTACCCACAGTCGACAGGGAAAGTGTATTTTCCAACTCGCCCTCGTAGATGTAGAAACATGCCCATCAACTTTTCTTTATGTCGCACAACTCCTTCTTAGTGTCGTAATTTTCTTTCCCGTCACTGTGGTTTACGACTCTCGTTACGGCTGGAGCAATGAACTGACGCCCGTCGCAAATTGCCGCAAGAGGGACCGAATTCTACGTGTTCACAGCGATCGTACATTATCATCATCATTATTCACGAATGTTTGCACATAACTAAGGAATAAGTGCTTTTCATACTGGAAGCGACAGCCACAAATTTACTGAAAACAATTCCTTTTACTACCTTCGCTGTATTATGATCGCACGATCAGGTGGTTTTGGCATTGGGTCATTTTCAAGTGTTTACGTATATCCTCGAAATTTCACACAAATATGCAGTGTCCCAGGAGGAATAGTCAATATTCAGGGATATGACAGGAACGATCATTCGAAGCAGAAATGTTTTGTGCGCGAGGAGCGATGTTTCCACATCACGTACAGAAGGGGCGCCAGCAAGGTGGTAGTTAGGAAAACGAGCTGGCAGTCCTGTGTCGGCAGTGGCGCACGAGTAGTCCGGGGCCGGTGATCACATTTTAAGCTATCTTCAGTTATAGATCCTTCATGGACTCAGATGCTAATATGACCCTGAAGACGGGAAGTATGTGCTGAAAACAGGTAGTGCTTTCCTTTTTAGGCATAAATAGTTTTTACACTACAGCGGATTTTATTATTGGCCATGAATGACAGTTTCCGATGTCCCGTCAAGAGAAAAATGTGACAGAGCAAAAATGTCTAGTAAACATGGGCGAATAAAATTGACACCTTGTTCATCTTCGCTGCTGTGGAACACATAGCCGCTACTGAACAACTGCTTATGGCTCTTAAGGTCTGTAGTTTAGAGCTCATGTTAACTCGACATTTTTTTTCTTCTTTTAGCCCGTAGTGCCTTCCCACAAAATACGGAAAGCCAAGAGCTTGCAGCAGAATAGATTTGTTTCTTCGCATGAAGATGAAGGCCGACCGGAGTGGCCGTGCGGTTCTAGGCGCTACAGTCTGGAGCCGAGCGACCGCTACGGTCGCAGGTTCGAATCCTGCCTCGGGCATGGATGTGCGTGATGTCCTTAGGTTAGTTAGGTTTAAGTAGTTCTAAGTTCTAGGCGACTGATGACCTCAGAAGTTAAGTAGCATAGTGCTCACAGCCATTTGAACCATTTGAAGATGAAGAAGTTTTTCTTAATATGCTTACAATGACCGTACTTGTCATCTCCCTGAATGCTGACCATTCCTCCCAGAACACTTTGTGTAAATGCTAGCGTATTGGTAGTAGTATTTAAATCGTTCAAAGGTAGGGAACATTCTTCTATTACAGACTACTACTCAAGCATTTGTATATTTGAGACTACTGCTACAGCAGTTATACACTTAAACGACACACATGTAAAGTATACATCCACACAGGATGACTAAAAATATAATGACGTAGTGAGCATTTCACACCGCCCGCTTCATATGGTCGTTTGTTTGTCATTTTTGTTCGCCTTTGGAAGACAAAGGGTAGTGGTTCAAAAAATGGCTCTGAGCACTATGGGACTCAGCTGCTGAGATCATAAGTCCCCTAGAACTTAGAACTACTTAAACCTAACTAACCTAAGGACGGCACACACATCCATGCCCCAGGCAGGATTCGAACATGCGACCGTAGCGGTCGCGCGGTTCCAGACTGTAGCGCCAGAACCGCTCGGCCAAAGGGTAGTGGTAGTAGGTGATCAAAGAGGAAGGAGAAATAAGACCACATGGCAAAATTCTCAACAGGGGCTAGCGGTTCCCAAGTGAGCTCCGTAAGGGATGTGTCGTTAGCAGAAATAGGTCAGGATCGTTCCGAATGTATGGAGCGGAGGCACTGAGCGGAACAGACAGCATTAAGACCTGACTCCCGGGATCCCCCCCTCTAACAACCCTACCACAACAAAGGTCACAATTTAATAATGATCGTGGTGTTGCTCACGCTGCTAAATACTGCATTTTCGGGCAACAACAAAGTTATTATGTGGCAGGTGTCATTACAGTACAGTAAATAAAGTCATTTCATGTAATAATGAATAAACTAGGCACTCATCTTTTCGTGTTTCCCACACTGGTCTCGTTGTAAAATCATGGCTCAATCGTCGAAAATCTAGGTGCTGATGATTCCAATCTCGGATGAAAAGGGGCCTTGGTTTTATTCTGCGATATTCAAAAGTTTTGTAGATGCGCTTCACAAACCATTCTTGAAGATTACACTTTTCAAGACAATGGTGATGTAAAAAAGTAATCAGCACTCCGAATTTCAGTTACACTTCTTTTTTTATTATTTTTGCTGCAACATCACGTAGCACACAAAACATCGCTTCACAATACAAAACATACATGAAAACATCTTCCTCACTATTAAGGTTCACATTTTATAAACTGGCTACAATATGCGTCTTTCCAACATGACGTCCAAGACTTGACATTCTCAAGGTCCGACCCTCTAACAACTCTAATAGTCGCTTAAGCGCCCAAAAATCAAGAGTTACAAGTACGTCAAAGATCATAGTGACAAAAGAAGGAATACACATAAGAATAATATCATTTGCAATATAAACATATCGATGTATCACTGTACCTCTACATTAATGAAATCAATTCTGAATGTTGTCTCAGAAATGTTAACTATTCTACAGAAACACAGTAGAATATTGATGGTATCGAGAGGTTCAGGTGAGGTGCCTTAATGGTTACGTAATTCAAGTACCATTACACCCCCCCCCTCCCCCGCCCTCCTTACTGCCCACGAACCTCGATATCTCTTACCGTAAGCCAGCAGCTGTGGACGAGTGGTTCTAGACGCTTCAGTCCGGAACCACGCTGCTGCTACGGTCGCAGGTTCGAAGCCTTAGTGGATGTGTGTGACGTCCTTAGGTTAGTTAGATTTAAGTAGTTATAACTCTAGGGGAGTAATGACCTCAGATGTTAAGTTCCATAGTGCTTAGAGCCATTTGAACCATTTGATATTACAGTAACCTCGCGACTGCGCACCCATTGGGTCCTCAGTAAAGGGTTTTGCGGTTCGACGGCTGTAAAGGAACAGCAGTTGGACACGAATCTGACACTTGACCTAAAGATGATGAGCAAGAAACTGATTAAAACGTTGGATTCGGATCGTACCCCTACAAGATTTCACCAATGAATTTCTCCGAGAAAGCCTGGATTCCCATACTACTAATTTTTACAACACCATTTCCATCATATCACGAGCAATCTGCCTTAACTAGTAAAGGAGTCTATTAACTCAACATCAAATTACCTAGTTGTGATCACCTTATCAGTGGTCTTATGCCTAGTGAATTTAGTTTCCATCCCAGCTCAGTCGTTGTCTCATGAGCGACTAGTTGTGGACCTTGTCACGTTTCGGTGCTTTCGGCCTGCCCAGAGAGGTGGAAAAGCTTTCGGAGCTTGAAGGTAAATTGGGTGGGGTGTGGGGGGAGGGAACACGGCGAAGCAATACACGGCTGGCAGCTGAACAATCAGCCGGGTAACGCGCTTAGCCGCCACGTGCGGGCTTCCCTAACCGCCGCGCTCTAGGCTCTGAGCCACCCGGGCCCCAGCCCCGGCTGTTTGCCTTTGCACCGTTGCCGCTGCGCTCGATCGACTGCTCGCAGTCTACTTTTCTCTCTTTTGCCTCTGTCACACGTTCACTTTTCCCTTAATTTTCCCATCACTTACACTCTCCCTCTCTTTTTGTTACTCTTGACTCAGTGCAAACTTTTTCCTGACTGGCAAGACAGCGATCTGTCACCAATTTGAG
The DNA here is from genome assembly GCF_021461385.2 of Schistocerca piceifrons. Classification (NCBI taxonomy): domain Eukaryota; kingdom Metazoa; phylum Arthropoda; class Insecta; order Orthoptera; family Acrididae; genus Schistocerca; species Schistocerca piceifrons. The sequence continues at coordinate 268,058,256 of NC_060142.1, read as the reverse complement.
TCTGTGCTCTGTATGGTCTGTGTTACATTCGGAAAATACGGGATCGTAGTTTAATGACAAAGAATCAAGATACAACGCCTTCATTATATACAGGGTGTCGTCACGCGCATTTTCTCTAGTGTTTCAGCAGATGTTTGCAATTTAGATTTTACATTGTGTAGCTAGAATCAGCCAAAGCAGCTGTGCTGCTGGCCACCTCATTCAAGCGGTATTGTTTCTCATTACAGACTAAACTATTTTTAAATAGCAAATTTTTGTTCCAATTCGATTCGTTATATCGGTATGCCGTAACAGATGCAGTAGAACGTGAAGAACACACATCCATCCAATAGCGACACGATAGCGTTGGATACTTGGCTGTAGCAGTCAGCACGGGCCTCGTCAGTACAGTCGGTGCTGGAGTACTGAAATTTTTTCTAGTCTTATCCTCCCTGTTACTACGAATCGATAAAAAAGTTACCAGCGTAGATTAATACGGGAGTGCTGTTTCTAATCAGCATGTAAAAATCCGTTTTAAAAATTATTTTTTCTGTAGCGTCAAAGCAACCGTCACTTCTCGTCGACACTGGGCATCGCGTGAATGACGTAATGAGCAGTATTTGTGTGGGCTAACTCCGGCCACATAAAGCAAAATCGAAATTACAGATATCTGCTGAAACACCATAGAAAAGGCGCCTGACGACTCTCACAAGAGATACCCTGTAGATTTCGGATCTTCTGCAACAAGAAAAAGTCATGAGAGAGGTCTGAAAATAGCTTTAACAGTTCAGTGCAAGATGTTACATTAAATGTAAAATATGATTCTTTAGTAAAGCACCGTTTCATAGGAAATTCCTGAAAGACTACTAAAATTACACCAAAATAATAATAGTAACTCAATTACTTCCAGAAATAGAAGACATATGGTGATGATCCTGCAGAAAATTTAAAACTTCTCTTGTTTCTCTGTCTTCTGATAAGGTAGGTAGCCCGTTAACGACGAATTTCGCAGCCCTGATCTAACGAATACGTTCTTTGTACTGAGGCGTCTTGCCACCGTTCGCAGCTCCCTCGTTGGTGGTTGGAGGCCTCCCTCGAGCATGGGTGTGTGTGTTGTCCTTAGCGTAATTTAGGTTAAGTAGTATGCAAGCCTAGGGACCGATGACCTCAGCAGTTTGGTCCCATAGGAACTTACCAAAAATTTCCAATTTTCCACACTGATTTCTTTGGTTATTTACGCGATGTTGCTTCCCTGTTAGCGCTGACAACTATGCCAAAATAGCGCTCATCTCAGCCGTTAATTAAAGGCCGTTGGCCTCTGCGTTATCTGTGGTGAAAGGTAATACCTGAAACTTTGAATTCTCGGCACACTCTTGGCACTGTGGATGTCGTAACATAAATTTCCCAACGATTTGTGAAATGGAATGTCGCACGCGTCTAGGTCCAACTACCCTTCCGCGTTCAAAGTCTGTTAATTCCATCCGTATGGTCGTAATCACGTCACAAACCTTTTCACATGAATTACCTAAGTAGAAATGACAGCTCTGCCAATGTATCGCCTTTTTGTTCGTTGTGCACGTGATATTACCGCCTTCTGTATATGTACATATCACTACCCTGTGACTTTTGTCACCTCAGGGTATATAGTATTAAAAGTAACAAGTCTGCAACCGCTGGTACACATAAAATCCGCCGCGCGTGGTAGCCGCGCGGTCAAAGCCGCCTTGTCACGATCCGTGCGGCTTCCCCCATCTGATGTTCGAGTCCTCCCTCGGGCACGGGTGTGTGTGTGTGTGTGTGTGTGTGTGTGTTGTCCACAGCGTAAGTTACTTTAAGTTAGATTAAGTAGTGTGTAGGCTTAGGGACCGAGGACCTTAACAGTTTGGACCCATAATACCTTACCACATATTTCCCACATATTTCCAAAATTTTACATAAAATACAATGGATTGAATGCGAAGATTTTTTGATAGTTAAGCTGGCACTAACATCAAAACTAGAAAGCACTTACAGCAACACGGAGACAGATAAAAATGCGTAAGATAAAACCACCTTTAATTCATATCTAATGACGAAAAGACAAAATGTTATTAATAAGGAAAATAATCTTACGATTTAGCAGAAAGTGGAAAAGGATACCTACGTGGATATCCTGGAAGAAATAGAAATTTCTACCCATGTGCACTAAAATGAGAAGCAAAACCATAAGGAACAGAAGAAGTTGGACAATATCGTTCTTGTAAAAGCTCTTCAGATTATGTTCGATGTTTTGCAATTTAAATGGAGCTACACTTTTACCTATCGTTACACAGTGTGTGCGTCTCGTATTGTAAACAGCAGAGCTGGCACAGTAGTTGTGGCTTTATGTTGCGTAAACATACTTTTTCGGTACAGAGATACATTTGCTGATTTTCCTGGTTTGCCATCATAGGCTTTCCAGCCCTGGCAGTACTTCCATCGAGGTTCTCGGAGGGTCACCTGTCGTCTTTATAAACGCAGTGACGTTATGAAAAATGTTTATAAAATGACGAGTTTCCATGTCACAATAAATTCTTATCGGTTTACAAGAGGCGTCACTTCGAATGAAAGACGTCTGGGGCAGAAGATACAATGTATCGAGGAGATATCTGATGACGGTGGAACCGAAGCGCACTATGAGTAGTGCAAAATTTAGAGAATATATTTTTGCCGACTAGGCCAGTTGCAATTATTAGTCAAACACAGTCAGCTACAGCGTGCCATTCTTTCAGTGGTACTTCAAAGACTGGAGGAAAAAATCAAGCGTTCGGTGTATGTATGGTGTGTTAACAGAACTTAATTTCGCTCCTGAGTCGGAGATAATTGAGCCACTGGTCGAGTGGTTGGCGTCGCGACCCGCAGGTCTGTTATCTGCACCTACCAATCCTCAATGACGCATGAAACGTTTCCTCAACAGCGTGGTCACTGATGAAAGAAGGCATTACGTGTAGCCACTGTTGATATCACGCTGCCCTTCTTTGCTATTACATCCGCCAGTTCACTGACACGAATTGCCACATGGTCCAGCAGAATAAGTCACCCTTCCCTACACATTACAGGCGGAAGGTGGTGTCATAGACATCCTCCAGTGCTTTCTCTCTTGGCCATCTTGTGTGACGTTCCCCGGGAAATAGTGGCCCGGATAAGTGTACCAGACACCCATTTTTTCCGGACCTCGACTTGGAGTCGAATTTCCCTCTTTACGAGAGCGGTCGCTAAATCACTTTGGCTATCTGTGCTCGATGCACAGCCAGTCCCAAACTTTCTTATATCGTCGTTCTTGCGTTACAGCCTGTCCTCGTACACACTTTATGTAACGGCTGTACAGGACAGGGCATTTTAATTGAAAGTTACTGCCTGGTATCGGCATATAAGCACCACATTTCAGTGCCTGTGTTGTTAATAAGAACGATACAGTGTTCTTTCGGACATAGATGCATGTTCGAAGAAACATGGCATCCTTCTTCTTAACAAGACAGGCACTGAATATCGCTATCGGTAACGTTAACCTTAAGAAAAGTTCCATAAAACATAAATACAAATTCCTACTTGTTAGTAAAAAATGTTTAAATGTGAAGTTAATAACGGGGCGCAATAATTTGGAGCGGTTAGCTCATAGTTACGCCAATCCAATGCCACAATGCAGAAATCGGCCTCTGTAGTATCACAGGTCCCTTCACGTTTCCCCTTCATTATCACATCGGAAACAGTGGACCTAGGGATGTCTGAGAGTGAGGAAATCTCGCGTACAGACGTATGTCAAAAGTGACATCCAATCACCTGACCACGTTCGAAGTCCCTGAGTTCCGCGGAGCGCCTCATTCTGCTCTCTCACTAATGACTACTGAGGTCGCTGGTATGGAGTACTTGGCAATGAGAAACGTATGTTTTGGGGGATGTGCTTACAGTTTTGATCACATAGTGTATATGTACATCCAGTGGCGAAAATAATTTCAAGAGCCTGTATTGAATTTATAATAACATGGATCAAAACCAGCGACGAGCGACATTGCCGTCTTTACTCAAAAGTAACATTCAATAGTCCGGATGTGGATCTATTCTCGCTACAGTGATTAAGGGTTTGCTGCCATTTTCATTCCCCTCCCGTTTTTTCTTTGAGATTGTGCAGGCACCAACACAAAATTCTCTTTCGCCGCAGCTGTGGAGTCTCAACATCGACATCACAGAGATTCAGTAGAACAATTCTTCTGCCAGCGAATCTCTATTGCTGGATGAGATACAACAACAATAATAATTATTATTATTGTTATTTTCAGAGACTCTTCGATTTTTGTTAGGAACGGTACTGGTATAAACTTCACAAACATTCATAATATTCTTAGCTTTTCACTTTTGCTGCACAGTCACCCAGTATAGTACACATTCATTCAAGAGAGAATTAGTACATTATTTCAATTAACTTGGGGAAGGGATATTATACCTCTCACCCTAAAATTAGCGTAACTGCTTGGTAAGATTCATGATAGGGCTTCATTAAAGCGGAAAGGTATGAATCATAATTAAAGATATTAAGACAAACGCTACCGTAATCATATTGTAGTATAATGTTGCCCATTTGTGGAACAAAATCTTTACTGTGTCCTAACAAGAGACTAAAGTGTCATCGTTTCCTTATAACATTAACAACCCCGTGAAACTGTGTAGAATGAAAGTAGCTAGGTAATTTCGTTCCTTGAATGTTGCACGAAAGACCTTGTGTGAGTCTGTGGGCGTTATTGTAGAAAATAAAATAAGAGTTACTGAAATGCCGTTTTGAAAAATTGTCCAGTTGTGATCAAACAAAAAGAAAACTTTCTACCCCTTTGTTCGTCTTTTAAAGATCCTGAGTACGAAATGCTGTGATGATATGGATGCCAGTCATATAAACCTTGAAGAATAATATACATTATTATTATTATTATTATTATTGTTACTGAGTTTGAACTCATAAGTGGTTTCCATCTTAAAAACCGGCAGACAGCTAGAGCGTTCAAAATCAAGTGGGAAGAAACATCACTAGAACACTGTACGTATCCCAAATACCTAGGGGTCACCCTTGACCGTGCATTAACATATAAGAGGCACTGCCTAAATACCAAGCAAAAAGTGGGACCCAGGAACAATATCATCACAAAGCTATCAGGCACAACGTGAGGAGCACACGCCAACACTGTGAGAACCTCTCCCCTTGCACTGTGTTACTCTGCCGGAGAATGCGCAAGCCCAATGTTGTTCAATTTTTGCCATGCCAAAACAGTAGATGTCGCTCTTAATTATACTTGTCGTATCATCACCGGGCGCCTGAAGCCTACTCAACTGTACAGCCTCGCGGGAATTGCTCCCTCCGACATCCGCCGATAGGTAGCAGAAAAAAGTGAGAAGAAAATGTCAGAAACTTCTGAAGCTCACCCCCTATACGGCTATCAACCAGCAAACCCACGACTAAAATTCAGAAAAAGCTTCCGCAAATCTACCGAGGCTCTTGTTGGGGCACCGCAGCAATGCCGAATCGAACTATGGCGTACAAGGCTTACCAGCACTGTGCGATCACCAAGCGAAAGACCACCAGCCGGCTACACAGAGAATTGGAGTACATTGAGATCCCTTAACAGACTACGCTCGGGTGTCACGAAATGTAAGAGCAATTTGACTAAATGGGGTTTCCTAGAGCAGCCGCCACTCTTTGAGTGTGGAACAACGCAGATGACCTTCACACCTGCTTCAGTGTATCCAATGTCCAGCAACACGCAGAACAGAAGACCTGCTACGTGCAACGCCAGATGCAATAGTGGTCGCTAAATTCTGGGCGGCAAAAGTGTAAATAATTGTCCTGTAAATATATATACACACACGAAATGTAAAATTTGTACATTATTTTATACATCGTAAATGCTTCTGACACGAATAAATAATAAATTACTGAGTTGTGCCGACTGGTTTTAACTTTCCCACTATCAACAACTTTTAGCTGGCGTCTCACCATGGGGCGCGGGTTACTCCCTTGAGCTGTTATCGCTGCCACGCTAGGCTTCAAACGCGGCCGCTAGAGTCGCGTTAGGAGGAAGCCTCCGAAGAGCGCGGCGCTGTCAGTTGACGGGTAGTATTCGCACAGTGTGGAGCGACGTACTCGGGGCGAGGATCGGCACGATGTCTTTCCCGGGTCGTCGTTCACTCTTCTACGCCAGCAATGAGCAGAAGGCAAAGGTGCGGTTCGTTTACGTTGTGAGCTAGGCAAGCTGTTAAAGCAGATGATTGTGTTTGTGTCCATTGAGTCGTCATGTACGCCTTATTATTTGGCTCTGTGATTCTAGGACTAATGTGTTGCCTGCCGGCTCTGTGTGATTTTGAAGTAACTTGTGTTAATTTGCTAACCAGAGTTCTCCCTCAAAAATTATTATTTAACGTCCCCAGTTGTCACGCATAACTATAGCAGGGACGCACGTTTGATCCAGTTGAAGAAAAGTTTGTTTTAAAATTTTTATTCAAGACAACAGCTGTTTCTAAATTTTAATATGTTTTCTCTCTAGTATCACTAGTATCCACCCCTTTAAGCATATTGTGAGCTCCAGTAAATGGTAAGACAGTAGCGTGTTAGTATTTATATTCCTTCCTGGAAGAAATTACAGCTCCCTTTCAGTAGTTCACTGTTTGCGAAGCTTATTTCCTAGGGTGTATTGACTTATTGGAAAGAATCCCTGTGTGCAGTCATGGTTGAACGATGTAATGTAATCCAGCGTGACACTTATTTTTCTTGTCTGTTAACAGCTAAGTTTCTGTGAGAGTGTTCCGTGTTGTCGGCTTCTAGCAGGGTGGGCCTGACTTACTTGCAGCCATGTGCATGGCTCTCGAGCATTTGCTACCTCGGCTTGCTGTTTGTCTGTAGTCGCGTGTCCTGGCTGTCTGTGCTCAAGTTGAGTATCTTGCACTGTAAACTAAGTTTAGCTGTCGGCCAAGAGACCTTTGATTAACTGGCTTCGCAGAAGAAATTTTTAATGTTTAATATATACTGAATCCTTGTTCTAAGTTACATTGTAAATTTTTTGGTGTAAACCTTTTGGTGATCTTTGTTAATATTTACCTTTGTGAAGTCATCCTAATATCTTGGATTTGAATTCGCTTGAAGAACTTTGTCCAGAATTGATTTAATTATTTTATGATTGTAATTCAATGGATGCCTCAGTCATCATTCGAACGTCTTCATGTTTGTAACAACAAATTAACTTCAATTTTCCTGCCTGTTTTTCAAAGAGATTCTGTTATCATAAAAAAATATATAAAAATAAATATTGTTCTCCAAGGATAAATGATGTTACTTAAAGGGGCTTAGACCTTCCAGGTCATTTCCCTGATACGGGTAATTCCCGATTTCTGTAATTATTATTAAGAAATTTTATGGGAGTAGGAGTAATACCCATCAAGTCGTGCAGCATTCAGCGTTAAACTTGTATGACACCGATGTAAAGAATAATTTCTGGAACGATACTGCTTTCTGAGGCTTACATTATGAAAACTTGTTCGTGAAATTAAAAGCGATCAGTGAAATATTCACCAAAATGAAAAAGTCAACGTTACCAATGATGAATTGCGATGCGTATGTAACATTATATTTATGTTTTACGTAAAGAACAAAAGATATTGCCGGCATTGTGATTTATGTGGCATGATTGAAATAGACAGACGAAAATTAACAATTTTGTTAGTTATTGGAGGTTGGCGTCACATCCACAATGAGCGTTTTTGAGGGGTATGAATAGAACCCATTAACAAAAAATGAAAGCATATTTATGACAATCCGCATTTTATCCAGTGCTACAGGTTACACATTTTGTTCCTGTTAGCGTTCGGCTGGCCAGTTTAAGCAATAAAGTGCTGGCAGTACCGGTATTATCCACTTTCTGGGAAATTCAGCTCTGCTCGATGCTATTGTGTTGTCAGTTGCCAATTAGAAACTTCCAGACTGTGCGGATTTCTGTGAAGCGATGGGTGATCGCTTTGAGGATAAACTGCGGCCGAGAGATGCGTTATCCAGACAGTTCAGTGCGGATCATTGTCAAGCACTGTTCTAGCGCGTTACTTATTCCTACTGACAGAAACAAAGAATAACATGTATGGCAATATTCTTACGTCCGTAATGAGTTACTATGGTACGTTGAGATGCAAATGCAGTGTTTTCACTTTCGTTACCAAAAATATTGGCTGCAAATAAAATATTCCTGCATTTCGTACTGCTACTTTCTCATTTATACTGCAAGAGAAACGGTGAAACAACAATGGGTGCTACTATTACTTTCATGAATGGTTGAGATTGCATTATCTTCATCCGTGCAACGGAATTTACCACTGACACTCTTCTCCTAGAGCTTCACATAGCTTCTACACGTATTTCAGATTATTGGTACAATACATTTTGGCAACTTGTTTATGTAACAAAATTGTTTCGTATAATTGTAACCTCGGAAGCATGTGTATACTCACTATTCAGGTTGCGGCTGCCTATTCCTCAATCGGCAAAAGTCTGAAGACTCATGATCGTCAGTGATCTTTTATTCTGCTCTTGTTAGGAAACAGACTACAGGGTACTGCAGGAGTGTCCATGAGTGACTGGTGTGTTTCCTCTGTTCCTACCACTGCAGTGAAAATATTTCCGCTAGGAAGATGATTATACAATCCCAGGTACATCATAGACCCCACCTGGGGCTCCTTTTGTGAAACGGAAGATCACAACCGACAGTGAAAGAATAAAAAATGTGGGAACATCTTGTGGTAACACATTTTGCTGGAGGTACAGATCAACTACCTTCAAACGCTTGGATCTCTGACGTAGCCAGTGCGAGCGTTAGAGCATTCTTCCATACTCGCACAGTTAAGATAGAACCTGGTTTTCCGAATTTTTTGTAGATTTTAGTAATAATTGTTACCAATTTTGAGAAAACATCCTTGATGTACACCTATGAGGCCTATTTCATAATGACTGACGAGGTAAGTGAACTACACAGACGACATTATGTGTCCGTTAGATCAGCTGTGGTTAATTTCTGTGAATAGGTTCCACGCTGTTACGATGAAACGTGCCCACATAATATATGTGGCTCAGACGTAAATCGTGACATATTTGCTAAACACTATGAACAGTCGGAAGAGAATATGCTTTTTTGTACAACGTGATTATAGGACGTAATTATTCAAGGATTATGTTTCCATGTGGATAAAGCTGGAAGTCCTAAGAGATTTTTTTGCGAATGACGCTGCTACATAGTATAGAGATGTTGCAACGGTAGAAAACAGTACCGAAATTCAGGAAGACATGTAGATGATCGATTCTTCTTCATCTACATGGGTCCATCCATACTCTGCAAACTACTGTGAAGTGCATGGAACAAGGTACTTCCCATTGTACCAGTTATTAGAGTTTCCTGCCGTTCCATTCTCGTATTGAGCGCAGGGAATATTATTGTTCGAACGCCACACTGCATTCTGTAACTAGCCTAAACTTGCCCTCGCCGTAGTACGGAAGCTGTACGTACGGAGATGCCGTATGTTCTTAGAGTCGTTATTTAAAGCCGGTACTTTAATTGTAAGTAGGCATTGTCGCGATAGTTTGCGTGTATCTTCAAGCGTCTGCTAGTTCAATTCCTTCAGCATATCCATGACACTCCTCCGCGCATCAATAAAACTTGTGACCATTCGTGCTGCCCATCTCTGTATACGCTCAAAATCCCCCCTTACTCCTATATGATAAAGGTCTTACACTCCTGAGCAATGTTCTTGGATGTGTCACCCGAATGTTTTGTGGATTGATTGCTTTCCTCTATGTTCTACCAATGAATCTAAGTCTGCCACGAGCCTTCTCTACGACTGAGCCTCACATCCCTACAACTTGTTATACCAAGACATTTGAACACGTTGACCGACTGCAGTGATACTCGTTCATATTGTAGTCATAGGATACAATGTTTTTCGTTTTGTGAAATGAAGTTTTGAAGTTGTCAACTTTTAGGACACTTGCCCATATTTTTACTACTTTGAAATCTTATTAATATCCATATGAATATTTCTGCAGATCTTTTCAAACAGTACTTCACTGTGCAGATAATTGCATGAACGGCGGAAGACCTCAGTTACCTTCAACATTGAGAGCAAGGTCATTAACGTACAACATGAACGGCGGTGGCGCCAACCAGTTTCTCTCGCGGCAACCTGAAGTTACTTCTACAAGTGTCGATGACTTTCCATCCCTGATAACATGCTGCCTCCACGCTACCAAGAAATCCTTTCAGTATTAATCGTAGGTGTGGTACTGAGTGACAAATTTATGTTAATGCTACACAAGATTTTACTTTCAGTAATAATCGTAGATGAAGTAATGAGTCAAATTCTCTCCAGAAATCAAGAATTACTGAATCTGTCTCACTGCCCTGATCTGTAGCTTGCAGTATGTCATGTGAAAATGGGCAAGTTGTGTTTCACATGACGCTATTTTCGGAGTCCATGCTGAATGGGATGGAGGTGAATATTCTATTCTATATATCACATTACATTTCGGACCGTAATATGTTCTAATATTCTACAAACAATGGATATCAGGGATATCACTCCTGATGCCCTTCTTGTAAACGGGTGTGACCCGTGCTACCTGCCATCTGCGGGGTAGAAATTTTTGTTCGAGGAAGTGTGTGGTTAAAAAAGGGCCTGACTCATCTGCAAATTCGATGTAGAATCATGTAGGATTTCCATCGAGGCCAGGACATTTGTTAAATTTCAACGATTTCAGCTGTGTCACAAGACTACTTTTACTAATCTCGCTATCATTTTTCTATGCAGTGGAGTGAGCATTAAATTGTAGAAATATTCCTGGAATTTCATTTGTAAGGAAACACTTGAAAACATAGTTCAACACGCCTGTTTTTATTTTCTACAATCCGTTCCATTTCCTCTCTCGTTCACTACAATCTGGACACTAACGTTGGTGCCACAGGCCGCCTTTACGTATCATCTCAATTTCTTTAGATTTTGTGGCGCATCTTTCGATAATATTATACTACGGTAGCCGTCGAAGGCTTCAAGCGTTGCGCTGCGTTTCATTCACCACCACTGTATTTATAGCCTACTGATTTGTGTTGCTGATATACTACAGCTCTCTCTGTTTCTTCAGAAGTTTCTTTTCAGCGACCATATACCATGAGCGGTCATTCCCATCATGAGCTGTTCTAGTAAGTAGTCTACATATCTGGCAAGTATACTCACACCTATTCTTTAAGTCACAATCACACTTGTTCACCTGTTGCAGCGATTGACAGTTGAATCTCAGTATAAATAAATCAAATGTATTCCGCATAAATCGGCAGAATGTCCCATTATTGTGTGATTAATAATTCAATAATTTAATAATTAATTCAATAATTTATAATTCAATAATCTTGAACTGTCAAATCTACTAAATATCTGAGGGTATGTGTATGGAACGGTTTAAAGTGTAAAACCACATGAAACTAATCTCAGGTAAGGCAAATGCCACACTGAGACTCATCGGAAGAATTCTAATGACGTTTAATTCATTCATAGAGGAAGTGGCCTACAAAACCCTCTTTCGACCAATACTTTAATACTGCTCGTCAGTGTAAGATCCGTGCCAGGTTGGAATGAAAGGTCAAATACGGAAGGTTAAGAGAAGAACAGCACGGGAATGTTCAGCGAATTCTAGAGGCAGAGGCTACAAGAAAGGCGTTGTGTATGCACCACGGTGCGGTTGATTGTTAACATGTCCAGAGCGTATTTTACCGGAATTGTCAAGTTTGTATAGCTCCCTCCTACGTACATCTCGCCGAAAGGCAATGAAGGTAAAATCATAGATATTCTAGGCAACTCTGAGGATTACCCAGATTCATTCTTCCTGCGGACCATCCGCGATTGAAACAGGATGGCCCGGAAACGACAGTAGTAAGCAAACTACCCTCTACCACACACTATAATGTGGCTTTGGGAGGACGACATAGATATAACGTTTCCTCCTTGCAGGATCGAATGGAAGAATAAGATCTAGTAACGAATGTCGGTGGTGTGTGGCGATGAGAGTTGACACTATATTATTATGCCTTCCAGAAATGGGGAACGCAGAAATAGGAGATTCTTCATGCAGCGTGCAAAGAAATAGGAAAGGAAATGTCCCTCTTTCCCAATGTAAAATTGAATTATTCATACCGTCTTACGAAACAGAAAATATTTTTAAAGAGGTATCAACGATTATTATGATAACAATTTACCTCTTCGAGCATATTTCAGCCGTGAAAGAGGTAGTGAAAGGTAGTACCAGATGGCTATGACTACCAGCGAAACTGCGGAGACCAAGTGACAGTTCAAGTTTCCATGGCAAAGAAGAAGTAGCCAGTCCGCTCAGCCTCGGCTGCTAAACCTGCCAGTCTCATTTCCTCGTTCATGTAAAATCCGCTTAGAAGCGAAGCGTTAATATCCGAGAGGCCGCTGACGCCAGGATCGAGGGACGCAGCAGATCAGAATTTAGGATGAGTATCAGCTTCCACGCAGGAAGGGTGGTAGAAGGAGATGAAATTGCGAAAGAAAGATTTTGCCGAAGACAGTCTTCTTCGGCATGGTGTTCCGTAAGGAGCAAGGCGCTAAGTCCTTGCTGATTAAATCGGACCTATTTTTCCTCTACACGAGGGCTACTTTACGTATTTAAATAGGTTACATTACCTGCGAAGATCTGCTCTTGGAATTTTTTGATAGCGGTAAATCGTCTCTCTCTCCAGAGTAAAATTTTCACTCTGCAGCGGAGTGTACGCTTGTATGAGGCTTCCTGGCAGATTAAAACTGTGTGCCGGACCAGAACTCGAACTCGGGACCTTTGCCTTTCGTGGGCAAGTGCTCCACCGACTGAGCTGCCCAAGCACAACTCACGACCCGTCCCACGACCAGCACACACTTTGCTGCAGAAAGAATATTCATTTTGGAAACTGAAGGCTGTGGCTAAGCCATGTCTCCGCAATATCCTTTCTTCCAGGAGTGCTAGTTCTGCAAGGTTCGCCGGAGAGCTTGTGTGAAGTTTGGAAGGTAGGAGGCGAGGTACTGATAGAATTGAAGGTGTGGGGACAGGTCGTGGGTCGTGGTTGGGTAGCTCAGTCGTGGGAACACTTGCCCAAGAAAGGCAAAGGTCCCGAGCTCGAGTCTCGGTGCAGTACACAGTTTTTTCTGCCAGGAACTTTCGTCTCTCTCTCTCTTTTAGCTCAGATGCAACGCGTGGTTGCCCTAAACTGTCTGAAAAACGGATGAAGACGAGTACCGTGCAGAGGTGAAACGTCTGTTCGGCCGAGTCGCAACCTGTGTAGAAGTATATGACATCTGTATCCACAAGCAAGGCCATGCTGCAGAATCGATGAATTTTTACTTAATCGTAGGTATACAGTGGTTTCAGTGGTCTCCGAATAAAATTTATATTACAGCAGCAAAGGATGTTCTCTTTAAGAATTACGAGTCTGCTCTGAAAGCAGTCAGGTCGCCTGAATACGTATGTAACAAGAAGATATTATGGCGGTACAGCTTTTTCGAATAATTTCCCGTAACAACAGGGACTCACATAAAGATATTCAGCCATGGCGCTCAAATCGATTGGACACTTCCATTCTGAGAGAATTCCGAGGGGCTGAGTAGAGAAATTAGCCGCGAGAGGCCGGGGCTGCGGGCTCCTTAGAGCCCACACAGAGGTATACCGACAATCCTTCTTTCCACGAACAATACGAGACTGGAATAGAAGGGAGAACCGATAGAGGTACTCAAGGTACCCTCCGCCACACACCGTCAGGTGGCTTGCGGAGTATGGATGTAGATGAAGATGTAGACAAGTGCTAACGGAGACAGGGATAGGGTGTCTGCAACAGTGCTGTGAGACCGGACGGGGCGTGGTGACCGGCCGATAGCGAGTCGCCGGCTGCTGCCTTTGTCGGCTACCATTGTCTTTCGCTCAGTTGGTCCATGGAGCTCAGAAGTGGTGGTCTCCTGTCTATTGATACCACTGTATACACTGCCTGACGGAACCAATTCTGGCCATTGAAAACAGTGAGCCTTGCAGCGCTTCGGACAAACTTGAGTGTAACGAATGTTCGTAAATGGCGAGTTAAATCACAAACTGGTTGTGGATGTCTGTAATGAACCGAGATTAATGCTTGGAACTGTGTTCGCTGATTAAAATTGCCGCAAGTTTAGTAGGCTCAAGTACGTTTGCATGTGGCATTGTGGTATAGTTTGGTCAGCTGAATCACATGCGCTAGTCTGTTAAGATTCGCAACTGTGAACGCTCCCTTAGCATGTCGTACTTGCTGTAATTACGTGCACTGGACATGTTAGCGCAGACTGATAGTGACTTTGTACATTCAGGTTTCATTCTTGTCACACAACGGAGTTTAAACTTGTGTCAATAATCACATACCAAGCGCCCCTCTAAGCAATATAAGCTTTCGGTGTGCCCGAGTACTGCTCCTTAGTAACGTTGTAAGCTTGATCCGTTTTATTGCACTGCCTCTCGGTTCCTATGGCAACGGCCTTGCCGCAGTGGATATACTGGTTCCCGTCGGATCACCGAAGTTAAGCGCTGTGGGCGTGGCTGACACTTGGATGGGTGACCATCCGGGCCGCCATGCACTGTTGCCATTTTTCGGGGTGCACTCAGCCTCGTCATGCCAATTGAGGAGCTCCTCGACCGAATAGTAGCGGCTCCGGTAACTGAAAACCATCATAACGACCGGGAGAGCGGTGTGCTGACCACACGCCCCTCCTATCCGCATCCTCGGTGAGGATGACACGGCGGTCGGATGGTCCCGATGGGCCACTTGTGGCCTTGTGACGGAGTGAGTGCTTCGGGTCCTATAACTGGTCGCCTTTCTCTCCATGTTCTTGCGTGAGTTAAAGTTGTTATGGCTGTATAAATGGTCTCGGCGGATCAGTTGATGGAGGATGGAAATTGCCCAATGAAGTATCTGTATTCGTAAAAATAATGTGACAAAGGAGCATGAGTTAGCGCCTTGGCCTTGTGTTATGAATAAGCTGCGTACATAACAGCTGAGTTAAAGTTATGTGTTTAAAGATTTCTGTATATAGCGTCTCGCTTAATTTCTTTTCCATTTGACAACGGAATTGCATTTAAATGTGGGGCTAGCAGTAGTTTCTTACATTCTGTGTAAGTGCACAAAATTAATTTAATCACCTTTTAATCTCTGTAAATTATTACTAGCCAGTTATTGAATGTGGGTTTTACGATTTTCATAAATAATTATTCCTGAAGTGAAGTGGCTAACGACCTTATTTGTAGTGGTATTCTTGATGTCATAAATTTAATCAGTCATTTTCTTAACGTCAGAATTTGTTAGCCTTAAGTTTTGGAGCGACTTCAGGGAGTTGCTAGTAGTTCAATATGTTGATTGTTTTATTAATTCCCATGTAGAACAAACATCCAACTTAAAATATTATTATTCTGATTGTCTCGGAAGTTGATAAAGCTACTTTTTTTCAGAAAACTTTTATGTTACTTAAGGCGATCCTTATTTTTACCTTTATTTACATCATTATTTTAAATGTATTTTAGAGAGTTCAAGCTGAGTAAGATCTTAAAAAAAATCTCCTTAAGATTTCATTATCATAAATATATGTAACTAGTTAAGGTTGCTACATCAAATTAAACTTGCCAATTGTTAAATAAATTTCATGTTAAAACTTTTGACTGTGAATGGTGTTGCTGTTGTGCACTCTTGCTCTCCCCTTCCACGCCACAGCCCTTGTACAGGCCTTTATCCTCCCCATGGTAAAAGACTTTTCCGATCTCTCGTTTCCTGTAGCCTCAAAAGCATTGTACGTGACCCTGTTAAAACCGTCAATCAAAAAATCAATTCTTCGTCCTTTAATCGACATTAAACAGGACGAAATACCATTTGACAATCATAGAAACGGGCAGAGCCCAAGTATGATCTGAAATGTAGTGAGCATTAAGGATTTACATGAATTTAATGAAATATGGTATTTTACATTGAAATCAAAGGCAAAAAAGTAAGCTAGGATTTGACTACTGGTTTCATAGGTTAACAAAATAACAGTATATTTAATAAAGGGTTACAAAATGAGTATTTTCGATATTTATAAAGTTAGCAGAGAATTCAGAAAATCTGGATATGAGTTGTATCTGTTACTCACGCTTCCTTCAAATGTTACTTTACAATCAATCATGCAGAGTACTGGGCATTCATCCCGGAGTAGCCCTTGCACAATATGTCCTCAGTTGTTTGTGAGATTTATTTCCATTTCTGACTTCGTCTATTGTTTTTCACCTCTAGAGATGCCTCTCGCCGGCCGCGGTGGTCTAGCGGTTCAGGCGCTCAGTGCGGAACCGCGCGGCTGCTACGGTCGCAGGTTCGAAACCTGCCTCGGGCATGGATGTGTGTGATGTCCTTAGGTTAGTTAGGTTTAAGTAGTTCTAAGTTCTAGGTGACTGATGACCACAGATGTTAAGTCCCATAGTGCTCAGAGCCATTTGAACCATTTGATGCCTCTCGTGCCAAGGAAGTTATTCCGTGATGCCTTAACCAAGTCGTATCGTCCTATCTCTTCTGCTAGTCAATGTTTTCCAGAGCCTACCGAAAACCTCCTCGTTCCTTACCTTATCATTCCACCCGATTTTCAACACGCTTCTGTAGCACAACGTCTCGAGCACTTCGATTCTCTTTTGTTCCGGATTTAGCACAGTCCATGATTCGCTACTATACAAGTCTGTGCTCTAAAAGTACTTTCCCAAAACTGACTTCTTCAATTTAAGGACTGTGTTTGTTATTGGTAGAATTTTTTTGCCATATCTTGTCCTACGTTTTTTGTGTACTGCTTCCTTCGTCCATTTGTTGATTTGCTTACAAAGGAGCACAATTCCTTAACTTCTATTTCGTGATAACCAGTTTCGATGTTAAGCTTCTTTCTGTTCCCGTTTCTGCTACTCATTACTTTTGTCTTTCTCGGTTTACTCTCACTTCTTCACATTATGTACTCATTAGACTATTCATATCATTAAGAGAAGCCTGTAATTCTTCTTCGCTTTCCCCGTTAATAGTAATGTCATCAGGGAATCTTATCACTGATATCCATTCGCCCTCTATTGAACGATACTCTAATTTCTCTCATTGTCTCTTCTATCTAGAGAGTGAACAGTGGGAGGGAAAACTGCATCCATGCGTTACTCCCTGATTAATCTGATCACTTTGTTTCTGGCCTCCCACTCGTAATGTTTCTTGTTTCAAGCTGTTTCACAATACTTGTCTTTCCCTATAGACTACTCTTAATAGTGATAAGAAAGATTAACTGTAACTTCTGCAGAAGCAAGACTGCAGTTATTAGAGTCGAGGGACATGAAAGGGAGGCAGTGCTTGGGAAGATAGTGAGACAGGTTATTCAATCTGCACACTGAGCAAACATTAACGAAACCAAGCAATATTTCAATGTATTTTAAATTTGTGGGGAAGAAATGGAAATTTTTAAGTTTGCGATGATATTTAATTTCTTTCACGTTCTTCAAAGAACTTGGATTATCACCGGTAAGGATAATATCTAGAGGGAGATGACTTGGAACATCAGTTGGACAGAATACACATCCTATAAGTTGAATAGCTCGTAAAGGAAAACGTGGATAACGGAGTGTAGTCGAATTAAATCAAACGATGCTGAGGGAATTGGAGTAGAAAATGAGTCACTAGAAACTGTCGAGGAGTTTCGTTATTTGGGCGACAAAGTGCACTGAATCTCCAAAGAAACTGCTTTAGGCACGCGTATTCAAATATAGAGATATGTAAAGAGGCAGAAACGGTGCTGTGGTCGGCAATGCCTATACAAGACAACAAGTATCTGGTGCAGGTGTTAGATCGGTTGGCAGGTTATCAAGATTTAAGTAAGTTTGAACGTGGTATTAACGTCTGTTCACCAGCGATGGGACAGAGCATCGCCGAGGTAGCGATGAAGTGGGGATTTTCCCTTACAACTATTTCACGGGTGTTTCCTGAATATCAGGAATCCGCTAAAACTTCGTGGTTGCCGGTAAAAGATCGTGCAAGAAAGGGACAAACGACGACTGAAGAGACTCGTTCAACGTGACAGAAGTGCCACTCTTCCGCAAATTGCTGCAGATTTCAGTGCTGGGTCCTCAATAAGTGTCAGCGTGCGAACGATTTAACAAAACATCATCGATATGGGCTTTCGGAACGGAAGGCCTACACGTGTACCCTTGATGACTGCACGACACAAACCTTTACGCCTTGCCTGAGCCCGTCAGCACCGACATTGGACAGTTGATGACTGGAAACATACTGCGTGGTCGGAGCAGTCTCGTTTCAAATTGTATCGAGCGGATGGACGTGTACGGGTATGGAGAAAATCTCTTGAATCCATGGACGCTGGATGTCAGCAGAGGACTGTTTAAGATGGCGGAGGCTCTGTAATAGTGTCGGACGTGTGCAGTTAGAGTGGCATGGAACTCCTGATACGTCTAGATATATGACTTGGACAGGTAGACACGTACGTAAGCATTCTGTCTGATCATCTGCATCCATTCATGTCCATTGTGCATTCCGACGGACTGAGGCAATTCCAGTTGGACAATGCTGTACCCAACAAGTCCAGAACTGCCACAGAGTGGCTCCGGGAACACTTCCGCTGGCCACCAAACCACCCAGACATGAACATTACTGAGCATATCTGTGTTGTGTTGCAACTTCTGTTCGGAAGAGATCACCGTCCAGACATTAGTCGAGTCCATGCCATGTCGTGTTGAGGTACTTCTGCGTGCTCGCTGGGGCTCTACACGACATTAGCGAGGTGTACCAGTTTCTTTGGCTCTTCAGTTTAACTGGCTATACCCGAAGGGAACCGGAATAAAATGCTGTCTGGCAAGAGCAAGGAAATAAACCTGAATAATGTGAACATTGCAACATGTAATATGTGTTAGGGATTCTTTTTTTAAACTCTTCGTCTGTTTTTGGCATTGAAATGTCAGAGTGAAACGTCAGCCATATACTGTGCTGGAAAGAAGAGAAAAGAAGGTTTGAAATGTGGCTCTGCAGCAGAATACAGAATGTTAGAGGGGTCAGCAGCTATTGGACAGGTACTCAGTTGTATCAGGACGAAAGGTACTTTGTGGCACAATTTGGGTAAAGGACTTTTATCTGTGTTTAGCGCATAATCATTGGTGGAACGAAAAACGGTCTAAGATCGCAAACTTGATTCAGTGACCAGTTTAGATCGTTGTGATAATCATCAGATGGATGTATTTCATTAAATTTAAGGCAAGAGATCAATCTAGTGTTGATCATAATCGTCGAAAGAGTTCACCGACTAAAACAAATTTACCATCATAGACTGATTTTGTATCCCGATATTCATAAACAGCAATAATGCGTCTCAAGGAGGGGTACAGAATAAGTTGCAGTGCAAGTCTGAGATATTTAACAGTGAACTGACACTGGATGTTCCGGGACAGGAACCGGGCGAAAGTCCTGATATTCCTTTCGAGGAACATCCGTTTGGAACTGTTTGCTTGCCGTCAATCGCTATTAGCGAAGGCGGGTGCTGTGACCCGTCTGTGAGGCAGAAAGACAGCTATAACGCCGCGATGACCTTTCGTCCGGGATAGCACGTCACTAGCTTGCGACATACCCACTGGAAGGTCACTTCTCGCCAGCTTTATCGCGACCGCTAAATCCGTAACATCTGTAGGTAGACGCTTACCAATCGGTTCCCACAAGTTGATGCAAGTTAAGTTTATCGACCTCTCTCTGAACAGTTAGAGAGGTAAGTACATTATTCTGACAACAGCATCGGATTAGGCAAAATATCCTCCTACATCTACGGACACTAAACTACACGGTGAGAGACCTAAGACGGGCCACACTAAATTTGTGACTTGAACATATGTAGGACAAATTGTAACGAGATAACAGCGCAGGAAACCACTGTCCCGTCGTCAGGACAAGAGGACCCACAGACGTGGTACCCAGAGTAGCGGGGAATGCTGAAGAATCCATCGAAAGAAGATCCTAAAACTACTTCTTTCGAGTGCGATTTTCATTTTCTTTGACGGATTTTAATGAACATCTGGTATCTGCACTTTCTACATCATTTCTCTGCGGCCTTCTACTATAGGTCTTTCCAGAAGTATACCGTTTGACATTGTAAGCTAGTTACTCTTTCCAGCGATTAATCGGTAGTAGTTTAATCGAAAATTAAGATACCTTTCCGCCTGCTTATGTGCCACAAGTTCAGTTTACTAGTGTTGAAGTCCAACTGCTAGTGCGTCTTAGATCTTTCTTGTGCACACCATCATCACCAGTGTCGACAAAGAGGATCCGGCTTTATCCACCAGGTGCATAGCAAAGGCTGAGTAAACCCCATTGTGTACGTCATCAGCTAATCCAGTCTGAAAGCTGATACAATAATCCGTAAGCTCTTATTATGTTCGGTAGGCAGTAGTAGGTGAGTGTACCGAAGGCCTTTCGGCATCAGCCAATGCTCCGTTATCTGCAGCCTTGCGTATCGCGTAGACGAAAGGAGCAGTCTGAGATTTATGAGGAGATCTAGTTCGTCCTCGCAGAGGACATTTTCGATCCACAGATAAAATCATAGTATATGTGCCTAAAAATGTTCATCATATTAACAATAGATTGCAGTTATCGATATAGGCCTATACTGCGTCTGTCTGTACGACGGTACGAGTAGAACGCGGCGTTATTCCAATCGCTTAAAGCGTTTCATTGCACCAGTGACCTACTATGGACTGCAATTCCATTGGTTCAATTGTCTCTAAGCTCTATGGGACTTAACATCTAAGGTCATCAGTCCCCTAGACTTAGAACTACTTAAACCTAACTGACCTAAGGACATCACACACATCCGTGCCCGAGGCAGGATTCGAACCTGCGATCATAGCAGCAGCTCGGTTCCAAACTGAAGCGTCTAGAACCGCTCTCCACAGCGGCAGGCACTATGGACTTTAACCAGGAGTACAAATTATGATATTCGTCAAATTGCAGCAACCAGAAGGTATTTAGAATAAAATAACAAAACAAAGTTGCTGCCTTGTTTACTTAAATGTATAGAAATACTGCATTATATAAACACATATTTCGGTACATCTTTGCAACCAAAGACCTCTAATGTGTTTTGCGACGTATTCCTAAATAATAATTTCTTTTGGCAACATTGTTATTTTACGCATTATGTGGACTTGTGGATTCTACACTTCTAGTTTGCTTGCTTCATTGATTCCAAAGTACATGTGACGTTTTATGTGATGCAACACAACAGAAAAGGGAGCCAGTGACAACTGGAGGTGTCAATTCCTTTCCAAATATATTTTTGCAATAAAAGTGTCCATTAATCTACATTTAATAAAATAGTATTTTGGTTTTATCTTGTGATACTAGACAGAATCGTAGGTTAAGCCAACACTTCATCGGAAGCAAGTCATATTTTTAAAGTAGTAGTAGTACTTTACCACATAAATTCACGGCACGTAGATTTACACATTCTTCTTTCTCATGGAGTGGTGAAATTCCGGTAGAAGGCTTCAAAATTTTGCTAGTAGACGGCGAGACGAAGAATGAACGAAGACTCGTTTGAGATCTTAAAGAGGAAAGCAACTTTCACTGCTGTGTCGGTTACAAGTAACATACGAAGGTTGTCCAGAAAGTAAGTTCCGATCGGTCGTGGAATGGAAATCACTGGGAAAATCCAGTAGTGCTTTGCACAGATGAGTTGGCCAGTGTCTCTAGTATGCCAGTCGATCGTGTCGCGTCGCTCTTTTCAGTTTTGATAGAACAATGAGCACGTAAAGATGAGTATGGAATAGAGTCTCCCGGCAAATATGAGGGCGTGGGTACGGATTTCGCCTCTGTGATGCAGCCCACATAACAGAACCGTCGAGCAGTTCCTTCTTCATGCTCATTCTCGGCCGCACACTGCAGGGGCAATGAAGACACTCCTGCAGCGTTTCGGTTGAGAAGTGTTTGATCACCCACAATACAGTCCGTAATTGGCACCCCCTGAGTCTCATCTCTGCTCACAAGGACCGCTGGCTATGAAGACAACATTTTTCCAGACAACGAGCTGCAGACCAGTGCAGATAATTGGCCGAAAGCACAGGCGGCTCCTTTCTGTGACGAGGATATTGAAAAGTTGATACAACACTACCACAAAATTCGAAGTTGGAGCGTCCACTAAGTAGAGTAGTATATGAAAGGTGTACCTAACCGTTGCAAATAAAACTTTCCTGGTTTTCACTGTGGTTTCCATTCCGCGACCAATCGGAACTTACTTTCTGGACAACCCTCGTAGCTCGACGAAACGCGGACAATACAAGAAAAGAACTGCTCGAGTATAGTACAGAAGGGAAATGAAAGAAATTCGCAGTGAGACTAACAGACGTGACACTTTTATAGAAGGACAATAATGGCATTAAACTCCCCCGTGGTCTACAAAACGCAGTACATTATTTTTAACAGGTTATATGATCACCACTGGACTGAACCACGTGCTCTGGAACGTGTTCTCATGCCGGCTGCAAGGTAGGCGGTTCCAGCGCTCCAAAAGCTGAACCCAGTGGTTCACAACTGCTGGGTGGTCGTAGATGCATGTGGATGTGCTGCAGTACGACTCCTCACCACATTTAACACGTGCTCGACGAGATAAAAGTCGGACGGAATGGGCAGACCAGTCCGTTTGCCGAATACCCTCTCGTTCCAAGACACAGTCCAGCAACACTGTTTGATGCGGTCGCGCATTGCCATCCGTGAAAATGAAGTCAGTTTTGGATGCACGCCAGAAAAGACGCAGATAGAGCAGGAGTGACAGAATAACATTGACCAGTGAGTGTACCGATTTCAAAGATTTGGAGATAAGTAAGTTACGACGAATTTATGCTTCTCCAACTGGTCCTCCAAAAGGATCACGTTCGATAGTGTTCCTGGGTGCTTTATGTGTTCCCACATCTCAACGTATGAGGATACGTCCAGAATCACAACTGACACTGAATCTGCTCTCATCCTAGAAATGCACACGAGCCCACTCCTCGTAGGTCCAGTTTTTATGCACTTGGTGCCACCGGAGTCGTTTCCGTTGATGTGACGGAGCACAATGTTGTCGGCCAAAGGGACCATCCCCATGCAGTCTCAATGCCAGTATGCAAGGTGAGATTACGTGCTTTGCTGTCCTCTTAAGTCTGGTTGTAATTGAACCCGTTTTCGACGTGAGTCCTTCTTGAGTGTCGCACAATAAAGGATGATCTGCTTCTGAAGTTGGCCATGCACTATCACGTCCTTCCTTTCGAGCAGCAGTGTCTATGATTCGGAACACTCTTCAAGACCTCGAAACGATGCTGACAGTAATAATAAACTCATGGATTGCACTCGCTGAAGCGCCCGCTAAACCCGCTGGGCAGAACAGATAATTAGGATTGTGGAAAGGGCCAAATAAGTTTGTGGTCAGTTTCACCTTCTAATTGTAATTTATTGTAATTTAATAACACAATTACAACCAAAGCGGCACATAGTCGAACCTCTACCAAATGCAACTCTTTCACGGCTGAAAGCCTCCAAACAAGAAATCTTAACAAATCAACACGATTAAAATCCAATTAAAATAACAATAAAATAATTAAAAATAGAACATCTATTACAGCTAGGTGGAAAGCCCCAAAGCAGAGCAGACAGAACAAACATATGTACGGTGCAACGCAAATGGCTGAAGGCCACAATAAGTTTCAAAATTTTAAAATATATTACCATAATCTTTTAAAGGCAGAAGGCCGCAATGTTTAAGCTTGAAAGATAATTTTAAGGATAAGGTTGCAAGACTGAAAGCCGACAGTTAAATTTGCAAAATTAAAAAAAATAACCGTAAGCCTGAAAACAGATAATTA
Organism: Schistocerca piceifrons; assembly: GCF_021461385.2. NCBI lineage: Eukaryota > Metazoa > Arthropoda > Insecta > Orthoptera > Acrididae > Schistocerca > Schistocerca piceifrons. Next base: position 268,034,315 of record NC_060142.1, on the reverse strand, counting down.
AACACCGGCTAAAATCGTTGTTAAGTGGAAATAACGCCAAGTACACACACAACCTGACAAACACTTGCACGAAGACCTATACAACAGTAACTAAGCACGCACGAAGACAAATCGGGAGTCGATGCACACACACACACAGCCGACTCATGAACGATCAGCGAGCCAAAACGCGTCGTCCGGTAGGACGACCGTCCGACGATCCACCAAGACCGCGGCCCGGCTCAGGTGATGCGTGGCGGCAATGGTCGCGCGAGCCGTGTCGACGCAGAACTCACCCCACTGCACTAGTGCCGCATTGCAACTCCCCGACTGACAGGTGTGGTCTGCGCTCCAGACGCGTTCCAACTCACTGCAGACCCGAACTCGCTATCCGATCTTTCCAGCCGGCAGACAACGACCGGGAAGTAATAGCAGTCAAGAAAAGATACCACGAGGGGGGATATATCGATACGCGCTGCTACCGCCGCTCACAGTCAGACAAAGCACCAACTCAGTGACAGTAGTAATTTAAATTAACGTAGTAAGGTAGAAATACGTTAAAACAGGGTGTAAAATACATAATGGCGGGAACACGAGCCACCCACGGCTCACTCGTCAGAGTACGTCCTTCTTCCAGTTTCCCGATGATACTTTCCCATGTGACCCTCCAAATGTTGTCTGTGCGCCAACTTGTAAAGGAAAATACCACCACAGAGCACCGTCACTTCTCACTGATTGGCACACAGCGTCTTCCCCGTTTATTGAACTGACCTGTGTTGCTGTGCCAGCCCCTAGTTATGATGTGCTGGTGCTTTCATTAATTTCCAAAGAGTAAGTTGTATGTTATGTCAATTAATCTCTCTCGACTTCAGTTTTATAGAGCAATGTGTAATGCTAAGGGTATATAGTGAGAAATGAAGCACGTATATTAATTCAGTACAGGATAGTGACGGATCGTGGTAGCGTTGAAATGACGAGATGGATTCCACAACACCAGGACATTCATCGCACCGTACAAAACGACCGAATGTCGCCCCTCCCCCCCTGGGGTGGGAATGGGGTGGGGGGAACCGCGTTAATTCGACGTTCCGCCGAACGCAGGCACGTGGCGTTTCGACGATGGTGGAAATCTTCTGAATAACAAAGCCGGAAATGAAACAGCGACAAGAGGGGAGGCTGCGTGACGAGCCGGCATCCGGCTGGAGCGTTTAATCAGCCGCGAGCTTATCACGAAATTATAACAGCGGTGGCGCGGATTTGCAGCGGCGGGCGCTGGCAATGTAAGAGATTTAATTAAATTGCCACCGGGGTGTGGGCCGCCATTACGCGGGCAGGTCGCGGCGGCGGCGGCGGCGGTGGCGGCGTCCGCTAATCCTGCCATTAATAACGCGCGCGGAACCAAACGTGCCACCTGCCGCCAACACAAGAGATGCCCCTGCCGCCGCGCCTAAACCTCTCCCGCACCACACGTGTATGACAGCGGAGCTGCAGTCTCGCGAACCCTCATCGCAGAGACCTCCAGCAAAGTTCAACATGTAGCGAGAGAGTAGCACAGAGCATCACTCACGATTCAGAAACTGGTACCTCAGCTTCGTATCAATTTTTACTAGTAACAATTAAGAGAAGAAATATTTCTTGAAAATTTGCTGGACGATAACAGAAAGCGCAAAAGTATATTCACGAAAACAAGGGAGTTGCTTCCTTTCTCTCTTCCATTGAACATGTTACCAACTTCCATAACTGGAAAGGGATGTTTATTTTTTGAGTCACTAGTCTTCTGACTGGACTGGTGAGGCCCACCAATTCCTCTCCCATGACTGCCTCTTCGTCTCAGAGTAGCCCTTACAACTTATTTCCTAAATTATTTGGTGAATGTATTTCTCTTCCCCTTTACAGCTTTGTCCCTCTAGAACTCCCTCTAGTACCATGGAAGACATTCCCTGATGTCTGAACATACATCCTATCATCCTGCCCCTTCTTTTCCTCTCCGGTTCTGCGCAGAACCTCCTCATGCCTTATCTTATGCCCACCTAATTTCCAACGTTCGTCTGTAGCAGCACATCTCAAACGCTTCGATTCTCTTCTGTTCTGGTTTTCCCACCTAACATACAATTCTGTGCTCCAAGCGTACATCTTCATAAATTTCTTCCTCAAACTAAGGCCTATGGCTGATACTAGTAGAGTACTCTTGGTGAGGAATATCGTTTTTGCCAGTGCTATTCTGCTGTTGATGTCCTCCTTGCTCCGTCCGTTACTGGTTATTTCGCTGCCTAGGTAGAAGCATTACTTTAACTTCATCTACTTTGTGACCATCAATCCTGATTGTAAGTTTATCGCTGTTCTCATTCCTGTTACTTCTCATTTCTTTCGTTCTTCTTCGATTTGCACTCAATACATATACTGTACTAAGGGCAATGTTCATTCCACTCAGCAGATCTTGTAATGTTTCTTCACTTGCTAGCATGGAACATAAAAAGGATAAAAAAATGGTCTACTAAACGTGAGCTCCAAATACTTTAAGAGCTAATGGGACTCGTTGAATTGTAGAGATGTTTTCCACAGTATCGAAGATAAACAACTGTTCATAACTCTTAAGCTAAGTATTTTAGAGTCCATGTTTACTAAACTTTTTTTCTTAGTACTATCGTTCGTATCACATGCGAAAGTATAACTCTGGTGCTGCCACAAATAGGAAAATCAACTGACACGAAATGGCTTTATTGGCCAGTTAACCCCTTGTGAGGTTGTTCGATATGATGGTGCATTTAGTTCTATTTGACGCCAATTTAGCGATTTGCGCGTCGGTGAAGACGAGGTAGAAAGATGACAAAAACACTCAGTTTCCGAGCGAAGAAAATCTGTGACCCGACCAGGTATCGAACTAGTTGTCCCCATGTTGTAGTAGCAGCAACGCTTACCACTAGCCGTGTACAAACGACGCGGGGCATAACAGCCTGGTGCAAGTCTTTCAAGGGGATGCCCCTTCGGTGACGAGGATGGCCCTGAGCCTACGGCACGCAGCATATCCAGATGGCCACCCACCCACCTCCTAACCGCGCCTAACGTTAATTTTAGTGATAGGGCGGGAACCGGGACATCCAATGTGGCAAGGATTTTGGTAAACTGATGTAAGCGACTTTTAAATTGGGCATATTGCAGTGACCCATCACAAGTCAGCTTCACGAAAATGGCAAAACTGGTAGTCTCTTTTTCTTGTGAACGTCTATGAAATCCACAGACTGGACGGTGAAACCGTGAGTGGTGTCCACAACAGAACGTGGCAGTCGGTGGCTTGCCTTCTCTGTACATCAATACATACAGACTTCTGTCTGCGGCAGATCTGACAACAAACTATAACTCTGGTGCAAGCAAAAGCGTCAAGGGTGTGTCGTGCACGGTAAGTCTTCAGGATATGTCATTTACGATACATGGTTAATACGGGGCTCCCAAGTCATACATGTTCCCATGATCGTTCCTTGTTAAACGAAGCCAATGATCCTGTCCGGATATTCCGTTATTCATGCTCACGACTGCTCGAAATATGGACCGCGCCAAAGACGTTTGCCTACAGGGTTAGTTTATGTTATAGAGGATATTACCCTAAGCTACCAAGGCATTGTTTTAATAACTACGAAAATTTATCGCGGAGCACCTGCATCTCTTCACGCCTGATGTTATTCCCGACTCTGATAGCCTGTTCCTGCTGGATACCTGTCCATCTTACTAGACTAGAATCACGACACAGTGGCTTGAAAAACTTGCTAGTTAATTCATGTTGATGTCTTGGCCACTAAATTGGACTGGGTTGAACTCGACTGAACAAATAAGGAAAGATACAGCGAGCTAGCTGCGCACCCACAACCCAAGCCTCGCAGTTTACCGGAATTACACTATCTCTGTCTGGAGTGTCATCAACAAAGAGAAAGGGGGGGAGGGTGCAAAGCGATAAACATGAAGAAATTGAAAACGGTCGGAAAGACTGATTTGTCAGACCCAAATGTCAAATCATATTAGGATGAAATTAAAAGCAAGGGCGTCAGAATTCAAATTGGAATGGAAGATGCACTTTAAAACTCGGAGAAAGGATCGTGTAAGTGACAAGTCTAAATGGTTCAAATGGCTCTGAGCACTATGGGACTTAACATCTGTGGTCATCAGTCCCCTAGAACTTAGAACTACTTAAACCTGACTAACCTAAGTACATCACACACATCCATGCCCGAGGCACGATTCGAACCTGCGACCGGAGCGGTCACGCGGTTCCAGACTGAAGCGCTTAGAACCGCACGGCCACACCGGCCGACTGACAAGTCTACATCGAGGGCATCTACAAGACGAAGTAACCCTATGGTGACTGAACTGGTACCGATTTAGAAGACAATGGTTATCCACTGAAAGTATTTGGAATACATCAGTGGAAACGAGAGAGAACGGAAGCATAACATTCCATTGTAATCTCCAAAATCATTTGTGGGACAGGTCAACAAAAGGATTATTCAGGTGTACAATCTAAGAAATAATATTGGCCTTTCGGAAGAGTGTCACGCATACAATACCGAAGATAACTGAGGCAGAAAAATCGAAAAATTTCGAACAGCCAGCTTAAAAGCTCACACATTTAAGTCGTCAACACTAATATACAATGGAATGGAAAATATAATTGAGGACCTCTTAGATGACCGTAAGTCTGGCTTTAGGTCCAGTGAAGGTGCTTCTGTCACCATTCCTTTCTTTATGTAAGCTTATAATAAAACATTACAATAGCTCCTGTATGATAGTACGAACATGACGACTCGTGAAGTATACGATACGCGTTCACTTCTAAGGATGTTCGAGAAAATTTAGACCTCGTGTACGGCAACCAGAGTAAGCAGTGACCGGTAGGCAAGTATCTTAAACTGCTGATAACACACGTAACTGCTTTAAAAGTGATACATAACTGATCAGAAAGATTCATTTTTTTTCATGTCTCTGCCATTAGTCTTCTACTTCTTCTGTACTTTATTCAGAGTAAACCTAGATCCATTCTCAGTTACGTGGTGCACATATTCATATTTATGTCTTTCCCCCGAATATTTGCTCTAGAGTCTAGACGGTTGCCTCTAGGGCCATCGCAGTTGTTCCTCTCACTTCTTCTAGACGGTATTTTCCATCTTAATTTCTAGCAACGCTTTACAAGATCTAATCACAGTCTTTTGGATTCTCTAAAATGGAAGTAAATTAAGGTATGACGGCTAAAGCAAAGAGGACATAATACGCAGGAAAATATTCGAGGAAAAGCAGCACTTCTCACCAAAAGAAGTCTCCTATGGCGAAACGTACATTTCACTTAAAAAGAAACGTTTGAAAGTATGTGTTTCTTGCATTAAGACTTTGAAGCTTGTTGACTTCTTTTGACTAGGAATTCTCTCTTTTCCTTTAATAGACGGTTTCTTATAGACTGTTTCTAGTATCCTCCTTACTTCGTTGGTCATGTTCATTCTCTTCCAATGTAAGAGAATTCCTTGACTTTGTGGTTACGTGATCCCCAATTTTTATGCTCTTTTCAGCGCACGTCGCGTTTCTGCTGCTCCTCAGTTCTTTGTTATCGTTCGCTTTTATCAACAACTTACACTCTCTGGTAGAAAGTTTCCGGACATTCTTCTGCGGGCCGGGGTGGCCGAGCGGTTCTAGGCGCTACAGCCTGGAACCGCGTGACCGCTACGGTCGCAGGTTCGAATCCTTCCTCGGGCATGGATGTGTGTGATGTCCTTAGGTTAGTTAGGTTTAAGTAGTTCTAAGTTCTAGGGGACTGATGACCTCAGAAGTTAAGTCCGATAGTGCTCAGAACATTTGAACCATTTTTTCCGGACATCACTATATTATGCATAATTGACCAATATATGTCACGAGAGGTGGACCCACTGATCTCAAAGTAGGTGCGGCGGATTGTCTTTTCAGTAGCGAAATGTAACAGTAGAATGGGCACGTCAGCAGCTCAGTGACTGGGAAGTGGTGTGGCCACTGGATGCCAGCTGAGTAAACAAATCCGCCATGGACATCCCAACATTTGTAAGACTGGTCAGCCGCTGTGGCCGAGTGGAACCGCGCTGCTACTACGGTCGCAGGTTCGAATCCTGCTGCGGGCAGGGATGTGTGTAATGTCCTTAGGTTAGTTAGGTTTAAGTAGTCCTAAGCCTAGTGGACTGATGATCTCAGATGTTAAGTCACATAGTGCTTAGAGTCACTTGTAAGGCTGTACAAGTCGACTGTTGATGAAGCGGCTGTAAAGTAGGAGCACGAAGCCACAACTACAGTACTCATGCACTGACGGATGGGAACCGTTGAGCATTGCAGAGGGTGGTTGTAAGGAATCGCTTAAAATCAGTGGAATGGTGATTCTTCAGTTCAAAAGTGCTACCAGAAGACCATATAGCGCAGTGTGCGTCGGAGTGAAGTACGAAGTCGAGCATCTCCTCATAAGCGGCACATTTCTGTACGTAATGCTAAGCTAGGTCGGTGGGCAGTGGGTGACAGGAAATGAGTGATTCCGGCCGATTAATGATGTAATACCTTGAGGCCATTCGATAAGAGTGCTTGGGTTTGGAGAATACAAGGAGAAAGTTACATGACATGATATGAAGAGCTTATTTCAATAGTGGTACAAGTCCATTACCTCCACTTTTCTGCCTATAATGCTTCTGAAATTAATGGTCGAAACAAAGAGAAACAAAGATTCATCTCTAGAAACAAGCCGTATGCTTGAATATTTCTGGTAACTGAACTGCAGATTTTTCAGCGCTCATTCAACTTTAGGACTCTTATCTCAAAATGAACAAAAATGGACTTATACCACTATTGAAATAAGCCCTTCATATGTAGTGCCGCCGGCCAGTGTGGCCGAGCGGTTCTAGGCGCTTCAGTCTGGAGCCGCGCGACCGCAACGGTCGCAGGTTCGAATCCTGCCTCTGGCATGGATGTGTGTGATGTCCTTAGGTTAGTTCAAGTAGTTTTACGTTCTTGGGGACTGATGACCTCAGATGTTAAGTCCCTTAGTGCTCAGAGCCATTTGAAGCCATACTTAGTGACAACAGTAAAGTATAGAGGAGGTGGTTTTACATATGGGGGCGTGTTTCGTGGTTTCGGTGTGGTCCCTTTAGTGCACTTAAGAAAACGCTAAGCGGCTGGCCCACAGTAGGAAAAGAGTTCGGAGACGATGATTGCTTCAGTATGACTATACACCCTGTCATAAAGCAGCATCTGTAATATAGTGGTTTGAGGACAGTCACATTCCTGAAATGGAGTAGCTTGCCGAGAGCCCCGACCGGAAACCAATGGAACGCTTTTGCGGTGAGTTAGAACGTTAACTTCACTGCAGACCACAGTGTCAAAAAACTGGCTCTGAGCACTATGGGACTTAACTTCTGAGGTCATCAGTCCCCTAGAACATAGAACTACTGAAACCTAACCAACCCAAGGACATCACACATCTACGCCCGATGCAGGATTCGAACCTGCGACCGTAGCGGTCGCGCTGTTCCAGACTGTAGCGCCTAGAACCGCACAGTGTCCAGTATCACTACCGTCTCTGGTTTTGGGCCTTAAGGAATAATGGGCTGCTACTCGTCCACGGAAATTCACATCTCACTGAAAGTATCCACAGTATCATGTGGTGATAACAGATGCCTATATAACTTTGTTCAGGTTGTGTACAATATTCACTCAGTAGACTAATCATTCCGTTGAGAATGTTATGAAGTCTACTAGCATAGCTACCAATAGTGTAAGTATTTCGTGTGGGGAAGACTGCTCCTCGTCGAGGCAGACTGCAAATGTTTCATGTGTCGCATGAACGCGACAGGCGCCAGTATACGCTAATTACCTTGAAATCCTCGCGGAAGAGGAGCTCACATATACAACGAGCATTTCCTGAGATGAACTCTTGGCAGTGAGTTGAGTTCCACTCGTCCTGGCGGTCTTGAGAGAGGGCACTTTTTTTCCCAGAGAGGCGCTAAACACGCCTACGTTTCCGCTGAGCTGCACTCGAGCGTCGCTCTCTGGAGAAAGTGAACCCTAAAGAGTGGAAAGGCTCTCTCCTGCTGTTTAGTGACCACCGTGGCCTCCTTCTCCCCCCTTCTCCTCCCGCCTCTTTGTTCGCGGGAAGATTGTTTTCTCAGCACGAGCGCCGTCTCTCGTCCCCTTCTGGCCCCGGGTTATCTCTCTTGTTTACTCTGTCCTGGCCTTGCCACTTTGTTCGAGACCTCTCGCGTTTCCATGTTTTCACTGCGAACGTTACCTCCTCCAAATCTCTGAGTTCCAAATTGCATTATCTTCTCCACGCAGTAGTGTATTTTCCTGATGATTTTTATTCCTGGATATCAGTCGCTAAAATTGTTGAATGATGGCAACCCACGTCTGTAAATTTCGCTGTTTCCACTACAATCAGTTTCACATTTGACCTCACATAACTGAGTGCGTCTCGTTGCAAAATCACGAACCAAACCCGAGGCCTCCGCCTCAGCAGAATAAAACGCTAAACATAAGATGATTCAGAAAGCCAGTCAGTCGTTCCTACTTGAAAGAAGCTGTTGTGTTCTCTGTTGTAAGTATCCAACAAATGGCACTGTGACGTTTCCAGAATTCATTCGGTTGGAGTAGAAATAAAACACACTGCTAGTGACATGCTCACTACAGTCGGTAACTCTAAATAAAAAGCGAGGCTTTAATGATAGTCTATTCAGATTTTTTAAACTCAGTAGTCTTTTGATTTTGTGTGGCTCCCATTGCTCCTAAATTACGCATTGCTATCCACATGCGCCGAGCATAACTTAATAAATAGTTAAAGTTTACTCTCCATTGGTGAAACGTCTCCGATATATTTACGTCAGCATGGGGTATAGCAAGCAGTTCGTTACCTGTTAGAGTTGCTGAAATCATTTAGGAACACGAGTGAGATGACGACCAAGTAGTGTACAACTTATCATGAAAATGGATTATGTTTCAGTCGCAATATAAGGGGCGATCAAACAGCTTCGGCATGATAATGGATTATGTTTCAGTCGCAATATAAGGGGCGATCAAACAGCTTCGGTTTGAGGGTGTTACTGCAACGTACGAGGATAATCCCAAAAGTAAGGTCACCTATTTCTTTTTATAAGAACATAGACCTGTTTATTTCTACAATGGTTTACATCAGTTTACAGATTGAACATTTAGCTATTTTTCGACATAATCACCATTTGTGTCGATGCATTTTTGTAGATGCTACGGCATATTTTGTATGAAAATGTCATACGAGCTCTCCATGCTGTTCAGGAAGTTATGAACCTCTTCTTTCACCTCGTCGTCGGAGCTTAATCACTTTCCGGCCAAATGTTGTTTTAACCTAGGGAACAAGTGATAGTCACTGGATGCCAAGGCAGGACTATAGTTGGGTAGGTGATTATGTTCCACTGAAACTGTTGCAGGAGAGCAACGGTTTGCCGAGCGATGTGTGGGCGAGCGTTGTCATGGAGAATGTGTACGCCCTTGCTCAACATTCCTCTTCTCCGGTTCTTAATTGCCCGTTTGAGTTTTTTTTGAGTTTCACAGCACCTCTCGGCGTTAATTATGGTCCCAGTGGGTTGACCAATAATACCCCTTTCCGATCCCAAAAAACGGTTTTCATGACTTTACCGGCAGCCTTTGTTTTCTTTGAATTTCCGCGGCTATGGCAAAGCATGCCGCCACTGGCGTGATGTTGCTTGGTCTCAGGTGTAAAGCGGTATGCTCAGGTTTCGTCACCTGTGACAATTGAGTCCAGAAAGTTGTCCTGTTCGGCTCCAAGGCGGTGAAGAAACGGGCGGGAAGCATCAGCTCGTTGCCGCATGTGGTCCTCAGTCAGCATGCGTGGCAACCATCTCGCGCACTCCTTCCGGTAGTTCAATATTTCCGGTAAAATTTTGTGAGCGGTGCTTCGGGAAACTTCAGGAACCAACGTGCAGAGATCATACAGGGTGATCCGCCGACCACGATTGCTTTGCTCAACACTGTCTCCTCGGAAATTGACTGTCTCTCGCTCCTTTGTTCGCCGTGAATTTCGGTCCGACCAGCTGCAAACTCTCTACACCACTTACGACCATTTTTGACATCCATGCACGACTCACCATGCACTTCCGTAAATTGGCGATGGATTTCAATCAGCGCAGTGCCTTTTACGTTCATAAACCGAACAATTGCGTGCAGTTCGCACTTGGCGGTAACATCCAACGGGAGCTCCATTCTCAACGGCTGCCAAGCCGAGACTGAGCACTTCAGCACGGCGTGCGCATGTTTACACACAGCTCGTGAAGCACTCTTCATAACAGTGTAACCAACTGCGACACAAACAGAGTTCTGTACTTATAAAAAGTAGGAGACCTTACTTTTGGGATAATCCTGGTATATGCAATATATCGCGGCTCCGATGTGGGTATACAGACATCGATATGCAAGCAAGGGTTTTGTGTGGCATTCGTGCGTATCCGACTTGTGGCTTTTATGCGGTAAATACGTCCAAACATAGCCAGAGTTCTGAAATTCGTTTCTTGGCTGGCAGAGGACAAATACCGGTAGACATATACTGGCGAATGAGGAAAGTATGGGGCAGCAAGTCTGTCAAGAACTACCGTTGTGGAAATGTGCTCCAAGTTCCGTGCTAGTCGCGGTTCGTCACAAGACGCTGGTCGGCATGGGAGGGTAGCATCATGTATTACTGACAATTGGGAAACACTCGAGCTCCCTCCCTATAGTCCTGGCCTCTCCCCATGTAATTGTGATATCTTTGGCCTTTAAAAAAAAGGGCCTTAATGCTTTGACGATTCCCAGCGTGCGACGATGTGCAGTAGTCAGTTACGAGCTCCTTGACACTGCAGGATACAGCATTTTACCGAACGGGTATCTACAGCTCGTGCATAAGTGGGATGATTTCCTCGGTTCCACGCCGGTTTTGTCTGACTGGCGTACCGACTCTGGACTGTACGGCCTTCCCAGAGAACTTTTTGATCGCCCCTTGTACTTCATAGTCAAGGAGAAAAGTGGACTGTCTGCGTTTATTGACCAAAGTTTTCGCTATTAATTGGCTAATACCTGAACATCCTCCCAAGTGCCTTTTGGAGCACGGCTGAAGAAAGCCATTGATACTGATCAGGACATCTAAAACCGACATTTTCACCTTTCTAATTGATGTATCTGATATTATTCGGTAAATGTGCTTTGACAATTTGGACTCGTTGAAAGTATCAAGTTTAAAGGACATGACCGTTGAATGCTAAACGAAAACCATCTATGATTCAATTACATAAAGAAAATTCATATAATTAAATATACAAATATATTATTAATTTGTATTTTCAATGAAACCCAACTCTAGCTAATGTGCGGTATGTCTCAGATTAAGTGTGGATTAGTAATATAATAACGGCCTCTAAATGCAGATTCATGTGGTTCTAACCACAGTGTGACGCCAGAAACTATTGACCACTTCGCAGAGATCATGAATGTGTTAGGCCGATTTCCACCACTTCCTCGTGGAATCAATGTTCTCATAAGGGCCATCAGTTGTCAGAGATGAATACAGATTTATTGAACGATTAGGAGATGAAAGAATGACTCTAAGCAACATGCGAAAAATCATAATCCCCTTAGCGGGATGTGAACCCTCTTTAACTATCAGTTACCCTCCTTCTGCACCTTCTGTGACATAAGTTGTTATGTATTTTTGCACCGTTGGTTGGAGATAACAGAAATGCTACCAGTGATGCAAGCTGTTACTCAGCATTTGACTTTCTTACTTCTACCAGCCTATTATTTGTTCTCTTCCACGCGGCGCAGTGTGTTGGATATAAACTGGGCGTTTAAAAAACCACTCTGCAACGTTTGCAACACAAACTATCACTTGTACACCGTCTTGCAAAGTGATTACGTGCTGTGTTAAGTAACCTTTGAGGAACACGACATCACAGCAGTTACATGCTCGACGATCGGTCAAGCTACGCTTTAATTAAATCTCAATGAACATGGTATTCCAACATATTGTTGCACTAAAAGCAGTTATAAGGGAATTTGGAGTATGATACATGTGTCCTTGGCTGGAACCTGCCACAGCAAATATACTTATAGATGGAAACTCACTTTATGGCACTCTTGCTGAAACACGTCGCCGGCCGGAGTGGCCGTGCGGTTCTGGGCGCTACAGTCTGGAGCCGAGCGACCGCTACGGTCGCAGGTTCGAATCCTGCCTCGGGCATGGATGTGTGTGATGTCCTTAGGTTAGTTAGGTTTAATTAGTTCTAAGTTCTAGGCGACTGATGACCTCAGAAGTTAAGTCGCATAGTGCTCAGAGCCATTTGAACCATTTTTTGAAACAAGTCGGGACAGTGCACCACAATGTGCCAGCTCTAGGATGCGCTTCTTCATTCCACGTCAGTTTCTAATTCCAGTAAAGCTCTTTCTTTATAAAAGCTTCATCTGACTACGGCAATCTCCTTTCATGGCTCCCGTTTACATCCACCCTGAAGGTTTCTTTCACTTCATTAGTACACAAAAGCGACACAAAGATACATCTCCGCATTAAAACATTATGTATACTAATTATAAGGTAAAATGTTATTTTCTTCATTCCTTTCCTTTACTGTCCATGTCGCGTATGTACTCAGTCATCATTGTCCGAATCTCAAAGGCTTATTTTGCCTCGCATTGTGAATGGTTTTCTCTACGACCGTAAATGCTATGCAGCCATGGAATTGCTTCTCTGGTCATTTTTCACTGTCTGCAAGAAGTACACCTGGTCTTTTTTATTATTTTCTGTTCCAAATATTACAAATTATTTTCGTCAGTAGCTTACGAAAGTGGCATGTCGAACCGAGAGATAAATATTTTCTAAAGTTTTTGAGTGTCAATGATGAACTGGAAGACGTACTTCGTGAAACGGATTCTTTATTTAGTGTACAAACCTGTATGAGAGTGACAGTCCAAGGAAATCTCTAATTAAGAGTAGGGGAATCAAGGTCTTGTTACCTTTAACTGAACCGAAAGTAGTCTCTCCTACTTATACCAAAATTACTTACGTTGGCTTCTGTACAGGAAACAGAGCGAACTGCTAGACGTGACTTGTGCATACTTTACCAAAGTGAATCCAACTATCACACAATTTTGGCTCTAACTGTAGAAATGTTTCCTGAAACCGTATGTTTACATCGCTCAAGTCATCGATGAATTATAGAAATATCTCGATTGGGGAGCCCAGATGTTTGTATCACATCGTCTGTAGAAGGATATTAAAAGTGTGACGGTATTGATGGCTCGCGCAAAGAACACATATTAAAACAGGAGTGACGTGGACATTATGGTTCGACAGATTCGCATGAAAGCTCATGGTCCAAGTACAAACATGTAATTAGAAATGAGTAAGTGATATAAATGGAAACGAAATGAAAATTCAGAATGAATGACGGCGAAATATTGATAAAGTTTGTTACAATTAACGAAAAATGTGTAGATGATTATGAGCTTCAGGCCTATTTTTAGTTTTGAAATGCCTCTTTCCACATAGTTCTGTACATCGCCTTACAAGATAAAAAAGAAAAAGTCCGAAAAATCGTTGCGAAACTTATGGAAGGGTTAGTAAGGGGATACAAAAGACATTGGCAATTAACTTGTAAAACAATTTCCAGGTAATAAGGCCGTATGTGTTGCACTAGGACGTATGAGCGTGGTTTTTGAAATACATTCTCAAGTGAAGAGTACGTTTATGTAAAAAACAGTGAATATATTAAAAGTACGAGGCGGTAACACGAAAGTTCTCGCCCCATTAAATCGGACTTCTCTCTTGTTCTAACATTCTTTAAGTCCCCTCCTATCCATTTTTTCCTTATAGCGAACACCTATTTTTCATTCTTCAGTTTACGTTCTCGAACGGTTCTTTGAAACGACAAATCTATTAAAATTTCTGAAAAACTTGTTTCCTTTGTTATTCGCAACGTCAGAACTGCCTCTCTTGTGTTTATATCTATCGTAAAACCAAAATGATTGTCATAAAAAACATCGACTTTTTTTCGTTCTTCTCTATGCTGTTTGTAAATGAGGAAAAAAAACAGTGTTTTGAGAGGATGCGTGAAAAGGCACTGTTAGTACGGCCAACCTAACAATTATAATTCGCAGCGAGCAGGCTCTGTTCCTGCACCACTTCCCATTATACTTTAACTGCTGCGCCTTCCGGCAGATGCCCCACAACTTTAACAGCGGCGTAACGCGCTCTGTCTGTCTGGGCGTAAAAAAGTTCCGACCATGCAAGTTAACGAGCTTTTTCTGACTGTTACGACAGACGGAGAGAATTCAACTTCACCGGTGCAGCTGTGACCCATTGCAGACTACGGGCATTCGGCGCTTGTCGTAACGGTTAAACTAGTGGCAGACGAGACAGAATATACGCCCTCTACGGTTTGTTGCTCTTAATCAGATTTTGTTAAACGATTCCGTCGAAATGCAGTGGTACTCTGCTAGCCATCCTAGTTAAGATGAGCAAGTGCTTTATCGGACAACGATCAGGATAACGATATTTTAAAATTGTGAAATATCTCCACATCGCAGCTTCACGCGAAGTTCATCAGAACGCTATCGAGCAATTTCAGTATGCTGATTACCGCCATAACGTTGAGTAGTTCCCATCTGTTTTATTATATTCATAACGGCATCTTTTAGCAATAAATTTTCAGAACTGTTAAATACACTCCTGGAAATTGAAATAAGAACACCGTGAATTCATTGTCCCAGGAAGGGGAAACTTTATTGACACATTCCTGGGGTCAGATACATCACATGATCACACTGACAGAACCACAGGCACATAGACACAGGCAACAGAGCATGCACAATGTCGGCACTAGTACAGTGTATATCCACCTTTCGCAGCAATGCAGGCTGCTATTCTCCCATGGAGACGATCGTAGAGATGCTGGATGTAGTCCTGTGGAACGGCTTGCCATGCCATTTCCACCTGGCGCCTCAGTTGGATCAGCGTTCGTGCTGGACGTGCAGACCGCGTGAGACGACGCTTCATCCAGTCCCAAACATGCTCAATGGGGGACAGATCCGGAGATCTTGCTGGCCAGGGTAGTTGACTTACACCTTCTAGAGCACGTTGGGTGGCACGGGATACATGCGGACGTGCATTGTCCTGTTGGAACAGCAAGTTCCCTTGCCAGTCTAGGAATGGTAGAACGATGGGTTCGATGACGGTTTGGATGTACTGTGCACTACTCAGTGTCCCCTCGACGATCACCAGTGGTGTACGACCAGTGTAGGAGATCGCTCCCCACACCATGATGCCGGGTGTTGGCCCTGTGTGCCTCGGTCGTATGCAGTCCTGATTGTGGCGCTCACCTGCACGGCGCCAAACACGCATACGACCATCATTGGCACCAAGGCAGAAGCGACTCTCATTGCTGAAGACGACACGTCTCCATTCGTCCCTCCATTCACGCCTGTCGCGACACCACTGGAGGCGGGCTGCACGATGTTGGGACGTGAGCGGAAGACGGCCTAACGGTGTGCGGGACCGTAGCCCAGCTTCATGGAGACGGTTGCGAATGGTCCTCGCCGATACCCCAGGAGCAACAGTGTCCCTAATTTGCTGGGAAGTGGCGGTGCGGTCCCCTACGGCACTGCGTAGGATCCTACGGTCTTGGCGTGCATCCGTGCGTCGCTGCGGTTCGGTCCCAGGTCGACGGGCACGTGCACCTTCCGCCGACCACTGGCGACAACATCGATGTACTGTGGAGACCTCACGCCCCACGTGTTGAGCAATTCGGCGGTACGTCCACCCGGCCTCCCGCATGCCCACTATACGCCCTCGCTCAAAGTCCGTCAACTGCACATACGGTTCACGTCCACGCTGTCGCGGCATGCTACCAGTGTTAAAGACTGCGATGGAGCTCCGTATGCCACGGCCAACTGGCTGACACTGACGGCGGCGGTGCACAAATGCTGCGCAGCTAGCGCCCTTCGACGGCCAACACCGCGGTTCCTGGTGTGTCCGCTGTGCCGTGCGTGTGATCATTGCTTGTACAGCCCTCTCGCAGTGTCCGGAGCAAGTATGGTGGGTCTGACACACCGGTGTCAATGTGTTCTTTTTTCCATTTCCAGGAGTGTATAATCTTTACTAAAACATACATCAGAACAACTCTTCATGCAAATGTACGACTTAAACATTCAGACGAAATTACAGTGTAATAAGGCTCGTTTTAAGTATGAAACTAAGTATCTCCTTCGATCCTCATATTTCCTTAATAACTGATTCAACTAGAGCATGACGTACCTTTAGTTCGTTTTATTCAGCTATTCTTTTCATTCATTATAAGCTGTATTTTTATTTATTTTAAAACCTCTGTAAAATAGTTGCAGTACTGTTTTGATTCATTTTCACACTCCTGTAACAATAGCAGTAGTATCTGCATTCCCGTATTAGTTCACTGTACACTTGTTGAACACGTATAGGCTTTGTATTGTATTGTATTGTATGTGAACTGGGGACCTAGAAACGACGGAGAGGCTCCGTCCCCGCCGCAGCCGCAGTGGTCCACAGCCCCACGACCACTACCGCAGTCCACTTCACCCCCCCCCCCCCCGCCCTCCCACCCCCCCGCCGCCAAACACCGGACCCAGGGTTATTGTGCGGTTCGGCCCCCGGTGCACCCCCAGGGAACGTCTCACACCAGACGAGTGTAACCCCTACGTTTGCGTGGTAGAGTAATGGTGGTGTACGCGTACGTGGAGAACTTGTTTGCGCAGCAATCGCCGACATAGTGTAACTGAGGCGGATTAAGGAGAAGCAGCCCGCATTCGCCGAGGCAGATGGAAAACCGCCTAAAAACCATCCACAGACTGGCTGGGTCACCGGACCTCGACACAAATCCGCTGCGCGGATTCGTGCCGAGGACCAGGCGCTCTTTCCCGCCCGGCCACCTATAGGCTTAGATGCTCATTGTATCTGATATGCTTCATTCTGGTGGCAAGTCTGTCTACGTAAGAGTTTAAATTACATATGTTACAGTACAGAACATTTAGTGAAATCACTTTAGCTGTACACTTCTACGACATTGTTTCAATTCAGTACATGCTTCTGCTACTATGTAAACCTGTAATCAGTCAGACTCAGCTGCCGCTTTAGGTAGTTATGTGACATGTTGGTCGAAGAATATGTCAATGAAATTGCACATGTTACATCTATTGTATTGTTATATATTCTGACAAATCCATTATGCATGTATTTTATGTGTAACTACGGTCTGTCCCTTGGATGTTATTAAACGACACAAGCAGTGCTCTTATGGAATGTGGCCGTGCCTTGTTGCACTCTACCGTCCATATAAGTCGTTATTTTCATGCATTTATTTCTGTCGTTGCAGTTATGATTGTGATACCTTATAACATGCAACATACAAACTGTATGTTATACCTATGACGTGTACTTTTCGTAGCACACCCTACACAGCTTGTATTGTCCTACAATACTAGTCACTGTGGATGTATGACCGCCTCTCGATCTACCAGTAAGCAGGAATCAGATGCATATTAGGCTGTATGTGATATGCATCGGTTCACAGCGTTAATGTCGACTGCTGATGTAACATGAAAGAGCACACTGCCCTGGGCAATGTGTACAATGACGGGAAAAAATCGCAACACCAAAAAATAATTAATATAGAATAATGAAACTTTGGGACATCATTTGTCTAGCTAACATATAAGTGATTAACACTGCAAGGTGAAGGGTGAATGTAAGTGCTAGGTACGACACTAAATATCTGTGAAGTGCTGGTACGCTAGTAACAGTGCAACTGCCAGAATGTTGAATGCAAGCATGCAAAAGTGGATGCATGGTATTTTACAGGTGCCGGATGTCAATTTGTTGGATGGCGTTCCATGCTTGTTGCACTTGGTTGGTCAATACAAAGACGTTTAATGCTGTTTGTGGATTATGCTGGAGTTCTATGATGTCCCATATGTGCTCGAATGGAGACAGATCTAACGAGTGCGAAGGCCAGGCAACATGTCCATACTCTGCAGAGCATGTTGAGTTACAACAGCAGACTGATCTACATATTTCCAGTGCTCCTGCTGTCATTCGAAATCGCACACCGGAACATAGTTCCAGATGTAGGTCCAGAGGGTGTAGTATGCAGACATAAGAGTTGCAAGCCCCCATCCGTCCTCCTTCTGACCAAGAGACGGCCATCACTGGCGGTGATGCAGATCCAGCCTTCATCAGGAAACACAACGGATCTCCACCCTGCCCTCGGGTCAACTCTCGCTTGATGCTAATGAAGCTGCTAATAGCGGTAGCTTGGGGGCCGTAGAATGCACGCTACAGCGCGTCTGGCTCGGAACAGTCTTTGAAGTAATCGATTTGTAACAATTCGTTGTATCACTGTGGTGCCAGATTCTGCTCAGACTGCTGCTGGAGATGCAGTGCGACGCCCCAGATCCATACGCCGCACACGATGGTCCTCTCATTCGCTAGTGCTACGTAACCGTCCAGAGCCTAGTATTTTTGGGACCGTATGTTCAAGTTATCACCACTGCCAGCAATCATGTACAGTGGCTACATTCCTGCGAAGTCTTTCAGCAATACCGCAGAAGGAACATCCAGCTTCTCGTAGTCCTATTGCAAGAACGAGTTCAAACTCAGTGAGGTGTTGATACCGTCGTCTTTGTTGCCATAAAGGCATTCTTGACTAACATTAACTCACTACGCCTGTCTAAATTTAACGATCACGATTGTTACAGCTCGTATTTAAAGCAGACCTGATTTGCATCCACATGGTGGCGCTACTGGCACCACTCTGGTGCGACTGAATCGACATTTGAATAGACATTATCTTTCACGTATAGAAACACGCCTACCAACTTTCGTTCATGTCACACAACAGCTTCTTGGCGTTGCCATTGTTTTTCCCGTGTACTGACGGTGTAGTTTTTATAGGATTTGAAAGCAGGCAGCTCTGTATAAGCATGAAGATCTTATGGTTTAATGGTAAGGCTTGTTCATAATGAATTGCATCACTGGGTACGACATACTTTTATTTTCAGTGACAAAATCATGGTTTTCTTATCTAATTTTATACTCGCCTAATATTATGTTATAAATTGTTTTAAGTGAGCGTGTGACATTTTATTTTATGATGAATTTCGTGTACAGGAATCTAATAATGGTCAGTCAACCGAAAGTGGTTGCTTAAAAAAATTTTTTATCAGCTGCTCGAGGCGGTAATCATGACACTTCACAAATAATTTCATCTGGTTCTAGAGTAGATGAATGTTAGTGGAGAATTCAGATTCCAATGTGAAGCATTTCCAGTCACCATTAGATTTGAGATTTGTTGTACTTTTAGTGCTCTAAGCGACTGTATACACTACGCTAGGCCGTCTTTTCCGGTGTACTGCAGCACAATATGGGATCTTTACGAGATAGCATTAAGAGAGGACGCTGAGAAAATCCATAGAACAACAGTCAATTTGTATTGTAGAGAGGCTGTCACGTATATGATAAGCGAGATGGGGTTGTAATCATTAAAACAAAGGATGCGAAATTCCTCTCATCCACTTTCTCCTTCGAGCGACAAAATATTTTGTTGACTCCAACATGCTTAATGAGAAATGACCATCGTAATAAAATAAAAGATATCATAGCTCGCACAGAAAGGTTTAAGTGCTCATTTTCCTATTTGCTGCTCGAGAACGTTTAACGAGACACCCTCGTCTAGCATTACTTTTCCTGAACAGTAGTTGTCGATACCAGTACTATTTTTCGAATTTTGGACAGGTCAATATTATCTCACTTGCTCTTTTGAAAATTTCATGTAATTTTGTACACCGTATGCTATATTACAAGCTAAAATTTATGACAAGGAATTACTTTATAAAAAATTTATTCTCGATGTTACAATGGATAAGTACTAGTACTAAATGTGCAGTTAGAGTTATTCTTTTTAGAAACTTTTGAAATTACGAAACATTTGCTCACTTAAATTTTCTATTATTAATTCCGCAATCCTGCACTCTGTTTATTTCTGGATGCATTTATGAAATAATATTCGAAATAGTAACGTAACAAACACTAACTTGTAGAAATTCAATTGTTAAGAAAATCTTAAACTATTTGGAATATTGTTATTTCCAAAGAATGAGAGAGTCGTAAGCATGATCCTGATGTGATCAGATGTATTTTTGTATTTTTATGCGGACAATGTAATTTCGGATTTGTTAATGTGAAAAGTCGAAATAATGTATGATATAATAAAATGTGAGAAAATGGTGCAACAATAATCTTCAGATATATTTAGTTCAAACCGATTGTGAGTACCTATTGTGACATTTTTCAGCTTCAAGAATCAGACCCCTGGACAAGAAGAACCGGAGCCAACTAAGTATGACAAACTAAGTAAACTTTAAAGTTAATTGTAATCTTGCCTCCTCTGAAGTCTTCACAAAAGACGTTGTGTAATGTGGACTATAGATGGAAGTAGGAAGGAGGTGGTAGACTGCAAACTGAACGTCGTAAAATAGCCCGAAAATGTCTCTGAGAATCATCTGCCGGACACTTGGATGTGAAGTGCTAGTAGGTGTTGACGTAAATGTAGATCCAAATCTGTAGTACACTTCACCACACTTCGACGTTTATTGCACTCCAGCTTTATGGTATGCAGATTTAAAGCGGAGCAGTAAAAGTATCTTACATGAGTGTGCGGTATGGTTCCAAGGTTTCAGCCTAACGGCCCTGCAAATCCGACCTCCAGGTCGACCCGGGTATCGACCTACCGCTCTGCGCTCCTCCCCTTTCACTAGCTCCTCTTCTCCTCCCCCTCCCCCCACACCCTCCCCCTCTATAGCCCCCACAAACAAAGGCTGGCACTCACTTAGGCAGGGAATCGGATTTGCCGGCGGTAAGACGCGGCCCGCGCATAACGTCAACACGGCCGCCAGCTGCCAGCCGGGGCAGGCTAATCCCCCCGCTGCGGCCCTCACTGGGGCTGCTGCAGCCTGCTGGCTTAGCGCCGCCCCAGATAGGCCCCGCTGTGAGAGGCGCGGCCACGCCACGCGCCTACTTACCACGGCTAATTTGGTCGGGACTTGATTAAATGGAAACTGTGCACTCCCCCTCTCTCTCTCTTACTTCAGCTTCATTATGTCGAGTATACAGCGTGTTCCAAGAGAGATGAAGAGCTTATCTCCAAAGTGACGTATTTCTAAAGGTCCGACAAGTGATGCCAGTTTTCCGCATTGGCTGTTATTGTTATTGTATTAATCGATCCTTTCATTCTACATTACTCACTACTGCGTACGCCGAGTAGCTGTTCTCCAATGTAGAGTGTAACCTATTAAACGTTCGTACTTGGGATGCAGATAATGTTGGACAGAGTTTTGCAAACTGTACCAAATTTTAAATTGTACCATAAACATATCCAGTAAACTATTCACCTTATGATGCCACCTGTTAGCTAGAAAGTGTATTAGGTTTTACCTTGGCGTTGTACGTCAGCTATTCGGCTGAACGCTGAGAATTCTGGAATGGGCCGGTGCAAGTTCATTTTGTGGTCTGATACAGTAAATATTAAATTGTGAAATTAAGCACCTTTACTCTTACAGGTAGCTTGTAACAACACTCGATGGATACTCTAATACAGAAACATTTAAAATCGCCCTAGCTTCTGTGCAGTAGCAAAAAGTTTAGGAAGAGTAGCCTCGTGTTATAAATTGTACCACCACCTTTCTTACGATTTTTACACGCTAACTGGATAGTAACGTTGATTATAAATGCTGTAACAGCTGATTTTTTTCTAATAATTATACTGTTATATGTGTTGCCAATATAAATATTGAAGGTGTATTTACGGTTTCTTTCAACATCGAATTTCCCATATTTCATTCTTTCTTTTTACTTAAACACGGAACGAAAAAGGTTATATTATTCTGACAATCACAGTTTTCCAATATTGTCTAATACACTTAATAAACTGCACCATTCTACTGAAACACGTAATCGTAGTAAAAGTAATTAATAAAAGACTGAAAACGACATTTATTTTCTTTTTAGCCTAATTGAAAACCTGCTCCTTTACTTGCTTGACACTCAATGACGACCTGGTAGGTCACATTCTTGTAGTTTAGTCGCACATGGTTGGATGCTTTCGATCTGACTTCCAAAGGCGAGCCTTTTATTTGGCAGAAGCAAATGGGATTTGAAAATGGGAATGTAAGTGAAAAAATGATATTACAACTTCGTATGTCGAAATACTGAATTATCTCTGCACCACCAGAAGCTCTTTCGGCAACCAGATGGTTCACATGGCTCTGAGCACTATGGTATATAACTTCTAAGGTTATCAGTCCCTTACAACTACTTAAACCTAACTAACCTAAGGACATCACACACATCCATGCCCGAGGCAGGATTCGAACCTGCGACCGTAGCGGTCGCGCGCTTCCAGACTGTAGCGCCTAGAACCGCTCGGCCACCTCGGCCGGCTTCGGCAACCAGAGCATGTGGCTTCAACATCTAAGGTGTTGTGAAACTTTTTATTCCTGATTTAGTGGACAAACGTGGTTTTAAGGCTACGCGAATATCCTACATCTACGAGACAGAAACCCCAAAAGATCACTGAAGATAGTAAGCACCAAGTGAGGACTTAACTAGTGCAGATAAGGGGACAAACACAAAACGTGATTTTTGTTCCAGTGCTCTTCGCATGTACGTGACTCGAATTATAGCTTTTAAGAGAAAATATTTTAAATTCTCCATGTACCTAGTCTGCTAATTCACAAAGTGACCAGGTATCTGTTTGTTTAATAGACAGCCCACTTAATCGAAACTGTAAAATCTTATTCTAACAAAAAATATTTTACTATACTTAGATAGACATAGAACACCTACCAAAAATCATTAAGTTGTAACAGTAGTAAGAGATAATGGTGTAACCATGCTTTGCCGGCTTCCACACAAATCACACAAGCGACACACACTAACCGTTGCATTTTGAAGCCACTTGCACCTTATTGTAACCAAGTAGCTGACAACTTGCTTTGCACAAACACTGACGACAATATTAGACAGACAAAGACTATGTATTAAGAGTTCAATTTCGTGTTCTAAGGTTTTAAGTATTAAAATAAATATGGGTCATACTCATCAAATTCCTCTATGGCTAGCTATATCTGAGACAATCGTTGGACGTGCAATTCATAATGTTAGTGGTGAAAGTTAGAGCACTTGCTTATAAACTGTACCACTTCGCACCTCTCCACACGTTGAGTTATATCTTTTAAACTATAGGTAAATTACTTTCGAAATTTTAGCAACATTTGTCTGAGAGAACGGGCTACAAATTATTAATCTTAGACTTACATAATGTTATTTAGATATCAGTAAAATCAGAAAAATTCTTATCGTCCTACATTTTCTGAGACCCTACCTTACCTGTTGCGACACAAAATTTTGCAAGCGGAGCGTGTTTGCACCGCTTTTAGAGCTATAAACATAACACATAGAGGAATAGAAAAGAAAAATGATGGTCTGTTACATGACGATCAGCTTGGCTTACGAAAGCCAAAGACGACAGAGTGAATCTGTGACGTTAAGGTTGATAATACAAGATAAATACACGTTAACATGTTGATTGACCTATGAAAAGCATGCGAAAACGTAAAATAATGTGAGATGTTCCAAATTTTCAAGAAAATAGATGTAAGACAGTTAATACACAATTTTAACAAGTCCGAAAAGGTAAAAGTCAGAACACAATATGAAGAATGAAGTATCGAAGTAGATAGAGTATTACCGTTGATAATGTTACTTTAAATCCGTCTTGATTGCAAATTTTTTTATTATTCATATGACCGGTTTCGGTTCATTCATTGACGTAGCATGTGAAAGTTGCTGAATTGGACGGGTTACTCCTGTAACATAAATATCAGATCTGAAGATGGTTCTGAATGAACCGAAACCGGTCATATGAATAATAAAAAAAATTTGCAATCAAGACGTATTTAAAGTAACATTATAAAATCACTGATTGCTGTTATCCCATAAGACATTATGTCTGTTTTTGCAAATATTACCGTTGAGTCTACATATTGAAGAGGGAATAACGAAAATAAAAGGAAGATACCGGCGAGGAAGACAGAAAATGGAGTATATACAACTAACAAATTAGGACGTTGGGTGCAACAGTTTGACACCAGAAAGACACATTCACCCTGGCAACAGTAGGCTATGAATAAACCATGTCTTCGCCATGCGTGCTCTGCTGAGTGATGTACTCTAGCAAGAAGTACAGGAGGACATGTTGTTGGAACGTGTCTCCTGCCCAAAAGAATTTGTTAATTGGATCGCAAGGTGTTCCTGTATAGCTCAGCAGGAGCATTTTCGTGAAATGCGTTCTACGATCAAGTGACAGTGCTGCAATAAACTTAAATCTGCCAGTCCGTTTTGCCGTCGCCTTTCCATTAACGACTCCTACTTACACCCCCAAATCGCCTTTACAAGGAATTCCTTGGGTTCAACGACCCTATAGCACCACTCTCAATAACTTCTGATTCAGAGTACGAGAACTCAGGAATTTTACAAATAACAGTGCAGTCAGCGTTATGGCCCCGTGGCATACAGGTCTCGCTTCAGCACCTCGAAGCACGCCGGTCCCGGCAACCTTCAGGTTTCCAGCATTCACGTGATATCTTAGAGAGCGTGCCCTTAAAATTCCTGACGCGTCGCTCCATCCGTGTCGAGGATCAACTCTCTTTCCCGTTCTCGGTCTCTCTCTCTCTCTTCCATTTCGCTCGGAGAGGGACAAAGTGCACCGGTATCGGGCTACGCGGCGGCCTCCGACAAAATAGGGCCGGGACGCATGCCGGTCACGCCCCAGATGAGGGCAGCGATCGAGAGTGCGACGGCTACCGCCAACCCGAGACGCGGCGCGACCCCTAGTCTCGGTGGAAGCGAGCGGGCTCTGAGCTGCTTAATTAGCTCTGCGGGTTGCCTGCCACAGGGCGCTTCGCCACTTGCCGTTCGCGTCTTCAAACTGTAGCAAGGTGTGAGGGCTAGCCAGCAGAACGTGCTTTCTTCCGGCGTGGTGAATGAATGGCAACCTTTCAAAAGCAATGGGGTCCTTTTCTTTTAGATTTCCATTTTCAGCCGCAAGGGGCGATCTGTGATAACAGAGAATATAAACGTCTTTGCCATGATCGCTAATAATAACATTTATTCCCGATAACCGGTTTCGGTGATCAATGTTGCCCTCTTCATATATGAAAAGCGTTTATACAGCCTAACTGTGTGCAAAGCATACCTGGACAGACAGGTTACTGCGTATTTCTTGAAACAGCAAGAGTTCTCTCTCTGATGAATTGTCGGATACGTAACAGACTACAAGATTGATGCACCAACATGTACGAAATAAAGCCTTTTTTTCTGGGCCATCAGCTGGCCGCGGTGGCGGAGCGGTTCTAGGCGCTTCAGTCCGGAACCTCGCAACTGCTACGGTCGCAGGTTCGAATCCTGCCTCGGGCATGGATGTGTGTGATGTCATTATGTTAGTTAGGTCTAAGTAGTTCAAAGTTCTAGGGGACTGATGACCTCAGATGTTAAGTTCCATAGTCCTCAGAGCCATTTGAACCATTTTCTGAGCCATCAGTCTTCTGATTGGTATGATACGGCCCACCACAAATCTTCTCCTGTGCTCGGAGTAGCACTTGTAATCTACGATTCAAGTATTTGCTGGATATATTCCAATCGCTGTCTTCCTCTGCAGTTTTCCCCTCTACAACTCCCTCTAGTGCCAAGAAAGTCATTCCCTGATGTCTTAACAGATGTCCTACCACCCTCTCCCGTCTTCTTATCAATGTTTTACACACATTCCTTTCCTCTTCGATCCTGTGCAAAACCTCCTCGTTCCTTATTAGTCCACCAATTTCCAACATTCGTCTGTAGCAACACATCTCAAAAGCTACGATTCTCTTCTGTTCCGGTTTCCCCATAGTCGATGTTTCACTGCACTACACCGTTCTTCGGTTAAATCTCAATCTAAATTCTATACTCATTAGGCTCTTCATTCAATTCAGCAGTTGTAATTCCTCTACACTTGCACTCAGGAGAGCAATGTCATCAGCGATATTCTTTCACCTTGGATTTTAATTCTAATCTAGAACCTTTCTTTTAAATCCCATCAATGATTCTTCGAAGGACAAATTGAACAGAAGGAGCTAAAGACTACATCCCTGTCCCATATCTTTTTCAATCCCAGCACTTCGTTCTTGGTGATCCACTCTTGTGCAAATTTTATATTACGCGTCTCTTCCTATAGATTTCCCTATTTTCCCCACGATTTCGAAAACCTTGCACCATTTTACATTGTCGAACGCTTTTTCCTGGTCTACATATAATTTGAATGTGACTTGATTTTTCTTTGATCTTATTTCCATTATCAATCACAACGTCAGAATTCCCTCTCTGGCGCCTTTACCTTTCCTAAGGCCAAACTAATCATCATATAACACATCCTCGATCCTCTTTTCCTTCTCAGCAACTTGTATGCGTGAGCTGTTAAGCTAATTGTGCGATATTTCTCGCAATTGTCAGCTCCTGAAGTCTTCGGAATTCTGTCATGATGTTTCACTGAAAGCCAGATGGTATGCCGACAGACTCATTCGTTCTACACACCGACGTAAATAGTCGTTTTGTTGCCACTTGATTTTAGAGATTCTGATGGATGTTGCATATCCCTTCTGACGTATTTCATCTTAAGCCCGCCAAAGGCCTCTTCAGTTCTGATTCTAATGCTACATCCCGTATCTCTTGTAAATCGACTTCTGTTTCTTTTTCAGTTAAATCATCCCTCTCATAGAGACCTTCAGTGTACTCTTTCCAGCTATCAGGTATCTGCAGTGAATTTAACAGTGGAATTCCCCTTGCACTCTTAATGCTACCACCCTTGTTTTTAATGCTACCGAAGGTTATTTTGATTTTTATATATGCTGAGTCAGTCCTTCACATGATCATTTCATTTTCGATTTCTTTCCATTTTTCGTGCAGCCATTTCGTCCTAGCTTTCCTGCAGGTCCTATTTATTTTATTCCCCAGCGACTTAAACTCCTGTATTCCAAAATATCGCTGAAAATTTTTGTACTTCCTTATTTCACTGATCAACTGAAGTTATTTCTTGCGTTACCAATGGTTTTCTCGTAGTTACCTTTTTTGTAGCTATGTTCTTCTTTCCAATTTCTGTGATTGCCCTTTGTAGAGATGTTCATTCCTCTTGAACTGTACTGGCAACTGAGCTATTCCTTATGGGCGTGTCTGTAGCCTTAGAGAACTTCAAGGGTATTTCGTTATTGCTTAGTACTTCTGTACCCCACTTCTTGGCATCTGCATTGTTCCTCTCGAAGTTCAGCTTCCTCTTCATTAATACTAAATTGTGATCTGAGTCTATAAATGCTCCTGGGTATGCCTCTCCTGGGTATGCCTTACAATCCAGTATCTGATTTCGGAATGACTGTCTGACCATGATGTAATGTAACTGAAATCTTTCCGTATCACCTGGCTTTGGCCAAGCATACCTCCCCCTCTTCAGATACTTGAACGGAGTATTCACTGTTACTAGCCGAAATTTATTATAGAACTGAATTAGTCTCTCTCCTATCTCGTTTCTTGTCCCAAGCCCATATTCCATTGTAACCTTTTCCTCTATTTCTTCCCCTACAATTGCATTTCAGTCGCCCATGAGTATTACACTTTGATCTCCCTTAACATACTGTATTATCCTTTCAGTATCCTCATATACTTTCTGAATCTCTTCATCTTCAGCATGTATACCTGAACTATCGTTGTCGGTGTTGGTTTGCTGTCGATTCTGATGAGAACAACCCTATCACTGAACTGTTGACAGTAACACAACTTCTGCCCTACCTTCCTATTCATAACGAACCCTACTCCCGTTATACCATTTTCTGCTGCTGTTGATATTACCCTACCCTTTACTCATCTGACCAGAAATCCTTGTCTTTTTCCATTTCGCTTCACTGACCCCCTAGAATATTTAGATTGAGCCTTTGAATTTCCTGTTTTAGATTTTCCAGCTTACCAGCCACGTTCATGCTCCTAACATTCCACGCCCTAACTCGTTGATAGTTATCGTTTCCTAGGTTTCTCAATCGTTTTCGCACAGTCAATAGAGACCTTCGTGACACATTTTCAATTACAGGCCACATGTCCTGTGGATACACTTTATGTGTCTTTAATGCAGGGGTTTTCATTACCTCATGCCGTTGATCCTTTCTGATTCTTCAGCCTTTAGGAGCAGTTTCCAAACCGAAGAACAGGAGACTGCCCTGAAACTCTCTCGGCTCCTCCGCCCTCTTTGATTAGGTCGTTGACAGAATGAGGGTGGATTTTTATAACGGAAATTTTCGGCCTCTAGCGCTGATTATTAATCAAAATCTAAGCGGTGGTGGGTTTAGAACCCGGACCGAAGACGTTTTTGTTATTAATCAAAGACACTACCCCCTACATACATTGTTATTCCCCATAAATATCTCTCTTCTGCCACTCACAACACAGCACTTAATTACAGCCAGGGTGCCCCTAGATTGGCAGGCGTGTCTAGTTAAGGATAGGCGTTGACAGCTGGACCGACAGGGGCCGCCAGTTTGACATGTATATTCCATGTTAATGCAATTTATGCGATTACATTAGAATGTGCTAATCAAAACGTAGATAAAAATAAATGTAAACACGTGTTTACAAAATTATTGGCAATAATTAAGGTACGCAGAACCTAAAAAATTATTCTTATGTATAAATTGAATGCATATTTGGTAAAATTGTGGCAGACATGTAAACAACACAATACTTATCACAGACCTTCACAATGTACAAAAACCATAAATACATATACATAGATGTTAAAATTTTTAATACAAAAAATTTTGCAAATCTTAAAAACCAATTTGTAAGATTTATAAGCTGAGCTTCTAAACTGTCAGTAAAGTAAGAGTGTGAGCTGTGATTACATCTAATGTAACGATAATGTACTCAAGTGATAACAGAGCCAGAAATTTTATTAAAAAATGAAGAAATATAATTGGCTGGCTTGGTTCAAATGGCTCTGAGCACTATGGGACTCAATTGCTTATGTCATTAGTCCCCTAGAACTTAGAACTAGTTAAACCTAACTAACCTAAGGACATCACACACATCCATGCCCAAGGCAGGATTCGAACCTGCGACCGCAGCGGTCTCGCGGTTCCAGACTGCAGCGCCTGGAACCGCACGGCCACTGTGGCCGGCAAGAAATATAATTGTTGGCAGGGCTTAAAGAAGTCTTTTAGGTACACAACCATGTTGCAGATATACCTGAGTGAAAATCTTGTGAGCCAAAAAGGAATGTTTACAGCAGTAATGGTAACACAATTAGTTTTACGTTTTAGCACTAGAACGTCAATGTGATCACCCAATTCAGAGACAGTATTTCATTGCAAATAGCAGTTCCACAGCTACATGTATCACCTACTTTATATTTACAGTAATCTATCAATTATATGGATCAGTAGGAATACGAGATTGCACGAATCTTACTTTTCCGAGAGCAGTTGGGAGGGCTCCTGACTGGTCTGATGCGGCCACCCACGAATTCCTCTACTGTGCCAACCTCATCACAGAGTCGCAGTTGCATCCTAAGTCGTTAGTAATCTTTTACATGTATTCCAAACTCAGTCTTCTCCTACAGTTTCCTCTAGCACCATTGAACTAATTATCCAGTGCTCGAAACATGTTACATCTTCCTCTTCCTCCCTATACTCAGTGAAATCCGTATATTACTTTCTTTGCCGATTCTTTGGAGAACAACCTCAATCTTTACGTCACCTAATTTTCAACAACCTTTTGCAGCATCAAGTCTAAGACGCTTCGATTCTCTTCCTGTTTTGCCGCAATCCGTGGGTAATTTCTTTACAATTCTGTTCTCTAATCGTACATTCTGAGAAATTTATTCCACTAATTGAGGCTTATTTCCAGAAACATACTCTTTGGCTGTGTTATTCAGCTTGCCATGTCCTCCTTACTGCGTCCTAGACCCTTAATTATCTTTCCTATGTAAGAAAATTCCTTCATTTTGTCTACTTCGTGGTCCTCATATTTGATCTGAAGTTCATGCCTAATCACATTTCTGCTGTTCTTCATTACTCTCGTATTTATTCGATTTACTCTCAGTACATCATGCGGGCAGGTAGGTTAGAAAATTTAAAAAGGGAAATGGATAGGTTAAAGTTAGATATAGTGGGAATTAGTGAAGTTCGGTGGCAGGAGGAACAAGACTTTGGGTCAGGTGATTACAGGGTTATAAATACAAAATCAAATAGGGGTAATGCAGGAGTAGGTTTAATAATGAATAAAAAAATAGGAGTGCGGGTTAGCTACTACAAACAGCATAGTGAACGCATTATTGTGACCAAGATAGACACAAAGCCCATGCCTACTACAATAGTACAAGTTTATATGCCAACTAGCTCTGCAGATGACAAAGAAATTGATGAAATGTATGACGAGATAAAAGAAATTATTCAGGTAGTGAAGGGAGACGAAAATTTAATAGTCATGGGTGACTGGAATTCGTCAGTAGGAAAAGCGAGAGAAGGAAACATAGTAGGTGAATATGGATTCGGGGGAAGAAATGAAAGAGGAAGCCGCCTTGTAGAGTTTTGCACAGAGCATAACTTAATCATAGCTAACACTTGGTTCAAGAATCATAAAAGAAGGTTGTATACCTGGAAGAATCCTGCAGATACTAAAAGGTGTCACATAGATTATATAATGGTAAGACAGAGATTTAGGAACCAGGTTTTAAACTGTAAGACATTTCCAGGGGCAGATGTGGATTCTGACCACAATCTATGGGTTATGAACTGCAGATTGAAACTAAAGAAACTGCAAAAAGTTGGGAATTTAAGGAGATGGGACCTGAATAAACTGAAAGAACCAGAGGTTGTAGAGAGTTTCAGGGAGAGCGTAAGGGAACAATTGACAGGGATGGGGGAAAGAAATACAGTAGAAGAAGAATGGGTAGCTCTGAGGGATGAAGTAGTGAAGGCAGCAGAGGATCGAGTAGGTAAAAAGACGAGGGCTAATAGAAATCCTTGGGTAACAGAAGAAAATCTGAATTTAATTGATGAAAGGAGAAAATATAAAAATGCAGTGAATGAAGCAGGCAAAACGGAATACAATCGTCTCAAAAATGAGATCGACAGGAAGTGCAAAATGGCTAAGCCGGGATGGCTAGAGGACAAACGTAAGGATGTAGAGGCTTGTCTCACTAGGGGTAAGATAGATACTGCCTACAGGAAAATTAAAGAGACCTTTGGAGAGAAGAGAACCACTTGTATGAATATCAAGAGCTCAGATGGCAACCCAGTTCTAAGCAAAGAAGGGAAGGCAGAAAGGTGGAAGGAGTATATAGAGGGTTTATACAAGGGCGATGTACTTGAGGACAATATTATGGAAATGGAAGAGGATGTAGATGAAGACGAAATGGGAGATAAGATTCTGCGTGAAGAGTTTAACAGAGCACTGAAAGACCTGAGTCGAAACAAGGCCCCGGGAGTAGACAACATTCCATTAGAACTACTGATGGCCTTGGGAGAGCCAGTCCTGACAAAACTCTACCATCTGGTGAGCAAGATGTATGAGACAGGCGAAATACCCTCAGACTTCAAGAAGAATATAATAATTCCAATCCCAAAGAAAGCAGGTGTTGACAGATGTGAAAATTACCGAACTATCAATTTAATAAGTCACAGCTGCAAAATACTAAGGCGAATTCTTTACAGACGAATGGAAAAACAGGTAGAAGCCGACCTCGGGGAAGATCAGTTTGGATTCCGTAGAAATGTTGGAACACGTGAGGCAATACTACCCTTACGACTTATCTTAGAAGAAAAATTAAGAAAAGGCAAACCTACGTTTCTAGCATTTGTAGACTTAAGGAAAGCTTTAGACAATGTTAACTGGAATACTCTCTTTCAAATTCTGAAGGTGGCAGGGGTAAAATACAGGGAGCGAAAGGCTATTTACAATTTGTACAGAAACCAGATGGCAGTTATATGAGTCGAGGGGTATGAAAGGGAAGCAGTGGTTGGGAAGGGAGTGAGACAGGGTTGTAGCCTATCCCCGATGTTATTCAATCTGTATATTGAGCAAGCAGTAAAGGAAACAAAAGAAAAATTCGGAGTAGGTATTAAAATCCATGCAGAAGATATAATAACTTTGAGGTTCGCCGATGACATTGTAATTGTGTCAGAGACAGCAAAGGACTTGGAAGAGCAGTTGAACAGAATGGACAGTGTCTTGAAAGGAGGATATAAGATAAACATCAACAAAAGCAAAACGAGGATCATGGAATGTGGTCAAATGAAATCGGGTGATGCTGAGGGAATTAGGAAATGAGACGCTTAAAGTAGTAAATGAGTTTTGCTATTTGGGGAGTAAAATAACTGATGATGGTCGAAGTAGAGAGGATATAAAATGTAGACTGGCAATGGCAAGGAAATCGTTTCTGAAGAAGAGAAATTTGTTTACATCGAGTATAGATTTAAGTGTCAGGAAGTCGTTTCTGAAAGTATTTGTATGGAGTGTAGCCTTGTATGGAAGTGAAACATGGACGATAACTAGTTTGGACAAGAAGAAAATAGAAGCTTTCGAAATGTGGTGCTACAGAAGAATGCTGAAGATAAGATGGGTAGATCACGTAACTAATGAGGAGGTATTGAATAGGATTGGGGAGAAGAGAAGTTTGTGGCACAACTTGACTAGAAGAAGGGATCGGTTGGTAGGACATGTTTTGAGGCATCAAGGGATCACAAATTTAGCATTGGAGGGCAGCGTGGAGAGTAAAAATCGTAGAGGGAGACCAAGAGATGAGTACACTAAGCAGATTCAGAAGGATGTAGGTTGCAGTAGGTACTGGGAGATGAAGATGCTTGCGCAGGATAGAGTAGTATGGAGAGCTGCATCATACCAGTCTCAGGACTGAAGACCACAACAACAACAACAACATCATGCGTGATGAATTACAGCGCTCCATTCATCAGTGAGTTTCTTCATTTAGGACAGCCTGAGCGCGACGCATCATTGACACCTTTTCGTCCTGAAATTCCACTCCTAAGCCTTTATTTTACGTCCGTTACGGCCTCTTCTATGTGTAGTCCGAGCAGTAGGGATAAAAGAGTTCTCCCTGTTTTATCCCTTTCTAATCTGAGGCTTTTGTTCTTTGGCTTCCACTCTTACAGTTCCTTTATTTGTCCGCTTTTGCTACCTTCGTGATTTCATGTGTGCTAATGTTCCGGAAGTAAGAAGGTATGTTTCTAGTCTCATAGATTCTGCAAACTCACTTCAATAGCGCGGTTGCCGCCTCACCCAGTGAGCGGATACTAATAGAAAATCAGGAATAATCGAAAATACACTGAATTTTCCTGGAAACTGCTACATACTGAGAGACTGATTTTATTCACGACGACAGTCTTGTGTAACACATTTACGGATTAATACGTGACGACACTGAGGTATAATGCAGAGACAGATTTTATACTTCTCGATATTTACAGTGTATAACTAAGTCATGACGAATTTGTTAGTGGATTAACGACTTCTAAAGATGCCAATTAATTGCTGACACCACTAACATGAAGCGATCTTGATAGAATAAATTATTATACAATCCCCCTACATATTTTTGCAGAAATTTGCTCTCTTACTGTTGTATCATTTGATACACTGGAACTCAGAGCTTGCGAAAACCGTACAGATTTGAAAGAATATAGTAAGGAGTCATCCATGGTCAACAAAAAAGAAAATGGTTCATATCGCTCTGAGCACTATGGGACTCAACATCTGAGCTCATCAGTCCCCTAGAACTACTTAAATCTAACCAACCCTAAGGACATCACACACATCGATGCCCGAGGTAGGATTCTAACCTGCGACCGTAGCGGTCATGCGGTTCCAGAGTGAAGTTCCTAGAACCGTTCAGCTGCACCGGCCGGCACATGGTCAACATATTAGAAGTCATAGATATGAATCTGTAATCATTTGGAATTAAATTTCAGAGTAATTTAGAGCAAAATTTTAGATTGTGTTTGGGTAGTGAAAAGATAGGTTTAGCAACTCTGTTATTTTTGTAATTTTTTAATGTATACGATTCTGATCAGTGCAGACAGAGTTTCCTGAATTTGTATTCCAATTGCTAAAAAACGTCTGCTGAACATTTTGCGATTTTTCATGCTTATGGTTACAGCTAGTGGTTACTGATATCTTAGGAGAAATGCGGCGCAATAGTGTTGGACATTTGTTGAAGGTTATTAAGCCTACAAAAAGCATTCTGTAACGCACATACATTTATTTCTGCTCTCAGTGACATAGTTGAGAGAATTTCCTTCAGTCTTAAGAACGGTAAAGGACCATCTATGTAGTTCATAAACTCAAAACATCTGTCGAACTTAGAGCTCTATTATCAATGGAAGAGGATCTCCGGAGACATTTGAGGTCTTTACTGGAATTTTACGACCTGGTGATCTATAAATTCACCAAAAAGAAGAGGAGGTCCGGCTTCAATATATATAAGGTAGATGCACAAATGAAATTACATATTCTTCTTTTGTAATTGCTTTTCTTTAAGTCATCAGTCTTCTGACTCGTTTGATGCGGTCCGCCACGATTTCCTCTCCTGTATGAACCTCTTCGTCTCAGAGTAGCACTTGCAACCTATGTCGTCAATTAACTGCTGGATGCATCCCATTCTCTGTTTTCCTCTACAGTTTATGCCCTCTACAGCTCCCTCTAGTACCATGGAAGTTATATTCAGATGTCGAAATAAACGTATCATCCTGTCCCTTTTTATTTTCAGTGTTTTCCATGCATTCCTTTCCTCACTTATTTTGGGAAGAATCTCCTCTTTCCTTACTTTAGCAGTTCACCCAATTTTCAGCATTCGTCTGTAGCACCCCAACTTAAATGCTTCGATTTTCTTGTGTTCTGATTTCCCCCAGTCTATTTCTCACTACCACACTACCATACAGTGCTGTGCTTCAAACGTACATTCCCAGAAATTTCTTCCTCAAATTAAGGCCTACGTTTGATACTTATAGACTCCTCTTGGCCAGAAATGTGTTTATATGTTCTCCTTTCTCCGTTCATTATGGGTTATTTTGCTGTCTAAGTAGCAGATTTCCTTCAGTTTTTCTACTTCGCGATCACCAATTCTGATGTTAAGTTTCTCACTGTTCTCATTTCTGATATTCTCATTACTTTTGTCTTTCTTCGATTTACCATCAGTCCATATTCTGTCCTCGTTAGACTGTTCAAACTATTCAGAAGGTCATATAATTCTTATTCACGTTTACTCAGAATAGCAATATCATCAGCCAGTCGTATCATTGATACCATTTCACCTTGAATTTTGTTTCCACTCCTGAAACTTACTTCTATTTCCACCATTGGTTCTTCGATGTACAGATTGAACAGTAGGGGCGATATAATACCTTCCTGTCTTACGCCTTTTCAATGCGAGCACTTCGTTCTTGGTCTTCCACTTTTATTGTTCCATCTTGGCTCATGTTCATATTATAGTATATTACCAGTCTCTCCTTGTAGCGTAGGCCTATATCTCTCAGACTTTCGAGCACCTTGCAGCATTTTACATTGTCGAACGCTTGTTCCAGGTAGACAGCTCCTATGAACGTGTGTTGATTTGTCCTTAATCTTTCATGCGTTATCAACTGCAACGTTGGAATTGCCTCTGTGGTGCCTTTACCTTTTCTAAAGCCAAACAGATCGTCGTCATAGATATCCTCAATTTTCCTTCCCAGTCTTCTTTACATTATTCTTGTCAGAATCTCGGATTAACTAGGTTGGTTGGTTGGTTGATTAATTTGGGGGAGGGGACCAAACAGTGAGGTCATCAGTCCCGTTGGATGAGGGAAGGATGGGGAAGGAAACGGGCCGTG
This sequence comes from Schistocerca piceifrons, assembly GCF_021461385.2. Taxonomy (NCBI): domain Eukaryota; kingdom Metazoa; phylum Arthropoda; class Insecta; order Orthoptera; family Acrididae; genus Schistocerca; species Schistocerca piceifrons. Next base: position 267,998,300 of record NC_060142.1, on the reverse strand, counting down.
TCTTTCAAATGAACCATCCCAGCATTGCCCGTAGCGGTTTAGGGAAGTCACGGTAAACCTAAATTTTACCGTGGCCGGATGCGGGTTTGAACCGTCGTCCTGCAGACTACGAGTCCAGTGTGCTAACCACTGCGCCAGCTCGCTCGGTAGATGCATTAGATGCATTAGATGTTAAACCGAGTATGCAATAACAGCTTATCTTAACGAAATGTTCAGTACGTTCCCCTGTTGCTGTGGCTACCTTTTATGATTGATCTGTGTACGTCTTCATTACGTCATCGTGACATAGATTTTGTAAACAACTACTTTGGTGCGCCATCGCTTCTTTACGAGCGTAAACAATCCGCCGAATATCGTTGTATCTTCTCAGCGCTGAGAGACCGCTTCCACGCAACAATAATGTTATTGGCGCTTTCTCGGTTCAAACTGTCACATTAATAACAGAATCCCAGTACACAGATGCATGGCAGGATTTTAGTTTCATCAAACAGTACTGCGTTTATTTGGCGGCGCGAGAGAGTCACAGCAATTCAGGAGCAACACCAATGGGAGACGCTAGAATGAAGACACTGCCCATCTCGGAAAATATAATTCTCCAAGATTTGTTGGCTCAGGCAACTGCAGTTCCACGGCCAAGGTCAAATTGGATTGGATGGAATGAGGAGTAAGTCTCGTAATAACTATCCCGTCACACCACCCGCAAAAAGAGAAGGAAGGAAGGAAGAAAATGGTTCAGGTACACCACGGAACTTCTATCACATACCGTATAGTGGTTTGCTCAATTCGTATAGCACAGATATATCTATTAACAAATATCTTCCTCAAATCATTGACCGAAGCAAAGACCTCCACACCGAAAAATGCAGCTGTTTGAATGTTGGAGTAAGGAATAAATACTTGATGCAGCATGAATGGTAGATGAGAAAATTCACTCGATTTACTAAATGAGTAAAAATATGGTCATAGTCGTGATTTTCAGGGAAAATCACTTGAAACTGACGAGTAGGAAATGTGTGAAAAAGTTTTATTAAGACGACCGTTTAACATGACAGATTACAGTAGTGACCAGGTATAGTCACCTACAAAAGTTACTCTCCCATGAAAGTTACAGATATTTTAAAAACAATTATACAAGCTAATTAAGAGGTACAAGAGAAAAACCAATTCAGTCTATCAGCGTACGATAAATTAAACCGAAAACAGATTTGCTTAACAAAAAGTTTGCCTGAGATTTCCACCTTTGCTATCGATGTACTATAAGGAAATAGGACTATTTATGGTTTCTTTCTATGACTGACCGAAACTATACATAGTCTTATAACAGTAAGAATTTTACACTTCTTCGTGACATGATTTCTTTGTTGTAATCAGAGTAAGAATTTGTTACGGAGAATGAAGCTAACTAAAAGTTTTTACTGAGTATCGTGGTTGCCCAAACTTGAAGTAACTACCGTATCATTAGTACTTAAATATTTTTTCATACAACACCAAACGGTTCGCTGACTCTTGCCAGAATCACGCTTGTCCTTAAATTTCATCAAATTACAAATTAATGAGTGTAATTTAACGGTAATTAGGGATTGCTATTAATGCAGCATAATACGGCGCTTCCCTCGCGCCGCCGTCAATTTGAGATGAAAGGATGAAAAATAGTCAGGCTGTAGGAACTCGGAGGCCAGAGGAGAACACAGTACATGGAGATAACACAAAACTTTTATATTCCAGGCGAATCCTGAGTGATGTTATTCCGCGAGGGGGGTTCAGTAAGCAACGTAACAATATTTTTCCTCGGCCGGTTTCATTTAAAATATGTAGAAACTGTTGTGGTCCGTCGTGGAATATTCCCGCTTCAGACCCTATAGTTTGGTGAAGTTTCAATAGGTGGCGGTGCTACACATAACCTTCAAAATGGCGTCTGTAACTGGGTTGCGTTCGAAGCAGGGAGCTCTCATTGAGTTTCTTTTTGTGAAAGGTAAGAGCACCGAAGATATTCATAGGCGCTTGCAGAATGGCTGCAGAATGTCTACGGAGACCTGGCATTGCAGTGAATAAATGCAATTAGAGTCGTCGGAAGAGGCGTCCGTCATCGCAACAAGGTCGCCAAACCGCCCTGCCGCACACAGCTGTGGCTGTTGCAATATTGGAACGTGTGGACACTGTCTTTCGAGGTGATCGACTGATCACAATCAGACACCTCGCTGGTCAACTGGACGCTTGTTGATATTGCTGACACACTCGTTCACCAGGTGCAGTTCTCAAGGCTGTGCTCCCACTGGGTTTCTCGCCGGGATCTCGCACCTTCTGACTTCCATCTGTTTGACCCAATGAGGAATCCACTCCGCGGGAGGCAGTAAGGGGATGGTGAGTTCATTGATGAAGCAACACGTTGGCTCCGACGTCAACCAGTAGAGAGCTACGATGGGGCATAGAGGCACTGAGTGGAGATTACGCTGGAAAATAAGGAGTTTTGAGCCAAAAGAGTGGGGAGTTGTTTGCCGTATTGGAATAGTGATTGAAACGAACGTGCTTTCAGAAATTATTGAAAGCTCCTCATAGTTTCAATAATCAGACCTTAAAGTTATTTCTATTCATTCCACCATTCGTGTTGCTTGGCAATCCCCTTCATTTCAGCATAACTGCTACATACTGCTAATACGTGATTTCTTAATAGTACCACACTTACACACCATATCTTAAATACCATTAAAGATGAAGCGGAATGGAATCATGGTTGGTAGTCACAATTTATAATTAAGACAGTTTATTGACATTACCCCTTTAAAAAAATTGACAGTTACAAATTGTGGACGAACCAGTAGGTAAAACTGCAAATACAGTTAGAAACCCAACGTAGTCAGTAATCTAACAAACAATTCCAAATTAAGAAAACAGGGTTACTAAGAAACTAGAGAACTTCAAACTCCCATATAGAACTTTCCTCAAAATAGATATAATGAAACAATTACAGGTAAAGGGTGACTTAATAACACTTGAACACTAGTGCGAAGCTAAGACGCCATTACAGAACATAATAGAAAAAAATTACAACAGAGTCACTGATCTTTAAAAAATAAATGTTTACGTACTCAGACGTGTTAATAAAAAAAATTACTATAAAAACCTGCAGAAGGAACTCAGCAGATGCTATGCAGTTTAAGGTTTAGCAAATTGCGAGTCCCTACTAATCAAGAAAACAAGTTCATATGAAAACTGGTTACAGGCAATATATATATCAGCTTAACCCGCCTTGACGGAAGGAAGCTAAATACTAAACTTTGGAAGGCGATATGTGAACAACTCCGGCAGTGACCAGGTTCTTAAACACTGCCACGCCTAGACCTCGGATCACCCAGCCAAGGCGCTTACACAATTAATAGCCTCTCCCCGAATCATAAAAGACATTCCAATAACTCTGAAACATAGAAACACTCAGCAGAACCTTTGACTCTCTTACACAGGGACAACTGTATTAATAGAGTGAATTCTTTAAAAACGGCAACACAAAATCATTTGATTGCAAGAGAGACAAAGCACTAGTAATACTATTGAGAAAATTTTTAAATAACAGCCACTATTTAACTAGACCAACTGTATTATTCCAGACCGTCTTAAGGTTCGACTGTGAAAGTCTCACCATAATAATAAAGTTTTAAATCTCTGAGTGCGTTGACGAACAAACAATTACGACGATTTACTTCATATCAGGCACACAATACGAGGGAGTGGGTTCCACAGCTTCACCGCTTCCATTCAAATTTTGTTCGCAGTGAACTCACTGAACTTGTATCTCCAAGCTGCCCATGTCAGCAAAACGCCCAACCAGTTTCACACCACAACGTGTATCGGTCATCACGCTCGTTTCCCCGCGAATATCACGAGATTTCCAGGGTTACTCGTCGAAGGCTCACAACCAACTCACTTCGCCTGAGAAACCGTAAAATAAGACACGCGTAACGCAAAGATAGCTTACCTCAACCACAACTGATACACGAACAAAATAAGACTGGCGCCAGCTCGCCACAACTCACCTGCACTCTTGAAAATCGGACTTGTACCTATTCATAAAATCAAATCTTTACTTCGACTTCTAGATTTTAGACAACAGAGATTTTCAATGTGTAGATCCACAGTCAAGTGGATTTTGAGCTGTATTTGTGCTCTTCGATGATAAGTCTTGCTTCCGTTTCTGGCCATCAACGCCATAGTAGCAGCAAACGACTAGGTAGACTACGACAGGAAGCAATGATTCTTGGGACTGAAATCATGGTAATTTCACTTCAACCGTTCTTATTATGAGGGACGATAGGACGACATCTGGCATGGATATAACCAACAATAAATAAACCAATGCCTGTACTTTCATTTCTGATTTACTCCGGAAGCAATCAGTTTCGGCAGTCCACCATCAGGCCCTCTATGGTAACACAGTGGCTGAGTTTGTATTGCAGACAAAATACCATGTTGAAGCACACGAGAAACACAAATATACTATTGTAACATCTCGCTCGCCTTTACTAATCATCACAAGTTCAGGGCATGCCGACTGAATATTAGACGGCTGTATCGAGGGGTAGCGTCTTTGACTATTAATCGAAACTTCATGAGTCTCCGGTTTGAACTAGGCTGCTCCTTAAATTTGGAAAACAGCCTATCAGCAATGGCGGCTGAAGACATTCCACCGTCAACCTCGTTCTGCCAGAGGCATTGTCAAAGAGGGCAGAGGAGGAGACAGAGGTTCACAAGAGTCTCTCGCTATTGGGGTGGGAAACTTAGCCTAAAAGTTGAAAGCATCGACAATGATAAATGGCATACGGATGCAGAAAGCAATGGAAACCACTGCATTAAAGATCCATAATATGAATGTACAGGACATGTGGCCTGTAATAGAAAAAGTGCAATGATGACATTTCGAATAGCTAAGATTCCGAACTATTCACCCATTTGGATGTCCCGTAGGGATTTAGAAATTGTGAGGTGACCATGAGAAAAAGGTCCAGTAACCAACCAAAGGGTAATATTCTGAGTTGTGACCTGGAATGTCAGAGGCTTGGACGTGGTAGGGAAGCTATACGGTCGGAAAAGGTCAACGCTCAGGTTCAGTCTGGCTATTGTGGAGTCAATGAAATGAACTGGAAAGACGACAAGGGCTTCCGGTCAGATTAGTGTAGTGTGTTATCTACCGCAGCAGAAAATGGTGTAATAGGAGTGAGATTATTTATGAATAGGTTGATAGAGCAGAGCATGAGACAATGTGAATAGTTCAGTGATATGTGTGTTTATCATTCGAACCAGCAGTAAACCAAGAAAACAACAACGCCTCACGTAAGTTTAGCTTCAGGAAAGGTAAAGGAACAAGAGAGGCAGTCCTGACATTGCGGTTGATAATGGAAGCAAGACTGAAAAAGATCAGGATACGTTTATAGGATTTGTCCACCTGGAAAGTAGCTCAAGACAGGGTGTAAGACATGGCTACAACCGTTAAATCTGTACATCAAACAGCCAATGATGGTAAAAAAGGAAGGCTCAAGTGTAGGATTAAAATGTGGGATGAAAGGATATCAATGATAAAATTGACTGATGACATATCAATCCCCAGTAAAAGTGAAAAATAATTACAGGATCTTTTGACTGGAATGAACAGTCCAATGAGTACAGAACATGTATTGAGATTAAAGCGAAGAAAGATGAATGTATTTGGAAGTAGGAGCAAAGAGAAAAGTGAGAAACGTGGTTGGTGATACAGATTTAACCCTACTGCTTACGCAGCGAAATAACTCAGAAGGACGGAGCAAATAGGACATAAAAAACATACTGGCACTGGCAAAAAGGGCATTCCTGACCAAGAGAAATTTATTGGTATAAAACATACTTAATCTGAGGAAAAAATTTCTGAGAATGTGCGTCTGGAGCACAGCATTGTATGTCAGTGAAACATGGACATGGGAAACCGGAAAAAATATAGTTGAGGCATTGGTAATGTGAAGAATGTTGAAAATTAGTGGAATTGATTAGGTGAGAAATGAGGAGGCTCTCCTCAAAATCGGTGAGGAAAGGAATATATGGGCACCACTTACAAGAAGAAGGTGCAGGATGATAGGAGATCTGTTAAGTGGCACTGGATCGGATTTCCTGGCATGCCACACAGAGCCAGTCAGAAGACTAATGGCTAAAAAAATAAGTCTAGAAAACAAATATTTCATACGCATGGAGCTCTACGACTCACTCGGTCACTTGTTAATAGCATTAGATGTTATATGTACTAAACTACGTTTCGGACAACGGGCTGTTAGTGTAGGTACATTGAGTAATAAATGCGGATTCGTCTGCTGAATCATGCTGGATATTTTGTAGGTTTGCATCAGCTGGGCACAAATTTAAATAACGATGAGAAATATCTCTCTCATATTAACACTGAGAAAATAATATCCATGAGGAGCTATTGTTTGGGATAAACAAAATTCATTCCTCTTCAGCACTATCTGATATACAGCTTATGACATCTCTTATTAATGGCAGTCAGTCTCGAAACGACGTTCATCTCTAAAGAAAAGAAAATGGTAATGGTACTACAACACACCCTTGGTGTACGCCAGAAGATTCTTTTACGTCCGAAGACTGAGTATATCACTTCGTGTTCTATTAACTCGTAACTGTCCAATGCAATAACAATTCTGATCAGTACATAGTGTAAAGATTTTAAGAGGTCACTGTAATATGTTGCAGTGTTTGTGAAAATATTAAATCATAGTAATTTTTATGTCTTGCGTCTTTCATAAGTTGCTTCTATATTCTTGGAACGTCGTTCGCAAAGTGCAACTAAATGAAGGGCTGTTTTTATCGTACCTACACTTTTCCTTCTTTTTATTTACATCTTCAGCGGCACGTAATGCAGTTTGATTTTGTATATAAAACCTGCATTCTACAATAATTACACATATGTTTCTGTATTACAATAGATTGTTATCTTTTGTTGCTCGTTGAGAAACAACATCTTGTTGCACACACGATCAAATTATGAATATTACACACTTACTCTTGCTTGGGAAAATGGAGCAAATCGGCTGATTTATTTCACATTTGATGCGGTCGACTGAGGACTTGATGGAACTTATGAAAGCACGATTATTTCATGGATGGTTCCTCGGAAAATCCCAAAAACGAAATTTTACTGTATTTTCGCCATAACCGGGGACCAATGCCCAGTGAAGGATTCCATACGGCTAAGCACAACAAACGGCTGAAATTTTTCTGATGTGTTTCTAATATCCCGATCTCGAAAAGCCTTGAAAATTTTCGTTATATTTTTATCCGTTTCCAAGATACAGAGGCTCAAATTTACCCTATTTGTACACTACACGTAAAATATCCACAAAAAATTCGGTCTGAAGCGAAAACGTAGTTTACAAACTGACGTTCCACGCAAAAATATGCTGCAAAGTGTCTCCTTTATCATCTGGGAAACGCAAGTTGTGGTACTGAAGCACATGTAAAATTATTTTACCCGTAAAATCCGGTCTGAAGTGTAAAATAATTTTTGAGTTATTTCAGTTTTACATATGTATATTATCTAAATCTTACTGATCAATAAATTGCTGTTCATGTAAGTTACATGCCCTGCTACAGCAGGGAGAAGAAGGGAACCAGCGGAAAAAGGCTCTTATCGGAGCACTAGAAAATGCGAATATCTTTCTGTTTATTTGAAGGACACTGAAAAGTCGGATACCAGCTGACTTATTGTATTTTCTGCACCACCTGAAAATTTTCTCAAAAATATTGGCGTGCGAACATATTCGCGCTTTTTCTGCTCAGACAGAAGAAGTCAATGTCAGTGGCAAAGAGAAGGAAATGTAATAAATACTGAAGACAGCAGGCACTGGTTGTGTTATAGAAAGAGCGAAGTAGGTAATGGTAGTCTGAGAGGAAGAGAGGGACACAGTGGCAATGGAACATAGTTGACAGTGACAGAACTTTGCTAGGAAAAGCTTCAAAGACACATTGCCATGGGGGAGCAATAAAGAGGTAATGTAAGTGGGTGAGAGCCAGTGAAAATGAGAGACAGAGTATATGACAGTGACCACGAAGAAGAGAGAGATGGTGGCAGTGAGAAGCGACGGCGGCAGTAGGCAGGTAGGAATGAATTATTGCCATTAAGAGAGTGCAAGAGAGAGACACTAGGACGACAGAATGAAGTGGTTTGTGGCTCTGGCACAGGAGACAACAGGGAAAACAGAGATAATGACAATGAGTTGGGCTGAATGGGTGGGTGAGAAAAGGCAACTGGGAGTGGATGGGTATGAGCGATTTACAGCGATCGACTAGTGGATGTGAGTGTGTTATACTTATCGGAGTTTCTGTGAGGTTGAGTTGAGTTGCATGTTAAAAAAAAGCGCGCATGTGTTCTCATGTTTAAATGTTTGTGAAAATTTTTAAAGGTACTGAGGGAAGTAGAGTGAGGCAGCTAGTGTCCTACTTTTGTCAGAATCTTTGAGCAAACAGTAACATATTCGCAATTTTTATGCTGCGATTGAGCATTTTTCCACGGATTGTCGTAAAACGCAAACATTGTTTATTTTTTCCCATAATAAACCGTTTGAACGGTACGATAAATCTACGTTGGTTTTGCTTTTTTCTGTTTAGTTTTCGTTGCTCCCAGACTTCCTTTATCCTCCGAGGATGCCGTTCCTTTTCCTCCTGGACCCACTTTCTTCCTTTTGCAGACCTCTCTCTTTCCTGGAGTCCTTCCTTTTGAGTTGCTTCTCTAACATGTGTTCTGTAAGCTGTCCATTCTAATTCTTGTGTTTTTCATATCTTTATCAACTTCGTGAATCACACTGTTCTGGATTTGTAGCTGTTTAGTAAGTTGAAGATCTGTTTAGGTTGTTACTATCGGTTCTATATATATCGCCATAAAACTGTAGTCTTTTTTTCCTCGTTACATTAGTTAGCTTTTCCATTCCCAAATAGAGTTCTCAGTCCGACCACAATTTGTATTCAACATTACTATTGATTATAGGTTCAAATAGCTCTGAGCACTATGGGACTTAACTACTGAGGTCATCAGTCTCCTATAACTTAGAACTACTTAAACCTAACTAACCTAAGGACTTCACACACATCCATGCCCGAGGCACGGTTTGAACCTGCGACCGTAGCGGTCACGCGGTTCCAGACTGTAGCGCCTAGAACCGCTCGGCCACTCCGGCCGGCCCTTATAGGTCCTAGTATTTCCCATAGAATATTTCTTTCAACTTTATCCAGTTTTTCAAGATCGCCCAATCTTGTTCGTTTAAGTGCTTCTGCCGTATGGAGTGTTTCAGGCCTTAGCATTCTTTCATAGCGTCTTAATTTTGTGTCACTGGACAAAGTTTCTTTATTATGTATTTTATGTGTCATTTGGAATGCTCTTTCCATTTTATGTACCCTATTTTCTTTGTCTGTATTCTCTCTTGTGTTGTGTATTATCCATTATCCTAAGTATTTAAGACTGTTCGTTTTAGATGCTGTGTTGTTATGAATTTTAAGATTCTGATGGGCATCATTGCTTTTTGTCCTGAAATTTGGTGTTCCAAATGATATTTTTAGTCCTGTTTTGTTTCTGTAGTCTGTGATTAAGTTCTATGGCGCTGTCACGTAAGTCAGCAATTAAAACCACGTCATCAGCAAAAGCTCGACAATTTATGGCGGTTCGTATTGACGTATTTTCTCCTTTCTCTCACTACGTTCTTTAAACTGTATTTAAAAAAATAGGGGTGATAAACCATCCCACTGCCTTACTCCTAATTTTATATTAAAAGGATTTGACAGTTTTAACATACAATTTACTTCTGTTGTTGCATTTGTTCAAGCTGCTTATTTTGTTCTCGAGTCCGAATTCCTTTAAAATGTTGATTATCTTATACGGAAACAAGCTCTTGTAGATGAACTGTATCTCAAGAATACTGTGACACGAAACGAGTTTTCCCTGGTTTTTGGCGGGGCCTTTTGGCCGAGATCAAAGTGTAGCGTGGTGGGATGGCGGCTGGTGAGCGGGGCGACCGTCGCAGCCAATCCCTCCCGGGCTAGCACTCCCCGAGGCGCCACCCCGCCACCACGGCGCCGCTGACCACCGCGCCGTCAGGCAGTCGGTCACGTGACGGCCGGCCGGGGCAGTCGGGCCAGTCGTAAAAACAAAGTGGCAGCCAGCGACCGCCGTATTAACGCCGGCGCGCCGGTCCCCGGCCGTAACTCGCGCTGCCTCCAGCCTGATAACAGCCGCGGGTCAGCTCGCTTTTCTCTCGGGCGCCAGACGCACGCGCCGCGTCTGTCCCCGATAGCGAACTGCCATACGTTGGAGAGGGCGGGAGCAGGGGCCTCTCCACGAGGCCAGCCGGGGCAGCCTTTCTTCCCCACAAGGACGTCGGCCCCACTTCCACCAGATAACAAAAGCCATTGTTCTCGCTAACCGTTGTCAGAAGCATTCTTTACTTGTTTATTGATCAATTTCCAGAAAAAAAATCTCAGACTGATAGAAGAAAGCAGCATCGGGCGCAGAGCTCCATACTGCTCTGTCTTGGTTCCGTTGTCTCTACTGTACATCGAAGATACTTCACTGGATCTTTACATCTGGAGCTCTTTATGTAATTGCTTGTGTACTTACGTTGCCTTAATTTTCAATCTTTGTACCCTTCGAAACATAAAGTGTGGCCACGCATCGTTCATCTCCTGTAGGTTTAATAACCTTGTACTAGCTCAGCTGACAGGACGAATGAAGCTCTAGAAGTCAGTTTCCTGTGTACCTCTATTGGAGTAGTCCGCTTACACAAAACGGGAAACAGCAGAAAGAGAGGGGAGGATGAATCGAATGTTGAGTCATAACTACGAAGCAGGAACATTTACGAATTTTATATTTCTACACAATGTTAATGGCTGAGTGATTCTTTGGATCATAAGAATGTAATATTTCTTTATATTCTACTAATTATCCCTGCACAATGCTATGAGTGAATTATGTTTCCTACTTGACCATCTATATATTTGCAGAATGGAGGCGCAAAGCACGAGGTGCATTCAAGTTCTAAGGCCTCCGATTTTTTTTCTAATTAACTACTCATCCGAAATCGATGAAACTGGCATTACTTCTCGACGTAATCGCCCTGCAAACGTACACATTTTTCACAACGCTGACGCCATGATTCCATGGCAGCGGTGAAGGCTTCTTTAGGAGTCTGTTTTGACCACTGGAAAATCGCTGAGGCAATAGCAGCACGGCTGGTGAATGTGTGGCTACGGAGAGTGTCTTTCATTGTTGTAAAAAGCCAAAAGTCACTAGGAGCCAGGTCAGGTGAGTGGGGAGCATGAGGAATCACTTCAATGTTGTTATCACGAAGAAACTGTTGAGTAACGTTAGCTCGATGTGCGGGTGCGTTGTCTTGGTGAAACAGCACACGCGCAGCCCTTCCTGGACGTTTTTGTTGCAGTGCAGGAAAGAATTTGTTCTTCAAAACATTTTCGTAGGATGCACCTGTTACGGTAGTGCCCTTTGGAATGCAATGGGTAAGGATTACGCCCTCGCTGTCCCAGAACATGGACACCATCATTTTTTCAGCACTGGCGGTTACCCGAAAATTTTTTGGTGGCGGTGAATCTGTGTGCTTCCATTGAGCTGACTGGAACTTTGTTTCTGGATTGAAAAATGGCATCCACGTCTAATCCATTGTCACAACCGACGAAAAGAAAGTCCCATTCATGCTGTCGTTGCGTGTCAACATTGCTTGGCAACATGCCACACGAGCAGCCATGTGGTCGTCCATCAGCATTCGTGGCACCCACCTGGATGACACTTTTCGCATTTTCAGGTCGTCATGCAGGATTGTGTGCACAGAACCCACAGAAATGCCAACTCTGGAGGCGATCTGTTCAACAGTCATCCGGCGATCCCCCAAAACAATTCTCTCCACTTTCTCGATCATGTCGTCAGACCGGCTTTTGCGAGCCCGAGGTTGTTTCGGTTTGTTGTCACACGATGTTCTGCCTTCATTAAACTGTCGAACCCACGAACGCGGTTTCGACACATCCATAACTCCATCACCACATGTCTCCTTCAACTGTCGATGAATTTCAATTGGTTTCACACCACGCAAATTCAGAAAACGAATGATTGCACGCTGTTCAAGTAAGGAAAACGTCGCCATTTTAAGTATTTAAAACAGTTCTCATTCTCGCTGCTCGCGGTAAAATTCCATCTGCCGTACGGTGCTGCCATCTCTGGGACGTATTGACAATGAACGAGGCCTCATTTTAAAACAATGCGCATGTTTCTATCTCTTTCCAGTCCGGAGAAAAAAAATCAGAGGCCTTAGAACTTGAATGCACCTCGTAGTACAGTACTACTACTATTCCATGAACGCATAATTACTCTTTGTTACATTCCCTCTGCTATGTATTGAGAGGACGTCTAGGATTTTCTCAGTGCCGAATAGCCGTATTGAATAATTGTAATTTTGCTATGGAGATTACTGGAAGAGATTGGAAATATACTGTATGCTAATCAAGAGAATATATACTGAGCATTTACATCACAGGTCTGTAATGAATTTCATTATATATGTATTCTCTTACTGGAAATTTTCACAGAGGTGTCGTTTCGTTGGTAATCAGAAGGGAACTTCCGATGAATTGGAAACGAAGCTGCAATTATTAGATCCAAGATCTCCATTATTTCATCGGATATTTAAACTCTATCAAAGCAAACTTTCCGCTTGATCTGAGGTTTCCCGACTGACCACGCAACGCAAGAAAACCAAGACACTTTATTTACACAGTATTGCAGATCGCTTCGAATCATCGAGACTGCGGACAAGGAGAGTCATCGCCCGATTCTGAGTAACAAGTAAAGCTTAATTATAAGTTTCTTGAGTGACTGTGATGGCTGTGATATGGCTGCTTATGAATGAGATCATTAATAAAATACTAATAACTAACTTTCCTCCTCACCAGCAACCAGTATAAACACAATATTAATTACAATTATAAGAAATTTACGTCGTGAGTTTGACGTGTCAATTTAACCATATACTCAATATGGCGGTAGGAACTTTCTGACATCAACGAGTTACAGTACTTCTTGTGGCAACCGATGTTAACTCGACTGCCGCTCTGTTCGTGGTCAGCATCCCGAGAGGAGTCAGTATATCGTTTGTCCTCGTGGAAAGTGAACTGTTTGATTTGTAAAATAAATTCTTCTTCTTTTCAATTTGTTTAGGGAAATATAAGTAAATCATGCCTAAAATGTGTTTAGTATTGAATTGCATGAACCGAAATGACAGGAGCTAACGTAGAGATAGGCACCAAATTCTTTCGAATTACAACGAGCTGCAACTACTGAAATAACTTCAAAGGGAAATACACACTGATGAGCCACAACATTATGACCTCCTGTTTAATAGCATGTTTGCCCACCTTTGGAACGAAATAAATCAGTGATTCTGTATATCTGCGATCCGACAGTTTGTTTATAGGTTTGTGGCGGTATTTGGCATTCGATGTCTAAGCACAGGTCATGTAATTCGCGTAAATAACGGGCAGTTGATTCGCGTGCGCGTTGCTGACGAGTTCACAAAACGCTTTTCAAACCACTGTAGCACGGTTCTGCTTCCGAGACACGGTGAATAATATTACTGAAAGAGGACGTCTCTGTCGGGGAAGACACGAAGAATGAAGGGATTCTGGTGGTTCGCAGCTGTACTGGTGTGCGTCTATTATTAACACAGGTAATATTCAATCGCAGGAGAATGTTTTCCATTGCATGCTATTGCTTCCACCATCCTGTGTCGGCGGCGCACTGCACGGTTAGAGCCGCCGTTCACCTCAATAACGGCGTTTGAGGAGACGACCTTCGACTTAGCATAGCAAAAATGTGATTCACCCTAAGCGCTGACACGTTTCCACTGATCGAAGGTCAACTCTCGATGGTCTCGTGCCCACTGAAATCGTTATTGACATGTGTTAGGATCAACATGTGAACACATAGGGGTGGTCTGCTGCAGAGCTCCATGTTCAACTATGTACGACGAACGGTGTGCTCCGAAACATTTGTGCGTGCACCAACATTGAGCTCACCATCCATCCTACTTTACAGAGCAGAAAAGCCTCTGAACCCCACGTTCTGGGTAGAGTCGTGTACGTCCGACTATTTAGCGCCTAGTAATAGTTTCACTGTCCTTCTACCTCATTCCGTAGCTGCTCACAACAGCAGTATGCAAACATTCGACCAGCTTCGCCGTTTTCGAGATACTCGTTCACAGGCTCTGCGTAATAATAGTGTGCCCTTTGTCAAAGTCGCTTATCTGAATGGTATTCCACATTTGCAGTCCATATCTTGGTTAGGTCAGTGTCTGCTCCGCTTACATGCTTTGTAACCACGTCACGTGCCCATAAGGCGGTGGACAGTGGTCATAAAGTTTTGGCTTATCATTGTATGTGCAACACAGATGATCAGAGGCGGCTTTTTTCTAACTGTCTTAATTTTTCCACAAAATTATAAAACCAAAAAGGGTTGAAATCGCTTAACCAGCGACCTGGAAGCAAATTTTCTACATTATGTTCAATAATACTATTAATTAGTCATCAGTAGCACACAATATGTCTGCAATTTAATAATTACACTGCCTTTACATTTTTCCATGCAAACAAAACTACCATTTCCATTAGGTAATCACAACGTATTTCTAAGTTGCCTCTAACACCTTCAGGAGGCATCCGCTCGTTTTGCACATCTTGCATTGATTAATTATCAGTCTGCGAGCCACAAGAAGCCGGACAAAATGTTTGGAGTCATCTTGCAGTTTTATCTACATCGAAAAATTTAACCATATTTCGATTAACTCTTTTCTAGTTGCTGCCAGTGTACACAGAAAATACCACTGTTTACTGGTTTTTGAGAAAAATTGATCCATTTTAAATTATACAAAATGAAATGAAATGTAGTGTGGCTAGGGCCTCCCGTCGGGTAGACCGTTCGCCTGGTGCAGGTCTTTCGAGTTGACGCCTCTTCGGCGACCTGCGCGTCGATGGGGATGAAATGATGATGATTAGGACAACACAACACCCAGTCCCTGCACGGAGAAAATCTCCGACCCAGCCGGGAATCGAACCCGGGCCCTTAGGATTGACAGTCTGTCACGCTGACCACGCAGCTACTGGGGGCGTACAATTATGCAAATGAAATGCAACAACTTCAGAGACTTCGCTGGTGCCATCAGATATGATTTTTATGTATGTAGACTGAGGCGGCGAATGAAAATTTGTACCAAGATCTGGTACCAAAAGCGGTCTCCTTCTTATTAGGCAGGTGCGTAAGTTAGCCACTAAGCCACTGCACGGATTACCCTTGCACCCCTCCCTCCGCGCTCAAAATTCTCACTACCACCCGAGTCTACTGTAAATTTCTCCTTGCACTCGAACAGAATTGCTGAGACTCTCCATGTTCTGGAAGAGCACCTCAGCATGGAACGTAAATGCGAGATCCAGACTGAAATCCAGGTGAAGGTGCTTATACAAACGAAATGACAAAATTTCAGAGACATAACTCCCATACAAATGTGATTTTATGTATATATACTTCGTGTGATAGGCAAGGTGGCTTCGTGGCTAACGCATCTGCCTTGCAAGCAGATGACCCGTGTTCGATTAAGGGTTTTAGTACAGTTTTTCTTCTGCTGCTTCATTCTATAAACGTAAAATAATAATTTACGTTTGTCAATTACAAGAGTGTGACACAGAAGACGATGCCTTTGACTACAGGCAAAATGGCGGATGGGTATTCAGTTTGCTTCAAACATGGCGTGCATATAGTGACTCTAAGATATTTCAAATCATTGTCTCATGCAAACTTTCTTTGCACAAACGTCTAGGTGCGGTCGATCACTCCTTACGGAAAACGTTTCTTAGTGAAAAATTGTTCGCGACGTTTTCCATTTCCGAGTGGACCAGTACCGTTGCTCAGCGTGTTCAGACAGAGGACTGGCCGAGCTTCTAACACACACACACACACAAAAGTGAAAAAATCATGCAACATCCGCATATCCACGTAGTGCCACTGCCAAGATAACAACGAGCAAACAAACCGAAAAAAAGTGATTAGCAACGGTGCGTTCAGTGCAGGAAAACCCAAGTTCGATTCCCGGCACCTCCTCAGATACTTTGGGTAGTAGGGTCGTCTGGTATGTGTTCCACTCAGCCCTTGTTGTTGTTGTTGTTGTGGTCTTCAGTCCTGAGATTGGTTTGATGCAGCTCTCCATGCTACTCTATCCTGTGCAAGCTTCTTCATCTCCCAGTACCTACTGCAACCTACATCCATCTGAATCTGCTTAGTGTATTGATCTCTTGGTCTCCCTCTACGATTTTTACCCTCCACGCTGCCCTCCAATGCTAAATTTGTGATCCCTTGATGCCTCAAAACATGTCCTACCAACCGATCCCTTCTTCTGGTCAAGTTGTGCCACAAACTTCTCTTCTCCCCAATCCTATTCAATACCTCCTCATTAGTTACGTGATCTACCCACCTTATCTTCAGCATTCTTCTGTAGCACCACATTTCGAAAGCTTCTATTCTCTTCTTGTCCAAACTGGTTATCGTCCATGTTTCACTTCCATACATGGCTACACTCCATACAAATACTTTGAGAAACGACTTCCTGACACTTAAATCTATACTCGATGTAAACAAATTTCTCTTCTTCAGAAACGATTTCCTTGCCATTGCCAGTCTACATTTTATATCCTCTCTACTTCGACCATCATCAGTTATTTTACTCCCTAAATAGCAAAACTCCTTTACTACTTTAAGTGTCTCATTTCCTAATCTAATCCCCTCAGCATCACCCGATTTAATTTGACTACATTCCATTATCCTCGTTTGGCTTTTGTTGATGTTCATCTTATATCCTCCTTTCAAGACAGTGTCCATTCCGTTCAACTGCTCTTCCAAGTCCTTTGCTGTCTCTGACAAAATTACAATGTTATCGGCGAACCTTAAAGTTTTTACTTCTTCTCCATGAATTTTAATACCTACTCCGAATTTTTCTTTTGTTTCCTTTACTGCTTGCTCAATATACAGATTGAATAACATCGGGGAGAGGCTACAACCCTGTCTCAATCCTTTCCCAACCACTGCTTCCCTTTCATACCCCTCGACTCAGCCCTTGTGAGGCCAAATGAGGAGTTGTATGCGTAAAGAGAGGCAGCATTTTCAGTATTCATCTACTAGCAATAAAGGCTGCAGGGATTATCAGCTTCTGATCACATGTCCCTTAAACACAGATCGCTCCTTGTACTGCCTCACAGACAGCATTCGACAAGCTGTAACAGTGTAAGATCTAAATCGTGGGGTGGTCTTTAAATTTTTTTAAAGGTTCACTGGCTTTTAACGGCCAAGCTAGGCGTCCAAAAAAAAAAAAAAAAAAAGTTCAAATGTGTGTGAAATCTTATGGGACTTAACTGCTAAGGTCATCAGTCCCTAAGCTTACACACTACTTAAGCTTAATTATCCTAAGGACAAACACACACACCCATGCCCGAGGGAGGACTCGAACCTCCGCCAGGTCCAGCCACACAGTCCATGACTGCAGCGCCTAAGACCGCTCGGCTAATCCCGCGCGGCGCTAGGCGTCCGTTCGTATGGCGGAAGGACGTAGGGACTCTGTGTTGTGCGTATGGTTTGTGTGTTGGCAATAACCCATACATCTGCTTCGTCTGAAAGGGGTTAGCCAATTTACATCAAAGATTTTGACTCGCTTCAAATATATCTTCCTCTATTTTGAGACACATACCCAAGGTTTTGTTGTTGAATACCACTTTCAGATTACTGCAGTAGGTAGTACACAGCGCATCTGGTTCATAGGCACTGTTGGTACGGTGAGATCTCTTCGCCCTAGGGACGGCGGATACTAAAGGACGCCAAGCGTCACCGGAAGCGCCAACGACCATTTTTTTCTCTAAGAAAACTTGTTCCTCACGACGTGATCTATCACCCCCAAGCGTTTGATGCAAAGACTTTGAAACACTGTGCATGCTGATATAAGTGAACGTAGACGATGATACCGTAAGGTTAATGTGAATGTGGGAAACAGCTGGTCTCAGTTAGCAATCCAGTTTCTGCGCAGTAATGCTATATAAACAGAAACGTGCCGAAGGAAGTATCTAACGTGAGCGAACCATAAAAAATTTAATAGAGCTCAGTTTAGGTTGAAGCACCTGCTGCGGTATTTCGAGGGTGGTGGCTGGGGAGGCGAGTTAAAGAGTTGGGATCCTGAGTACTTAATTAAAAATTTAAACGTACTTAGCTACCGTAATGCTAGCCTCACCATCAGCCGGATTTACTTTGCAGTACACGCAGACTCGTGATGTCTTATCGCCTTGCTGCTGCAGACCGCTAAGCGTAATTACGAATCTCAGATACCTAGCTTAGCTAATTTGGAGTTCAGTAACAGAGGAGGCATTAGGGATGGAAAGTAATATAATTTTCACTGAACCATCGGAAAGACCGACAGTACATGGTAGGCAATATTTTGACTCCAGTGGTTTTGAGAGTCTATGGAAATCGTACTGGAAAAATTTCTTCCCATTTCCTCTGGATTATGAATTCAGTGCCTTTCACTGCCACGCATTGTTACTTACCGATAGTGGAGGAACAATAACGATTACAATTGTTTATAGTAGAAGGTAAAATATCTGGAAACACATTCTTGTGAATTTTGTTGGTAAGTCAGCGACAGAATAGTCAACTGCTTTTTTATAATTATGGAATACCGTGCTATAATTTGTCTCTGCATCTTAATGTTTGTGGAAGCTTTCAGTGATGGGTTGTCGAATTTTATTTTTGCTACTTCAAATGTGTTTGATTTTTGGGTACACCTAATAAAATTTCTTGGAAAGAGGCGCAAATTCTGAGATCCTTTTATTCCAAAACGAGGTAGAACGTACCATTTCAAATGCTGGCTTGCAACTCCAAATCAAAACACTTATTATAATCAAGTTTGGTATTATAAAAAATACAAATTTCTTTAGATAGTTAAGGCCCTAAGAGTAAGTCGCAGAAGAATCACCTCTGTTTAATTTTTCACACTACTGACGTCAATGTCTTAATTTTAATTGTACATGATCCTAGCGACATATTTACAACTAATAAAGGTTCCAGATACGTCGCATCTTGCAGCTCTTAGATACTGAGGGAAACCTTTTTTGTATTTAACACTATAGCTACTGACTACTTTCGCGCTTTTCTCATTTTCACGAGCCGTGTATTTTGTATTTAGGATAAGTTAAGTGTAGACAGTTGTGTTCATATCATCACACGCAAATATAACTCAGACTTGCGCGTAAAGGATGTCATAGCTGAAGTTACACATTACTCCAATACATTCCATTTTTTTCCGTTATTGAATTTCGATTCCCCCGTAAGGGGGCGGGCTGGCACCAGCTTAGTACGCTGCTCTTCAGCCTCCAGCATTTTTAAAACATAAGAGGAAAATAAGAAACAATAAAAGCAGGCGATAAAACGGTGACTTAAATCGTAAAACGGCGGAAAATTGTGGAAAGTTGAAACATAAAACAAAGGGTTGGCGATGCTAATAAAATATACATGAAGCAGACAGGTAAGATAGTAGACAGACAATTAAAACACACTGTGACATTCTGTTTTCTGTTCGAAAGAGATTGAAAAATCACACCCAGCGACAGTATGCTTTCCTTCGCAAACGGTTTGGAAAAGGCGCACAACACTTAACACTCACTGGAAACACGAGTCGTCACGAAGATGACACACCACAGCCATGGGCAGATGGGGAGGGGGGGAGGACCTGGACAGATGAGGGGAAAAAAAGGGGGAGGAGAGGAAAAACGAAGGGGGGGGGAGAACCGACGGAGGGAGAGGACTCGTAAGTGAGGGCAGGGTATAGAGGGAATGGGGAAGGCAGAGGAGGGAAATGCAAAAGGACATGGGGAAGAGAAGAGGGGCAGAGAGAGGATAGGCGGGAAAAAAGCAGGACGGAAGGGGAAGGAAAGGGAGCCCAAGAAAAGGGAAGAGGAAGGGAGGGGGAGGTGAATATCACAGTTGATAGGATAAACGGAGGGAGAGAGGGCATCATCCAGTAGGGGGAGTCAATGGAAGCCACCTTGGGAAAGGAGATGGTGTAGAGATGGAGTGTAGGGGGACAGGTAGAGGGCAGGGGTCTGAGAGGAGCAACCAGGGGTTGAGGGGGATCAAGGTGGCAGGAGGTGTAGCGTATGCGGATATGTTCGAGGAATAGGATCAGATGGGGAAAGGAATCAGGTTGTAGAGGATGCATGTTGGTGGAGGGAGGCGTATACGGAAGGTGAGGCGGAGTCCATGGCACTCAAGGATCTGGAGGGACTTATAGAATTTGGGGAGGCAGGGAATATCCAGCTGGGACTGGCATAACAAAGGATGGGATGGATTAAGGCTTTGTAGGTGTGGAGGATGGTAGTAGGGTTCAGCCCCCATGTCTTGCCAGAGAGGAGTTTGAGGAGTGGAAGGCGGTTGTGGGCTTTCGATTGGATAGAGCGGAGATGACAGATCCAGTTTAGGTGACGGTCAATGGTGAGGACAAGGTAGGTGAGGGTGGGGTAGAGGTGGATAGGATGGGTGCAGAGGGTAAAGGAGAAGTCAAGGTGCCGGAAGGAGCGAGTGGTACGACCTATGATGATTGCCTGGGTCTTGGGAGGATTGCTTTTCAGGAGCCACTGGTTACACGAAGCGGCAAAAAGGTCAAGGTGATTCTGAGAAGGTGTTGGGACCATTGGAGGGTAGGAGCGAGGACAAGGAATGCCGTGTCATCGGCATACTGCAGGATGTGTACTGGTGGGGGAGGGGGGAGGGGTTGGGATGTATCTGCTGTGTATGGGAGGTAGAGGAGAGGGGAGAGGACATAGCCCTGGGGCACACCTGCAGAGGGGTGGAAGGTTCAGGAAATGACGTTATGGATGGGAACATAGGAGGGGTGGTGGGAGAGGAGGGAGGCAATCAGACGGACGTAGTTGACAGGAAGAGCGTAGTTCTGGAGTTTAAACAGGAGACCGGGATTCCAGACACGCTCGTAGGCCTTTTCGAGGTCGAGGGAGAGAAAAATGGCGGAGTGACGGGAGTTAAGCTGGAGGGAGAGGAGATGGGTGAGGCATAGGAGTTGGTCATCGGCAGGGAAGAAAGGAACCAGATAAAGCTGAAGATAGGTGGCAGTGACATGAGGCAGGACGCTCACGTTGGGTGAACGGAAATGTCAGTGTTACATCAATCTAAGCAAGTAATCAATCGTTAATGAACACAGAAATTGGAGGTTTCATTGCAACTTGCATTCGCCAATCAATGCTGTGTCAGAATATTAATGGAACAAGGTACGATGGCAGTTGTACGTGTTACGCCTTTGTTATGCCGTCACATTTGGGCTGCTACACGGTATGCTACTACAGCGTATGGCTTGTTATGTCGATATGAAGATTGCACGTTGCGACGAGCGGTGTCGAGCCATGCGTTGCGACCGCAGCATGGCAAAACAGCACGTCCACAGCAGAGGCAGCGCAAATCCGTACGCGTCGCTGACTCCGTGCCGGACCACTAAACGCACAGGCCTGGCTGCGTCAGCGCTTCGACGCCGTCTGCTGCTGTCTGGCTTGCCAGGACGATTTCTGTACACGCGGTTTCCACTGACTACAAACCATAAATGACTCACTTTACAATACGAATGTTTACTTCATCGTTGCCCTACTGACAAGTAAAAGATAATTTCCCCTTCATGAGTGAAACAGTTTCTTATGATCCGTTTCATTAGAGTACCTTATCATTTATCACGTTTACGCACGATCGTAGGCCCTACTGCCCTTTGAAAGATAGTAACAATCCTCTGTAAGAAAAACAAACTGTTGTGTACGTGATATGCACTTACGTTTCATTATGTGTAAATTTGTTCCCTTCTCGTTCCTTTCTCTGCGAATGAGACTTAGAATGAATGATTGTCTAGGTGATTTGAATTCGCTGCTCTCGCGCTTGGGGCAACAATTTCGTGTAGCGAGTAGTTCATGGATGTGGTCTGTGTCCGATGTGCATATGCTCGCAGAGACATTGGTTGCGTTAGCTTTCGCGGATGCTCCCTCTGATCACCTCCGTCCTACTTCGTCATTTGACACCGCGGTTCAGAGTACCCTTGCCAGAACTTGGTGGGGTATTGGTAGGAGCAGACATGTCTTTAAGACACTCTGTACTCAACCGGATTCAGGTACTGATATTGTGCTTAAGCTTGCCATAATGGTGATCTGACATTAGTGTTCCAGCTTTGTGTTCTTCGGAATACGTATTTTGCTGTAATATTTGCAGTAATTAATCCCTCTTAGAAACAGTCGCGTTGCGTACAAGAGATGCTTTGTTTCGAAACGATCTGCTACCACATAGTCCTGTAACGTAAATGGGCTCTGTCTTTCCGAGTCAGTATTCAATGGATCTCAATGTGAGCCTTACTTTTCAATTAGAAGATTAACATTCGGAGTCTACGCGGAGTCATTCGTGTTCATTTTATATTAGTCAATTGTGATTCTTGTTGAACTCGTCGGTTTGTTCGGTGCATCCCCTTTCACAATCAAGATTCTGTTCTACTGTCGTTTATATTTATTCTGCAACTGTTTACTTTTGTTCCGTGACCGAATATCACAAGAGCTTTAGTTTCATCCACACGATCTAGCTTTAGTCCATCAGACCAATCACGTGCTGCTATTGTGAATGTAATGTTCGAACACGTCATTTGTTTATACAGTATGCAATCTTATCATTCTGTAGAGTGACTAGGTGTGCCAATGACGTCTCTTTATCTGGGAAGTATTGAACTTAACGTGTTTTCTGCGACTAGGCCATCAAACTAGGCACGTGCTTCTGCTTCTATCCTGAATGTAATGCGTGGACCAATGTCTTTCTCCAGTAGCTCACAACCTGAATATTTTAATGAATAGCTAAATATTCAGCGAATGTCTTTCTAATATACAGGGTGTTACAAAAAGGTACGGCCAAACTTTCAGGAAACATTCCTCACACACAAATAAAGAAAAGATGAAATGTGGACATGTGTCCAGAAACGCTTAATTTCCATGTTAGAGCTCATTTTAGTTTCGTCAGTATGCTCTTCAACCTACGCTCAATGGAAAACGTTATCATGATTTCATACGGGATACTCTACCTGTGCTGCTAGAACATGTGCCTTTACAAGTACGACACAACATGTGGTTCATGCACGATGGAGCTCCTGCACATTTCAGTCGAAGTGTTCGTACGCTTCTCAACAACAGATTCGGTGACCGATGGATTGGTAGAGGCGGACCAATTCCATGGCCTCCACGCTCTCCTGATCTCAACCCTCTTGACTTCCATTTATGGGGGGCATTTGAAAGCTCTTGTCTACGCAACCCCGGTACGAAATGTAGAGACTCTTCGTGCTCGTATTGTGGTCGGGTGTGATACAATACGCCATTCTCCAGGGCTGCATCAGCGCATCAGGGATTCCATGCGACGGAGGGTGGATGCATGTATCCTCGCTAACGGAGGACATTTTGAACATTTCCTGTAACAAAGTGTTTGAAGTCACGCTAGTACGTTCTGTTGATGTGTGTTTCCATTCCATGATTAATGTGAATTGAAGAGAAGTAATAAAATGAGCTCTAACATGGAAATTAAGCGTTTCCGGACACATGTCCACATAACATATTTTCTTTCTTCGTCTGTGAGGAATGTTTCCTGAACGTTTGGCCGTAACTATTTGTAACACCCTGTATATACAGGGTGAGTCACCTAACGTTACCGCTGGATATATTTAGTAAATCACATCAAATACTGACGAACCGATTCCACAGACCGAACGTGAGGAGAGGGGTTAGTGTAGTTGTTTAATACAAACCATACAAAAATACACGGAAGTATGTTTTTAACACAAACCTACGTTTTTTTAAATGGAGCCCCGTTAGTTTTGTTATCCCATCTGAACATATAAACAAATACGTAATCAGTACCGTTTGTTGCATTGTAAAATGTTAATTACATCCGGAGATATTGTAACCTAAAGTTGACGCTTGAGTACCACTCCTCCGCTGTTCGATCGTGTGTATCGGAGAGCACCGAAATACGTAGTGATCCAAAGGGAACGGTGAAGGACCTTAGGTACAGAAGAGACTGGAAGAGCACATTACGTCCACATGCTAACACCTTTTTATTGGTCTTTTTCACTGACGCACATGTACATTACCATGAGGGGTGAGGTACACGTACACACGTGGTTTCCGTTTTCAATTACGGAGTGGAATAGAGTGTGTCCCGACTTGTCGGGTCAATAGATGTTCAATGTGGTGGCCATCATTTTCTGCACACAATTGCAATCTCTGGCGTAATGAATGTCGTACACGCCGCAGTACATCTGGTGTAATGTCGCCGCAGGCTGCCACAATAAGTTGTTTCATATCCTCTGGGTTTGTATGCACATCACGGTACACATTCTCCTTTAACGTACCCCACAGAAAGAAGTCCAGAGTTGTAAAATCAGGAGAACGGGCTGGCCAATTTATGCGTCCTCTACGTCCTATGAAACGCACGTCAAACGTCCTGTCAAGGGTCAGCCTAGTGTTAATTGCCGAATGTGCAGGTGCACCATCATGCTGATACCATATACGTCGACGCGTTTCCAGTGGGACATTTTCGAGCAACGTTGGTAGATCATTCTGTAGAAACGCGATGTATGTTGCAGTGCTGTCCGATACACACGATCGAACAGCGGAGGAGTGGTACTCAAGCGTCAACTTTAGGTTACAATATCTCCGGATGTAATTAACATTTTACAATGCAACAAACGGCACTGATTACGTATTTGTTTATATGTTCAGATGTGCTAACAAAACTAACGGGGTTCCATTTAAAAAAAGTAGGTTTGTGTTAAAAAACATACTTCCGTGCGTTTTTGTATGGTTTGTATTAAACAATTACACTAGCCCCTCTCCTCACGTTCGTTCTGTGGAATCGGTTCGTCAATATTTGATGTGATTTACGAAATATAGCCAGCGGTAACGTTAGGTGACTCACCATACATATATATATATATATATATATATATATATATATATATATATATGTGTGTGTGTGTGTTTGCGTGCATGTCTCTGGATTAGAAAATCCTCTCTCCTCTTTCCCCGTATTGGGTGATAGTTTGTGTAGGTACTTCTCGTAGGACGCCCTTTTATGATTCTGCATACAGAAGGATCTACGTGTGTTTCCCGTGGTTAAGTTCCATTCCCACTAACTATGTGCTTCCCATGACCATTTTTTGCATCATTTGCTATCACAACCGCTATCTACTTGTCAGCCGCTCTTACAATACGTAAGTGAAAGGTTCTGCAAGGCAGACTTCGGGCTACAGTTGTCCGCATCCCATTGTCTAAATTCTCTGTTACTGTATTAGTCTTTTCTGTGGGATGTATCATATCGTGTTTAATATGATAAATTAAGGAGATAAACAGGCAAGAAGTACGCTCTTCCCCCCTGCCCCCACCGAATTGTTTAACTGAGTTTCAAAGCCTAGAAAAGCAGATAACTTTAATGTTCGCCTACCCTTTCCAGGTTTAATTAATGTGTCAATTAGACCGCTAATCTTTCAGAAGGAAGTTGTTTAACTTTATCCTACACTCATGGCCATATGTTATTTGGACAAAATACCCTTGGTAAATGACGCAGCACGTTAAATGGGACCATTTTACCCAGTTATGTTAAGGCGAAAGACTTGCAGAACAACACAAATTTTTAGACGTCACAGCGGAGTTTCAAAATGGCTCTGAGAACTATGCGACTTAACTTCTAAGGTCATCAGTCGCCTAGAACTTAGAAATAATGAAACCTAACCTAAGGGCATCACACACACCCATGCACGAGGCAGGATTCGAACCTGCGACCGTAACGGTCGCTCGGCTCCAGACTGTAGCGCCTAGAAACGCACGGCCACTCCGGCCGGCCACAGTGGAGGGCACGGTGTGCCAAACCATTAGAAAGGTCATCTGGATTGGCATGACACAGGTGCAACATTTCCGTTGATGTCGAAAGAGAATGGGGTGTGCTATTCTGTTTTGGCCCCTATGGCTCCCGGTTCTGTGACGGAGATTTCAGTGTGTTCTAGAACTTCAAATGAGAGCCTACAAAACTCTGCTAATTAGTTACTTCACACTACACTTCATATTTTCCGCACTGCTGCAGAGGACACGACTTGACATAAATTAAGGCAATGCCCTTAGTTCAGCTTTTCACGAATGAACGTAAGACACAGTGTTTCCGTTTTGAATCTGTACCATAATGCAACGACAAAGTTATTAGCAGTTTTAGCAACGATGGTTGATCTCATTACAAAATACCGAATGAGTGTGGGTTGAGATAGAAAATGTCCGAAAGAGGTCTCCAATTAAAGCAAACATTCTCGGTTGACAGACCAGTAAATGAAAATGTTGTACATTCGAACACATAATTTTAATGAATCTTTTTGTTCCATTTTGAAATAATAGCATTCACTTTATGCCCATTGCTGTCTTTTTCTGATATTACACAAATTACTTTGGAAAAATACAACTTTTCCATATGTGAATAACGATCCATGTACAACATGGTCATCTACCTCGGAACAAATATTCTTTTAAAATTTAAAAGTGTGTCAATGCAGCATTTAACAGTCGAAATACCAGGTTTTTTTCTTTTTGTTTTTCTGACCTCCTTTGAAATTCGCAAGGTAATTTACAGGTGATAGATAGTCACTATTTCTTTTATTTTAATGAACTCACATGCGAACACACATTACTAGGAGGAAAATAGGAGAACTGTTTGATTAAGCTCATTCTGATACTGACTTTCTCATTCATCTTCAGTATTCTCACTCTTTAAACAAAGTAAGTCTGAAAAATGTTTACAGAAAAAATAAACACTAGTGGCGTGAGGTGTGGCCTGTTAAACGGTACGCGTGTGCGCGCTGTGTGCAAGTGTTGCCACACTTGGTCAGTATGGTAGTTTCTCGCTGTCGTCCCTTGGGCATGGGTGTGTGTGTCCTTAGTGTAAGTTAGTTTAAGTTAGATTAAGTAGTGTGTAAGCCTAGGGACCGATGTCCTCAACTGTTCGATCCCACAGCACTTAACACAAATTTCCAAATTTTTCCTCGCTGTCGTCGTCGGACATCGGCTGTATTGTAGATTCTGACCAATTTGTTCATTGTGCCTAAACCTTAGTTGCACTATAGTCTATGATAATAATAGGTTTTTCTGCTTCACCTTCACCTATTTTCTGCTAGGGATACATAGTGCTCTTCAGTGTCATCATCTTAACTTTTTCTGCTCAGTAAGAAACAATTGTAGCTGATTCCCGGAATCCGAAGAGACTTAAACCTGCAATTCTTCCCCTCGCTAAGACAAATTCTGCTGGTACCTTAGGACGATTTTTTTTCATTCCGAGCGTCATCTGTTTTATCTGTAATCCCCCTAGTAAAATTTTGTTATCCGTTGTTGTATTACTACCACTCCTGGACAGATTTTCTGTCAGTTCCAACATCACTCTTTTCCCTAATTTATTTTTCTAGGCCGGTCTTCGCTTTTAAGTGCTGCAATTCCGTCAGCGCTGCTGTGCATTATCGAATCGAGTACAGCGCGATATATCTGTAATGCAGTTCCTAATCATAGAACTATTAAAACAGATTGGCTATGCTGTTTGTTCCATATATTCACTATGCCCTAATTGCGACCTTTGTACACTCAAGAAAGTATAAGCAGGCCAAGAAAGCTCTCAAATTCTTCTCTGTCAAGATGTATTCATTTGTTTCGGAAAGTAACTTTATTCTTTCGAAAATGCTAGGCTTCACAAATAATTCAGTCTCAGTTTTCCCTGTATTCATATTCTGTACACTATGCAGTATTATGCCTGGCGCCATCTTCAACATGTTTAATTCTGGTTGCCTCGTAAACCACCTAACAAAATTTCTTCCACATGTTTCTTCTTCGTTTCTGGCCGTGAAAGCAACAGGGTTGCTATTTTACATATTTACTTACATAGCGTTATTTTTATTTCTCTTGTGTACAAATGGTTGATTAAAATACTTATTGGTAAACATTCAAATATGAGATGTCCTCAGCTTCAGGAACAATAGTTTCCAGATCTTTACCATCATCAAAACCTTCAATTGCCTTCAGAAATATTAAAATAGCATCAATTACATGTACGTAATTTCTATTCTTCATTCGAAATTGCTGGGATTTAAGGACTACTCTAATGTTTTCTGCTAATAATGTAATTATACCAACCGCTTAGGCAATCCACAAACAACAGCTGAAGCAACACACAAAAAAACAGGTAAAACAATGAATCCTAACGTTGGGTAATAAAAAATTGGGAAGTTCTATTTAAATTTTTCCTAGTATTTCATATAACAGCTGATCAAAATAAGAGTAATCACTGTTTTCATAACGTTATCTTCAAGAAAAAAATAGAAAATTCATATTGGTACACAGTGTAGAAACTATGAATTAATTTTAATGTGTTGTGATCAATATAAAACCGAACAAAACATATTGGATACAACTGACTTGAAGCAAAAATGTGACACATTTTGAAAAGAATAATTTCAAAAATTAGGCATATTTTTCTTTAAAATATTCTAATGGAGTCGATTTCACCCCAGTGGTACTAGAAATATTAAGAACCTACTTGTAATTTTATTGCTCTGCTACACCCCATCAATCAGTATGAGAAGTCAAATTAAGAAGAAATAATATCAAAAACCATCAACAAGTTAATAACGTCTTGCAATAGAAGGTATTGGCAACACACGCAAATCTCTTATTTTCAAATCAGGAGACACCACATGTTCCACAATAGAAGACATCCTTCTGTTTGAGGGACAAGATGGAGCACGACGAACGAAATATGGCTTAACTGTACATACGATACGTAACTAGTTTTGAAAATATACAGAATTTTAAGAAATACAAAACTGTGTGACTGGATATTTAACAATACCACAAAACAAAACCTCATGCCTCATAACAACAAAAACAGTGAAAATTACCGGAAACTGCTTATTGCGGTGTCTACTCCGCATTCCATCATGTCATTCTAAAATCAGTCACTAGACTGAAACACTAACCAGGAGCCATCACATGTTCCTAGGCTCACTGTCCTCCAGATATAACACTCCCCCCTACATAATCATAAATTATGTATTTATTAAAGAAACAAGCAAGACAATGGGTATTGAAGGAGGCCATTTCCTATACAACTATGTTCTCAGCAAAGAATCTTTGAACTAATTTATGTCGAGAAAGAATATGAAGCATACCCATCGGACTATGGCTTATAGCAAGAGTGCAGTTTCCGTTTTTCTTTTAGAAATGGTCCCATGGACTAATTTTCCATAATGTGGTTTATGCTTGACGTATAAAATCTGCATACAAATGAGCTAACCAAAGGTTGTGGCTACCGTGATTAATGGCAGAGAATATTTCCTAAATGAGACACACATTTTTTATACGTCACTAAAATTTCATTTGAAGAAATGTATTACTATTTAATAGAAGAGAACAAATTGGATAACGTATAAACATTAAACCCTATCGTGTTGGAGTACTATTGGAGTACTATCTAATTAATATGTGAATTAATTTCAGAATAAATATTGAACTAAGTGGCGACACGGCTAGAATGGCGAAACATGTTGGAAAGATAGAGAGTAAAATTGTGTTTTACAACAGGCGGATACCGTCGCCAAACATAATAACCGTGTTAATATTAGTCATAAAATAATTTATAATGAACTTGCTACACATCGACAACATTATCTCTTCAGTTCGCCGTCACAAGTTTTCTATTGTTCGGAAGTCTCCGCTCCCTGTTTTTGTTTGTCAACAAGAACCGTCGCACTGTCGCCAAAAGTCTGAGAACTACTTAAGTCGGCAGTTTCGTGTCTCCAAAGTTCGGAGATAGGTCCACGTTGAAAAAGTGTCTCCAGTGCGATGTAAACTTCTTCGTGTCACAAGTTCATGTTTACCGATTCATGAACAATAGTTAACGCGATTTTCAAATTCTGTCCTTAGCGGAGAGGAGATGAAAGATAAAGTATGTCTGTTTCGAGGCAATAAATTGAAAGCGATGTAACTGATGTGATGCAAGAGCAGAGCGTGTAGCGAACGGATTGACATGAGCTGCTAGCAAGTCACATTCTTGGCGCAGTTAGAATTAACCCAGAAATTTGGGTTTCACACTCTGAAGATGAACGTTGTGTATGAAATAGGATAAAGTTCTGCATCCACACAGTTTCAATGCTTCATTTGAAATAAAAGCTGATTAATCAAGATTAATTTTGATAATTTTAAATGAACCATACAGGTAAATCACTGAAACACAATGGATAATAAAATTATTCACTTTACGAAATACTTATTAAACGTTTATTTTTTTTACAGAGCTGTTGTTTATGATTTAGTGATCTAAACTTGTAAACATCTGTGACAGACTGCTCCTGATAGGATTCAATATTTTTTTTTCAAATATACACTTTCGGCCTCTCTCATAATAGTATATCATGCATTTCAACCATATTCAATTGTAATTACATTGTGCTTACATTTACCCAAAAAAATTGATGATTTCTTTCATTTTCTGCCAACTGACCAAATTCTTGTCTTTTGCTAGCGTTTCTTATCTGGCCTTTCCGTATGTATTCAGCAATATTTCATTAAGACACATTCTAACATTCGTATCCACGATCCATTCAATTTTGGTGTTATGAATGTCTCACACCGATGCAAGAAAATTGGCATCGACATTGGTTTATCGTATATGTGCTTGGGTCTTGCGTGCTAAAACTGTATTTACGTAATAATTTAGCATTAGTTGCTTCACATTTATTGCGAGAATTACCATTTTTAGTATCACAGCCAGTTTTTTCAAGTGATATGGAGATGTTATTATTTTCAATGTGTCGAAAACAGTTAATCTCCGAGATGGAGCGAACGCTTTTAAGAAATGTATATTCAAAAAGTATGAACGGTTTCTATTTCAACTCGGCCATATGTACTTCCTTTTCGTTGCTATTATAGCTACTCTTTCACTTCCCGATGAAGAAAAAAAGATTTTACTGTAGTAGCCGCAGAGCTAATATATATTTTGTTCTTGAAGTTGCGTCACCAGTCCAGTACACTGCATCTTTCAGAAGTTGTTCCACAAACTAAAGTAAATGGTTAAAGTTTCTGGGTTATTGAATGTAATTTATCCTAATAGGATTTCTTGGCTGGCAACATCAAACTATATACATATGACCTTTAGGTTAATGTTAGTAGAATGCGAAAGGAATGATAAAATGATGATATTAAAAAAGGAATTACATATTTTAAGCAAGCTGTCCACAGGCAGAGAGAAACTTACAATACAAAAGAAATGTTTTTGCTCCAGGAGAAGAGATACAACAAGCATTTCACTCGATGTATGTCTGTATATGTGCTAGTAAAGGCGAATATTACATACATGGACCGGTAGGGAAAGTAAAACTTTCTATATAATTAAAACTATGTATCAGTCCGAAACTCGAACCTGGAACGTTTCCTTTAGCAAAGAATATTCTCACCTTCTGAAAAGTACGATACACTCTCACAATATCTCGAAACAAGGCCTATGCTTTGAGAAAGACATTGCTCGGCAATTTACTGTTTCCCAGGAGTACTAATCAAGCAAAGGGAGTCTTTGTGAAGTTTTGAAAACTGGAGGAAAGAGTTGGCAGAACTGTCATGAAATGGTCATGAGTCAACACATGGACAGCTCAGTAAGTATCATTTCGGACTGGAGTCAAGTCACACAGCTTTAATCTGCCAAGAAGTTTCAAAATAGGGCGCAGTCGTCAAGAAGATTTGAAGATTTATTTTGGAAGTACAGAGCGTCTTCACTTAATATTCCTCTAATGACGCCCAAGAGGAACAGAAACGCTGGTGGACAAAGCAGATATTTACTCGAAGGTAGTATCTGGCGTGGTCTGTTGCTAGATGGATGAAGACGTACACACTCAACGTGATTTCGGCCTCCGCTGCTCTGGCGCCTGTCGGAATGCAAGGGGCGCTACGGCGGAGCGCGCTGGGTTGCCGATGTGTCAGGCGCCTCCCAGGGCGCGCACGTCGCGCCGTCCTTAAACAAATGACTGGCGTCAGTCTCAGCGGAGGCGCCACAGGTGGCCACTTCACTAACAAGCTGCGCTCCGTCGGACCGTACTACCGAGCAGCCGGCGTCTTTAGATGCACGGACCCACCGCGCCTAGGAGGACTCGCATTCGATACTAAGTAGCTCCAGGGGAGGGCGCGCGCAGACCATTCAGCGGTCTGCGACTCCTTGGCCAAAGTCACAGTCTGAGCGGGTGTTATGAAATTTCCTGTGGAAGTAGGAAGGCAACTAATCTCCACCACTTTTTGCATCTCGAGGATTTAACAACTACATACTTGTGGTCCAATTTGCTAATACCAGGGCAGGTTAAAATTGTGTCCCAGACTCGGACGCGTACTCGGAACCTATTACCATTCAGCAGCAAATCCTATCCAGGTAAGACTATGTACCATCCCTCAACAGCTTTTCTCCCACCAGTACTTCTCCGCCACATTCCAAAAGTCGCAGAACTGTATAAATGTGTCTCTGTATTCAGGTACCTTGAAATGCGAGTTATAACTTGAACTATCGAGTATTACCGTCTTATTCCTCAAGAGATAGCTGTCCGCTGGGAACAAATTCTGTCTCGTTTACTAAGACGTTCAAGCTTGTCACTTCCAGGTGACAGCACTGTAATCCGTTGGGAGAGTAACGTCGTCTGGAGGGCGGATTTCACATGAACAAATAAGGCAAACTGGCAATGACGCAGTAAGCCAACCTTCTCCAGATGATCGCCGATGAGGAGCGAAAGGGCAAAGGAGATTACCCATCAGTATCATTTGTGTCCTCAAACAAATAAGTAATCTTTCGCGAAAGATGATTATTATCTTTGAAAGGTCAATGTAAAACTCCGATCTGACGCATTCTGAACATGGAGAATGTAATTTCACAGACTTTCTACTGCATTTTAATCTGTCACAAAGGTTTCTGGTCACCAGGCTCATTTCGAAGCGGGCCTCATCACTGAAGACACCACCGTGGAACGTCGACGATATTATACAACCCCGTTCTTTGGCCCTTTTTGGCTAGCCGTCCTCGGCTTACATTTCGGCAACATAATGCACTGTCTCACACGGTGCGAGCTTGTGTCACTTCTCTTCATGCTTACAAAATCCTACTTTTGCCAGCCAGGTTGCCGGATCTCTCCCCAGTTGAACATGTTTGGACTGTTATGGACTGGTCCCGTCAACGATCTCGGGATTTTATGATGTAAGGCGCCAATTGGACAGAATATGAACACGATATTCCTGAGGAGGACATCCAACAACATTGTAAATTAATACAAAACCACATAGCTTCCCGCATGAGCACTGTAAGTCGACCTCCGGGTGAATGACTTGTTCAATCTTAAAAGCTGTTTTTCTTGAATAAGCCATTCTGTTTTTCTGAAATCATAGTAATTTGTTGGACTGTACTCAGATCTACCGATTTCCGCCCCATTCAGATAATTCCTTCGTGTTAAACTGTTTTTTTCTTCTTAGACTGCATGCTCCATGTGGTTTGTGCAAACTGTGATTGAATCAATTATATAATTAATGGAAGCTTCATATCAGTCATGGCAGTTAATTAATTGATACCATCTGATCGTTTCTTTAACTCTTCAAAGGGAACCAAAGTAGTACGATTCCGGCACAAAACAAAGAAAAATGAATTATTTTCATTTTATTGTTGTGACTGAAATCAGAACACCGAAATGGTACTCTAAGCCAAAATATAAATCATAGACATATTATATTAAGTAGATAAGAATTAATACACGCAGTCTGATGCAATTAACAATAATTTTATGGAATACTAATTTATCGAAGGCAGGCCTTTACCTTAATAATATTTGACATGACGCAATATGGAAGTTGTCGACTTAACTCTTTCTCTATCTCTGACTACCACCTTGCGTTTCAAATTTGTTCTGAGACAAGACCATGAAAAATAAAGTCGACAACGTTTCCTACAATACATAAATTTATCCATTCCGTCACATATAACGACATCGTCACACGTGGAATGATACCTTCCGTTCTGTTTATATTAGGAAATAACTAAATCACTGTAATCAACGTACGCGAACCTTTATGCAAATCTTTTCCATAGTGTTCTCGAAAATTTTCTGCGCACCTCAATCACTGCAGCACCGTGGGCGCTCAGAAATCGTCTGATATTATGTTCATTTGTTATTCAAGTCGTCCGTTTGAGTAATGTGCTGTGTAGGAACGTAACAGGGGCGGTAAACAGCGTCGCAACTATCGATGTTGATGGATTGAGGACAATTCGACCAAACAGCTAGCGTGACTGCCTCAGGACTGTGAAGTCACGTAAGATACACATCTGGCCGCCGTTTGTGCAAAGGAGTGTGCGGCAGGTACTCCGGTATTGTCTCCTCCATCTTTAATGTTTCTCTCCCAATGAGGCTTCCTGCTATTCTACCCTACAGGATTTTATTTTTGAGATGAGTATAGAACTGCTGGAAACATGAGAAACGCAATTGATAATTTTACATATGTAGGTATACAGTGCGATTCAGCTGCCCCTACGCATGGATTTTATGCCATCCCTAACACCTTCAAAAACCGCATATGAGATAATCATATCATTTTGCTCATTATATGCAAACTATTAGTCTTACTGGAAAAATGTAAGAAATTTTATGTGGTTGAAATTTATACTGGGGTACGTTTTTGCTAGCGGCCACGATTTTTGAGTTATTCAAGAAAAATGCGTTTCAAAGTCACTTTTGTACGTTTTTCTTGAAACATTCAAAAATTACAGCTTCTAGGGAAAATGTATACCATCACAAAATTCAAAAACAAAAAATTTACAGTATTTAACTACATTAAATTTCCCACTGAAACGTCATGTTCATTTTTTTTCTGTAGCGATAAATCTGCTTTCACACAGGCGACTTAATCCTAACGGTTGGATCACTTCAATGAGCGATTATCGCCCTTCTGAGCTGCGAAGTTGAATAGCTCAGCCCGCGACTGAACTGGCGCAGCTGAAGCTCTGTAACAAGAGCTGTCTGTGTACATGTAGGAGCCAATAACGATATGCATTCTGGTGAGAAAGTGTTGCGTTTCGCTTTATTATTGAAAAAAAAATTACAGACGCCACAAACGTCAACAAAAGTGTTATGTTAAATACTCTATAGACAAATGACATTTTTTACAATTTAACAGGAACTGTGAGGACATTCTGCAAAATTCACTAACTTCTTGAGAATTTAGTGAATTAGTTGCTGTGCAGTTACAGTTTTATAGTGAACTGCAAGACCTGCTGCACTTCCTGAAAACATATTATTTTAAATTTGGTGTCCATCTTCAAAAGGTGTGGCACACATTTCTAATAATGTAAAAACGACATTAGAAAATGCTTGCCAGGATTATCTGCTACAGGCTTTTAGGAATTTTTTTCTTCATGTTTACTTCAAGTGCCTGAAACTATTTCTCCTCTCTGCCCTCCTTTGTCTCTTACGAAAATTGGAGGCAACTGCTTCCTGAATATGAGATTCATTCGTGTCATCAAAAAGAACAACAACATCTTCCAGCATCTCCTCCAGAAATCACGATTTTCGATCATATTGCTGTAATCCTTATTTCCTGAGTCCCAAATTACAGGACGATGTTCTACTTCAATCGTTTCACATTGGACGTATTTTTTTCAGCATAAAAGGACACAAAATTATTCAAATCTGTAGATAAAATCTGCGTGATTCGACAACATCTAACAAACGGCAAATGCATCACAATGACGCGAAGTGGCAACAGTATATCACCTTCCTCTCCTACTGTTCTGCCAAGTTGTCACATCTGTTCGGGTCAAACGCCATTGAATCGCTGCGATCAGTCGTGGGGACCGGTGTGTGTAAGTGGGTAGCGTGGTCAAACCGCCAGTGTGCGAGGCTTCATCGGGACTGTGTTTTAAATGAAGAACGCAACACTACCGCACGGACAAGTTCCGCGACCAAATCTCCGTGTGTGAGGCTCCTAACAGTTTGCACGTAGCGAGCGGGAGACTGTGAAAATCTTATGCGTGGTATTAGAAGCCGTTGCGGGTTGCATAAAACCCCTAAGTATGGCAAGATTAATCTCCCTGTATATATATGGTATGTCCCCCCCCCCAAAAAAAAAAGAAAAGAAAAACACGGAAAGACCTTAGGGGCAGGATTCTTACACCAAAACAAGAAAATAAATTCTAGTAAACAATGGATCTAAAACAAATACGTTAACAGGTATGAGCACTTTTTCATCTTCGATACTATAAAACACATTTCTTCCATTGAAAGCTCTTTTCCTTGCATGTTTTGGGAAGACGTAGCGCCGTGCTCAGTGGGCGCGTGGTTTAAGGTGCCATGTCACGGATTGGGCGGCTACTCAAGCCGGAGGTTTGAGCCCTCCCTCGGGCATGGGTGTGTGTGTTGTTCTTAGCATAAGTTAGTTTAACTTAGTTTAATTAGTGTATAAGTCGAGGGACCGATGACCGCAGCAGTTTGGTCCGTTAGGAATTCACACACATTTGAACATTTGAAGAGGTAGCATGGACCGTGGCAAGAAAAATAATTTAGTAAACATGACCTATAAAATGTATACCTTAAGAGCTGAGAGCACTTGTTCAGCAGAAGAGATGTGTTCCACACTAGCGAAGATGCAAGCGCTCATAGCTCTTTAAGTAGGCGTTTTAGAGGCCATTATTACCAGATATTTTTAGTTATTTCTGTGTAACGAAACTGACCCTGTACATTAAAAACCTGGTAATCTCCCACGCTGTGGCCAAGTACGCTTCACAGTGCGGTGTTCCTACAATTTCTCAGTTATGAAACCGTCCCAGTTCATAAATTTGTGCCCATTTCAACAAAACATTTCTAATTAAAGGGTTTTGTCATATTAAAGGCAATATACAGAGCTACATCACACTTGAAATTCAGAATTCTTACGTGAATTTTGTAGCAGAGACTTCAGAGAGGTTTTCTGTTATGGCATTGACTCCCTGCATACAGCACTTGTCAGAACAACGACGAAGTTTTAGACTTAAAGCGTCATTATTAAACGCAGAGGACTGAGAGGAAAGGTGGAAAGACTACAGTGAAGGCCTCCGTGAGAGGTAGGAATCATTTGGTACCACGATAGGAGAAGGAATTGGAATCGGTATGGACGACTTAGGGGATCCATTAAAAGAATTTGAAAATCTCTATAGACTTGAGATCATATAGGGCAGAAAGGGATAATTAATATTCCATCGAAATTTCTGAAGTCATTGGCGCAACTATCAACCAAACGACTATTACAGTTGGTTTGCAGATTCTATGACTTATCATCAGACTTGTGGTGAAATAACATCCACAAAGTCCCAAAGATAACAAGGTCAGACCAGTGCGGGAAACATCGGACGGTCATCATAACAGTCTTCACACTAAATATGTTGAGAAGAATAATGTACCTAAGAATGGAAAGAAAACTGAGTATCTGTTACTTGACGATCAGTTTGTCTTTAGGAAATGAAAGGATACCAAACAGGCATTCTGACGCTGGGCTTGATAATAGAAGCAAGAGTGAAGATAATTCTAGATATATTCTTAGGATTTGACGACCTAGTAAAAGTATTCGTGTAATACGATGCAAGGTGTTGGAAAGTCTGTTAACAACAAGAGTAATCTATAGGGAAGGAGCGATACAAGAACCAAGAAGGACAAAATAATAAAACTGGAAGACCTATTAAGAAGTTCTCGGATTGAAAGGATGTAACGCAGGGATGCAGTCTTTGGCCTCTACTTTTCAATCTACACGCCGAGGATTTAATGACGGAAATTAAAGGAAGGTTTCTAGAGTGAGATTATTATTCGGGTGAAATGATATCAATGATAGAATTCGCTGATGACATTGCTATCCTCAATGGAAATGATTACAGGATGTTGAATTGAATGAACACTCTAATATGGTCTAATGGCTACAGGACATGGATTGAGGTTAAACTGGAAAGAGCTAATAGTAATGAGAAGTAGCGAAAATGATAATAGCAAGGAACGTAACATTAAAATTGGTAATCACCAAGTACTTTCAACTTTCCGAGGCATAATGAATAGTCCATTATATTACGTTCATGCAGCCGCGCTAATAAAATTTCTTCCACTGATATTTCGGCGCGTATCTCCGGCAACCTTCAGAATACGTCGCAAGACTGATTACGAAGTAAACTAAGTTACAGAATTATGCTGCTTTCGAACCAAAGTAACTCATGACTGGAGAAGCAAAAAGGAGAGAAAAAGTAAACCAGCACAGGCCAAAGGATATTGTTGTCCAAGAGAAGTACACTGATGTCAAACGTAGACGTTTATATGAGGTAGAAATTTCGGAGAATATTCATTTGGGTCACAGAATTGTACGGTAGTGATTCATGAACTGTAGGGAAACAGGAACAGAAGATAATGAAAGTATCTGAGATGTCCTGCTACAGAAGAATGTTAATAATTGAGGATATAGGGTCAGAGCTGTACTCTGAGACAAGAGCGCAGGAGAGGAATTCGTGCGAGCCACATCAAACCAATTAGAAGACTGATGACTGAGAAGTAATTTGAAATAGATTGTAGTTGTTATAGTACGTAACTGCTACCACGGTGCAATTCACTTCTGGATTTTTCTGTTCGCTCTTAGTGCCTCAAGCGAAGTCTACTACCTTATGAACTTGTAATTTACAACCTATGAAAGAAATAAACTCCTGACATTTCGAGCAGTGTAATGTAGGTGGAGACGGCCCGCAAACAAACTGCGGCGCCGCTGGAGGCTGGGTAGAACTGCCGCCACTGCTCTTTCTGCATTCTCTTTTTTACCCCCCCCCCTCCCCCCCAGCGAGACTCACCGCTCACGCAGGAATGATCCATCACTTCCGCCGCGCATCCCCGAGGCCTGCAATTCTCAGAAAACACCGCCGTTCTGTCTTATATCTGCCTCTCGCTAGTACGAGCGCCGACAGCACTGCTCTCCACACAGAATACCGCATGCTGTGTTCTCTTCCTCCAGCTTTAGCAATTCATTTATGCAAAACTTCTCTTCATAGGAGTCAAATACGCGCTTCTGAACCACGAGTTAAATGGCAAATAACCCCAACAACGAATCCTAGTTTGCTGTTGTGTTTTCGTTAATGTTTTGCCATCTACTACTGTACACTTATTTATCTAGTTTTTTGTACGCTTTTGTTTTAAGAATTGACCTTTGAGCTGATAAAGTCATGCGCTCTTATAAGAGGTTACAAAGTAATTTTTCACTTCAAGATCGCATTGTTACTACAATTTCACATTACCAACTTCAGTATTTTATTGCCATCTTCTGATATATTAATCGAATCACAAATAGCTTCAACAAGTTACAGAAAAATTAAAATTAAATGCTTTCTGAAAGTCATTAAATTGTATAAAATATGTCACTGAGACGCTTCTCTAATACGTGACGGAAATGTGTATCATTGAAGATATTTAGAAAAAGGGTGGGCCATTGATCGTGACCGGGCCAAATATCTCACGAAATAAGCGTCAAACGAAAAAACTACAATGAACGAAACTTGTCTAGCTTGAAGGGGGGAACCAGATGGCGCTATGGTTGGCCCGCTAGATAGCGGTGCCATAGGTCAAACGGATATCAACTGCATTTTTTTAAAATAGGAACCCCCATTTTTATTAGATATTCGTGTAGTACGAAAAGAAATATGAATGTTTAAGTTGGA
Source organism: Schistocerca piceifrons (assembly GCF_021461385.2). Classification (NCBI taxonomy): domain Eukaryota; kingdom Metazoa; phylum Arthropoda; class Insecta; order Orthoptera; family Acrididae; genus Schistocerca; species Schistocerca piceifrons. The sequence goes on along the minus strand of NC_060142.1, from coordinate 267,958,375 downwards.
TCGCTTTTTTCGCTTTGTGATAGATGGCGCTGTAATAGTCACAAACATATGACTCACAATGTTAGACGAACAGTTGGTAACAGGTAGGTGTTTTAAATTAAAATGCAGAACGTAGGTACGTTTGAACATTTTATTTCGGTTGTTCCAATGTGATACATGTACCAATGTAAATTTATCGTTTCTGAGAACGCATGCTGTTACAGCGTGATTACCTGTAAATACCACATTAATGCAGTAAACGCTTAAAATAATGTCCGTCAACCTCAATGCATTTGGTAATACGTGTAACGACATTCCTCTCAACAGCGAGTAGTTCGCCTCCCGTAATATTCGCACATCCATTGACAATGCGCAGACGCATGTTGTCAGGCATTGTCGGTGGATCACGATAGCAAATATCCTTCAACTTTCCCCACAGAAAGAAATCCGTGGACGTCAGATCCGGTGACCGTGCGGGCCATGGTACCGTGCTTCGACGACCAATCCACCTGTCATGAAATATGCTATTCAATACCGCTTCAACTGCACGCAAGCTATGTGCCGGGCATCCAGCATGGTGGAAGTACATCGCCATTCTGTCATGCAGTTCATTCGTGGTAAAAAATTGCTGTTTTGAAGAGCGCGCCGCAGCGCGTAGTGTGAAGCAGTCGCCCTACGTTTCTGGCGCTGGCGCCGCTGTGGCAATCGCAGCTTTGGTGTCTCCTTCTGGTGGAAAAGGGGAAAGGTTGCCCGTTCACGTGCATTTAACAGGCGCTATGAGCTCGCCAGTCGGGGTTTCTTAAGGTTAATCCTTCCAAAACCCAGGCGAACATTGTAGGCAAAACCACCACTTCCTTCCACCTACTCGATTTCTATATCACCATCTATGGCCGTCCTATCGCCCTCACCCCCACCCTTAAGTACCTTGGCGTCACCCTCGAGCGTCGCCTCTCCTGAACCCCCCACATCCGGACAATCCAAGCCAAGGCACAATCCTGACTCCATCTCCTCAAGATCCTTTCTGGCTGTACATGGGGTCTGGACCCCTCCACCATCCTCCATACCTATAAATCCCTCATTCGCCCTATTCTTTGCCACGCCCACCCTGTCTGGATCTCCTTTCCCCCTACCTTTTACAAATCCCTTCAGATCCTAGAACGCCATGCTCTTCGCCTCGTCTATTGCATCTGTCTCCCCTCCCTCATGCGGATCCTGTACGACCTTATTCCGTTTCCCCACCTCCTCCTTTTCCTGGAACGGATACGGATCCTCTACACCTCCCATAAACTCGATCCTCCTCACCCGATGGTCTCTCCCATACTCTCCCGCCCCATCTGCTACCGCGCCTGTATTTCCATGTCTCCATCTCTCCACTCTCCATACCCTCTCCCAAGGTGGCTTCCCCCAGCTCCCCATCCCTGATGATGCCTTCCTCCCCTCCATTTACCTCTCCTACCAACTTTGATCCTCCCTTTATCTTCCTGTGTTTGTTCCTATGGGCATCCTCTTTCCCTCCCCTCCCTCCTCCCTTTCTCCCCACTCCTCCCCCGGGCTTCCCCTACACCCATACCTCCATTTCTCCTACCATCTCCTCTGCCATTGGCATCCTTGCTATCCCCTCTTCCTCCCCCACCCCCTTCTTCCCCTCTTGGCAGGTCCCCGGACTCGCACACGTTACGTGGACATTGGCGCGCCGGATATCATCGCCTAGTGTTTGCGTGTGGCGTCGTGTTCGTGCTCAAGTGTTAGAGTGTTTATTCGTTTGTGCTCCAACGTTCGCGTGTGTCATCTATCAACTCTGTGCGATTCCACGTGACTGAACATTCTTATCTTGGACTCTGTGCCCGTGAACGACTCCGTGTGTTTTAATTTTGTATGTCTAAGTCTGTATATCCTCCCTGTCTGTTCTACGATTTTTGGTATCTTTAGTTTTATTTGTGGCCGCTGCTGAAATTAACAATAAAGAAAAAAAAGAAAAAAAAACTTGCCAGTCGGTCAGTTGGTCAGTCGGAGTGAGTCTGGGTCAGTCTCTCGTCCCCAGCTTGCGAGTCTGTCTCTCGTCTGCAATTATGAGGCAGTTAGTGTCTGTCTGTCGTCTGGAGAGCCAGTATGTCTGTCGTTCAGATCAACCTTTAAGGCCGGTTGGATCGATCGGTTGGTCGGTCACGCACTGAGACACAAGATGCCTTGTCCGTCTAGAGCGTCGCCTCATATGAGGTCGCCAGATGAATCCAGTGGGCCGCGCAGTGTAGCGAGGGATAGTGGCTTCGCGGTCGACACGAGAGCAACAGGAGTCAACCCACGACATCAGTCGGGCCGGTGCGAGCTGCGACGCCGTGGTGTAACTGGTTCTCCGAGCGCTTCTGGACCCCTTCAGTTACCATATTGTGCAGTTGGCTCGGTCCTTTCCTGGTACAGGTATGTCATTTTGCCAGTGGGCGTGTTTCCTCTGCATGGTTGGGTCCGAGCCAGTATTTCCGCCGTCGTGTGTCTGCAAGTGAGTGGGAGACGCACCAGCAGTGCAGTCGCGAAGGAGCAGCAGTCGCGGACTGAGCAGCGGGCAGTCGGTCGGTTGGTGCGCACCAGGAAATACGGGAGATCTGCGCGCCTTCCTGCGTTCGTTGAAGCGGCTGGCAGCGAACGGCTCGGGAGAGCGATTTGGGAGTGCTGCGCCAGGTCTTCTCCAGAAATTGCAGTTCATTAGAAGTTAAGTGATTGGTGATATGTTCTGTGATTTACTCTTGTTAAATTCTACTTATTTTCTTGGGCAGTTTCTCGTCCCCAGCTTGCTCGTCTGTCTCTAGTCCGCATTTGTTAGGCAGTTAGTGTCTGTCTGTCGTTTGCAGTTGCCTCTGTCATGTTTGTCGGATTCGTAGTGTTAACGAATTTATTACTCGGAGTGTAACGGCCTAAGACCTGAAATATGTTTTGATCTTGTCTATCATCTTGAGAGGCGGTATCTGTGTACTGTAGAGCATCTTTGTTTGGCCAACCTTGTAGAATTTTATATAAGATTCCATTATATAGGCTTTTATTTAAATGATCATTTTAGTATATAAAGTTGCCACCCTTCCACTGTAAGACTTTTCTTAGAAGTTAAAATCAAGTTGCACCTTCGGTGGCAAGTTAATCTTTTAATTTTTGTGTTTTGTACCATTTCCGTCCCTCCTACCGGGTGCATAGTTTGTATGCTTGTGTGAATTGTTAAAACTTTCACTTTAAGGTAATCTAGTGTGTTGCAGATTTGCACCTAGTCTTTCAGAGCTTGTTGTGAGCGGTCGTGACTACGGCCGTGACAAAAGGGAGCGGCAAGGTTCTCAGCCCGAAAGCTCATACACTCAAAAATATGTTTCTTTCTGCCTCTGAATAAATTGTAACTTGATATTTAGAGGGTGCTTTCTGCTTATAATTTTAAATCTGTTCATAAAGAAAGGCTTTTAGCAATAAAATTCCCAGTTGTTAAAAGCAATTTCATTCTGATTTCATCACTTACTCCCTGGCAACTACTTCCACGCTCACATAGTGTGATTAAATGTGTTAATGTTCTGGATGAATCGCTAGTAAATAAAGTAAATTCTTAAGATTAAAGTTTTGAAAGTAAATTCTCGGTTCAGCAGTGAAACATCTTGTAGTAACATCGGTAGATGATTACGTAGGAAATCAGCATACATTGGACCATTTAGATTGCCATCGATAAAATAGGGAGCAATTATCCTTCCTCCCATAATGCCGCATCATACATTAACCCACCAAGGTCGCTGATGTTCCAGTTGTGGCAGCCATCGTGGATTTTCCGTTGCCCAATAGTGCATATTATGCCGGTTTACTTTACCGCTGTTCGTGAATGACGCTTCGTCGCTAAATAGAACGCGTGCATAAAATCTGTCATCGTCTCGTAAATTCTCTTGTGCCCTGTGGCAGAACTATACACGACATTCAAAGTCGTCGCCATGCAGTGCGTGGTGCAAGAGAAATATGGTACGGGTGCAATAGATGTTGATGTAGTAGCATTCTCAACACCGGCCTTTTTGAGATTCCCAATTCTTGTGCAATATGTCTGCTACTGCCGTGCGGAATAGCCGCGACAGCAGCTAAAACACTTACTTGGGCATCATCATTTGTTGCAGATCGTGGTTGACGTTTCACATGTGGCTGAACGCTTCCTGTTTCTTTAAATAACGTAACTATCCGGCGAACGGTCCGGAAGCTTGGATGATGTCGTCCTGGATACCGAGCAGCATACATAGCACACGCCCGTTGGGCATTTTGATCGCAATAGCCATACATCCACACGATATTTACCTTTTCCGCAGTTGATAAACGTTCCATTTTAAGACAAGTAATGTATCACGAAGCAAATACCGTCCGCACTGGCGGAATGTTACGTGATACCAAGTACTTATACGGCTGTGACTATTACAGCGCCATCTATCACAAAGCGAAAAAGTGGTCCAACGAAAACATTCATATTTCTTTACGAACTACTGGAATATGTAATAAAAATGGGGGTTCCTATTTTAAAAAATGCAGTTGATATCCGTTTGACCTACGGCAGCGCCATCTAGCGGGCCAACCATAGCGCCATCTGGTTTCCCCCTTCAAGCTAGACGAGTTTCGTTCTTTGTAGTTTTTTCGTTTCATGCTTATTTCGTGAGATATTTGGCCCGGTCACTACCAATGGACCACCCTGCATATACAGTTTACTAAATTTTAGACTTAATTTTTATTCTTAATTTAGATTAAGATAAAAATACAGTTATATGAATGGTAACATGTAGAGATGTAGCTGGGAATACTGTAATAATTCGGCGATCATATTGTAGCAAAATTTTGTATGAAATTCTATTCGCCCAGTTAATATCGTTTAGTAGGCGCAGTTCAGAGTGTAGTAGTGTATTTGTAGTTCTTCTGCGTACTCTGTGGATCATACCCACAACTTATAGACACATAGACATGATGTGATAGGCTTACAAATAAGATGCATTTGTTAAGAAACTTTTTTGCGGTACATCGCTAGATGTTGCCATCTATAAAGCTACATTTTTTATCTTAATCTAAATTAACAAAAAAATTTAATAAACAGAACGCATCCACATATTATTAACTACATTTCTATTAATCTACGGATGAAGTGGTCTTAAAGAGGAAATGGGAAGTAAGAGACCAATTGACAAGAACCTGGTAATAATACAAGCAAATATTTCATTTCTACCTCCAATCCTATTGAGAAGAATGGTTTTCAGTGATGAATCCCGTTTCCAATCGAGCCCCATTGACCAGCGAAGACGTTTCTGGAGGCGTCCAGACAGCAGTAGCGTACGAGGATCATTGTCGTCCACTAAACGACCTGACAACCAGGAGTGGTTGTGGTGCCTGCAGTTTATTTCGTAGTAGGGCGCCTCTGGTTGTCACCCGCTGCATCCTTACAGCACAATGGGAAGTAGAAGCTGTTCTATGCACCGTTCTGTTGCTCTTCATGGCAAGCGATGCTGCCAAGAAACTGCATCCCCACCCCTCCCCCAGCACACGGCGAGAGTTTCTGTTACTTGTCTTTATAATTTCCAAACCATAACTTGGTCACAAGATCACCGGATCTCCCTATAAATGAGCACATTTGCAGCATTATGCCGTATCTTTTCATAACAGGACGCCTGTTCTTGTCACCCCCGGTACCCTTACAGCACAATGGTACGTCGACGATGTTCTACGGCTCGTGTTGATAAGCCATCTGGGACTTACATTTCAGAAAGAAACTGTTCTCCCTACACCCCACCCCGCCCATCCCACACACACTAGGAGTTCCTACTGTTTGTCTTTGTAAATGACAAACCCTAACTTGCCCGCAAGGTCGCTGTATCTGCCCTCAATTTCAGAACGTTTGGAGCATTATGCCATTTCTTTTCACAGCATGATACCTGCGGTTGTTACGCGTGGCACTCTCACAGCAGTGTGGTACGCCGACAATGTCTTATGCCCAGTTTTTTTGCCCTTCATGACAAACGGTCCTTGCCTTACATTTCAACAACAGACTGCCCTCCCCCCCCCCCGCCCCCCCCCGCCCTGCCTTCTGCCGCCCTCTCACAGTAGGCGAGAGTTCCTACTTCGTAATTGCCAAATGCTAAAACTTGGCAAGCAAGATCGCCCGATTTCTCCCCAGTTGAGAACGCTTCGCCCTTTATGTGCAGGTCTCTCCAACCTACTCTGGATTTTACAGAATTAAGGCTCGTTAGATCTTAGGTGGATATCAGACAGCCCTACCAACCAATTCCAAGCCGAATAGCCACTTGCATAAGAGCCAGATACGGCGAAAAGCGTTACTAACTTGCCCAATTTGTGAAGCTCTTTCTCTTGAATGAATCATCCAGATTTTCTGAAATTGTAATCGTTTGTTGGCCTGAAAATGGACATCTCGTCCACTGATTTCTATCCCATTCGGATAATTCCTTCGTCATGCATAGTTTATTTTTTATATTGTAATGGTTTGTATACAGGGGTGGGGCAGCCAATATGTGCCACTCTGAATACACCCATAATGAATAAATACATCGAGATGCGGTTTTAGACAAGTTATAGCGGACAACATGGCAAATTTCCTGACGTTCGCACATAACTCTTGTCTTTTGTGCACTGTCAGTCACATTAATGTGACCTTCACCTATCTTCGACGTCACTGTGCAATAACCACTCACAAACGACAGGTTGAAGTCCTAGCTGTTGAGAGTACAAAAAGTGCGTCTATGATGGGTGGAGGGTGACAGGACAGTCGTTGCCGCAATGTGAAAACCGCATGATTTATCTGACTGGTGGGAGGAAATGATCATTGGCTTTCAGGTCAAGGGTGGAAGCATTTCAGGAACCGTCAAGTTTGTAAACGGTTCGCGTGCCACCGAGTTTAAAATACACCGTGCTTGGCAATATGGCGCTATCCAAAACTGGAGCCCACGCATCTGTGGTACATCATGTGCCATATATGACAGGGGTGAAAGACGACTGCAGAGATGTGCACGGGTGAACAGACAGGCAGCTGTTAAGCAGACAAGGGGTTGCCAACGGGGTCGCCGCAACGACCGTTCAGCAAACGTTGCTGCGTATTGGCCTCCGTAACAGGCGTCTGATTACGCACCAATAATGCCAGCCTTTCATCATGAAAAAAGGTTCGAGTTTGCAGACCATTACCGTAACTAGATATCCACCGAGCGGCCACAGCTGGCCATTGCATATGAATCACTTTTTATGCTCAACATGACAGAAGGCTGTTATGGTGCACGGCATGTAACATATGAAAGCAAACACCCTGCCACAACCTTCGGAAGGTACCAGGCCAGAAGAGGGAGCGCTGCGGTCGAACGAATGTTATCGTGGCGTTCCCTGTGTGCTCTCGTCATTCTGGAAGGGACAGTGGAACAACACACGCATGGATCTATTCATAGGGACCCAGTATACCGCTACTCGAAATTCGTGTTTCCTCGGCCGAATGGCATCTACCAGTAGGACAATGCAAAGTATGACACAGCTCCTAGGGTACGTGCAAGGTTCGATGAACACCATGATGAGTATACTGTAATCGCCTGACCACCAAACTCCCCAGATTTAAACTCCGTCAGGAATATATGCGACCACTCGATCAGGTTGCAAGGTTAACCCAGAAATCTAGCGCTGCTGGCCAATCACTGAGGTAGGGATGCTTCTATATCCCTGTCGGTACCTTCCAGAACCTCATTCACTCTTTTCTTGCACGTCTTGGAACGGCCCGCGCTGCAAAACATGATTATTCACATATCTGACCGGTGGTTATATTAATGTGACTGGACAGTGCAGCTGCCGATTTACGACAACGAGTTAGATATTCGCTTATGATACTACGTACTCTTTTCTGTGACATTTGATAGAATCTTCTCATAAATCTTCAACAACGTAAGATGTATTGATGAAATGGTATCTAGATAACACCTCTGCAAACCACTGTCCGCCGTCAAGGGAAGAGGTTCCCCAGAAGTCTGCCCTAGTATACCAAATGTAGGCAGACGCGTCAGTCAGGTATAGTTCCGTGCGGCTGAAGCCCATCAGGGTGTGTTCTGCTGTTGTAGAAGTCAGATAAAGCTACTGAGACAGTCGGAAAAGTGAAAACCGGTTGTGACGAACGTAGTCAATCTACGCTGCAGCGCCAAAGAAACTAGTACAGGCTTGCGTACTCAAATACAGAAATAAGTAAACACCCAGAATACGGCGTTATGGTCGGCAACGCCTATATAAGATAACTGTCTGGCGCAGTTGTTAGAGGAGGAGGAGGAGATTAGTGTTTAACGTCCCGTCGACAACGAGGTCATTAGAGACGGAGCGCAAGCTCGGGTGAGGGAAGGATGTGGAAGGAAATCGGCCGTGCCCTTTCAAAGGAACCATCCCGGCATTTGCCTGAAGCGATTTAGGGAAATCACGGAAAACCTAAATCAGGATGGCCGGAGACGGGATTGAACCGTCGTCCTCCCGAATGCAAGTCAGTGTGCTAACCACTGCGCCACCTCGCTCGGTGCAGTTGTTAGACATGTTACTGTTACTACAATGGCAGATTATCAAGATTTCAGTGAGTTTGAACGTGGCGTTACAGTCGGCGGACGAACGATGGGACACAGCATATTCTAGGTAGCAATGAAATGGGGATCTGCCCGAATGACCGTTTCACGAGTGTACCGTGAATATCAGGAATCCTATAAAACATCAAATCTCCGACATCTTTGCGGCCGGAAAGAGATCCTGCAAGAACGGGCCCAAAGAAGAGTTAAGAGAATCGTTCAACGCGACAGAAGTGTAACGCTTCCGCAGACTGTTGAAGATTTCAATGCTGGACCATCAACTAGTATCAGCGTGTGAATTATTCAAAGAAACATTATGGATATGGGCTTTCGGAGCCGCACGACACGAACCTTTACACCTTGCTAGCTGCAATTTCACAAATTGTTTTTGTGAGTTAACTGTCGAAGAACAGAAATTAACTAGATATTTCTCTTTTACGCGATGAACTCTCATATTCATGTCCAGTCATTCTGAAGATTACTCTCAACTTTATCCACAGCTCGATGGAAGCTCATTCACACAAGATGTGTGGGAATGGATGAAGATCTCTATATAACCAAAGTAAACGTAAGGAACTGGAACTTTCGCATGTCGTAATTGTAGCGCAAAGCACGAAATTTATGGACATTCGAAAAGAGCAGTTTATAGCGATAGTGTTAATAGATTTCCCTCTCTTTCGGAGGTAGCTACTTTGGAGTTTTATGTAAACAGGAGAGGCATCAGCTGAAAGGGATCAGTAGAACTTCAGGTGTTAGCATGAGGTATACGTATTACGGCATGTACCGGATGAGCTGGACAGGATGATGGAGGCAGTGATGACAAGTGATACTGAACCAGGACATCGTACAGTTTAGCATTCTAGCAGATGATACGTCACAAAGTTGATAACTGTTAAGGTGGTATTTTGCAGTGAAAGTAAATGTAGACAAATAAGTCTGAAAACTTATACTTTTTTAAGTGGGCGCTGATACCCTAGTGTTGGCACCCGTACGTTCCAAATGCATAATTTTTAATGTGAGATCACACTGTGATGTTATTCGCCAAAATTTCGAGATCTTGAGATGGAGTGTGAAGACGGAAGCTTTTGCTTCCAAAATGCCTCAGTCTTGGTAGCAATGTTAAGGTGATTAATATTATAGGTAAGGTTGAAGAGAATTTTTATCTTAATTTATTAGTCCCTCTTCATTTGGAGCATTTCTCGAATTTAATTGTAATATCATGTTCATATTTCCGTAAGCACAGTAGCACACCACTAAGTTTCCGGCAGATATAAAGGCTGTGTGCTGGACGGCGCGTACGTCACCAGACTAGGGTGTTCTGCCGGCGAAGCTCGGCGTCGACGCCGTGTTTACTTTCAATTTAGGCAACGTAGTACAACTACTTTTGAGCCCTACGAGTGTTGGACTGACCAAATTACAACATCCGACGCCCTAAGTCCATGGCGATCACACCAAACGCAATCACGTCACAGCTCGTATTACTCGTTTAAGCACTACTGGCTGCTCATTTAAACGTATCTCTGCTGAAGCTTACATATAAAACCGCTAATTATGTTTAACACACGCATTTCATTTTATATTTTCATTTCCTCAACACAGAAATACATCACCTTTCTCCTACGACGATTAGAATTATCTAATTAATGAAAATCCATTCCAGTTGCTCCTTTTTTAAAACTTTATTAAGCTCACATAACCGGTTACTGAGTTTACATAAGGCCAATATTTAGTGCAAGCGAAACAGCCGAGTTTTAATACATAAAAAAATGCTTATATATGTACTGTTTCTGGTGCACTTGAGAATGGTCCAATACGAAAACCGAAACTGGTCGTGTGAACTTAGTAAAATCCTTAAAAAAGGCAGCTGGAGCTGCTTTTCACTAATTGAACATTAGTTATAGAATCTGCAACATTATCCAGACATGGAAAAACTGATAATTATGCTAAAAGGACTAAACAAGAGTTGTGAGAAATGTAAAAGGAAGCAAAATGTGAAAATAAGTAAGTCAACGGTTTCTCAAGGCACTGCTGGAGAGATGCAGGGTATTGGAATGATGGAATTTCCAGTCCTAGGATTTACCTTATAACCAAGCAAACCTCGCCTTAGTCGGAACCCATGGATGGATACTGTTTTTAATTTAAATTGGGAAAAATACGGCCCAGACAAAAAGCGAAAGGTCTTTGTTGTACCTGAAACTGCGTTTAGTAAATTAGTTCGTTTGCTGCATATTCCATAGAACATATACATGATAAACTATATGATGTAGAACGTTTCATATAAAATAATAGACAACCCATGAATAAAGAAGATAGCCATATACAGTTTTTTTCTGTATGTATAAATGGCAAATTTATTCAACTTTCTTCACGGCAAGGAAGAAATTGTGCAGAGCAAACATCTTTAAATTTAAAGACACTTCTGCTTTCTGTCAGACATTTTATTTCAAAAAATGGTTCAAATGGCTCTGAGCACTACGGGACTTGACATCTGAGGTCATCAATCCCCTAGAACTTAGAACTACGTAAACCTAACTAACCTAAGGAAATCACACACATCCATGTCCGAGGCAGGATTCGAACCTGCGACCGCAGCGGTCGCGCGGTTCCAGACTGAATCGCCTATAACCGTTCGGCCACACCGGCCGGCCATTTTATTTCCATTACTATATCGTCAAAAAGTATAGCTGTATGTTCATTTCTTCTTCTTCTGGTTTTATACTACTAATTATCTCTATTACTCTCGAAACGAGGTGTTTACAACAAGTTTCATAAAGGAATAAATGTACTATGCGGATGTGCTTAATATCCGCAGGTATAACAAACCGCTTGTAACATGGACGTGTATGAAAACATAATGCTAGTTACTTTGTTTTTTACGATGTTTTTTCGCTAGGTGAGGAACTACTCCAGAATGTTATTCCGTAAGATGTAAGTGAATGAAAGTATCCAAAATATGGTAACTTACCAATATGTATGTTCCCAAAGTTGGCAATTATTCTTCTGACAAAAGTAGCCGAACGCGTACGTTGTAGCACCTATATTACGAAGTTTAAATTTTTTTATCAATATACACACCAAAGAACTTAGAATTTGTTGCCCTCTTTATTCCTTCGTGTTAGTATCCCATTTTAGTACGAGATGAGATGTTTCTGACAGTACGAAACTGGGTGAGCAGTGTGGTTTTCTTTCCAGTAACTTTCACAAAAATATCGTCTGCCATTTTTCCTCTTGTTCCTTCTTCGGTGGATTTCGAAACAATACTGGTATCACATGCAGACAGGACTAAATCCTCCTCGTAATTAAAATAAAATGGAATATTAACGTCAGGCATGAACAGTAATTGGCCAACGAGCGAATCCTGTGGAGCATTCATTGCATTTTTTTTCCTCACGCTGATAATGTGGCGTCCCCGTTGTATTACTGGAGTAGCTTTTGCTTCTGACCGTTCGGAACAAAATCGAACACATGTTCTACATGTAGTGAGTAGGTGGGCCGCTATCGATCGTACAGGGAGCGGTCGCGAGGTAAACTTAGGGGAAGCAGTAAGCTGTTGATCGGGTGTGGCCGGTGAGAGGAGCGCGTTGCGGCTGTCCGCGATATATACGGGCGTCTCGTCGGCGGCAGGTGATGGAGGCGCTGACCTCTGCGGCTGGCGCCCGCGCGCCCCTGCCAGGCCTGTGAATCCTGGCGAGCTGAGCGCGCCGCGGCTAATGCGATTAGCGACCGCACCGCCCCGGCGCGGCCAAACACAGCGCCTGTCCCCTCTGCACACCGGGGTCAGCCGGCCTGCTGGGCACAAAGGCCGCCATTGGAGCCGAGCCGCTGAGTAGGCTTGCGTCCCGAGCCTGAGCCCCTCGGAGCTCACGACCTTACCACCTCAGATGCCCTTCTGTCACTACGTATGGCATCTTAATCTCTAAACTCTCTGTCCAAAATTATCTGGATGCCCGTATGTAAGGCGGAACTGAGCGGGAGAAGCGGACCTATTCAGTATAAAAGTCGCTAAAGCCATCACTACGCCACTCTTATCCACATCCTCTCTCTCTCTCTCTCTCTCTCTCTCTCTCTCTCACACACACGCACACACACACACACACACACACACACACACACACATATATATATATATATATATATATATATATATATATATATACCGGGTGATCAAAAAGTCAGCATAAACATGAAAACTGAATAAATCACGGAATAATGTAGATAGAGAGGTACAAATTGACACACATGCTTGGAATGACATGGGGTTTTATTAGAACCAAAAAAATACAAACGTTCAAAAAATAGCCGACAGATGGCGCTTCATCTGATCAGATAGCAATAATTAGCATAACAAAGTAAGACAAAGCAAAGATTAGGTTCTTTACAGGAAATGCTCAATATGACCACCATCATTCCTCAACAATAGCTGCAGTCGAGGAATAAAGTTGTGAACAGTACTGTAAAGCATGTCCGGAGGTATGGTGAGGCATTGGCATCGGATGTTGTCTTTCAGCAAAAAATGTGTGTGAAATCTTATGGGACATTACTGCTATGGTCATCAGTCCCTAATCTTACACACTACTTAACCTAAATTATCATAAGGACAAAAACACATACCCATGCCCGAGGGAGGACTCGAACCTCCGCCGGGACCTGTCTTTCAGCATCCGTAGAGATATCGGTCGATCACGATGCACTTGCGACTTCAGGTAACCCCAAAGCCAATATCGCGCGGACGGAGGTCCGGGGACCTGGGAGGCCAAGCATGACGAAAGTGGTGGCCGAGCACACGATCATCACCAAACGAAGCACGCATGAGATCTTTCACGCAGCTACCAATACTTTGTTTTTATTTTGGTTCTAATAAAACCCCATGTCATTCCAAGCATGTGTGTCAATTTTTACCTCTCTATCTACATTATTCCGTGGTTTATTAAGTTTTCAAATTTATACTGACTTTTTGATCACCCGGTATATATATATATATATATATATATATATATATATATATATATATATCCTCAGGGAGTCACACCTAGTGATACGTGGCTGGCGACCACGGGGCCCCGAGCTGAGTCCTGGCATTGCTTCCACTTACTTATGCCAGGCTCCTCACTCTTATCTTTCCTATGTGGCCACCCTAGGCCAGCTCTTGTTCTTTTCCGACCCTGACGCTATTAGGTTTCGAGGGCTAGGGGTCTTTCATTTTCCAACCTATACTTCTCATGCAGCGTCTGACCCGGAGCGGGCGGCTGCAAAAGGCGTCTGTATCCCATGTTAGGTGCGGCCTCCAGAACTGCGGAAGGCAACGAAATACCACCGCAGATTATCTTCCCTGCATAATGCAGTCTCCATTTTATGCACAAAAAATGGCTTCCTCTCATGTTAAATCAGTGTCCGGAGGTAAAATAGTCCCCCATTCGGATCTCCGGGGGGGGGGGGGGGGGGGGGGGGACAACTTGAAAGGAGGCAAAAAATCAAAACGAGAATTGGTACCTGGAATGTCAGAACTCTGCTACAAGCAGGAAAACTTGAAAACCTTAAAAGAGAGATGGAAAAGAATCATATGAACCTCGTAGGAGTTGCTGAAGTAAGATGGAATGGACATGGAGAGTTGCAGTCAGATGAATATGTATTCTACTACTCAGGAGGAGAAGTAAAAGGATTTAATGGAGTAGGAATGATTATGACAAAGGAATTGGCTAAATGTGTGGAATATGTAGACTACGCAAATGACCGGGTTATTGGTGTAAGGCTGAAAGGAGCACAAAAAGATTTACTGATTGTCCAGGTGTATATGCCAACTTCAGAACATGATGACCAAATTGTAGAGGAAACATACAATGTAATAGAGAGAATAATGGACGAAAATAAAAAATGCTGCAAAATAGTAATGGGAGACTGGAACGCCATTGTGGGAGAAGGGAAAGAGGGAAACATAGTAGGCAGTCATGGTATTGGAAAGAGAAATGACAGAGGTGAATGGTTAATTGACTTCTGCAGGGAAAGGCAGCTGATAGTGGCAAACACATGGTTCAAGAACCGTAAGAGGAGGCTCTACACTTGGAAATCACCAGGGGATAAATATAGAAACCAAATCGATTTTGTACTGGTAGAAGAAAGATACAGGAATGGAATCAAGAAGGTGCACACATTACCAGGTGCAGATATTAATAGTGACCACAACTTACTTATGGCAGAAATAGAAATAAGAATGAAAAAACTGAAAAAGGCGACAATGGTGAAGAAATGGGATCTAGAGAAGATAAGGTCCAACAAAGAACAAATTACAGAAATGCTGTCTCGGGACTTTCTAATCACATTACGAGACAAAGAAGCACCTGATAATGCCAATGAGTACTGGAATATGCTGAAAGAAGGAATCATTAAAGCAGGACAGCAAAATATAGGATATGTAAAAGGGAAAAGGTCAAAAAAACCATGGGTCACACAAGAAATGATTTCCAAGATGGAGGAGAGAAGAAAATTGAAAAACAAGAACACTGAAGATGCAAGAAAGATATACCGAAGGTTAAATAACGAACTGCGAAGTGAAACAGAGCAGGCTAGGAAAAAAATGGCTAAAAGAGGAATGTCATGAAATTGAAGAACTGGACAGGAAAGGAAGATACGACTTACTATACAACAGAGTAAAGACTATGACATGGGAACAAAACAGAGCAGGAAGTGCTACTACGGAAATTTTGAGTAAAGACGAAGAGGTAGTGTATAAAGATCGTGACGATGTCCTCCAGAGATGGGAAGAATATATAAAAGAGCTATATGACACAAATAGCAAACCAGAAACTTTAGAACTTGAACCACACAACAGTGTAAGTGATGAAGAGAAAGGACCGACCATCATAATGGAAGAAGTAAAGTCTGCCATTGATGCAATGAAAAATGGCAAAGCAGTAGGTACAGATACAATACCGGGAGAAATACTAAAATGCTTGAACCACAATGGAATAAGAGAAATATTGAGGTTATGTAATAAAATATGGGACAGTGGTGAATGGCCTGAGGACTTTTTGACAACAGTAATGATTCCATTGCCGAAAAAACAAGGAACCATGAAATGCAGCGAGCACAGGACAATCAGCCTCATTTCACATGCAGCCAAAGTGATGTTAAGAATAATTAATAAAAGACTTGAAAAAGTAATAGAGGAGAATCTCGGCGAGGAGCAGTTTGGCTTTAGACGGAATACGGGCACCAGAGATGCAATAGGGCTCCTACGAATCTTGGGAGAAAGGTTTATTGAAAATGGAAGAGACCTATATATGTGCTTCATCGATTTAGAAAAGGCATTTGACAATGTGGTTTGGGACAAGCTGGCGACTATTATGAGGGAAAAGAGAGTGGACTGGAAAACCAGAAGACTTATAAACTCATTGTACCTTAATCAAAAAGTTTCAGTTAAAGTGAGAGGAGGAAGTACAAACTGGATCAGACTAGGGAAAGGAGTAAGACAAGGATGCTGTTTATCATCTACTCTTTTCAACCTGTACTTGGAAAATATGATTGACCAATGCTCATTAGATGACAAAGGAGTAGAAATTGGAGGAAGAAGAGTAGGGTGCTTGAGAGTTGCTGATGACATGGTCCTTCTAGCCACAGGGGAAAAAGAATTACAGGATTTGGTGGACACCATTGCAACTAACGGAAAAAAATATGGAATGAAAATTAACACAAATAAAACAAAAGTATTGGCAATAGGAGGAAATAAGGAAATAAAAATTGTGCTGAATGGAGAAACACTAGAACAGGTGCAAAATTTTAAGTATCTTGGAAGCAGGATAGACACTGACTGGAAGTGCACCACAGAAATTAAAACAAGGATAGCAATGGCAAAAGAGGCGTTTTATAAGAAAAGGAGAATCTTCTGCAGCGGTATGGACAGAGAACTCAGAAAGAGACTCATAAAATGTCTTGTATGGAGTGTTCTTCTATATGGCGCTGAAACATGGACTATGAGGAAAAAAGACAGAGAAAGGCTGGAGGCTTTTGAGATCTGGACATGGCGGAAGATGGAAGGAATAAGTTGGATGGACAGAGTAAAAAATGAAGAGGTACTGAGAAGAGTGAGAGAGAAAAGGCAGTTACTAGATGTAATAAAGAGAAGAAAAAGAAATTGGATTGGGCATATATTAAGAAAGAATGACGGACTGATAAAAACAGTTTTAGAAGGTTATGTAGAAGGGAAAAGGAAGCGAGGAAGGAAGAGATTCCAGATACTGGATGACATGATGGACGGTACAACATACAGCAGCCTTAAGAAGGAAGCAATGGATCGCAGAAAATGGAGAGGCAAAGGACCTGCTAATATAGCAGATAACTGATGATGATGATATATATATATATATATATATATATATATATATATATATATATATATATATACTGACGGACACTGCTTCTTCAATGTTTGCAGGAGAACACTTTTAGCGCTTGCTGCACCCGCGCTCTCGGGGTACCGTCTTTGCTCCTTAAATTCTGAATAGAAATCGTCAGCGACGGTAGCCGAAGATTTCCGGCACAAGAAGCCACCGTGGTTCTGTCAAAGGCCATGGCAAAGAGGGCGGAGGAGCGGACAGAGGTACAGAACACTCTCTTGCCCTTGGGGCAGAAAACAGTTCCTAAAGTATCCGCAGTAATCAATTGCATGAGGACGCAGAGGCCGTTGGGTAACACTTCATTAAAGACCCATAATGTGTAACTAAAAAGTGTCATGTTGATCTCTCGTTTGGCAAAAGATACCGGAATAGCCCCCATTAGGATATCCGGCAGGGGACTGCCAAGGCGGAGGTGACCATGAGAAAAAGACTGAACAACCAACGGGAGGATAACGTTCAAAGAGTCGGGGCGTGGAATGTCAAATATCAGATCGTGATAATGAAGCTAGAAATCATAAAATGGAAATGATAAGGCCCAATCAAGATGCAGTGGGATTAGTGAAGTGAAATGGAAAGAAGGCTAGGATTTCTGGTGGCTTGATTATAGCGAAAATGTTATAACGGGAGTAGGATTCGTTATGAATGGGAAGGTAGGGCAGAGAATGGGTTAGTGTGAAGAGCTCAGTGATAGGGCTATCAGCAAAACAGCACCAACAACGATAGTAGAGGTATATTTCCCAACGTCGGAAGAGGAAGACGAAGAGGTAGAGAAAGTATGCTAAGATATTGGTAAGGCAATACCGTGCGTAAAGGGAGATGGAAATCAAATACTCGTTGGGGACTGGAATGCAGCTGTAGGGGAAGAAGGAAAGGTTACAGACTAATATGGGCTTGGGACAAGCTATAAGAGGAGAGAAACATTGAGTTCTGCGATAAATTTCACCGAGTAATGGCAAATACTTGTTCAAGAATCACAAGAGTAGGAGGTTTACTTGGAAAAGGCCGGAAGATACGCTAAGCTTTCAGTTAGATAACATTATGAGCAGGCAAAGATTTCGAAATCAGATACTGGGCTGAAGCTTCCTGGCAGATTAAAAATGTGTGCCGGACCGAGACTCGGACTCGGTTTGCTGGAGGGCTTCTGTGAAGTTTGGAAAGTAGGAGACGAGGTACTGGCGGAAGTAGAGCTGTGAGGACGAGCCGTGAGTCGTGTTTGGGTAGCTCAGTTGATAGAGCACTTGCCAGCGAAAGGCAAAGGTCCCGAGTTCCAGTCTCGGTCCGGCATACAGTTTTAATCTGCCAGGAAGTTTTATAACAGCGCACACTCCACTGCAGAGTGAAAATCTCATTGTAGATACTGGGCTGTAAGGCATGCCTAGGGCGCCGATGAAATCCGATCACTATTTGATAATGATGAAGAGTGAGCTGAAGTTTACGAGACTAGCCAGCAAAAATCAGGGCAATAAGAAGTGGGATGCGGAAGTACTAAGGAATCAAGAGATACGCTTGAAGTTCTCCAAGGCTATAGCCACTGACATAAGAAATGGCTGAATAGGCATTTCAGTTGAAGAGGAATGGACATCTCTAAAAAGGGTAATCACAGAAGCTGGAAAGAAAGACATAGGTATAAAGTAGGTAAATGCGAAGAAACCGTTGGTATCAGATGAAATACTCCAACTGATCGATGAAAGAAGAAAGTACAAATATGTTCATCGAAATTCAGGAGTACAGAAATACACTTCCTAGTGCAGGGAGGCTAAAGTGAAATGGCTGCAAGAAAAATGTGAAGAAATCGAAAAAGGAATGATTGTCGGAAGGACTGACTCAGCGTGCAGAAAAGTCAAAGCAACCTTTGGTGAAATTAAAAGGAAGGGTGGTAACATTAAGAGCGCTCTAGGTGCTTCACTGTTAAACGCAGAGGAGAGATCGGATAAGTAGAATGAGTACATTAAAGGACTTGGCTGGTGAGGGGGTGGAAGAAGAACCCGGCGTCCACTGGGAAGAGATAGGGGATCGAGTATTGGAATCGGGATTTAAAAGAGATTTGGGCGACTTAGTCACATACGATCGAAGGGGTAAATAACATTCCACTGCAAGTCCTAAAATCACTAGGGGAAATGGCATATTAACGACTATTCACGTTTGTGTGTGGAATGTATGAGACTGACGATATGCCATCAGACCATCGGGAAAACATCATCCACACAATTCCGAAGATAACTAGAGCAGTCAAATGCGAGAGTTAATAGCCTAATCTGCGTAACAGCTCATACATCCAAGGTACTGACAAGAATAAAATACAAAAGAATCTGTTAGACTACGATCAGTTTGGCTTTAGGAAAGGTAAAGGTGCAAGAGCGGAAGATCTGAAGTTCTGACTGATAATGCAAGCAAGACTGAAGAAAAATAAATACACGTTCATAGGATTTGCTATTGTGTTAAAAAGCAAGTGATGATATCTACATCCCCCCACTGACTCATCATGATGCATATTCACAATTGGGAATATTCATGTAATATCTCAATTCACTAGCGTCATCATATTCTAGAGTACGTATGGGATTTCTGAAATCATTTCTCCCTGTTTCATCACGGGGAACAAATTCCGCCATCATGCTGCTAGCAAATATTGCTACACGGTCAGTATTCTATCAGCGCCGATTTATTTGCCTAATACTGTTTGCTTTGCGATTTCTATTACGTGAAAAACCTCATAATGAATAATATGGAAGGAGATACGAGTGAGAACTGCCACGCAGCCTTTCAACGTCTTCTCTCCGTTCCAGCCTGCCACCTCCTTACAGCAGTTTGCAGTTCTTACTTCTTGAGCTCGACTTTGCCAGTTCGATCAAACTTCTGATCCGATGCACTCCGGACGAAGTTTTCCGCCGCCCGCATTCAGGGTAGAATAGATCTCGTTCTTCGCATTGCTACTTTCCTTTCCTACACTTTTCATTTCCTCCTGCTGAGTTTTCAGCAAGTTAACGGCCTCAGTAGATGTATGGAACTGTTGAAATGGAGTCTGTCACATTCATGCACAGCAGATCATGAGTGAAGGGCAGAAGTGGGAAGTAGGGCGTGGGGTGGCGAGAAGTTATATTCTGTATACTAGTTGAAGGGACATTTGGTTTCCGATAGCTCTTTACGGAGTTATTTGATTTAGCTTATTTTCTTACCCCATTTGTCTTAGTATTTGTATTGTAATGAAAATATTAGATTGATGCATACGTTCATAGCGATTTTGATTTGAATGTTGCTGTTCCTGTTGTTGGGTGTTTATTCATCTATTATAATTTTTACTCGTATATCACTGTTACTGTTTGAGTTTACATACTCTCATTTTGTTGCTTGTACCTAGTGAGTGGAGCTATGGGCTCTACAAAGTGGAGTGCCAAGTGGATAAATCGGAACATTTTCCACATATTCTTCTGTTTGAGTTCAACATAGCGGTTACAGCAGCGGAAATCGTTGAGGAGGATCGTTTTCACATTAGTGACCCTCCACGTTCACGAATACCTTCGTGGTTTTCTGAAGATCGTTTAAATGGATTAATCTACGAAGATCTCCATCAGTATACTCGAGAACTGGCAAACGTAATGAACTGTGATAATTTCACCATCGCGCGACATTGGCATGGAATGCGGAAGGTTCAAAAATCGGGTCTATGTATACCACATGCTCTAGACGAAAATTACAAATATCAGCCGGTGGCCATATGTGCATCATACTTGCTCGTCATCAACTGGCTCATGGATAACCCCGATCTTTCCTATCCCGTATCGCTATTTGTGACCAGAAATAGTGTTCTTATGCTAACGAAGGGAAAAGGAAGAAATGGTTGAGCTCAAACAAAGCAGCAGCTCCCCGTATAAAGACCTGCCCGCATCCACAAAAGATGCATCTGGTCGAACAGAGACGGCATCTTGTACTACGAACTGCTTCCGGGTGGTATAACCACAAATGCTTGCATTTATTGTCAACAACTGAATCGCCTTGGAGGCGCAATCCAAGAACCACGGCCAGAATGATGGGCGGAACTGATGCTACTCCACGGTAACTCTCTCCCGCATTGTGCTAGACTGGACAAAAAACATTAAACAGGAGTCGTGTTGGGAAATCGTTACGCACCTACCTTATTCACCTGATCTAGCGCCCTCAGATTTTCGCTTTTGTCGCTCTCTATCGAACAATCTTAAAGGAACTTCCTATCCGGATGAAAGTGCGCTCCGATCATGAGTAGACTAGTTCTTCCCCTTAAAAACCACGTGATTTCTTCAGTCGGGGAATCGGAAAGTTCTCGCAGCATTCGCAGACTCGTAAAAAGTGAAGAATATACATTACAGCTTAGTAAAGATTCTGTTATGTGTATCTGCTGTGCTTAATAAATATACAGAAAAACGCTACGAACTTATACACCAACTCAATACTTGCGTAACGGTATGAGATGTGTGTATAATTTAGGAATTGAACTGTTCCACGCATCCGCCATTCTAACTGTTAACAAGCAGTAATTGCCATTTTTCTCTTTACCCTCAAGCTTCAATTACAACTCTGTCCCCTGTCAGTTTTATTTTTCCGAGAGTGTTAGTTCATATTAAAAGTGATATACAACGGTACGGACAGGTTTACACATGAAGAGTTGATCGCTGTGGTTTCTTATGTGGCTTCACCAATTGCAAGCGAAAGGCTGCACGACGACGCTATGTCGAACTGTTCCCGCAGCGATAGTAACGACATCCCTGTAATATTATTATATTCTGCTCTGTCTCTGCTATAGGTTTCGTTTATTGCATATTACAGGCCTCTTCAGTGATTTGAAGCTACAAATTAAGGTAATTTGGTTAAGAAAGCCAGTATACCATGAATACGTTATTTTTAAAGAACATCCAGAGACCACGACTACCTTAAAAAAATCGAAAATGTCGTTAACAGTATTTAAAATTTTGATGAATCAACGTCTACAATAATTACTAGAAGAGAATGGTATCTGAGTGTAACGTTGCGTCTGTAGGGGCAACGAATAGCTGCGTCTGCTCGAACTTAACGCTACTAGCGATGAAATGGGAACAAAAAAATTTAGCTTTACTGTTAAATGGGGGTTTGTCCCGCTACTAACTACATTCTCTGGTACTGTTTGTGGTGTGTTGGTTATTTTTTGTGAAGGTGTGTCTTGTCCACTTTCCCAAGCAGTGAAAAAGAATACGAAAGTACTCCTGTATATTTAAAAGACACTGACTGAAAAGTGGAGTTTGAACTACCTCATTCTACCTTCTTCAACATCTTTAAAAATTCTCCTATAATTTTTGGCATGAGAACATATTCGCGCTTTTCTTTAACAAACTCACCTCACAGTCGCATACACTGCAAGTTGCCCTTTCTCATTCACTCATTCAGCCCTACTCAGTGTCACAATCACACATCCCTTCGTTCTATTCTACTATTGCACTCCTTCTCACAGTCATTGTCTCCCTCTTCCTCTCTCTCACTGCTAATGTCTCATTCCTTCTGTCCTACTCTGCTGTCTCTTCTGTCACCATTTCTCCCTCCATCACTGTCATTGTTACATACTCTGCCTCTCATTACCACAGGCCATCAACCACTATCACTCTCCCTTTCCTTTTATTCCTTCCCCTGGCACTGTCTCCTTCACACTTTTCCTAGCGCTGTTCTGTTACTATCGAGTATATTCCAATGACACTGTGTGACTCTCTTTGTCTCCCACTGCCGTTGTCCCTCATTCATTTTATGACACAATCACTGACTGCTATCTTCGAATACTTATCACTTTTCCATCTCTTAACCGCTGCCACCACTCTGTTTCGCGTGCAAAAGCGAGAATACGTTCGCATGCCAAGGTGCTGAGGTAGGTTGGATGAGGCACCTGGTACACCGGTTTTCAGTCAGAGCCTTTTAAATAAACAGGAACATATTCGCAATATTAGTGCTCCGATGGGAATATTCTTCCCCTGGTTCTCTTCTTTTCAATGCTGCAGCGGCGTATGTAACTCATATTAAAATGAAATCTACTGGTCAGTTCAGATAGTTCACTCGTGTGAAATTTAAATAAGTTAGACTAGTCGTACAGCTAAAATCGAATTTTACGCACAAAACAATTTTACATGTGCTTCAGTAGTACATCTCGGAGTTCCCGTAAGATAACGGAAATACTTTACAGAATATTTCTCCATGCTTCGTCACATTATAAACAACGTTTCCTCCTCACACCTAATTTTATGTGCGTGTATTACTTGTACTAGTAGTGTAATCTTGAACCTCTGTGTCTCGGAAAAGGATAAAGATATGAAGAATATTTTCAGGTTATTTCGAGACTGGGACCTTAGGAATACATTGACAAAATCAGAAAAATTTTATAGCTATCTAGGAATCCGCGGCTGGGTTTTGGTACCCAAAAAAGCAAGTTTTTGTGGCGTTCCTCGATAACGGCTAAAGATTTTGGCAAATGCAAAGATGGTTCTTCTAGATGAATGCCTTGACAATACACAGTCAAAATTTGAGCAATTTCCTGCGATCATTTATTATTGAGATTTAGCCTCATACTAGATTTTACATGTGGAAGTAGGATAATTTCGAACCTCTATACCTCTGAAATGGATAAGGATATGAAAAAAATTGTCAAGGACGTATGAGGTC
Organism: Schistocerca piceifrons; assembly: GCF_021461385.2. Classification (NCBI taxonomy): domain Eukaryota; kingdom Metazoa; phylum Arthropoda; class Insecta; order Orthoptera; family Acrididae; genus Schistocerca; species Schistocerca piceifrons. The sequence goes on along the minus strand of NC_060142.1, from coordinate 267,934,785 downwards.
AGGATCTTATTAATGCAACGCAAAAATTGCAGCTGTGTACGGCTGTCTTGGTAACATCGGCTGGGTTTTGGTCCATTGGTGATAGGTAAATATAGTAAATAAATACTTCGGAGTTTTCCAAGGAGCTGCCCACGAGCTATTGATGCCTCCGTAAGTCCCGTCAAACCAACAATAGGGCAAATCAAATGCAAAAAATATGAACTCGTTTGGCCGATTTGCCTAAGTAGGAGGAAGAGCGTAATATTGATATTTTGACCCTATGCAGTAGGACAGTGTCAGACGATCCTTCTGTCGGATGCACGGATGGCTCCTGGCCTAAGTGCTATGCAAAACACTTGACCCTGCCTTCTTGTCATCAAATGAACTTGACGTATGTGCACCGGAAAAAAACCGTTTTTATGGTTGGTAGTCCCGTGTTAGCTCTAATTTTCCTCATTATAGCTTCATGGCCTTTTCGTGAAAGGTGTGTAGGGAGATGACTCTTCTACATTGTTGTAATTTTGCCAGTTAATCACTCGCTAAGCCCTACGCCTCGCTAGAAGCGTTTGTCACTTAGTTACACGAGCATCTCCATGAATCTTTTGGGCTTGCTAAACGAACCTATGATGGAACGTTGCAATTTACTGAGTCTTCTCTATCTCGTCCAACTGTCTGGCAAGGGTTCCCGATTATAAGGTTGACGATCAATATGCAACTATCGGTAGATGGAGGGTTTTGTAAGCTCACTCGTTCGAGATTTCTTCCAATGAATGTCGGTATGGCATCTGACTTACCTGCAGGGTGTTTCGCGTGGTCGTCTCACTTCGAATCGCTCCGTAGGCGTACTCAGATATTTTATGAATATGAATGTTTCTATTTACGTTTCGCAACCGTGCAATGATACAATATTAGGCCTAATCGTGTGGAATAGATGGCATTTGTTTATATTGTGGGTCAACCGCCAATCCCGCCATCAAGCGTTGATATTCTGCAGGTCTCTCCACAATTCGCTTTATTTTTCAAGGGTAGCGGCATCTCCAACAGCATCGTCCGTGAAAGGCGTCAGGAATCTTCCAACGTTATCTACTCGGTAGCTTAAGTAAAAAAAGTGTGGAAAGTAAGGGTATTGTACTATTCGTTTAGGGCACGCCGTTAGTTACTTTTACGTCTGAAAATCTCTCTCCCTTAAGAATGATATCCTGCTCTCTGTTTGCTAGGAACTCTTCTGTTCGAGTTACACAGCTGGTCGAGAAACCAAGCATTCGTACTTTGTTCATAAGGCTTCAGTACGGAACTGTATCGAATGCCGTCTGAAACTCGACACCAATATCTATCATTCCTGGGACTCGTGGACGAATAGCGGAAACTGGGTTCTTTGAGGAAATCAGATTGATTCCTACAGAGAAAATGTGTTTCCAGAACATATCATAATACTTAGGCATTAAAAATATTAAAGAATTCTGCAACACACTGGCGTTAGTAATGTATGTATATAGTGACTTGAGCTTGTTGGAAGGTCCCTCTTGATAACAGTTAAATCACGCGCCCTTTTCCTATCATTTTAAACGTTTCGCCACTACAAGGACTTATGGTATGCTCTTGCTCGAGAAAGAGCAAGAATTTTCGCATACTCTGCGTAGAATGGTATTTTTACCTGTCCAGGACCAATGACCGTTCCTCCACTGAGCGACTTCTGTTGATTCTTCTTAATTCGAGAGTAGGAATTCTAATTAGAAATAATCCAGCTTTCAGAAGTAAATGTCTTGCCTTATTGGCAGTTTCTGTAACCTTCTTGGCTGGCCGCTGTGACCGAGTGGTTCTAGGAGCTTCAGTCTGGAACTGCACTGCTGCTGCGGTCGCAGGTTCGAATCCTGCTTCGGGCATGGATGTGTGTGATGTCCTTAAGTTAGTTAGCTTTAAGTAGTTCTAAGTTTAGGGGACTGATGACCTCAGATGTTCCGTCCCATAGTGCTCAGAGCCATTTGAACCATTTTTGTGACCTTCTAGTTTACGCACCAAATGTATTACAGCAATAGAACGCATGTTGAATCGCTTCCAACTTTTTACTTTTCTAAATGGGCCTTAGTCAACTACAAAATACATGCAGACGACGCCCTCTGCCGTGGACCTACATTCACAACCGCTTAGTAGTATAAACTCCGAAAGATTTTGTGCAGTGCATGTTTTCTTAATTTCTTGGCATTATGAACGTGCACACTCAGCCATCTCAAGTTCAGCGTTACTTGTAGCGATAAGAAGTTAAGGACAAAAAAGTAACCCACCACCGAGCGGAGAAACTTTCTGCCTCGTCCATGAATCGAACCAGGCTCCTCGCGTAGCAATCCACGACCCTGACCACGCAGCTGCCGCGACGGACTACCGCGATTGTTGATTAGTACCTGCAAATGAATAAACCGTTCCCAAACACAATACATTGACATAAGAAGACACGGGAAGAAGTGCTGTCGGTATGTCTCAATGAGCACCGAAATCCTATCTTACCTCATGGTTCTTCCGCAAATTATATCTTGACAGTCACGAGGTCCGTACGTGAAATATACCTAGTGCAAGTGGAATTGTTACACAAACTCGATTACGAGTTGACTAATTCGTCCGCAAGTGATTATGCGAGCAACGTCGCTTTTGTTTTAGAGATCCCCAAAGTTAGGAGTTTAGGGAGATGGGATCTGGATAAACTGACTAAACCAGAGGTTGAACAGAGTTTCAGGGAGAGCATAAGGGAACAATTGACAGGAATAGGGGAAAGAAATACAGTAGAAGAAGAATGGGTAGCTCTGAGGGGTGAAGTAGTAAAGTCAGCAGAGGATCAAGTTGGTAAAAAGACTAGGGCTAGTAGAAATCCTTGGGTAACAGAAGAAATATTTAATTTAATTGATGAATGGAGAAAATATAAAAACGCAGTAAGTGAAGCAGGCAAAAAGGAATACAAACGTCTCAAAAATTAGTTCGACAAGAAGTGCAAAATGGCTAAGTAGGAACGGCTAGAGGACAAATGTGAGGATGTAGAGGCTTATCTCACTGGGGGTAAGATAGATACTGCCTACAGGATAATTAAAGTGAACAACTTGTATGAATATCAAGAGCTCAGATGGAAACCCAGTTCTCAGCAAAGAAGGGAAAGCAGAAACGTGGAAGGAGTATATAGAGGGTCTATACAAGGGCGATGTACATGAGGACAATATTATGAAAATGGAAGAGGATGTAGATAAAGATGAAATGGGAGATACGGTACTGCGTGAAGAGTTTGACAGAGCACTGAAAGACCTGAGTCGACACAAGGCCCCGGGAGTAGACAACACTCCATTGGAACTACTGACGGCCTTGTGAGAGCCAGTCCTGACAAAACTCCACCATCTGGTGAGCAAGATGTATGAGACAGGCGAAATACCCTCAGACTTCAAGAAGAATATAATAATTCAAATCCCAAAGAAAGCAGGTGTTGACAGATGTAAAAATTAACGAACTATCAGTTTAATAAGTCACGGCTGCAAAATACTAACGCGAATTCTTTACAGATGAATGGAAAAACTGGTAGAAGCCGACCTCGGTGAAGATCAGTTTGGATTCCGTAGAAATGTTGGAACACGTGAGGCAATACTGACTCTACGATTTACCTTAGAAAATAAATTAACGAAAGGCAAACCTACATTTCTAGCATTTGTGGACTTAGAGAAAGCTTTTGACAATGTTGACTGGAATGCTCTCTTTCAAATTCTAATGGTGGCAGGGGTAAAATACAGGGAGCGAAAGGCTATTTACAATTTGTACAGAAACCAGATGGCAGTTATAAGAGTTGAGGGGCATGAAAGGGAAGCTGTGGTTGGGAAGGGAGTGATACAGGATTGTAGCCCGTCCCCGATGTTACTCAATCTGTATATTGGGCAAGCACTAAAGGAAACAAAAGAAAAATTCCGAGTAGGTATTAAAGTCCATGGAGAAGAAATAAAAACGTTGAGGTTCACCGATGACATTGTAATTCTGTTAGAAACATCAAAGGACTTGCAAGAGCAGTTGAACGGAATGGACAGTGCCTTTAAAGGAGGGTATAAGATGAATATCAACAAAAGCAAAACGAAGATAATGGAATGTAGTCGAATTACGTCGGGTGATTCTGAGGGAATTAGATTAGGAAATGAGACACTTAAAGTAGTAAAGGAGTTTTGTTATTTGGGGAGCAAAATAACTGATGATGGTCGAAGTAGAGAGGATATAAAATGTAGACTGGCAATGGCAAGGAACGCGTTTCTGAAGAAGAGAAATTTGTTAACATTGAGTATAGATTTAAGTGTCAGGAAGCCGTTTCTGAAAGTAATTGTATGGAGTGTAGCCATGTACGGAAGTGAAACATGGACGATAAATAGTTTGGACAAGAAGAGAATAGAAGCTTTCGAAATGTGGTGCTACAGAAGAATGCTGAAGATTAGATGGGTAGATCACATAACTAATGAGGAGGTATTGAATGGAATTGGGGAGAAGAGGAGTTTGTGGCACAACTTGACTAGAAGAAGGGATAGGTTGGTAGGATATGTTCTGACGCATCAAGGGATCACAAATTTAGCATTGGGGGGGGGCAGCGTGGAGGGTAAAAATCGTAGAGGGAGACCAAGAGATGAATACACTAAGCAGATTCAGAAGGATGTTGGTTGCAGTGAGTGCTGGGAGATGAAGAAGCTTGCACAGGATAGAGCAGCATGGAGAGCAGCATCAAACCACTCTCAGGACTGAAGACAACAACAACATTTACGTTGCCTAAATATCTGTGTTACATGTTCAACGTAAATGTTTCGTGAGTGGGGGACCGCATAAGGAGGTAAAACAAACACGCTGGGCGAAATAATAGAGAACATGATATTACTAACAACGTTGTTCCCATGTGGTTAACTCGGTTGCACTGTCAAGGACATGTAGTGGATTAGAGCAATGTACAGCATCTCGCACTACGTATTCGTAAAGTTGCTAATAACTAGTAAGCCATATATTGGAGAAACTGTGCAACAGACCGCACAAGCCGACTGTTGTGGCCGAACGGTTCTAGCCGCTTCAGTCTGGAACCGCGCGACCGCCACGGTCGCAGGTTCGAAACCTGCCTCGGGCATGGATGTGTGTGATGTCCTTAGGTTAGTTAGGTTTAAGTAATTCTTAGTTCTAGGGGACTGATGACCACAGATGTTAAGTCCCATAGTGCTCAGAGCCATTTGAACCATTTAGACGGCACAAGGATATGCATGTCTACGACATGATGTGCATATCCAGGAAAACGACTTAAGCACTGTACCCCAGTGGTAAGGCCAGAATGTCAATATCCTTCGAAATATTTAGCCATGACCTGAAAGCTGGACAGAGTAGATGTAATTGAAAGACGGATTATTAGGAAATTAATGGGTGTAATACCAACTAAAGATGGTTGGAAAATGAAAAGTAACGAGGAAATCTATAAAAATATGCAGAAAATATCATGAATAATGGCAAAGTGAAGATTAATCTCTTTTGGACACTATACCAAATAAATGAGAACATGCTAAAGAAACGAATAGTCCTGTAAGCCTGCAAAAAGGAATAGTTCAGTAACACTAATGTGACCGCCTTTTAAATTCGACGTTAACGTGCAATAACCACTCTTAGATGAAAGGTGCAGCACTAGATTGATAAAGCATGTCCGGTGAACGCATAAAACTCTGCGGTTCTTGTCGTAACGAGAAAACAGAGTGATTTATCTGAAGTCCAAAAGGGTTTGTTTATTGGTTTTCGGGTCCAGGGTGGAAGCATCTGCAATACGGCAAAGTTTGTATACTCTTGTCTTGCTGCCGTGGTTAAAAGACACCTTTCATGGCAAAATGGCGCTATCCAAATGTGTCACCGAGGCGATTGTAGTGCATCACGGGCTGTAGATGACACGGGTGTACGACGGCTGGAGATACATGTATGAGTGGCGCGGAGTGGCCGCGGTGTTTAAGATGCCATGTTAAGGATTGCGCGGCCCCTCCCGCTGGAGGTTCGAGTTCTCCCTCGGGCATGGGCATGTGTCTTGTTCTTAGCATAAGTTAGTTTAAACAGTGTGTAAGTCTAGGGACCGATGACCTCAGCAGTTTGGTCCTTTAGGAATTCGCACACATTTGAACATTATTTGATGCATGTATGAGCGAACAGGCGTTCAATTGTTGAACAAATGGTTGCCCACGTACCAAAAGTGTTTCCTCAACCAGCGTTCAGTGAACGTTGCGGCGTACGGGCCTTCGCAGCAGTCCCCCACTTCATGGACCCATGCTGACTCCTGACAACGAAGGCTGGACTTTTACGCCATTACCGCAAAAATGTTGGAACACCTGAGGCAATACTGACCTTACGACTTATCATAGAAGAAAGATTAAGGAAAGGCTAACCTACGATTCTAGCATTTGTAGATTTAAAGAAAGCTTTTGACAGTGTTGAGTGGAATACTCTCTTTCAAATTCTAAAGGTGGCAGGGGTAAAATGCAGGGAGCGAAAGGCTATTTACAATTTGTACAGAAACCCGATGGCAGTTATAAGAGTCGAGGGGCATGAAAGGGAAGCAGTGGTTGGGAAGGGAGTGAGACAGGGTTGTAGCCTCTCCCCGATGTTATTCGTTCTGTATATTGAGCAAGCAGTAAAGGAAACAAAAGAAAAATTTTGAGTAGGTATTGAAATGCAGGAAGAAGAAATAAAAACTTTAAGGTTCGCCGATAATATTGTAATTCTGTCAGAGACAGCAAAGGACTTGGAAGAGCAGTTGAATGGAATGGACAGTGTCTTGAAAGGAGGATATAAGATGAACATCAACAGAAGAAAAACAAGGATAATGGAATGTAGTCGATGCTGAGGGAATTAGATTAGGAAATGAGACACTTAAAGTAGTAAAGGAGTTTTGCTATTTGGGGAGCAAAATAACTGATGATGGTCGAAGTAGAGAGGATATAAAATGTAGACTGGCAATGGCAAGGAACGCGTTTCTGAAGAAGAGAAATTTGTTTACATCGAGTATTGATTTAAGTGTCAGGAAGTCATTTCTGAAAGTATTTGTATGGAGTGTAGCCATGTATGGAAGTGAAACATGGACAATAAATAGTTTGGACAAGAAGGGAACAGAAGCTTTCGAAATGTGGTGCTACAGAAGAATGTTGAAGATTAGGTGGGTAGATCACGTAACTAATGAGGAGGTATTGAATAGGATTGGGGAGAAGAGGAGTTTGTGGCCCAACTTGACTAGAAGGAGGGATCGGCTGGTAGGACATGTCCTGAGGCATCACGGAATCACAAATTTAGTATTGGAGGGCAGCGCGGAGGGTAAAAATCGTAGAGGGAGACCAAGAGATGAATACACTAAGCAGATTCAGAAGGATTCAGAAGGATGTAGACCAAGAGATGAATACACTAAGCAGATTCAGAAGGATGTAGGCTGCAGTAGGTACTGGGAGATGAAGCAGCTTGCACAGGATAGATTAGATTAGCATGGAGAGCTGCATCAAACCAGTCTCAGGACTGAAGACCACTACAACAACCGCAGCTGGACGTCCACTGAGTGGTGACAGATAGCCTTTTCAGATAAATCACGTTTTATGCGTGTACGGCTTGAAACACCTAAAGGCAAACACCCTGGAACAATCGTCATAACGTTCCAGGCGAGAAGAGAGAGTGTTAAGGTCTGAGGAATGTTTCATGCCATTCATTGGGTGATCTCGTCACATACTGGATGAACACAAGTGTACATGTATCCACCTCCACACGTACTTTGTTTTTCCTCGGCACAAAGGCATCCACTATCAGAACAATGCTACGTGTCACACAGACAACAGTGTTTCGAAGAGCACAGGAATAAATTTGCTGTGCTGCCCTGGCCACAAATCTCTCCAGATTTAAACCAAATTGAGGATCTGTGGGACCACCTCGCTCGGGCTGGATCCTCAACCGAGAGACCTAGCGCAGCAGGCCACGGCACTGGATTCGTCATGGCTCCACATCCCTGTCTGTATCTACGAGAACCTCAGTGACACCCTGTCTGCACGTCGCGCGGCGATCCGTGCTGCAGAAGATGGTTATTTTGGCTTTCGACAGGTGGTCGCATTAGTACGACTTGACAGAGTAAGAAAGGCACGACATGAAATAACAGATAGCCTTTTAATAATAAAGTACTTTCATGACAGGAGAGGTAAGACATCGGGAGCAGAATGGACGGAAGAAGGGATAAGATAACTTTGGGAGAAAACGAATGTCTACTGGAAAAGTAGGACACAACAACGTATGAAAAGGAACTGAATGTGTTTGCGTGATCGTAGTTTATCAATATCAAGATAAAAAGATACGATGGGTAGTCATAAATAAAAACATCTTATTAAAAAATATCAGTTCCTCTAGAGGAAATAATCTCAGTCCATCTCCGCTTTTCGAGTGGGCTCTATTGTTTCCTTTCGGTTCCTCTAGCGCCGTGCTAAGATGCAGTGTCTTGAGGCTATGGATATGCGCCCTGAGTGTGGGCGTCTACGTCCTGTTGTTGTGGTCTTCAGTCCTGAGACTGGTTTGATGCAACTCTCCATGCTACTCTATCCTGTGCAAGCTTCTTCATCTCCCAGTACCTACTGCAACCTACATCCTTCTGAATCTGTTCAGTGTATTCATCTCTTGGTCTCCCTCTACGATTTTTACCCTCCACGCTGCCCTCCAGTACTCAGTACTAAATTGGTGATGCCTTGTTGCCTCAGAACATGTCCTACCAACCGGCCCCTTTTTCTAGTGAAGTTGTGCCACAAACTCCTCTTTTCCCCAATTCTGTTCAATACCTCCTCATTACTTATATGATCTACCCAACTAATCTTCAGCATTCTTCTGTAGCACCACATTTCGAAAGCTTCTATTCTCTTCTTGTCCTAACTATTTATCCTCCATTTTTCACTTCCATACATACGTAGACTCTATACAAATAGTTTCAGAAACGACTTCCTGACACTTAAAACAATACTCGATGTAAACAAATTTCTCTTGTTTAGAAACGCTTTCCTTCCCATTGCCAGTCTTTTTTGTATATCCTCTCTACTTCGACCATCATCAGTTATTTTGCTCCCCAAATAGCAAAACTCCATAACTACTTTAAGTGTCTCATTTCCTAATACAATTCCCTCAGCATCACCCGACTTAATTCGACTACATTCCATTAACCTCGTTTTGTTTTTGTTGATATTCATCTTATACCCTCCTTTAAAGACACTGTCCGTTCCGTTCAACTGCTCTTGCAAGTCCTTTGCGGTCTCTGACAGAATTACAATGTCATCGGCGAACCTCAAAATTTTTATTTCTTCTCCATGGATTTTAATGCCTACTCGGAATTTTTATTTTGTTTCCTTTAGTGCCTGCTCAATATACAGATTGAATAGCATCGGGGACAGGCTACAACCGTGTCCTACGGCCTTCCCAACCACTGCTTCCCTTTCATCTGCCTCGACTCTTACAACTGCCATCTGGTTTGTGTACAAATTGTAAATGGCCTTTCGCTCCCTGTATTTTACCTCCGCCACCTTCATAATTTGAAAGAGAGTATTTCAGTCAACATTTTGAAAAGTTTCTGTACGTCTACAAATGGTAGAAACGTAGGTTTGCCTTTCCTTAATCTTTCTTCTAAGATAAGTCGTAGGGTCAGTATTGCCACACGAGTTCCAACATTCTACGGAGGAGTCTACATGAAAAGACACAAAAAGTCAATTACGTAACTATATGCATTTGCAGTAATGAAATATTGTGATCAACCCTCGTAGTAATGCCTTGTATTTTAGTCCATTCCTAATAAGAATCGTAAAGAGTGAGTTTTTCCTGTATATGAAGCAAGAGACCGAAGGCATCGCGTGACAAATTGTAATAAGAGCGAGGACTACTCGCTGGGGCCGAGCAGGCCCCTGCAGCAGCGGCAGACAGGCGGGAGTGTCAGGGGGCGGATGGGGGCGGGCCCGTGTCCGTCAGCGCCGCGGGGGGCCACCGCCCCTGCCGCCTCCACCACCGCCTCCGCCGTCACCTCCGCCACCATCCCCCCACCTCCTGCCGCCAGGCACACGACACGCCCCGAGGCTCAAGTCGCCTCCAGCTGCCCACAAATCTGGCCTCACTTCCTGAGCGTCCGGTGTGTCTCTGCTGTAGGGCAGCTAAAACCTCTTGTCTTCGTTCTAAACTTAACCGTTACATGAAAGCAATTCAATATAAATAGTAGTGTTGATTGCACATTTTCATGGGGATGCTCAGGCGGCTCCGTATTATCGACGTACACTGAGCTGACGAAAGTCACGTGATACCTCCTAATATCGTGTCGGGCCTCCTTTTTCTCCGCGTATTGCAGCAACTCGACATGGCACGGACTCAAAAAGTATCTGGAACACCCCTGCAGGAATACAGAGCCATGCTACCTCTATAAGCGTACAAAATTTTGAAAGTGTTTCCGGTGCAAGTTTTTGTGCACGAAATGACATCTCCATCATGTCCCACAGAGGTTCGATGGGATTTGGGTCGGGCGATCTGGGTGGCCAAGCAATTCGCTCGAACTGTTTAGAATGCTTTTCGAATCAGTCGCGAACGTTAGTGGCCCAATGACACGATGCACTGTCATCCATCGAAAATTCCATAGCTGTTTGGGAACATGACGCCCATGAATGGATTCAAATGGCTTCAAAGCAGCCGAACATCCAGAGGACCCAATCAATTCCACGTAAACACAGCCCACACTACTATGGAATCACCACCAGGTTGCACATTACCGTGTTGACTCGAACCCCACCATCAGCTCTTCAAAACTAAAAGGGAGGCTCATCTTACCAGGCCACGGTTTTCCAGTTGTCTATTTGTCTGGAACACTCCTGCAGAAATACATAGCCATGCTACCTCTACAAGCTTGCAAAATTGTGAAAGTGTTTCACGTGCAAGATTTTGTACCCGAAATGACATCTCCACCATGTCCCACAAAGGTTCGATGGGATTCAGGTCGGGCGATCTGGGTGGCCAAACCATTCGCTCGAACTGTCTAGAATGTTTTCGAATCAATCGCGAACATTTGTGGCCCGGTGATATGATGTACCGTAATCCATCAAAAATTCCATAGTTGTTTGGGAACATGACGCTCATGAATGGATGAAAATGGCTTTAAAGTAGCCGAGCATCCAGAGGAGCCAATCAGTTCCATGTAAACACAGCCCACACTACTATGGAATCACCACCTGCTTGCTTATTACGTTGTTGAAACCTACCATCGGCTCTTAAAAACTAAAATGGGGACTTATCTTACCAGGCCACGGTTTTTCAGTTGTCTAGAGTCCAACAGATGAGGTCACGTGTCAGAAGAGTCACTGCAGCTGGTGTCGTGCTGTTAGCAAAAGGCACTCGCGTCGGTCGTCTTCTGCCAAAGCCCGTTAACGCCAGATATCGCCGCACTTTCCCAACAGATACGTTTGTCGTACGTGACATACTGATTTCTGCGGTTATTTCGTACAGTGTTGCTTGTTTGTTAGCCATGACTGAAGGAACTGAACTGGAAGACTCTTGAAGACAGACCTAAAGTATCCCTAGAAAATCTGTTAACAACCTTTCAAGAACCGGCTTTAAATGATTAGGAACATACGTGTCGCTCACATAGGAATTGTGAGGATAAGACCAGCATAATTACTACACGCACAGAGACATTCAAAGAATCATTCTTCCCGCACTCCATACATGAATGGAACATGAATAAATCCTATTAACTGGAACAGTGGGATGTATCCTCTGCCATGCATCTCATGGTGATTTGCAGAGTATAGATGTAGATGCAGATGTAGATAATGTCTGTAACATTATCTGTTCCTACTTTTTTTTTCTATTTTCGTTTCCTAAAGTAATTTATGTCCTGCTGGAGCATATAGTTCCACAGGAAGTCAAGACTGACTGTACAGTTAACTGAAAGTTCCAAATACCAGCTGAGTACAGTACCACTATCAGTGTTTCCCAAAGAGGTCGTGTCTTCAGTTGTGAAACACCTGTGTTTGGTACAAATTAGTCGACTTCAACTCTTCTGTGTTTCTTTCATACAAAAAATGTTATAATATTTCATACTGTCTTTTATAATAAACTCATGGAGACATTCTCGCATTTAAAAGCATTGTAAGTTTCTGAAGGGGTTAAAACCGTATAAAGTCTTCCTCTCATTTCTTACCACTGTAACTATGAACTTACATATCATCGATATTTTCTGCAGAAAATCTTCTTTTCGCCTACAAGATGCTTCCAAACATTATCTCATTAACTTATATGAAATGAAAAAACAAACAAAAAGCATTAGCAGTTATCGTAGCACTGTAACTATGGTGTATGTAATCAGCCTGAGAGACGGCGCATTACTAAAGTTATATGTTTTATTGTATATTTTCTCTCTTCGCTTGGTGATTTGTACTATAGTCATCATAACAAGTCGAGTGACTTGTATTTAATGTTAAACTATGAAATTGCAGTCGTATTTATTGACATTAGCGGTAATTTAAATGTTAAGGGATCGCAGGGAAACACTCGTAACGGATTTAATATTAATTCTACAAATAACCTACTACTTTCATTGAAGTCCTAAAAAATACAGAGCGACTTTTTGTGCTCTCGGCAGTATTCGAAGTACTGAGATGCGAAAATGCGTAACGATTTGCCAAACAGAAGATTGCAGAGAAGCGCATAAAAACGGAAAATCATGTCATCCCAGAAATTCTGCAATTTGGTGATTTAATTTCCGTGAAAGAAAATGCCTTCTTCATACATTTCATTCTCCTTATTTATTACTGTGACGTCCTCTATTAAATAAGGATGCAACAAACATTAATGAAGAATATTTCATTTATTCGTCAAGAATAAGATCATCCTTGGTTATTTTCCATCAATCCCCACAGTAGGCGGTCCCGTAATGAAGTTTATGCAGCGGAGATTGCGGGAAGGGAGTTATGCACGAAGCGCGAGCAGACGCTCCGCTGTGACTACAAATATTAAGGAGGAGGAAGGCTGTCACGGATGCGGAACCTCTCCCGGTAAAGCTGCCGTCTGTGGCAGAGTGGCCCCGGTCACGCGAACAGTTATTACTTCATTAGCAGACACGAATGGCCACTGCAAATGGGCGTTTCAGCAGAAAACACTGGTGTAGGCCATTCCACAGCTGCGCTTTGTCTTCGACTGGTGGTGACAAAGTGACGGGCTACTTCTTTCTTTGTTGAATACACTGTCACCGCAAGCTTAATGAGTTGTCGATCATGAAGCAGTCGCAGCATCATCCGTGGTCCATTAATTTTTCATAGTCACAGCTTTCGAGCACTGTGAGGTTATATCTTCGCATCCTCTCCGTGATCACGTTAATTTTCGGGCGAAGTATATTGATCGCAGATCTGTCAGAACGAATTCAGCGGTAAGGCTCACAACGCCAGGATTCTACTGAAGACTCAACGAAATGGGAACAGACTAAAACTGCTTAAGCTTACAGATAACTTAGTCCTTAGAGCCTTGGTAGAAAGAACGGGGCTCCCTGCCGCCGTTGGATACTCCTAGCTTACTTATTTGTTACATAGTTTAATTCTTAATTTCTTTGCGTGTTTTGGGTACTTGCATTGTTTAATTCATAAATTTTGGGCGTATTATAGTATTTGAGAGCTGTAGCATCGCGCTTTAGTGTTTACTTCGTAGATTCTTACTTAAATTGCGTGTGAGTTTCGTATAGGAGGTGTAATTTCGAGTTTTAGTTACTGTAATCGTAAATTCAGTCAGATTGTAGCGCAGTCGTTAGGCATTTGTACAGTTTAGTTCATACATTCTTTGCGTCTTTCCCTTGCGATACCTAGGCACGGACTCGTGTATCAGTAACTATTGTTCAACGTCGATTAGAATTGATAGGGACTGTGATTGCTGTGTTCGGATGAGGGCTGAGTTGGCATTCCTTCGTCCACAGCTGCAAGCGGCGCTGACTTCGATCGCGCAGCTTGAGGCTGTTGCCAATGGGCACCACTGTGGGGAGCCGGACTTGGGTATCACAGGGATGTCAACCTCGTCCGTCTGTCCCCAGATCGGTCTGCCGCTGTGGTTGCCTGGGTTGCTGCCCGCAGTGGGGCTGAGCCCTCGCCTGTGGTTGATTGGGAGGTCGTTCCAAGGCGTGGCAGGCAGCGAAAGACGTCCCCGGAGGCTGATCAGAAAGCCTCCCCCGTGCGTCTGACAAACAGGTTTCAGGCACTGTCTCTGGCTGAGCCAGATGCAGCTACCTGCCCTGTTTCAGAGGATGATTCTCTGCCGTCAAGGTAAGGGAATCGCAGAGGGTGGGCTTATTGGTAGTTGGGAGCTCCAATGTTAGGCGCGTAATGGGGCCCCTTAGGGATATGGCGACTAAGGAGGGGAAGAAATCCAGTGTGCACTCCGTGTGCATTCCGGGTGGAGTCATTCCTGATGTGGAAGGGTCCTTCCGGATGCCATGAAGAGCACAGGGTGCAGCCAGCTGCAGGTGGTGGCACATGTCGGCACTAATGACGTGTGTCGCTTTGAATCTGAACTAATTCTCTCTGGATTCCAGCGGCTGTCTGATATGGTGAAGGCTGCCGGTCATGCTTACGAGATGAAGGCAGAGCCCACCATCTGCAGCATCACTGACTGAACCGACTGCGGACCTTTGGTGCAGAGCCGGGTGGAGGGTCTGAATCAGAGGCTCAGACGGTTTTGCGACCGTGTTGGCTGCAGATTCCTTGACTTGCGCCTTAGGGTGGTGGGGTTTCGGGTTCCGCTGAATAGGTCAGGAGTTCACTACACTCAGCTGGCGGCTACACGGGTAGGGGAGGCTGTGTGGCGTGGACTGGGCGGTTTTTTAGGTTAGAAGGCCTCGGGAAAGTACGTGGTGGGCTGCTATCTCAAAGGGGCCATGGGAAATACAGGACGTGCTTGGATCAAGGAACAGTCAGAATTGTAGTTGTAAACTGTTGTAGTCCGTTGTAGTTGTGCTGGGAAAGTCCCTGAGCTTCAAGCGCTAATAGAAAGCACAAAAGCTGAAATCGTTATAGGTACAGAAAGCTGGCTAAAACCTGAAATAAGTTCTGCAGAAATTTTCTCGAAGTCTCAGACGGTGATCAGGAAAGATATATTAGGCAGAATTGGTGGTGGAGTGTTTGTGTCTGTCAGTAGTGGTTTATCTTGTAGTGAAGTCGAAGTAGATACTCCGTGCGAATTGGTATGGGTGGAGGTTATACTTAACAGCCGAACCAAGTTAATAATTGGATCCTTCTACCGACCCCCAGACTCCGATGATATAGTTGCTGAACAAATCAGAGAAAATTTGAGTCTCGTAACAAATAAATACCCCACTCATACGGTTATAGTTGGTGGAGACTTCAAACTTCCCTCGATATGTTGGGAAAAATACTTGTTCAAAACCGGTGGTAGGCAGAAAACGTCTTCCGAGATTGTCCTAAATGCTTTCTCCGAAAATTATTTCGAGCAGTTAGTCCAAGAAACCCACGCGAATTGTAAATGGTTGCGAAAACACACTTGACCTCTTAGCCACAAACAATCCAGAGCTAATAGAGAGCATCATGACTGACACAGGGATTAGTGATCACAAGGTCGTTGTAGCTAGGCTCAATATTGTTTCTTCCAAATCCACCAGAAACAAACGCAAAATAATTTTATTTAAAAAAGCGGTTAAAGTGTCACTGTAAGCCTTCCTAAGAGAATCTCCATTCCTTCCGAACTGACTATGCAAATGTAGACGAGATGTGGCTCAAATTCAAAGATATAGTAGCAACAGCAATTGAGATATTCATACCTCATAAATTGGTAAGAGATGGAACTGATCCCCATGGTACACAAAAAAGGTCCGAACGCTGTTGCAGAGGCAACGGAAAAAGCATGCGAAGTTCAGAAGAACGCGAAATCCCGAAGATTGGCTAAAATTTACAGAAATTTGGTACGGACTTCAATGCGAGATGCCTGTAATGGTTTCCACAACGAAACATTGTCTCGAAATTTGGTAGAAAATCCGAAGAAATTCTGGTCTTATGTAAAGTACACAAGCGGCAGTGCCGATGGTACTGTTACCGACGACTGTACCGCTAAAGCGGAGTTCTTGAATGCAGTTTTCCGAAATTCCTTCACCAGGGAAGACGAATGGAATATTCCGGAATTTGAAACACGAACAGCTGCTAGCATGAGTTTCTTAGAAGTAGATACCTTAGGGGTTGCGAAGGAACTCAAATCGCTTGATACGGGCAAGTCTTCAGGTCCAGATTGTATACCGATTAGGTTCCTTTCAGATTACGCTGATACAATAGCTCGCTACTTAGCAATCATATGCAACCGCTCTCTCACCAATAGATCTGTACCTACAGATTGGAAAATTGCGCAGGTCGCACCAGTGTTTAAGAAGGGTAGTAGGAGTAATCCATCGAACTACAGACCTATATCATTGACGTCGGTTTGCAGTAAGGTTTTGGAGCATATACTGTATTCAAACATTATGAATCACCTCGAAGGGAATGATCTATTGATAAGCAATCAGCATGGTTTCAGAAAACATCGTTCTTGTGCAACACAGCTAGCTCTTTATTCGCACGAAATAATGGCCGCTATCGACAGGGGATCCCAAGTTGATTCCGTAATTCTAGATTTCCGGAAAGCTTTTGACGCCGTTCCTCACAAGCGACTTCTAATCAAGCTGCGGGCCTATGGGGTATCGTCTCAGTTGTGCTACTGGATTCGTGATTTCCTGTCAGGAATGTCGCAGCTCGTAGTAATAGACGGCAAATCATCGAGTAAAAATGAAGTGATATCAGGTGTTCCCCAGGGAAGCGTCCTGGGACCTCTGCTGTTCCTGATCTATATAAATGACCTGAGTGACAATCTGAGCAGTTCTCTTAGGTTGTTCGCAGATGATGCTGTAATTTACCGTCTAGTAAGGTCATCCGAAGACCAGTATCAGTTGCAAATCGATTTAGAAGAGATTGCTGTATGGTGTGGCAGGTGGCAGTTGACGCTAAATAACGAAAAGTGTGAGGTGATCCACATGAGTTCCAAAAGAAATCATTTGGAATTCGATTACTCGATAAATAGTACAATTCTCAAGGCTTTCAGTTCAACTAAGTACCTGGGCGTTAAAATTACGAACAACTTCAGTTGGAAAGACCACATAGATAATATTGTGGGGAAGGCTAGCCAAAGGTTGCGTTTCATTGGCAGGACACTTAGAAGATGCAACAAGTCCACTAAAGAGACAGCTTACACTACACTCGTTCGTCCTCTGTTAGAATATTGCTGCGCGGTGTGGGATCCTTACCAGGTGGGATTGACGGAGGACATCGAAAGGGTGCAAAAATGGGCAGCTCGTTTTGTATTATCACGTAATAGGGGAGAGAGTGTGGCATATATGCTACGCGAGTTGGGATGGAAGTCATTAAAGCAAACACGTTTTTCGTCGCGGCGAGATCTATTTAGGAAATTTCAGTCACCAACTTTCTCTTCCGAATGCGAAAATATTTTGTTGAGCCCAACCTGCATAGGTAGGAATGATCATCAAAATAAAATAAGAGAAATCAGAGCTCGAACAGAAAGGTTTAGGTGTTCGTTCTTCCCGCGCGCTGTTCGGGAGTGGAATGGTAGAGAGATAGTATGATTGTGGTTCGATGAACTTTAATATAGACGAATAGAAAATAATGATCCAAGACACTGGAGAAAGGCAACATTGAAGTTGGAAGTAAGGAGAAAAATAATAAAAATACTTATATTATGTAAGTACATACCTAGTAAGGAGGCCGAAAATTATATTAAACAAAGAGTACTTACTAAAATGTAAAACGATTTACACTATCCAAAAAAACTATCTGCATTCCATAGCAGTGACTAATGGACGACGGACAAAAAATAAAAGAAAAAAAGAAGGTAAAAAAAGAAATCTCAGGAAGCATATGATATTTGACGTTTAGTGTAGGAGAGCCAAGTTACAAGTAAGAAGGGCGGATAGAACGACCAATCAAAAAGTTTTACAAACAGATGAACGATGCAGGCATGACCGCAATGGCTGCACAATACGCCGTAGCCAGTTTCTTGTAAATAAACTAGAATATTAGGAGCACAGATAGCACTAGAAATACTCTGGCGTAATAATAGACCACATTTTACGGGTAATTTATAAATCTAGCCCTAAAATATGGTCTATTATCATAGTTTCTTAAGTCATCAGACTTCTGACTGAAAAAATATTCTCGGTTTCCAAGCCACGTCATTTCCAATAAATGACTCGAGCTTTCTAAGGCTATCTCCATTATCATCGTCAGTGGCGAAAGCCGCTCACTGCTATGACTGGCACGGTTTACCATTTACATAGTCACCACTGCATCATCTGGTACCAATCTGAGAGGGCCGAAGCGAAGCGTGCACGGAGGTTGAGCAGGACAGTTTATAGCAGCACCGAGTACGTCACAGAACGTGGTACTGCAGGTCTCACGTGTACCAGCAGCCGTCTCTGGTGGGGAGCGAGTAACTACTTCTGTGAACTTTAATAATCCTTGTCTGCGGGTTTAAATGTAGACTATGCAAGTTCTCTATACAACAGGACTAAATTAAGAACCTTAATGGATACTTTTTCGATTAAATATTTATTCGCTGTGGGCCGTGAAAGGAGCCGAGCGTTCACGAAGTGTGGCGGACGAAGTGTGACGTCACACTTTCGTTACAGAGCCTCGTTTGCACCGCGCGGAACCAAGTGACGTCAGCTGGAGCGAGGGGTCAGCACCAAGTTTGAAACTGCCTTTCTTGCCTCCCTATGAACGTCAAGTATCGGTCTCTGTTTTCTTTCGACGTCCAAAGCCTTCCCGTAAGCCCTATTGACTGCGTTCCACTGGTGTTTGTTAAAACTGTTGCATTTTATTCTATCTTGGCCGCCTCCTTTATAACGGAATCTGAATATGATGACACCTCAACCAAGACTCTTGACGTTTCCAATCGTATTTTGTGTCCGTTTCCCAGCAAATGCTCAGATACCGCAGACTTCTCAGTCTCCCTCAGCGCATTATGTCGCTTGTACTCAGTACAACGCTCCGCAAGTATGTGAACTGTTTGACCTTTATACATAGCTGCTGCCGCATTTGCGAGGTTGCGCACACGAACAGTTATGTCAACAGGGCGCAGCATATCTGGTATCTTGAGGTCGGGCCCTAACACTGGTCTGGCAATGTTTCTGCAGCATACGTCCTAACTTGTTGCTCGTTTCCCACTAGTGTGAAAGGATGTAGCCGGCTTCACCTCTTCTGCCCATTTACAAGCAGTCCACTGTCGGTGACACCTGGAAGCGTTTGCAACGTCTGCCTTCCTCACTATAACCATTCTCTCTAAACACACGTCTCAAACACTGCAGTCTAGAATGTAGATGACGGTTATCATAAATCATCTTTGTTAAGTATACTAATGTGTTCAGTATGGTGTATAGTATTGTAAAAATCATTGTTTATCAAGCATCGATCAGTGGCCATTGGCTTCCTGTACACCGAATGACCAAGACGGCCTCCTGTCTTCTGTTCAACTGAAACATCCAGGAACGGTACAATGCCGTCTTCTCTATCTCGTAGTAAATTTAATGATGGGATGGACACCGTTCGTGTGATAGACGAACTGCTGCTGTGCATTTTCACCGTCGTGCTATACCAGGGAGGCTTCATCAACGTCCGTAGGAAGCAAGACAGACGCAACTTCGCAGATTTCAGGGCTTGCTCCTCAAAGTGCTCCATAAAGATATTCGCGGCTGTGGGAGACAGTGGGAATCCCATCGCTGTGCCGTACTTCACCGCATAGTATTATACGTCGTGGAACAAAAAGTATGGTTTCGTTAGAACATGACGGTACAATATGACGATTCCCGGTTGAAACTGCTTCTTCCTTGTATATATTGAACATCAGGGGGAAAACACAGCATCTTCGTCTTAATTTCGGCACTTCGTTCTTGATCTTCCGCTGTTATTCTTCCCTCTTGGGCCCTGAACATAATGTACACTCTAAGAAGAAGAAGAAGAAGAAAGGAAAGAAAACGAAGTGCCATGCAGGAATTATGCGAACGGGGCAGAAATCAGCAGATGTGATGCACATTTACAGACAAATAAATCATTACAGTTTCGGAAAAATATCAGTTTGACAAACTGAGGATGTCAGTAACATGTTGGTCCACCTTTGGCCCTTATGCACGCATTTACTCGGCCTGGAACAGACTGATAGATTTGCTGGATATCTTCCTGAGGGATATAATACCAGATTATGTCCATTTGGCGCGTTAGGTCGTCAAAATCCCGAGATGGTTGAAGGGGTCTGCCCATAATGCTCCAAACGTTCTCAGCTGGAGAGAGACTCAGTGACCTTGTTGGCGATTGCAGGGTTTATCAAGTACGAAGACAAGCAGTAAAACCTGCCACCGTGTGCCCTCGGGCATTAGCTTGCCATAAACCACAATAAAACAAGGCGTACAGTATCGGCGAGGTACCGCTGTGCTGTATGGGTGCCGTAGATCAATTGCTGTCGGGGGCATCTCCGGACACGTCTTCGCTAGTCATCGAGGCTCACTTCGAAGTGAGACAGTTCTACTCCAGTCAGTGAGCTTCCAGGCTGAATGTGCCAGACAGCGCTGCAAACGTCCTTTTTGTTCTACAGAGGCAGCCAGCGCAACGGGTGCCTTGAACTCAGCCCTCATTCTGTGAGCCGCCTACTAACGATCCTTGTGGTAACTAAGATGCGTCTTGCGCGTTGGATCAACAATACTGGTGGATTCGCGGTTCTGAATGCGTCTCTGACGATTGCTCTGTTCTATCGTTCTGGCAAAGATTTTATGCCTTGGTGTGGACAATGAGGCGTACCGTCGTATAACGATCCTGCCTTGGAGGCGGTTAAGTGGGACATGTGTCTGAGAGCTGGATAGTGACAGATGGTGACACGAGACTGAACGCGATCGAAGTTTATGTATCAGCCGATAGAGGACAGTATTGAATAGGGGGACTGATTTTAGTTTCGATTGAGCCCACTAGAGTGCACTAAAGTAATAGAATGTTTTTCATAAACTGTTCTAGTATTTTCATAAAGTGTTACTTCTTTTTGTGTTTGTAAAATGTTATAAATGTGTTTCATCAGTACGAATGATGCGTGAGTGTGGTTTAAGGTTAATATGAAGATAATTGTTTAACGAGTTATGTAGTAGGATTTAGTGTGGGAACATTTCGAAGAAGTATGGATATGGACAAAGGGGAATTTTGTAGAATAGATTTGTAAAGTAAGCTTATGGTAAAGGGAAAGTTAATTCAGGTATAAATAACAATAGTAAATAACTTTATGCATAAGCAAAACTTCAGCATATTAGATATTTACGTCGGTAAAAAGTGCAGTCGTTAGGTTTACTATTGGTTATTGAGGAAAAGCGCGGACTGACGCTGGAGAATGTTGGGTTGCTATTGGCTGTTGAGTAAACTGACCAATGGTAAAGCAATATTCTTCGCGCGCCCTTCTCTGCTGGTAGAGAAGACTTAGAGTATTCTAGAGAAGAGTCGAAGCCTAGCCATGAAACAGATCGGACGTGTGTAGTAGTAGTTCCGATGGAAACGATAAGTTGCCGGATCTATCAGTGTTTCATACATCAAAAGTGTTGGAAAGTGACGGCATAATTATTCCAATGTGCATGTAGAAATTTCGGAATTTTTAAGTGAATTTTGTGATGAGAAAAGACTTATATTCCGCGTTGCGTATTGAGCAGGTCGGTAGCTAAAAACTGTGACTGCATTTGGTACCGACGGACTTAATATTTGGTTAGCATTATCAATCAAAAACAATCAGTATTTTTGTAGTTATTACGTTTTCGGTAAATGCAACACCATAAACTTGCTAACGTGAGTGAAAGGGATTATGAGTGACTGTGTTAAGACCAGCACGGGCTTGGCAGTGACACTTGTTCACCTAAGTTTCAGAGTATATTAATTGAGGACAAAATTTCCAAACTTTCATTTGGGTGAAAACTTTCTCCCGAAACATAGATTAGTAACTTAAATAGCAGCCTGGTTCACGCTGAAGTACAGTAGGTTTCACTCGGCTTTCCTACTGATGATCTGCTGAGACAATGTTCACAGGTAGGTGCAGGTCCGTCGTAAAGGGACGGAAAGAACCGCGCCGCCTCAACAAGTCCTGTGATTACTAGCTTTGCCAGCCGAGGGGTGAAATTCATCCATCGGTTGCCAAAGTTTACTATTTTGCATTTTCCGTCCATATCAGCTTAACATTAATTTATCAACTTACATTACTCCAGTGCCCACATAATCTAATAGCTTGATCCTATTTTGCTTGGCATTTCAAACATCTCACTCACTTTATATCGGCGAAGAATTTTTCTACATCGACAAATCCTGTGAACGTGCCTCGACTTCTCTTTTTCTTCCTCCATCAATTACAATGTCAGAACTGCCACTGTGTCACTTTCATCTTTCCTAAAACCAAGCTGATCGGTATCTAACAGATCTCCAGTTTTCTTTTCCTCTCTGTATTTTCCTTTTGACAGTAGCGTTGATGCATAAACTGTTCAGCTGAGTGTAATAATGGTGACACTGACTCTCTCCAGTTATTTTCGGAATTCAGTGGATGAGATATTTCCAGAATTCTGGTGGTATATCTCCAGTCTCAAAGATTCTACCCAACAACAAGAACAGTTGATTGGTTGAAACTTCCTGGCAGATTAAAACTGTGTGCCCGACCAAGACTCGAACTCGGGACCTTTGCCTTTCGCGGGCAAGTGCTCTACTATCTGAGCTACCGAAGCACGACTCACGCCCGGTACTCACAGCTTCACTTCTGCAGTTCGAATCTTGTCGTGTTTCTAGGCCTTGTCCCAGATAGTAAATAATCGTTCAGTTCGTGTGCGAGTGTGAGGTTTTATAATTTAGTAATATTCATGAACTATGTGCGAGCGTATCGTGACGCGAGTGCGTGGAACCGCGTTTTCTCTTCTCACTTTTTCCACACAAAAATTAAAATCTGAGTGTACGAATTATTTTTTCTGTATGGCCGTATGTGTGTTGTGTTTATATATCTGATTGAAGTCCCGATGACAGAAGATAGGCTTCATATGCGTGTGCTGAAAGATACAACTTTTCAAAGCGTAAAAACACATGGTTCAAGTAAAATGTGAAACATAAGAAAAATAATACCATGTTTAAAACAAACTGAAACTACTTGCCGCATAACATAACACGCACATGTGAAGTAATCATCAGCGTGCTGGCATCGTAGCCTGAAAACAGACCTTGGTGGCTATGTGTGTGCAACTGTTCCGTGGGGGAACCGTCGACCCTAAGTAAATAATACAGTCGGTGGATCGAGACTGAGAGCACCATTGCGAGTAGGTTTACATACGCCCAGTTCCTCTGATTGCTTGTGTACTGAACGATTTTCCGGTACAAATTGAGTTTGCTAGTCGGTTCCGAGATTACGTACCGCGTTGTCGAGGGAGACATTGCCAACCGAGAGTCGCATCAGGCGAAATCTAATAAAACGTTACGGCTTTCACTTGTCCCAGGATACGCCGAACTCCAGACCTCGGTATTTTTACACGATAGCATGGAAAAATCTTAGCAAATTAAAACAAAACCAAATTAGAATTGGGGTTTGCGACAGATGTGCGTGACATATGTAATATTAAGTGATTGAGGTAAAAAGAAAAAAAAATGCTTCATTCAAAACTCCTAGATATAGGATAATGCTACATATTTAATGATTTCAAGAAGATGGAGCAATTAACCTGCCGTCTATCACGAGCACGGACTCTTGGCGCTATACTTCACGACTAACGTGAACAGTTAAGTATATGTGCGGGCGCAAGCCGCCAGGGCAGGTATCATCGTCCACAAAACCATTACAGGTATGTGACTGTATTGTCAAAGCGTTTTGTAGAGCAACGTTCGGTATCTGTACCATCTCGTGACTTCCGGCAGCTGAAGCAAAATACGCCCGATATATGGATCTTTGTAAGTGGACATGCTGCGTTTGTCAGAAGCTGAGCAGTGGGTTTGAAGAATTATGGATTTGGGTTGAATCCTGAGAGAGATTTAGCGGAAATTTATTAAATCGCATTGACGAGGGGAGAAAAAGAACGATGTAGCTTTACTTTGGGTTGCTGCATAAGTTCCTAGCCTTTTTCCATAAGTTTAATGAACACACAACACACACATCACAGAGACTTAACTCATCAATAATATATTATTCTTCACGATTTACGGTTGGGGCAACTTTTCGAATCAGTAACTGTAGAAATCACGTGGTTTTGAAGCTAACAGCCATCTTCGGACCGCATTTGCTTTCGGCAAGGAAGTCCCTTAATGGTAATTCGACAGAGAGCGGGGCAGGTAAAAATCTGAGGGCGCAAGAACGGGTGATTAAGGTGCTTGTGAAAGGACTTCCCAACCCGACTCCTGTGTAGTGCTTTTTGTCAGTATAGCAGAATGTGGGTGGACGTGGGGTAGCATCACTTAACCCAGTCTTCCTGGTAGTCGTTTTTGGACTGTGTCTGAAGACTTGAATAATGATAACAATATCAGCGGCTGAATTTCAGTCTAACGTCGTTTATTCTTTTTAACGCGTGTCTTTTTCAGGTTCCGAATATAGCGCGCCATCCACAACCGTTTCATGTGCAATGAACAGAATAATGTGCTGCGTACAAAAGTTAACGGGATTACGTTCCTTCCGGAGAAATAGTAAGTGTAGCATTGTCAGGTGAATATCGATTGCGTACCTTTAGTGGCAATAACAACACTACCACGGTCAGATATGTCGTCTGACCACGCTGGGCTTATTATTGCCACTAAAGACACACAATTCATTTAACTTTGGAACGCTGCATACGACTTTGTTCACTGCACATGAAAACAGTTATGGAGGGCAGGTTATGTTCGGGGCCTGAAGAAGACACCATTTGGAGTCGAAACTGGTAGCATGCGTTTAAAAGAACAAAAAATCTTAAATTCAAATACAGCCGCTGGCTTTGCTATCATGTTATCATTATTCAAGTAATAGGTGCCCGGTTATAGTCCCACTTTCCTTGATGGATTACCAGGGACTGCGTCTGAAGACGTCTCACTTGTTGACAATAAATGTCAGCGGTGATGGTTACATCTTGAGGAAGCAATTCTTAGTACACCACAACGTCCCTGTTCCACTAGATGCATTACATTATCTTTTGTGGATGTGCACAGGTCTTTGTATGGTGAGATTCTGCTTTCTTTGTGCTTAACCATTCCTTTCTTTTTCTTGTGTTAACATAAATATACCTCTTCTCGTCACCAGCAACGACACAGGATGGAATGGACAGCGTTGTTCGCGAGCCAATTGATGACAAGCATCCAGAAATCCACATGTGGTCACTCGTTGATTTTTGTAATTCTGTATTAGAGCATGCGGTACACATACATTTGATTTTTGAACCTTTTCCGCTGCATGCAAATGATGTACCATGGTGGAATGATCACAGTGCAGAACACGTGCAGGTCCTGAGCACGTTTAAGTGGATCATTGTGGAGTAACGCGTTTAAACGATCTTCGTCAAACCACGAAGGTCTTCTTGAAGTGAAACAGTCATTAATGTCAAAGCGATCTTTCGTAAAACGAGAGAACCTTTTTTTGCCGTGCTCCGTCCAATAGCATTTTCTCCGGATTCGGTCAAAAACTTTGTTGCTGCCGCTGCTGCTGTCAACCCTCGATAGAGCACAAACAAAAGAATAGTTGGCACTCCATTTCTAGCGTCCACAGCACCACTCACGATTACCAAATAACAAACTGAGAATATGTAAACTCAAATAAGAACAATGAACATGCAAAGATAGGAGAAAAACAAAAAGGAGAGAAAATAAAAATAATGCTACATCTGGTGCAACCAATTTCTACCTAATTTGTTGTTCCACTACAATCTGCTATTAATGATCCGAAAGAATATATACTTACTAGCTGACAAACCCGGCATTGCCTGGGTATTTATTTTGCCAGTTTTCTTTTGGATACCAGTCTCAGGACTGAAGACCACAACAACAACAACCGAAAGAAAAGATGAACGGTGTTTGTAGGATAATATCGAAAAATTACATTTCCATGTATTCGTGAAATCACCTTTGAAACTATGACACAGTCTTAGAAAGTGACATGAATATTGTACAAATGTAAAAATACAACTGCTTAGCGTGTTTACAGCGTACACGTGCACGCTCTGTGTGAGCGTCACTGTGGCAACGCCTCTCCATAACTCAATGGACAGCTATTGTTCTCGCCTACAGGCGTTTGCGTTCCGCAGTTGAAAGCTGTCAAAAGCGATGCCAGGTGTTATGGATTTCTTTAAGTCGACTCGGCTGTAGGAGTGACTTAGCACTAGAGAATAAGTTTATTTAAGCTTCATGCACCATGCGGCAATTTTTTACAAATCTCCGTGTGTATGACGCCTTATTTTCTTAACTATGTGTCTTACTGTGATGTATTTGTGTAAGTAAATTTAATGGTATAGGTGGATCCTGTCTGCCACATATACTACGAATAAAGTTAATATCAAAGAAGTACTGAATTAAAACATCATGTGTGGCGCGGAAGTTTTTCATGCATATCATTGCTCCTGAATTTGATAGATAAGTGCTATATACATAAAAATTGCCTGTTGAAATGTAGCTCCTCTTACTTTTGCAACTAATAAAATGAAACAGTGATGCGGCCTTTTTATGAACATCAGAGCTGTAAATATTGTGCTATCTCCTCCAGCAACATAAATTTGTCAACTGATACGCCTCTTCATGAGTTTCTGTGTGGTGAATGTCATGTTCCTTTACAAGTGGTTGTTGACTGACAGTCTCTTTAGCAGATCTCGACCACAGCCTTGAAGTATCTCATGTGTCGCTGCTGATGCCTCTCATATTTCAGTCTTTCTTCTTCTCTGTCATTCTTTCTCTTATTCTCATTACATCAGTTCTTTGTCAGTAAAGTGGGTCGAATGGATGGAGAGTACTCAATCCTGCCAGCAACTCTTACCTATCAGTGGTTTCTTAAATTTGAAATTTGATAAATATCTGGTCTTTTGCTCCTAATATTCCTTACATAAATTATTCTTCTATGAAGAAATTGTTATCGTGTGAAGAAAACAATTAGTAGAACCATTTCACAGTATCCTAGTGTATTTCTCAAACAAGTCGGAACTGAAGCCTATTTGTTATAAATTTGAAATCTTGCAATTTTCCTGAAGGGAGAGGTTCTACATCATAACTGACTTTCAACCAGCTCCTTTTGGTTTAGATGAAGAAGTAAGAGAGGCCGTATATTGGTGGTTAACATTTAGTTGATTGTTACTGTGGTGTGCGTACTGCAAGACCTTCGGTACACACACCATCAGATTATTTGACTTGTCGCTCTAACGAAGTAGGCGAGTGTCAGGAATATGTCTCGTGGTCTTATCGTGGCGTGTTCATCTCCTGCCGTTAGGTCAGACGATAGATATGCCACTTGCAATCTTAGAGTAGCAGATTGACGGTGACCAACTTTAAACAGAACTTGATTAATTTTCACACACATTTATTAAAATAATAAAAAGTATAAACCTTACTTAACTTGATTCTGTGCACTATTTACAATTGACAATCTGAAGTTCCATTGGTCTTGGTACGTTAATCTTATTCTCACACATCTCTGATACTTGACAAAGTGTCTATGCATTTCTCTTCATGGCTATGTACAGGAATATGATAATCTTATTAGGCGCAGACTGAAACTTGACTACAGACAAATGCAGACTAATGCAGATTAATGCAGACTGACTAATCGGAAGTCTGTACACTCGTTATAATACCTCGCGCGTTCAGGTGTCACTGCACGAGTGTGATCCGCGAGGAGAAAAGGTTCTACATTAGCAGCAATCTCATTGGCTGCGTGACATATTAATACGCGGATCGGCGGAAGCAGAATTTGGTCCGTCTCTTAGGCAGTGCCATCACGTAGGGCGGAGACGGACGAGCGCTGCGCCTGCGCTGTTGTGCTTAGCGGGGCGCGCTCTAGTGGGAAAGTTGTGTACGCGCTGACTACACGGAACTATGTACACAACAGATACAAAAGAAACACTAGCACGAATTAGGCAAGGACGGGGAAGGAAATTAATAGTACCATTTCGAAACAAAATATTGAGATGGAACTTCCTGGCAGATTAAAACTTCGTCTGTCAGAGGTCGAACCCAGAGCTTGGTACTTTGTGAGGACTCTTCTTACCGCCTAAAATATCAGGTACGATTCCCAACCCATCCTCATATGTTCACATGTGTCACTATTCCACACTTCTTTCCAAATCTTACAGAAGCTCTCCTGCATACTTCTTCACCTGATAAGCACCAAATTGTGCAAGTAATCGGGGTGGAGTTTGAGAAACTGGAGTTATGCACAGGCAAGTGTGAAGCTTTGACAGCGGGTCGTGTCTGTGAAGGTCAGGGTATGACGATTGCCTGCGAAAGGCGAGACTCCGCGAGTCGATGTCTCACACAGACAGTTTCATTTTCGGACTGTCGAGGTTTTGTGGAAATATTGCTAATCTTTATTATAGTGGTTAAGTAGGTCATTCATCCCCAGTCCTCCTCAGCGGGGACCAGATACTTAGCCACTGCGCCACTATTTCATGTTAATTGCATTCATCAAATTATATGGAAGTCATAGTTGTTGTCGTCAGGCTAGCTCCTCTTTAGACTCCATTGCACCAAAACTAGAGCAAATGATTATCACTGTCTTTTGCTACCGTATGTTTGAACTTGTGTATGGAACTGTTTCTTTGAGATTCAATTACATACAGGAATTTTCTTTCTTACATTATGATTCTTAATATTGTTCATCAATAAATCGTAATAAAGTTCTCTGACCCGGCGGAATCACCTGTCAATCAATGGTTTTTGACTGTCGAATTAGTGTTTACAGACGGGTAGTTTACAGCCTTGCCACCTTCCACCATGAAAGTTGTTGTATTGAACAAAAGAGTGTTGATATCCTCGTAGAATACCTTTTCAAATACTTTTGAAGACTGCTTCATCTCTGTGCGTAGTTCAAACTGTTAATCAATGGGGACATTTTATAACATTACTACCTCGGCTCCTCGGTTATGTGTATCAAATGAGTTCGCAATGAGAAGAACGTTTAAGTACACCCAACCATCAACTTCTACATCATTTTAAGCGCAGCAGAAACTAATTCCAACACTGATAGAAAAGAAATGTGTTGAGCAGGTTTAGTCCAACATAACTGTATGGAGTGATAGGATATATCGAGGACACCGTGCTTTCACTTTATATGTTTTAACAAATATAACGGTCTTGCTTCTGAAAAGCCAACGATAGTATTTTTGTTTTCCAGCATGCAAATGCCTGTGCAATATGTAAAGAAAACATGATTGCATAATCCTGATGTTCAAAAGAAATCAAAATACAGTAGCAAGGGACAAAGTTCTCAGGCCAGAGGAAAAAAAAAAATAGCGTCGTGAACAATGTTCATTTATTTTCTAGTCCGTCCAGAATGTTCTCCATAGCAGTTGCATCGTTCTCTTGCAGTTTTTGTAGCATACCTACCGCGGAAAATATGAGTGTGGTACCCTAAAAAAAAAAAAGAAAAGAAAAGAAAAAAAGCTATGGATGGATATTGAAAGAAAGAAATATCGTCGTACTGCACACCTTTCTGAATGCTGGAAAGTGTAAGATTCGTTTTGCAACCTCACTGTCTACCAAAGCTGCCCTTGATTATTACTGCCAATTACAGTCTGACATACAGTTGTCCTTTCTGTCCGACTACTAAAGACCCCTTTTCTCGGGGACAGATCGACTTAACAGGTTGAAATTTATGTCACATGCTAAAGTATATGGACCCTTTGGATTGTAATAAATGTAAGCTTTTAAGGCAATGCAGCGAAAAGTACGGCCATTTACGTCACATGTTTTGGTATTCGCGAAGTCATTCACCAAAACCTACTTCACGTTGGCTAGAATCACGAAATTTGGCAAGAGGAAATGTTCCACAGTACAACTAAATAAAAAATCCGAAAACTATTGATTTGTAATAATATCACACGAGAAATGAAAACATTTTTGGTTATTTGCTATCGGACTGTCTGTCCATCCATTTGTTGACCCTTAATCCTCCGGAAAAGTTGTAGTTCGTCATATACTAAGGCCTAGGCTCGGGGTGGTGTAAGAAATGTAAGCTAAGGCAATGCAGTCAAAAGATACGGCCGTTTATCTCGCATAATTTGATACTCTCATACCAACTCATCAAAAACCAACAGGGTACTTCCCGTTGACGTAATTCCCTTTGATATTTTGGAAATTTGTGGTAAGTTCCAACGTGAGCGAACTGCTGAGGTCATATGTCCTTAGGCTTACACACTGATTAATCTAACTAACTTAGGCTAAGGACCACACACACACCCATGTTGGAGGGAGGATTCGAACCTCCGACGGGGGAAGCGGCTCGAACCGTGGCAAGTCGCCATAGACCGCGCGGCTACGACGCATGGCTTTCCCGATGACCTGCAATCATTAAATTATCAAGAGGCCAGTTTGCACGGTGCAACTAAAGGAAAAAAAATTGTTAATTTTAACTATATCACAAGAAAAAAATATTTCGTTTGTCATTTGTTACCCGACTCCAAACTTTAAATTAAAAGAACTTCCAGTATGCTGGAGTTATCTATATGCATTGTAAATGTTTACTGGACAGTTTAAACATCTTCGGAAATGCCATTTTCTATTTTTTTACTATGACTTGAAAATGAGTCTCGGCCTAAAACCAGTTATGGGATGAATAAAATGTTATAATTTGCAATTTGGACTGGTTTTTCCTTCTACTGTAGGAAATCCCCGAAGGTCTTTCAATTCCACGGGTGATAATGAATATCTATAAAAGGCAAAAGTCATCGAGATTGTTCATTATTGAGCGCATGAAGTGTTTACACGAGTAATTACGTTCGTTCCGAACTCCGAGTGCTCCTCACCACCTGACCAATTTTAGTGCTAAGCGTGCTCAACTGCGAAGTCGCAGTGTCTTCTGAGAGACGATGGATCATGGTCTTCTCCATTGTGATCGTTATAAACGAACCCTCTCCACCTATAGCTGTGTGGGAGCTTATTGCAGCCGATCAGAAACGCGACAGTGTGCCGGAGTTGGCCTTCCGGGTGAATGAAGTCGTTAATGGAGGAGGTATTGGCGCTGCGGTGCAGGAGTTAGGGCATAAAGCAGCTGTTGTGCGGCGGCTCGTGTTAAGTGGCACGGCGGTCCATCAGGGGCCGGCCGGTGCGGCGCTGTGTGCAGATGCTATCAGCGGCCAGCCGGTTACCCCGCGTCTGGCCGCCTGTTAAGCACCACCGGCGGACAATCAAATTTTAACGGTGCCGCCTCCCGCTGGCCAAATTCATCGCGAATTCCGTAACCGATGAGGCGACGGCCCAGGGACGGCCAATATGCAAACGAGCAAAGTTTGGTCCCCCTGCGCAAGCCGGCAGCTTATTAACACTGTGAGTGGCTGGCGGCGTTGGTAGGGGTGAGACGTTAAGGGGGGAGACGTAGGGTATACCTTGAAGACACTGAGTACACAAGTGATAGCTAGTGTCTTTATTCAGTAATCGTATAGGACGACAAAAACCCCGATCGTTGAGTTATAGGACAGTAAGAGAGCAAAATACCTATTAAATGACAAATATACGATACTTTCAAGACATTCCAGCCACATGGAGGCGCTTGAAATGAGACTATTAACTAACTTATTGCAAATGACAGTAGATTTTTTCAGCAAACTATTTTGTAAAAGAAAAAAAAATCAGTCCTCTATTACTTTTTATTGTACTTTACTGTCTCGTTCAGTTTTCTGCACTCTTGACCATGATGCAAGGCAGCATAATAAACGATTTCTGGGAAGTGCAGATGTTACAGACAACATGTAACTAATGAATAATTACAATTCTCTCTGTGTTATGAAACAGTGGTAAAGTTAGCTATTTTTCTCAAACGAGAACTTCTGAATACCACGAATGCGGGGTAGGCATAAAGCTGTAATGTCACCTGCAATAAATAAAGTTAAGTAATTAATTGTAGTCTGTTTCCATGGAAATATCTGCAATCTTAGCACACACTGAAGTCCCAACACCACACTACGTACACGGCCGCTTGTCACAAAGGAAAATGGCGGAATGTGTCTGGATCTTATTATTAGCCTACCAAATTTAGTTTTGCATCTTATAGCGGCGTGCTACACACTGTGGAGAGGCGATTTCAATTAGTATCTTATTTTCAGCGGACAACTATCTGGTAACATATAAAATTAGATAACGTTTCTGTACTAAAATGGTTCAAATGGCTCTGAGCACCTTGGGACTTAATTTCTGAGGTGACCAGTCCCCTAGAACGTAGAACTACTTAAACCTAACTAACCTAAGGACATCACACACATCCATGCCCGAGGCAGGATTCGAACCTGCTACTTTCACGGTCGCGCGGTTCCAGACTGTAGCGCCTAGAACCGCTCGGCCACCCCGGCCGGCACGTTTCTGTACTTGTTATGGTGGTACAAAAAGCTTTGTTACTAACCTGGTATAAAACGAGCGTCAACATTTGGAAGCGATAATGTCACGGACTTATTGGTTTCTTTTTCGCTTCTTTATTACAAGATTTTTAGCCGTGACTTCGTCCTCTTGCTCGTAAGTCACATGTATCGCAAACATCTACCATCCTCTCTCTTTCCCTATCTCTTCGTACCTTTTGTGCTTCTGCTCCTTTGTCGGTCCATTTCCTTCTCTTTCTCTCGCTGTCCACTTCCTCCAACCACATCCCTTTTTTTATTTCCTCCAAACCCTCTGTCCATCTCCTGCTACACCCCGGCCGGCCGCGTTGGCCGAGCGGTTCTAGGCGCTTCAGTGCGGAACCACGCTTCTGCTAACGTCGCAGGTTCGAATTCTGCCTTGGGCAAGGATGTGTGTGATGTCCTTAGGTTAGTTAGGTTTAAGTATTACTAAGTTCTTGGGGACTGATGACCTCAGATGTTAAGTCCCATAGTGCTCAGAGCCATTTGACCCATTTTTGAACTACAACCCCGCTCACCTCCTTCCTCTGTCCATCCGTTCTTACGTCTCGTTTTCACGCCCACTGACATCCTAATGGGAGATTGTTCTTCTCTCCACAATATCTATTTGCAGTTAATACGTGGCATGTGTACCGAATTTGGTTCAAATCGAGATGTAGTTCTTACACTTGACTATAAGGGAAAAATTTTGTTAGAATGCGTCTTATTCCTCTTCGTGTTCTGCTAGCAATAAGTCTTTCCATCTCTCGGCTGGGATCTTCTTCAGCATCGTTGGCTGTTTCCTGTTAGCTGTAAACAATCCAATGTACGAGTTTGTTTCACGTGACAACATACACTAACACCGTAATACAGTATGTAATAATCATTCTAATATCCACAATATTACAGTACAGTAGAAATAATAATAATCGATGTAACAACAATAATAATAGTAATAATATTAACTGTTAGTAATGAGTACTAGTTATTGTTGTCAACGGCTTTCCCGCATTGGTAACAATGGTCCTCGTCGGATCACCATAGTTGAGCTCTTGCTTGACTAGCAATCAATGGGTGACCTTCTAGGTTTGCCGAGCGCTGCTATCAAGTGGGGTGGGCTCAGCCCTCGTGAGGTGGATTGACAAGCTGCTCGACTGAGAAGTGGCAGCTCCGGTAACTCGCCCATGTCTGCATCCAGTAATACCTATCTACTGAGGATAACACGGCGGTCGGTCGGTGCTGTTGGGCCTTCAGAGGCCTGTTCGGACGGAGAGAGAAAATAATTATTGTTAGTAATGAATGTACGCTATTCCAGCAATATTTGTCTGACTGAGAGTGTGTTTAGTAATTACCTAATTGTGTTTCTTGTTGATTGCAAATAGTGAGGCCTACCAGAAATGAATGGTAGTAGGGATGCAGTAAGGAGAATACGTTCAGATGTTTGCAGAAGAACGTAAGATAATGATTCTAGACCGACTGACAGGAAGAAAATAACAGAAACACACTGTGATATAAAGGGCAGGCCGCGTGGAATTAGCCGAGCGGTCTACGGTTCTGCAGTCATGGACTGTGCGGCTGGTCCTGGCGGAGGTTCGAGTCCTCCCTCGGGCATGGGTGTGTGTGTTTGTCCTTAGGATAATTTAGTTTAAGTAGTGTGTAAGCTTAGGGACTGATGACCTTCGCAGTTAAGTCCCATAAGATTTTACACACAATTGGGCTGACTCAGCACAGTGACGGAAGGACTGGTTTGCTGTTCGACAGAAGGAAAACAGCTGAGATATACCGAGGGTGAGATGACAAGGACAATAACAGGTGAAGTTCCTTTTTTAATTATTCATGGCAACCACCTCAGCTCTATTGTATTACGTTTATTGTACTACGACTTGACGATTTCTCATAACTAAACCAGTCGTAGCACAATAAATGAGTAATGATAGACCTGTGTTGCATCTCACTAATCATTAAAATTAGTGTTAACTGTGATGCTCTACATGATCAAGATTATTTAGGTAAAGCTTTACTCTCCTCACTAACCCAGATAGGTTCTCGATTACATGGAAGCTCGGATGCACTAGGAAATATCTTACAATTTTATATGTTATTCAAAGTACAATTTGATACTGCCACTAGGTTTCTTTGCAAATCCTTATACAAGTTTTATGTCCCACTGTTCTGAAAACATGTACAACTGGAAAAAAGATCATTAATCAATTAATTTACTTTTCTATGTCCCACAAGTTTCCATTCGCTTCCTATGCTGTTTTGACACATCGTGTAGTTTGGGTGTGCCTGCGTAGAAGACAGTGAAGTATGTAGTTCAGGACGGCGTTTTCTGTTGCTAATATCTACTATCAAAATCAGTCTTGATCATAATTTATTTATTGCGGTGACTGGTTTCGACCACTACTGTGGTCATCTTCAGACCAATGAGTAAGAACCTCATTCTGGTGGTAAATCACTAGTAGTAATTTACCACCAGAAGGAATCACTAGTAGTGATTTACCACCAGAAGGAGGTTCTTACTCATTGGTCTGAAGATGGCCACAGTAGTGGTCGAAACCAGTCACTGTAATAAATAAATTGTGATCAAGACTGATTTTGATAGTAAATATTTGTAACACTTTGATCACTGTTCACTCCCACAATGTATTCAAATCATAATTAGTTTTCTGTAACGTTTCGGGAGTGTATTTGATAGCATCACTTGGGCAAAGTCATTCAGGTTATCGTGAGCATGATCCAAGATATTCCTTACAGCATTCTCGGTGACCAAGTGTTCCAATTTACTCTAAATCAAATGGTAGGTATGCTGTGGGAAATCCTGGCTTCCAAGTCAAACAGCTGTCTTCACAGGGCTTGACGCTTACTTTTCTAATTTGAAAAAAGCTCAGGATTCATATGTCAACTCTACTGCCCTGGTAAATCGCTCGATCTTAACTCTATAGAAATGGTTTGGTATATTTTGAACAGTAGGTAGAACATACCAGTCAACATCTCTGTAATTTGGTAGCAATCACCTGAACAAACTTCAAACTCCTGGTCACTCATCTTTGTCAAATAGAAGCTATTATCAGAAGTAGTAGTGTTACACAGTATTAGCCTCATGCCTCCTGAGAGTGACATAATGTTTTATCCAATCGTTAACTGAGATTTTGTTCAGGAGGTATCGTACTTCCTCGCTCTCGTCTCGAAGATGTGAATACAGCTATGAGTAAGGAGACAGCAGCACTTACATCTTCCTAGATTTCCCCTGAGAGGAAGAGCAGGAGACGTCGGCCTTTAATAAGAGATTCTCTGTTTGGATTTGTCGCAGCCAGAGTGCCGACTGTGGGGCATGAATAAACCAGGCAGACAGCAGGGGCGCGCTTCGCGAGGGTAGGCACCTACCTACCTCCCTACCTGTTGTTGACACACCGCGGCTAAGACCCGCTTCCTGCTTCCGCTTGGCAGGATTTCCGACTTCATTCGGCGCGTAAGTAATGGCCTCCTCTAGGCACTCTGTAGAACGACCGACAATGCCTCGAGAGAGCCGCATTTCCTGCAGGGAAATATTTTAACACAAAACCCCTTATCATAAGCAACTGCAATCAGATCGTTGATCGACATAGTAGGCGTGAAATCGTAGTTAATACAGATACTCATCACTGTTCACGGAACATACAACTCAGCATAACTCACCTAAATCTTCCTTGTTTGCTGGCGTCTATTACTACTGATTGATACCACATGATGAAACTATAAAACTACTTCCAGATTGCGAATAACGACTTGTGATTCTAAATCTTGTGGGAGCCACTAAAGCTCAAAATCTCTGAAAACTATGAAGTGTGACGTATCCTCGGGGTCCTCCGCTGTGACATGCTTCAGTAAAATCTTCTCAGGTTACAAGAGAGTTACTTAGAAAAAAATGCTCGAGATTTCGGTAGCTGCCTCAGCCGTCGTTATTAGGAAATAAAATCAGTACTGCCTGCCTGGGCTGGCACGTTGTTCTTATATGAGCTTATATAACGAGAACAGCGTGCCAGTCCCTCACGACGACAGCGGAGACAGGTATCAAAAGCTTGATTGTTTTCTTGAAATAAAGCTGCTTCTACACCGAGAACATTTCATTGCAGGAACAATCACAAATTTGGATTAATAATACTCGAACTCTATGGAATTTTTCTTTCTTTTCGTTATCCAAGGTCTGAGTGCCATTTCTAATTCATCCAATATCTTTTTCTTCCGTATTAATTATCAACTAATTCTCTTTATAAACCACTCTGTTGCTTTCTTGTTTCTTCCACTTCGGTATCAAGCAAGCTTCATCATTTACTTTCCTAAGACATTTGTCTCTCGTGCTGCTTCCTGATCCATTATATTTACTTCTGTATCAGTATTATAGTCTTGAAATTCTTGTTCCCTCATAATCAGTTTACTCGTGATTCTTATTTAAGTTTAAAAGTAAATCAGAATTGTTCTTTACGATGTTTCTAGCAAGTTAAGCACGCTGGCTTAGACAAATTCTAATTCCTCTACAACGTTATACGTTTATTTCCTTGAGTAAACACTATTTATTCAAATGTCCAAATGTGTGTGAAATCTTATAGGACTTAACTGCTAAGGTCATCAGTTCCTAAGCTTACGCATTACTTAACCTAAATTATCCTAAGGACGAACATGCACACGCATGCCCGAGGGAGGACTCGAACTTCTGCCGGGACCAGCCGCACAATCGCTATTTATTGTAAAGATACATGCGTAATATATTTTATTCGCAAATTCCGGAGCCTTTATCCTGTAGCACAAGGCTTACAATTATTTTTCTTATTATAATTGCTAAAAATTTAAAGTTTTGTTTACTGCTGCGTCCATCGGCCCTACGTTTTTTGAGTATTTTTATGCTGTACAGGGACTTCAGAACATAAGCTACACATGTCGTCTCACGCTAAGACTATTGCCCGACAAGAGGGTCACAATATCAGAAGAGATTACATGCTCCCGGTTTGCTGCTGACACAGTTCTCCTGCGGTACCGATAACAGAAACATGACAGTGCAAGGATGAAATGGTATGGCAACTAGACAATTACTGATAATGTGTAGATTACCCACAGATTCACCGTGAAGTACTGGCTATATATACAGCCAGTACTTCACGGTGAATCTAGAAACGTACTCCAGAGATGAAGCACGATTATTGATCATGTGTAGATTACACACAGATTCACCGTGAAATACTGGCTATATACACATATATATGCGCATTATCAATAATCGTGCTTCATCTCTGGAGTACATGTCTCGTTGCCGTACCATTTCATCCGCCCACAGTGATGTTTCTGTTACCGTTACCGCAGGAGAACTGTGTCAGCAGCAGACCGGGAGCGCGTTCTCGCTTCTGATATTGTGACCCTCTCGTCGGGCAATAGTCTTAGCGTGAGACGACATGTGTAGCTTATGTTCTGAAGTCCCTATGTAACATAAATATACTCAAAAGTCATAGGATCGATGGACGCAGCAGTAAACAAAACTTCCAAGTTTATAGCAGTTATAATAAGAAAAATAATTGTAAGCCTTGTGCCACAGAATGAAGGCTCGAGAAATTGCGAAGAAAATATATTATACATGTATCTTTAGAAGAAATAGCGTTTACCCAAGGAAAGAAACGTAATAACACTGTAGAGGAATTAGAAAACACACACACACACACGCACACACACACACACACACACACACATATATATATATATATATATATATATATATATATATATATATATATAAGGTTAGGTTAGGTTAGCAGTGGCACGTTCATGCGTTCATCGGTAGTGAAATGGTGCCTACAATTTGATCTAGGTCGCACAGGCGTAGGTCATGCTCATCGGGAAACAAGGCCATCGACGTCAACCAAAAATGTCCAGGCAGTCGAGGAACTGATTCGGTGCAGCCGCCGGGTGACTATTGTGGATATTGTTCAGCCGATGCGCATCTCAACAGGCAGTGCACATTTCATTGTCGCAGGTCGTCTGCTGTATCGGAAATTGTGCTCAGGCTGTGTTCCGCTATCGCTGTTAGCTGCACACAAAGACGCAATGTTTATGGCCGTAAAGAACAAGGCATGTCGAAAATGAAGCAAATGTACTGTTGTTCTACAAGTCAACGCAACATCCCACACGACGCATACAGCACATACTTTGGTTCATCGTTTCCGATGGTAGGTTTGGAATTATACAGCATGCTGTCCAGATCTTCCACTTTGCAGTTTTCATTTTTTCAGCAAGCTGAGTGAAAGACTTGCGGGAAAGAGATTTTCCAACAAGGAGGTACTACACACAGCGGTTCTCGAATGGCTCCGTGACCATGCATCGGATGTCTGTCGTTGAGGTACAATGTTCCGACGTTGTCTACGTCAATTTGGTGTCTGTGTTGAAAAATAGTACCATGTATCTGTGTCACTCTGAAGTTCATTGCAGCATTTAATGAAAGTTACCATCTCTACTATAAAAACGTGTAGTACCTTTTAGAAGTCCCTCGTAGTAAGATATTTACTTTTCTCTGATGAAACAAGGTGTATTTAAAGTTTTTTGTTTACGGACGATGTGGTGATATTTTCACAAGTAGACCGACGGAATTAATGTTCTGTTGAACAGCACAAATTAACGTGTGAGATAGTAATGCATTCATTCAGTACAATTACTAACGCATTTTTTCTGTTCTACTGGCACCAAACAGGTCCTACATTTCATTTTAGGTAAAGGTAATTACAACTGATTTCTTTCGTGTATGTAAGTCTGCAGAGTTTCGTGGCCGTTGTCATAACGATAAAAACTCAGTCGTCAGACAGTATCATAATTTTCGTTGTGGCTTAATGTCGCAAGGTAATTTACATGCACTGACGGAAGAAAAAAATCGAACACCAAAAAGGAACTGTAATTATATGACATTTTCAGAATGACAGCGATCTTTATATGTGTAAAAATCCTTCCATGGCCCAGATCGGAGATGATACATATCCCGTTTACCTGTTTCAGCTAAATTGTATTGCCATATTCACATCATCGAATACTTGAACAACAAAGCCACTGGATGTGGTACATTGCCATCTGGCCATTCAAAATAAAGAGGTCAACACACAGAGAAGAGAGTCTCTTTCACTACTAAGTACACGAGAATTAAAGCCATAACTGTATCAGCAAGGCAACGAGGTGTAAAATCCATCACACAGGGCACATACACTGTTGTCACATGTGTGTATGTTGATAACCGGCACAGATAATGCACGTATCCGACGATCTGAAAACGGCCTAAACTAGTGATCAGGACTAGTAACGAGGGTATGAATCAACTGCGATCTGGGTAATAAAACGGTTTTGGAAGCTTTTCTACTTAAATTAATAGTTACTGTGGAGTAATGAAATTTCGGGATTAAATTTATCTAGGTAACGTATGTAAGTGATTAACTTGCAAGATCACAGGTTAACGTAAGCGCGAGATAAGCCATTGCAAAATGTGAGATTCTGGTACATTAATAACTGGTGCAATAGACATAATATTGAATGCAAGCGAGAAAACGCGCAAGTATTTTGTCCTACAAGTGTAAGACGTCAGTTTGTGGGGTGGAGTTTCACGACTTTTGCACTTGGTCAGTTATTTCAAGGACGGTTAACGGTGATCCTGGATAACGCTCGAGTTGTCGTCCGATGATGTGCCACATGTACGCCATTGGAGACAGATTTGTTGATCGACCATGTCAAGGCAACATGTCGACTCTCTGTAGAATATGTTGGGTTACAACAGCGGGATGTGGTCGAGTGTTACTCCGTAGAAAAACGCCCTCTGGAAGGCTGTTCACGAAAGCAGCGCCACAGGTTGAATCACTGTATTGACGAAGAAATTTGCTGTCAGGGTGAGTGAGATAACCACGAGAATGCTCCTGCTGTCATATGAAATCCCACCACCGACGGTAACTCCAGGTGTAGGTCCAGTGTGGTTGGAAGCAGGACCCTCAACTGACGTCCTTCTAACAAACATGTGGCCATTTCTGGCACCGAGGTAGAACGAGATTTCACCAGGAAAGGCGACAAATCTCCACCCTATCATCCAGTGAGCTCTCTCTCGACATCACTGAAGACACGAAAAGCAATGGTTTGGTGTCACTGGAATGCACGCTACAGGGCGTATGACTTGGAGCTGCCCTTGAAGTAACCGATTAAGAACAGCTCGCTTGTCACTGTTGCGTCAACTGCTGCTCAAATTGATGCTGGAGATGTAGCACGATGCGCTAGAGCCATACATTGAACACGATGATCTTCCTCCTCGGTAGAGCGATGCGGCCGTCCAGAGCCCGGTCTTCTTGCGACCGTACATTCTCGTGACCACCGCTGCTAGCAATAGTGTACAGTGGCTAAATTCCTGCCAAGGCCTTCTGCAGTATCGCTGGAGAAACACCCAGCTTCTTGTAGCCCTGTTACATGACTTCGTTCAAACTCAGTGTGGTGTTGATAGTGGCGTCTATGTCACCTTAAAGGCATTCTTCACTAACATCAACTCACCTCGTTCTATATGAAAGGTAACTAACGCTTGAGACCGTTTCAGCGTCTATTCAAATCAAATCCGATCTGCGCCGCGCGGGGTGGCCGCGCGGTCTCAGGCGCCTTGTCGCGGTTCGTGAGGCCCACCCGTCAGAAGTTTGAGTCCTCCCTCAGTCATGTGTGTGTGTGTTCACAGTTTCAGTTTTTTAAGTTAGATTAAGTAGTGTGTAGGGTTAGGGACCGATGACCTCAGCAGTTTGGTCCCATAAAAGCTTACCACAAATTTCGAATTTCCTGATGTGCGTTATCATAGCGGTGCTACTAGCGCCATTATTACACGAATGGCTCAAAATTTTAAGAGACATCATCTTTAAGATATAGAAACAGAACTATCAACTTTCGTTTCTGTCGCACGACTTCTTGCAATTTTT
Organism: Schistocerca piceifrons; assembly: GCF_021461385.2. Taxonomy (NCBI): domain Eukaryota; kingdom Metazoa; phylum Arthropoda; class Insecta; order Orthoptera; family Acrididae; genus Schistocerca; species Schistocerca piceifrons. The sequence continues at coordinate 267,893,271 of NC_060142.1, read as the reverse complement.
TTTTTCCGTCAGTATAATTTGGGATTTTTAAGCCCTGTACAGGTTCGACAACTTATTATTGGGTCTAATAAATTTTTAGTTTTAAATAATACAGTGGAGTGAACGTAACTCCTAATTAAGTAAGGGACCTGAGTTTGGCATAGGACGTCAACGATAATAGGAAGATGTGATTCGGTGATAGATGCAGAAATATAGCGAAGGTAGGCTGGTATCGCCCTTGCACACACAGGATTCATCTATTTTCAGATAACAACTGAATTGATGATGGCTACGTTGGGGAAAATTTTTTAATACTTTTCTTTAAATATATTGTACCAAAGATTTATCCACGTTTATCCACGCCTAAAGAAAGGTTATAAAGATAAAATACTAATGCCATTGGAACCTCAGCGTCACTTCTTCGAACATCAGTTGTTTACTTTGAAACTAGCATGTTTGAATTTTTGTAAACATTTTTGGAACAGTGATCAATAAAGTATTATATTTTAACTAAAGTTCAGTCTTGATCACAACACTTATGTCTCAATAACATAGGTGACCGGTTTCGCTTATATTTATATGACCATCTTCAGACCCATGGCTTCCTTGGAGGATGATAGGCGGAGCTCTCCTCAGCTGAGCTCTCCTCAGTTGACTTCGTAGCAGCTGAGGAGAGCTCCGCCTACCATCCTCCAAGGAAGCCATGGGTCTGAAGATGGTCACATAAATATAAGCGAAACCGGTCACCTATTTTATTGAGACATAAGTGTTGTGATCAAGACTTAACTTTACTTAAAACAGCATGTGGGACTTTAGTGGATCTCTTGGCCAGACTGTTTTCAATTAATTGATCGAGCGACATGTGGATCCATAGGGAGAAAAGCACCAGCAGGGAGCTTTTAGGGAGTTGGTGAATGTGGCTGGCCCAGAGCGAACTGAACCAAACACGTACGGGCAATGGCGCAGGTTGATAGTTGACAGTGAAGCTCACTGAGACTCCAGTGACCTTCTGCAGGTCACACACCAGGCCACTCATCTCAGCAGGAGAAGAAAGGTCGGAATATTAGGTTTTATCATCTCGTCGAACTTAAATCTGGATGGCCGGTCGTGGATTGGTCCAAGCAAAGGTAGGAGCCATATACATTAGCAGTTGGAGCGAGGTATCCCATTGAGTCACATTTTGTACCTTGTCAACCCGATCATTTGTTAGCAATGGTTCTTAAATTCTGGTAACGTCTTCTGGTCTCATCCAGTGACCACATAATTGCCCAGATATTCCAAGGAGAGCTTAATTTAACCAGTACCCCTTATTAAGATTTTGTACGCAGGTCAGTCAGTGCGTCCGATGGGGACGTTAAGGTCCGTGACGCATGGCTCGTCCATTATAAACTCACAGTCATGTATAAACGTAGGTTTCCGAGGCCATTGTCACATTCAATGAAATTTTTCTGGGTTTGTGACAACTTATTGACAGTGTTGTGACTTGGCAAGACAGCCAAGCCACTATGAGGCGTGAGGTCTGGAACAGTTAAAGGAGTCTAGTATAAACAAGTACATAGCTTCTGGAATACTTAACTTTAATCCATAATTGGTAAACATCGGTCTGACGGTACATGCATCACAAGTAAAATAGCAAATGATAATGGCGCCTTGCTAGGTCGTAGCAAATGACGTAGCTGAAGGTTATGCTAACTATCGTCTCGGCAAATGAGAGCGTAATTTGTCAGTGAACCATCGCTAGCAAAGTCGGCTGTACAACTGGGGCGAGTGCGAGGACGTCTCTCTAGACCTGCCGTGTGGCGGCGCTCGGTCTGCAATCACTGATAGTGGCGACACGCGGGTCCGACGTATACTAACGAACCGCGGCCGATTTAAAGGCTACCACCTAGCAAGTGTGGTCTCTGGCGGTGACACCACAGACAGTGCGGTCACAAACCCAGAAAACGTTTATTGAATGCCAATCACATGTTAACGCAACAAAAATACATTCATCTCATAACAACGATGCTTCCACAGCACTTCTGGTGATTTCTTCAGAGACGCCCTCCGTACTATCGTTATAGATTTAATGTTAACAGGCTGCTTACGATTTACGGCTTTAATTTTTAGACATATTGTTATGATACTCACTCAGAATATCAGATTCTATTTAGGAGTTTTTGTCGCACAACACTTATAATTTCATAAATTGAATGTCTCATTCCAACATTTCCAAGGGTGCAACCATTCTTAATCATCTCCGTACATTCATACTAAAACTGGATGAAGATGCGACACAGTTGTAATGATTTTTATTAAAAATGAACTTCCTCCAGCTGTACTAGTTTCGATGTTACGTCAACGCCATCTTAAGGCCCGACACTTTGATGAAAACAGTCGTGTGTGGCTCAGTCTAGAAGTCCGCGGTGAGACCAACACGTGCTCCCCATGGATCCATGAGCCGCACACAACTGAGCCACACACAACTGATTTCATCAAAGTTTACTGGCCTGAAGATGGCGTTGACGCAACGTCGAAACTAGTAGCGAAGTAAATATAAAATCTTAAGTACAGCTGGACGAATTTAATTTTTAATAAAAATTCTTAAACATAGTTTTCACGTCATAGAGTGAAAATATAGAAACATAAGCTGAAGGCTTTGTAATGTTGAAGTGGTGGTTTAACAAATTTGGTAAGAATACTGTATAGTGAATATATGTTACTTACAAAAAGTAGTTGTTTCAGAAAATAAATTAATCTAAACTCAACGAATTTACTCTGCCACTATTCCTAATTTTACTCCAGCTTCAAAGAATTTTTTTTATAACTGCTAAAAATTTTACTTTATACTTCACCTGCTGCATCAAGGCAATGATTTTGAGGTGAGTGAAATAGTAGTGGAGCAGCTGTTGAGGTGATTTATTGTAAAAGTCAACCGCCATGATGACTATACGCGGTTAGTCATTAAGTTTAAATCAATATCTCGAAAAATTGAAGTAACGTAATCCATGTTTTGTTTGTTTAGCGAAATGGTTCAAATAGCTCTGAGCACTATGGGACTTAACATCTGTGGTCATCAGTCCCCTAGAACTTAGAACTACTTAAATCTGACTAACCTAAGGACATCACACAGCACCCAGTCATCACGAGACAGAGAAAATCCCTGACCCTTTGTTTAGCGGATATGTATCTGAAGGTCTTGCACTCACTGAAATGCCTATGTCAAAATACCGTAGCACGAAACTTGATCAATTAAAACAAGCTGCTGCAGTCCATCGCGCCGTTCTCAGTGCGCTGATAGAAACTTTACGACGCCCCTCGCATAAGGAGATGGACGGCAGAGATTACCACACTTTTCCAGAAGATGAAAGGAGAGAGTATGCCTACTGTAACTTTGCGAACTCACTGCTGACAGGGGCGGCAATAATCGTCAGAATATGTTAATGAATTTACACGCTGCGAAAACCTTAATTTTTATATAACATTGACATACATTATTAATAAATAGGACATTTATGAAAAGAAGTATAAGGTTTTTCAATAAAACATACACCATTACGTCGTAGAAAGTCTCATCTCGTACTAACGTAGACATGAAAATTTAGGTGTATGACACTGAGTGCTCTTTAACGATGATGTTCCATGTACATCAAACGAAATTTCGTTTACCTTAACCGATTTGTGCACTTGAGTCTACTGCCTTCGTTACTCGCTCTCAATTCACAAGAAACAGGCTGAGACAGAGCACCAATGCAGCGGCTCTAACGTACTAATGCTCCCGTTCTCTGGTGTTCTACGAGATGCTCGGTATTTCTGAAAAATTTAATTTCATTACGTTCAAGCTAAAAAACTCTGACTACACAAACGATATCCGTTGCTGTGATTTTGTTATGTTTATACGGTGAACTCGGGTCCCGAGGTCTGTTGCATTAAGCGTAAGTTATGCGCTAACGGATGTCGCTTTTTCTCGAAAAATGCGGTCGTGTATTTTTCAGACTTATTTCTGTCTGTTTTCATTTTCTACATTCTGTTGTAGTAATGGAAAAAGATTGCAGTGTTTTAATACTTTCGCTGTGCTTAATGTATTACGATTCCTGGCTGGACCGAGAACTGGAAAGGGCAGTGTTGTTTCTGTCTGGCAGGGCAAGCAGTTCTAATTAATAGCGCGGAATGGCCGTAATTAGCGTGTCTGTGTTCCCTTTGAGGACTGTACTATACAGAAAGCGACTGCTGCGGCAGGTACTTTGTTATTAAAGCCCTCAGTGTGGCCTACATGGCTCACGTTTGACGTCTGAGGTTGTGAGGAGTTATGGATTTGTTCCTGTAAGTCTCAGAATCATTGCTTTCTGCAGAGCCTTGTGCATTGAACGATGCAGGTCAGTAGACGAATGGATAAAGGGGATGTGTGTTGTGCCTTGGAAAACTTTTCAGACTCGTCTTCAGCCAGCCCTTTAATAGAAGTTTAATATATTGTCTTACACCATATTTAAACGTTGGCTTTCAGGACTTATCTGCTACAATTCTTTCTGAAATTACAAAAGAGTTTCCCAAATGTGTAAACTTGTTCCTAGGGACAGATATTCTGTTGAAATTTAAAAGCACTGCAATCGAGTAAATCTTGTCAGTACTGTATTTAGTCGTCTGTCTGCTATATTATTACTCTGCTACACATCAAAATCGCTAACTGAAATCAAATTAACTAAAAATACTATCAAATAGCTGTTACAAGTGAATTATGTTTTGGAACGGAAGTTACTGGGAACTAAACCAAATTTTCATTTGCAAGGCATTTAACGTTGTTAAAACAATGAGACACTGTTGTTTGCAAATGTCACATGTTACCTTCTTCTGTTTCAAGGTACATGGTGGTGTACGACTGACGAAGTATGCTCAAACGTCTACACGTTATGTAACTAGTTTTAAAACTGTATATAATTTTACTTGACATGTAAAATCGTAACTGAAAAATTAACAATGTACCGGTACTCCAAATAGCGTTAATATATTATACAGAACTTTAATGTGCAGAACTCAAAATATTTACAGATGCGACACGAAACACAACCTGATGACTCAAATAACAAAAATTATAGAAAACGGTTTAAGCTGCTTATGGCGGTCTCCAGAGCCCATTCCTTCGTGTGACTGAAATATCAGACAGTAGACTGAGATACCGACGAAACAACATCGTGTGTAGCTACGTACACTATTCACGAGATGCAACACTCTTCGCTAATAGATATGTCCAAACGTTTCGGAAATTAAATCTACGAAGATGCACGAAATTGTCTGAAAAACGGGTATACACAACAGACAGCTGAGAAATAATTGAGGAGTAGGTAAGTTTCCAAATTACAACCTAACATTCCCACAGATTAAGTACACGACAAAACTTCATTACATCTTCGTTCATTCATATAACATGAACTGAAATGAAACTTCCTGGCAGATTATAACTGTGTCCCGGACCGATAGTCGAACTCGGGACCTTTCCCTTTCGTGAGCAACTGTTCTGCCAACTGAGCTACTAAAGCACGACTCATGCCCCCTCCTCACAGCTTTTATTCCGATAGTACCTCGTCTCCTACCTTCCAAACTTCACAGAAGCTTCGAGTCTCGGTCCGGCACACAGTTTTAATCTCCTAGGAAGTTTAATATCAGCGCACACTCCGCTGTAGGGTGAAAATTTCATTCTAGAAACATCCTCCAGGCTGTGGCTAAGCCATTTTTTCGCAATACACTCTCTTCCAAGAGTGCTAGTTCTGCAAGGTTCGCAGGAGAGCTTCCCGTGAAGTCTGGAAGGTAGGAGACGAGGTAGTGGCGGAATTAAAGCTGTGAGGACGGGGCGTGAGTCGTGCTTGGGTAGCTCCGTTGGCAGAGCACTTGCCCGTGAAAGGCAAAGGTCCCGAGTTCTAGTCTCGGTCCGGCACAGTTTTAATGTTCCAGGAACTTTCATACCAGCGCACACTCCGCTGTAGATTAAAAATTTCATTCTAATGAACTGAAATGTCCGACCAGATATCCTGGGTGCATTTCATTGGACTTTGAGAGCTACTTTGTGAGGGCGTTTACCAACAACTGACACCTACTTATCACGTTCCGTGTACGTCTACAGAGGTCACCCTATGGTATCCTTTCCCATTCATCAGAGCTCTCGGGAAGTCTGTTGTGGAACAGGATGACCGCGAACAGGTCTGTCAAGCACACGCTCGACGGTCAGGAATAACCGCTGACCATCCCATTACTTCAATGTCCTGGCTTCCTGTTCACGTCCGCCAGATGCACCCTGTGTGCGTGAGAGGGAATTCAGGACCACAACAGTACACAGCTACCAGCATATCGATCTCTTAGATTTTCGGCTTGGCGGTAAGGCGAGCATGAACAAAGACAACATCTGTATTCCTGCCAACAAAGATGCCTTCCCACATCATCACAGAATCTTGGACGAATTATTCGATTTATAGGGCAATATTTGTCAGGTAAAGATAACCACGGCGTCTCCACACTCGAAATCAGTCATTATTTTGCGTCATAGGATATCCGGACTCATTTGTGAATAACGCGTGTCGCCGGTGACGAAGTTGACAACTGACATGCTTATAGAGCAACTGAAAGCGAGATGCTAGATGTTGTTGTGTTAAGCGGAATTCTCGAGCAGGACGTCTCCGCCATAGTATCTTTCCTTGCAACCCGTTCGTTATAGTCTAACGTTTCTTAGAGTCTGTACGGACACAGCGGCTCCAATGGCCTTTCTGAGACCGTCTTGTTACTGCCTGTATCAAAATAGATATAATATACCACATTCTGATACGTGTTGATACACGTATACCCCTAATTCCTTTCAACAGTATGCATGCAGGAACCTTGAGGGAGTAACGAGAACAGACGTCCGAGAGAGAAGTGTTCAGTTTAAAAAGTGTGTAAGATAAAGATGCAGGCTTCTCACTTTCTTCTTAAACTCTGAATTGAAGAAGCTGTGAGGTAAATGAAACAAATGTTGAGGAGTGATACCACATTTCCAGACAAAAGAATATTAAGTAAAAGATTCGGCGGAGCCTTGCTATCCTCAGTGAAAGTCACAGAAATGAAAAAGAAAAGGTTGGGGTAGGACTAAAATTCAGAGTGCAAGGCTATCAAGAAAAAATTTTGGTGTTGGCATTACTACGCTCTGTGAATGTGAAGTGGAATTACAGGAACTGTTGAATGGAATGAAGAACAGTATGCAGGCAGAGTAAACCACAGAAAGCCCAAAGTGGTGAAGAGTAATACAAAGGAACTACCAAAAAGCTTAACATTAATATTGAGGACCACGTAGGAGATGAGCAAGACTTCCTCTGTAATATTACTCGAGTTCCACATTACTCCTCCAAACCTGTGTCTCAGACTGATCCAACGTATCAAGTGTATTCATTTATTGAAAGTATAATTTACTTGATGAATAGGTACCAGATAACGACACAATGAGTGACTGATAACTGTTACTGGGGAATAACAAATTGTTTTACTGTCGCTGTGGCTTTTTCTCCATTTTGAAGCTACACTTCCATTCAGACAAATTCCGTGTGCCACGAACTGTAACGAATTTCTTCACATTGAAACTTAAGGTGCACTAAACGTGGCGCGACTGATTAAGTAGATGAGTAGAATTTTATCTTGCATTTATACAAAAACAAACTAGAGCGTGCCTGCATCTCAAGAGCGCTGCCTACCAACTGGTTATGATTTAAACATTACACCCAGCGCTCGAATTTCACGAAATACAATTCATAAAACAATGTCAGCAAAACAAAATTATTTCTTATGCAATATACTGTTATCCAGCTGTTAATTAATGACTGTTGTTGTTGCTGATGTAGTCTTCAGTCCTGAGACTGTTTTGATGCGGCTTTCCATGCTACTCTATCCTGTGCAAGCTTCTTCATCTCCCAGTACCTACTGCAGCCTAAATCCTTCTGAATCTGCTTAGTGTATTCATCTCTTGGTCTCCCTCTACGATTTTTACCCTCCACGCTGCCCTCCAATACTAAATTGGTGGTCCCTCGATGTCTCACAACACGTCCTACCAACCGATCCCTTCTTCTATTCAAGTTGTGCCACAAGCTCCTCTTCTCCCCACTTCTATTCAATACCTCTTCATTAGTTATGTGATCTACCCATCTAATCTTCAGCATTCTTCTGTAGCATCACATTTCGAAAGCTTCTATTCTCTTCTTGTCTAAACTATTTATCGCCCACGTTTCACTTCCATACATGGCTACACTCTATACAAATACTTTCAGAAACGACTTCTTGACATTTAAATCAATATTCGATGTTAACAAATTTTTCATCTTCAGAAACGCTTTCCTTGCCATTGCCAGTCTACATTTTTTATCCTATCCACTTCGACCATCATCAGTTATTTTGCTCCCCAAATAGCAAAACTGATTTACTACTTTAAGTGTGTCATTTCAAAATCTAATTCCCGCAGCATCACCCGACTTCATTCGACTACATTCCATTATCCTCGTTTTCCTCTTGTTGATGTTCATCTTATACCCTCCTTTCAAGACACTGTCCATTCCATTCAACTGCTATTCCAAGTCCTTTGCTGTCTCTGACAGAATTGCACTGTCATCGGCGAATCTTAAGGTTTTTGTTTCTTCTCCATGGATTTGAAAACCTACTCCGAACTTTTCTTTTGTTTCCTTTATTGCTTGCTCAATATACAGATTGAATAACATCGGGGATAGGCTACAACTCTGTCTCACTCCCTTCCCATCCACTGCTTCCCTTTCATGTCACTCGACTCTTATAACTGCCATCTGGTTTCTGTACAAATTGTAAATAGCCTTTCGCTCCCTGTATTTTACCCCTGCCACCTTCAGAATTTGAAAGAGAGTATTCCAATCAACATTGTCAAAAGCTTTCTCTAAGTCTACAAATGCTAGAAACGTAGGTTTGCCTTTCCTTAATCTTTCTTCTGAGATAAGTCGTAGGGTCAGTATTGCCTCACGTGTCCCATTTCTACGGAATCCAAAGTGATCTTCCCCGAGGTCGGCTTCTACCAGTTTAAACATTCGTCTGTAAAGAATTCGTGTTAGTATTTTGCAGCTGTGACTTATTAAACTGATAGTTCCGTAATTTTCAAATCTCTCAACACCTTCTTTCTTTGGGATTGGAATTATTATATTCTTCTTGAAGTGTGAGGGTATTTCGCCTGTTTCATACATCTTGCTCACCAGATGGTAGAGTTTTGTCAGGACTGGCTCTCCCAAGGCCGTCAGTAGTTCCAATCGAATGTTATCTACTCCGGGGGCCTTGTTTCGACTCAGGTCTTTCAGTGTTCTGTCAAACTCTTCACGCAGTATCGTATCTCCCATTTCATCTTCATCTACATCCTCTTCCATTTCCATAATATTATCCTCAAGTACGTCGCCCTTGTATAGACCCTCTAAATACTCCTTCCACCTTTCTGCTTTCCCTTCTTTGCTTAGAACCTGGTTTCCATCTGAGCTCCTGATATTCATACAAGTTGTTCTTTTTTGTCCAAAGGTCTCTTTAATTTTCCTGTAGGCAGTATCTATCTTACCCCTAGTGAGAGAAGCCTCTACATCCTTACATTTGTCCCCTAGGCACCCCTGCTTAGCCATTTTGCACTTCCTGTCGATCTCATTTTTGAGACATTTGCATTACTTTTTTCCTGCTTCATTTACTACATTTTTATATTTTCTCCTTTTATCAATTAAATTCAATGTTTCTTCTGTTCCCCAAGGATTTCTACTAGCCCTCGTCTTTTTACCTACTTGATCCTCTGCTGCCTTCACTACTTCATCCCTCAGAGCTACCCATTCGTCTTGTACTGTATTTCTTTCCCCCATTCCTGTCAATTGTTCCGTTTTGCCGTCCCTGAAACTGTGTACAACCTCTGGTTCTTTCAGTTTATCCAGGTCGCATCTCCTTAAATTCCCACCTTTTTGCAGTTTCTTCAGTTTTAACCTACAGTTCATAACCCATAGATTGTGGTCAGAGTCCACATCTGCCCCTGGAAATGTCTTACAATTTAAAACCTGGTTCCTAAATCTCCGTCTTACCTTAATATAATCTATCTGATACCTTTTAGTATCTCCACGGTTCTTTCATGCATACAACCTTCTTTCATGATTCTTGAACCAAGTTTTAGTTATGATTAAGTTATGCTCTGCACAAAATTCTACCAGGCGGCTTCCTCTTTCATTTCTTAGCCCCAATCCATATTCACCTACTATGTTTCCTTCTCTCTCTTTTTCTACTCTCGAATTCCAGTCACCCATAACCATAAAATCTTCGTCTCCCTTCACTACCTGAATAATTTCGTGTATCTCATCATATGTTTCATCAATTTCTTCATCATCCGCAGATCTAGTTGGCATATAAACTTGTACTACTATAGTAGGCATGGGCTTCGTGTCTATCTTGGCCACAATAATTCGTTCACTATGCTATTTGTAGTAGCTTACCCGTACTCCTATTTTTTTATTCATTATTAAACCTATTCCTGCATTACCCCTATTTGATTTTGTATTCATGAGTATCTATACGCAATATGTAGCCAAGTTAAAGAATGAAATTAGAACTGCCAAAAAATAGTAAATAAAATCACATGTAAAGATATACGTTACTCAGACGTGCAAGCAATTTAACCCTTGACCAATACGAACAAGGAGGACAGAGAGAAAAAGCCATAAAGTGAGCATTCTTGGCCAAAACGTTCCACAGGTTCACATGTTTTAGTTCCATGATGACATTCTCATACTGTATGCGTAGAAATCTGCCTTATACAGAATTTCCTGATATAAAAATTATAGAAAGATTCGGAAAATTAAAAATAAGGTTCTCCGTAGAATGGGCGAGGGAAAAAAATTTATAAAACACAAAAGAGTAGAAGGACAGTATGGTACGACAATTGTTACTTGTATTAAATAGAAAATAGATTCCATTGTGGCACAGGGATCCGTTTATAGATAACTTACATTACATATAACAAATAATTTAGGATGGGGATGTACTTGCTACCATGAGATGAAGACCTAGGACCACGATAGGAAGTCATAATGGGCCACATCGGAGATCGGATTAGTAACGTGCGTCAAACACGCGTGCCTAGGCAACCTCACGAAGCGACATTTTGTTGTACGGGACAGCGACTGATTAATGAATCAATAACAAAACAGGTACAGTGCGTAATGGAAATAACATAACAAATTTCAGTGATATAATTGCACACAAGTAGAAATAGAAATTAGTGACATTTTTTGTGTAACCTAGAAACTATCCTAGGAAATCGGTAAGTAGGTCGAAAGCTTATTTTTAGTGTAATGCAAACTCGAAGACAACAAAGGGGAAACCCATGTCTTAAAACTCGCGTTTTGAAAGTTATTCACACTGGAGGACATAGAGAGTGAGTATCGTTCGACCGGAGCGCAACAAATGGGTCACATACAATTAATCATCGCTGCTGTTAAAAAGCAGCTGAATTTTGAAAGCGAAAACGAGTCCAGGTCTTGCTGAAGTTCCAGTTACATTGTAGAGATAAACTCTACCATCCCTATTAAGTGTCTAACGTTAATGTTTCACACAGTGCGTAGTTATTAGAAAAAACTAACAAATCTGGTATACAAGGGCAGTTCAATAAGTAATGCAACACATTTTTTTTCTCGGCCAATTTTGGTTGAAAAAACCGGAAATTTCTTGTGGAATATTTTCAAACATTCCCGCTTCGTCTCGTATAGTTTCATTGACTTCCGACAGGTGGCAGCGCTGTACGGAGCTGTTAAAATGGCGTCTGTAACGGATGTGCGTTGCAAACAACGGGCAGTGATGGAGTTTCTTTTGGCGGAAAACCAGGGCATCTCAGATATTCATAGGCGCTTGCAGAATGTCTACGGTGATCTGGCAGTGGACAAAAGCACCGTGAGTCGTTGGGCAAAGCGTGTGTCATCATCGCCGCAAGGTCAAGCAAGACTGTCTGATCTCCCGCGTGCGGGCCGGCCGTGCACAGCTGTGACTGCTGCAATGGCAGAGCGTGCGAACACACTCGTTCGAGATGATCGACGGATCACCATCAAACAACTCAGTGCTCAACTTGACATCTCTGTTGGTAGTGCTGTCACAATTGTTCACCAGTTGAGATATTCAAAGGTTTGTTCCCGCTGGGTCCCTCGTTGTCTAACCGAACACCATAAAGAGCAAAGGAGAACCATCTGTGCGGAATTGCTTGCTCGTCATGTGGCTGAGGGTGACAATTTCTTGTCAAAGATTGTTACAGGCGATGAAACATGGGTTCATCACTTAGAACCTGAAACAAAACGGCAATCAATGGAGTGGCGCCACACCCACTCCCCTACCAAGAAAAAGTTTAAAGCCATACCCTCAGCCGGTAAAGTCATGGTTACAGTCTTCTGGGACGCTGAAGGGGTTATTCTGTTCGATGTCCTTCCCCATGGTCAAACGACCAACTCTGAAGTGTATTGTGCTACTCTTCAGAAATTGAAGAAACGACTTCAGCGTGTTCGTAGGCACAAAAATCTGAACGAACTTCTTCTTCATGACAACGCAAGACCTCACACAAGTCTTCGCACCCGAGAGGAGCTCACAAAACTTCAGTGGACTGTTCTTCCTTATGCACCCTACAGCCCCGATCTCGGACCGTCGGATTTCCATATGTTTGGCCCAATGAAGGACGCAATCCGTGGGAGGCACTACGCGGATGATTAAGAAGTTATTGATGCAGTACGACGTTGGCTCCGACATCGACCAGTGGAATGGTACCGTGCAGGCATACAGGCCCTCATTTCAAGGTGGCGTAAGGCCGTAGCATTGAATGGAGATTACGTAGAAAAATATTGTTGTGTAGCTAAAAAATTGGGGAATAACCTGGTGTATTTCAATGCTGAATAAAACAACCCCTGTTTCAGAAAAAAAAGTGTTGCATTACTTATTGAACTGCCCTCGTATTATGAGTTTCCTAGACAGGGGAAGCTTCTATACATAATTTCGCACGGATTTAGTAATCATTTCTAGAATTGTTTCGCACACCTCGCACACGATATCCGCTGCACTATTGCTTAAGAATTCTATATTCTTAAATTTCCGCAAAGCGCTCGATACCATACCACACTTTCGAGAAATGACATAGTTGAGTGGCTATACAGCGTTTTCAGGATGATCTGCACTGGAAATTCTCTTTTTTTTTGCGGTGATTGACAGATTGGTCTGAATATGGATAAACACAAGTTGGCGCGGGAAACGAAAGATTTTGAATTAACGTTATTGGTACGAATTTTAAATTTGTAATGGCTCCATGTCAGTTCAAGCAGCATATGAGTATGATCCATTATATATCCCTAATTAATGTCGGTCAATTGGTTCAAAGTTCAGTAGGACGTAGTCAGCCCCTTTAGCTGAGTGCTCAGCACATCTGACTACCATGCAGTGGGCCTGGGTTTGATTCCCGATCGGGTCGGAGATTGTCTCCGCTCCGGGACTGGATATTCTGTTGGGCTAAACATCATTTCTTCATCATCGTCACAAAAGTCTTCGAATGTGAGGTCAACTAAAAAGACACGTAACTCGGCGGCTGAACTTCCCCACGTTGGGTCTCCAAACCATCAACGCCATACGATCATTTTCAGAAAGACAGAGTGGCATACCCGGGAGGATATGACAGTGACAGACTATGTAGTGGGAGCGAGGCATTGGGTTTAAAGACATGAGGAGCTCTGTCTCCAGAACATGATTTGGAAACGATGATGATTGATTTCTGGGTGGCATGTTACCACATAGTTAAGTTGGGGATTTAATTATTTCACGAGTTCATCGCGACTTAGAATGTTTCCAAAAGCGTGATCCAAGAGAAACAACCTAGTCTTATGGGACAGGTGTCAATACATATTATCACCTTCCCGCAATTAATTTCGAATTGCAGGCTATAATTTGAGACTGATTTGTCACTGTGGCTTCTTGCTACGGTTTACTGAAATAACTAGTGCCAGTTTGACAGTTGTGAATCGAAGAATAAACGGTTGGATTTCGAAGATACTCGTTGTCGCCTAGCTTATTTGTTACAGACAACTACAACTACGTTCTCTTAGTTATATTGTAGATAACAAGCCTGCAAATAACTTATAAACCTGTAAATTTCTTCAAACTGTTTTCAGCTGTTAACGAACACTCTCTAGAATACGTCTGAAGGGCCAAAATTGGGTAAATCCGACGATGCATTTACGTTCCCCTCCAAAGAAAAGTTTATCAGAATGGGACGTAGTTGAAAAAGCATTTCAAAGTGACACATCGCCGAAGTCAGCCGATCGCCTGAAATAAATCCCTGTGAAGATAATACAGCCAATGAGAAAGATGTGGGGTTAACCCCCCATGCCACTCCCAGTAACTCGTAAAACAGAGATAGCAGCTTGAAGTAATATCAATGGTTGATGGAGTGTAGTTGGAGAAAAAAAGACCTGCCAACACTGTGGGTGACGCTTGAGGTAGCCCCTCTGAGTCATACTGCACTGCGAAGCACGACTGACCAGCGAACGTGTGCGCCGAGGAAGGTCAGCGCGTTTGCGGACGCCAGAGAGGTGGGGGCGTCGGGTTAAACCGTGTGAAAACCGTAGATAAAAAGGGCCACGTCTGGCGTCCATTAGTGCTGACGTCGCACCGCCGGAGATAGGGCAGAGCTTCTCTGCGGGCAGGCAACGTCCACGGTTATTAAAAGCGCCCAACGTCCCTTCTGTTATGCTACTGCTCGTGGCAGTGACTGGCCGAGAATCGTAGCGCCACCGACCTGCCATTTCGGCATGTACTGTCAGCAGGGATTCCAAAACTGGCAAGCATTCATATTCTACATCTCTCTGCTCCAAACTGCTGTCAAGGTTTACTGATGGTTCTCGGGATACGTCCGTTCGATTACGTGGTATGATATAGGGCAGCATTGTGCTGGTTTCGTTGTGATCAATATAATCTAGAATACGAGGTCACAGGAGCTCATATTTCTAATAAAAGACACAAGAAAGCCCGGTGTTAGGAGAATGGCAGCTTTACTGTCCCACAAGCAGCAGTGCAAGGAGGCTACACAACATACACCCAAGCATTGTGAAGAACAGGCTTAGAAAGCGTGACATCGACCTAGTCTAGGTAAAGCGCATCTATTAACAGAACATGGTAAATGTCTCGAACATCTACATCAAGTAATATGTCGTGACATTCCATTGTGTATATGTAGACTGGGAAGTTCCGATGATCACGTCGTTTTCACTTGATCTAGTTTCCAGGCACAGAGGGATCGGAGACAGCTGGGCTGTGTTCTGCAAACAATTGTAAAGAGCCAAAATTTATAGATTAAAGTCACTTTAATTCCTCGTCACACATCGAAAGAGTAACTCTTCAACATTCAGTCTGTAAGTTCAAGAGTACGCTCTGAAAGGAGTAGCTTTTTTGAAGTGCGATGTGCAATTACATGAGCTGCAGTCTTTTGATCGGATAGTGTATAACATCGTGTACTTCTTACTACTCAGTTTGAAATTAGAATAATGGATGAAGACTAAAATACTTTGGTTCCTAATATTGTCATTCTACTCCTACATTAAGATGTGCTTATATAATTTGTAATGAGTTTTAAATTTCAACGTACAACTGTCTCTCTCTGGTAGTCATAGTTTCTGTTCTGAAGCTCTAATCAGTTCATCCTAAGATTTTATCGCCGTAGTACAAACTCACCAAGCTCGCCGCCTTGACAATCTTCTGCCAATGTCTTATCTTCAGCTTCAGTATCCAGAGAATACAGCTCACATTACAGGTCGAAATCCTTAAGAAATGCTCTGCAGGTGTATTAAATGAAGTTGTAATTTAGGCAGAATGAGGTCGGCTAGCGTACGAGCCGCTACTGGTAACAACGTAACTTGTAATGACAGAAACGGACGCCCAGGAATGCTTTCGGCTCGGTTCAACGTCGTAGAAACATAAAATCTTAAGCGTTTATTGAGGAGCACTGGTTGTGTGAAAAAGATGGAGATAGCTGACAGATATCTAGCAGCCTAACTGCTTAGCAACCCTCCAAAATATGTCACATTCTTCACAGAGCTATTTATGATGACATCAGAGACAGTCAACTGTCGCAGTATTTATAGGGACATCTCTGTTAACCTCAAAATATACTTGCGTTCACAGAAGACGAATGGAGGATACCAGAGAAGTATGTTTCACTCATTGTCAATTGTGCTATAGCAATAAAATTACTTGGAGGAAGAGAACATTATGCCTTAGAAATAATCCAAAATTATAAAACTGAGAAGTAGAATAAAAGGTAATATTCAGGACTGATTTATCTACTGTCTGATGAAATCTATCGGATGATTTATCAGATGCGCTCTTTCCGAGACTAACGGTTTGACATCGGCTATCATGAGCAAAACCACACACACTGACCCCATTGATTGGCCTTTTGGAGAAGACTCCCACACCCACAGCCCACAGTTAAATTGGAAATCCCATATTAGACAGAAGCCTGTAATGTAATGGCATGCAATGAGACAATGGTACAATCGTCTATAGAGCTGACACCCGGGCAGGAGGTACGAGATTAAGCAGAAATATTTCTGAAAAAATTCTATATTTCAACTAAACCTCTGTATATATCTTGAAGACCCTGCACTTTCAGGATACAAGCGCTCACCCTCAAAAATTCATCAAATTCGTGGGGTTCAACTATTTTGAATTCAATTTCGCAGAATTATACTACATAATGCCTGTCTCAACAGGAGATTTCTTATCACAAATCAAAATTTGGCAATAAGGACAGTACTGATTTCAATCAAATTTGTGTCGGTCAAAGACAAACCTAGAGAAAACTTACCTGCAATATATTACCGAGCGAGGTGGCGCAGTGGTTAGACACTGGACTCGCATTCGGGAGGACAACGGTTCAATCCAGGGTCCGGCCATCCTGATTTAGGTTTTTCTTGATTTCCCTAAATCGCTCCAGGCAAACGCCGGGATGGTTCTTTTCAAAGGGCACGGCCGACTTCCTTCCCCGTCCTTCCCTAATCCGATGAGACAGATGGCCTCGCTGTCTGGTCTCCTTCCCCGAAACAACCAACCAACCTGCAATATATTCTTGTACGACATGACGCCGTCTGCAACGCATATGCATTCCTTCTTGTATTTTACAGCCTCACGTTGTGGAATGCTTTCAATAACGGTTTCTACTTTTTAACTATCAAATTTAAGATCTTAGCATAGTATTAGGGGAAGTGGCAGATACATAAGCCTTTGTGAATTTTTAATGCTAAGGAATTATAAATAGTTTGGTGGTCAAGGTATAGGACAATAATAATGCAAGATAGGAAAACGAAAGAAAAACATTCTTTTTTAATATCGTTGAATACATTTAAAATAGTACATATAAAGATAGGCTTCAATTGTCTGTTCCTATCCCCAGACTAATGTTTGAGGCGCAAAACATTATAACTGTGAACATGAAAATGAAATGAAGTAGAACAATAATATTAATGTTGTTACGTGTCTTCAAAATAACAATCTTTAATTACTGTTGAAACCTTGTGCTCTTTGAATGCTGGTAGATTTTGCACACCATAAAGAAAATTCTTGATACACCTACATGAAACACCCAAAAATATGTTGCCTATAGTATTTTTGTTCCTGTTGAACAGATGGCGTAACTACAAATGCCCAGTTAAATAGTAAACAAATTTGAAAAATTCTGTCTTTCTTAGGAGCAAAGAACAGGTGCGCAAATGTGTAATATGTCTCAATATCTCATCATTCACTTGATCAGTGAAAGTGTTCCTAAACCCACCCCAAGAAAATCCTATTCTTGTACATCTCCCTCTTTTCAAGAATAGCTCTTAGGGACAGAAAGGTGCCCTGCTGCCTCCTTGATGCTGAATTTTCCGGCTAATAGGGTATCGACAGCGTTTTTCATTGTCCTCCATCCCATTTTTAGTTCCTTGAAACAGACATTTCGACAATAATCCATGAAATGTAGAAGACAGCTTCATTACGTTTGCCTGTGGAAATGATTCTCTATGTAACGTTGGACACAAAAGAAGTGTCCAATACGTTTAAATTGAATTACTGTTATTAAAATGTAGGCAAGTTTCGTTAACAGAGAAACATAAGGGTATTCTCAATTAGTGAACATTGAAATCAACATTAAAACAGCTTCGTTAAACTTACCAGAAGAGAGTCCAAAACTTCTATCAAGACTTTCTCAACAGCCCGGGACAAAATGAGAGTGGTGTGAGAAGCAGGACGCTTACTTACGCGTTCCTCTAAAAACAGAGGTGCTCAACCCATCCATCGCGATCGACCAGTCGATGGCCATGGATTTATGAATCGATCTTTCAAGACTTTTGCCCGAAATCTGTTTAAATGATATACTTTTGTAAAACAGCAGTTTGTTGACACTGAGTGATTCGGTTGGTATGTGTAGACGCCAAATCTGAGAACGTTGTCTCTGCCTCTTTCATCACTACCTGCATTTCACCGTCTTCAATGCTCGCACCAAATAACAGTCTTTCCTCCTCTGGTGAAGTTACTACTCGTGAACTGTAATTAAATGTGAAACTCTTTCCTTAAACAGAATCAGAACTGTCGGATCGACAAACATCACTGGATAAGGAAGCTAATTGGATCGTGAAGCTGACAGCACTGAAGAGAGAGTTTCAAAACCTGTTTTCAGATTTCAAGGCAATGGAATTTGTTCTAGCTTTCATAGCTCAAACTTTCCAAAGACTGGACGTGGAATGTACTTCAGATAAAATGAGTACTCTTCTCTCTTGTAACGAGAACAAACTTGAAGAGGAAATATTCAGTTTCGAAATGAAGTTTCCTTAAAGTCAGAATACAGTGAAGAAACTTTTTGAAAGTCAGTGAATAAAAAAAACGTACCCTAATATTGTAAAAGTGGCATCGACGGTTTTATCGTTTTTCGGATCAACTTATCTATGTGAGGCAGTGTTTTCAGTGCTGAACACAGTGAAACCTAAGTGCAGAAATAAAGTGACTTATACACATCTTTTATCCTGTATAAGACTGGCTGTGACCAATTCATCACATTATAATAAACTTGCAAATTATATGCAAAGCCAAGTATCTCACTAAACTTTTTTCAACATTCATGATAGTGTAAATGTAAATTTTTTCACGTGTGCAGTATTTTTAAAATGTTGTAGTAGGCCTACAACTTTTGATCGAGAGAAAATTATCTTTTATGTATTTTTCGTAAATAAAATGATTAATTTAGGCTATAGTGTTGTAGTGTGCTTAAACTGTTACGAATTTTTGAATCAAAAGATCTCTAAATGGGCTACTTTGTGTGTAGTAGATCTGAGGCTTAAAAAGGTTTTGCACCCCTTCTATATAACTACAGAGCAGTAGCAGCCCCCGCATATTAGCAAGTGAATCAGTAAGTCGCATTTGTCCGGCGCTGAGGGCTGTTCGACGATAGGGAAGGTTCCCTTGCCAATTTACTCCTTCTGGTAACAAGTCGAAACCAATTATGAAACTATCTTTATGAAGCCCTAAAGTACAATAAAAGAATTTCGTTGCAAAAGGGTTATTGTATTTCCCTTACGCAGTATGCCTTATCTTTGTCAGAAGTATTTTATTGATATTACTGTGTTCGGAAGTACCCATGAAACTTACTTTGAAGTATATTTGAAATGCCACCTCACCTGCTGTTAAGAAGTGATTATGAACCATAGCACTCCGTACTGTCTTAAGCATCTGTTCCCAGAGGATTTCCAATGAATGGGAATGATAATAGAAATCAAAACGTTTATTAACAGCAGCTGAGAAAATGTTTTATACATAATTCAAAGTGTTAACAGATGTGCCAGCACGTGCATAAATGTTACTACGAACTTACATTACGGAGATATGTTTGCTATAGCGTATAAGAGCTTAGGGGGTTTATGTCTCATCGGTTCTTCCAAAATTACCGTTAGGAAAAACAACAAATAAGCATGCCCTTGTTGAGGCAATGAATTGAATGAATATCGTTTCTATCAGTAAGGGGTGAATTTTTCGCACTCGCTCTCCGTTCATTCAACATACACCATGTCTTCTTCGTCTGCTGCCATATCTAATTACGAAAGAAATCAGCATTCAGTTATAATAATCACTGGAGCAATTACAGTTATGTGGAAAAAGATAAGATGAGGTAGGTTCGATGGCACGGATTAGTAATGATATATCGACTATTAGGGGGGGTAGGACGTCAAACTGGCCGACTTGGAGTACGAGAGGCACCACAGGACATTTTAATTTCCACTGTCTAGACTTTAACAAATAAATTCATAAAATTTTGTCAGAATGACCAGGAATGGTTCAGGATTCACGCTCATAGCAGTGAAAGTTCAAAAATATAACTATATATATATATATATATATATATATATATATATATATATATATATATATATATATATCACATGCGAAATGTCATCAGTATGGTTTGTATGGCTTGTATTCTGTGCAAAATTCATCGAAGAATCTCTCTTACTTGTGAAGAAAAGTGTACCTATAGCAACAAATACAGCCAATAGTAAGTGAAAAAATGATGAAATTTCACACGTAAAAAAATTTATTTTCTTATACTTTTGAACTTACATTGCTATGAGTTTGAATCCAGAATCCTTCCTGGTCGTGTTGACAAAGTTTTATGAATTTATTTGTAAAAGTATAGACAGTGGAAATTAAAATGTCGTGTGGTGCCTCTCCTGCTCCAAGTCGGCCCGTTTGACGGCCTACCCCCTTAACTAAGAATGCATAATATATTTGTTTATACTGGCTGTAAATCCACTAATGTTATTAACTTATTTAAACGAAACTGGAATTCTGCAATTGTATGAAGACCAGTTGGAAATATGGTGGGAGAAGGTATTTTCATAGTGATTTAAATGGATTTGTGGGTGAGCAGGTTGTGGAGGGGAAGGAGTTGCGTAGAGATCATCTCCAGGTTTTGTTTCAAGTGTCCTATGTTACATTTCAAACATCACTGAACAGTCTCCTAGGGTGCGACTATCATGGTCAGTCTAACCATTGATGATGTTTAGTCCAGCTCTCCCGATGATAACTTTAGCGATCGGTAGCATATTGCCACCAGATGATTCCTTGTTTTCATCTTCATGAACAGGATAAAGACTATTCCCTCCACATGCTAGTGTCGCAGTTACGAATACACCTAACACCCATGTCAGAAGCAGTCACACACAATAAGACTGAGGCCGAGATAACAAAAGGTGGTGTCTTCCTTCTCCTAGCAGACCACTTGTACGACATATTCGCATGTGTCGTTCACAGACTCCGAAATATGATTTATTCTGTTTCCGCATGTATTCCCTCGTAGGCGCTACATACCGAATAATATTTTCTGACTGCATAGTAGATATGTATTGAAACAGTAAGCACTCCCATGAAACACTGTCATTAACTCTATCTAGAGAATAATTTGTCACTGATATTCAACGTGTCATCAGGGACTTACTTAATTGAATGTAATTCTAGTACTATCACTCATGAAATTACGCCTCTGTCGGAAGTAGGACATACTTGTTAGCTCTCATACTCATACAACACTGTATAAAACTCAACGTTAATAATAATTACGACGGGGCAAAAAATGATCCGTTGATGTGCCTGAAAAAAGTCGCACGTCGTATTACAGCTATGTTTTAATGGTGAAGCAACAACTTCATAATAAATGACTCCCAGTGCTTAATTATGAAAGCAGCCTACAGAGTAGGATTGCAGGCACAAACTGCTCAGTCGAAAATGTTTCAACCGTCTCTCTTACATCTCACGTCTCTCGTAGCAACAAAATATTTTTATGGGTTCAGCTTTATTAAATATAATTCTCCGATAGGAACGTAAGAACAGTCTTTGATTTTTTTTCTACAGCTACTTAGACAAAAGGAGAGGGATTCATTTATCATTTGTATATTGTTCATTATATTTTAGATTATGTTATCGGACTCACTGATTCCATTCTTTAACTTTTTCAATGATTACTCGATTCGAGGGTTGTGATGGGTAGTCGGAGAACAATACTGTACAATATTTATGAAATACTATGTTGTCATGCACTCTGAAGTACGTTCAGAACATACCATTACTTGTTTCCGTACGTAACAGAAAACAGAGGTTAAAATTTTCTTATTTCCGAAGTATTTTTGCTCCTCTATTTTTTTATTTTTGTGTAAATAAATTTCATCTGAAAAAAATTACTTCTATTCAAACCACAAAGAATGGAATATAGGTGAAGTACCAGTTGTGAATTACGCGAAGGATGTGGAGGAAAAGCCTCGCCTGAAGGACTGCAACGGTTACGTACAATATGCCATTCTGCCGGCAGCAGACATGCAGTTCAGTATATTAAACACAATCGCTAATCTGCAATTCGCCACTGTTTAAGTTACATGGAAGTAATTATGGTATGTCTCATAGTTGACGTCACAGTGTTGTTTGACACAATAATTCAACAATTACTAGTCAGTTCTATAACAAGAGTTTGTTTTAATGATTCGTAACGTATGAGGGCTTGCTGAAAACTAATGCACCCGAATTTTTATGTGCAAACTCTTAATTATTTTTAAATAAAGTCGACGCTATTAACACTCTATACCTTTATCCTTCATATCTACATATTTTCAGCACCCTGTCGCTAGAGGGCTTTGAACTGTAGTGTGTAACATGGCGGCGTGTAACGTAACCATGTCGGTGCGTGGGAAACAGTGTGCTGTAATCGAGTTTCGAATTCGAAGAGCTCGTCCACACATGAGACACCCTGTCCTTCACCGTGATACTGCGACATCAGCAACAATCCGACGTCTTTGGTTCACTATCGTAGATAATCCTCCCGACTTGGCTCCATCTGTGGACAAAACTTAACGAATACCTCCGTTGACTTCTCTTTGTTAGTGGTGAAGCGAAGCAAGCAGAGGAGAGTTTGTAGCTCCGTCAACAAAGTCAAAACTTCTACGGTGACGGTATCAACGGTCTAGTCTCTTGTTGGGACAAATATGTTCCAGGCCAGGGTGACTGAGAAATAAATATGTAGACAGGATAAACAGAGATATAGAATGTTAATGACGTTTGTTTTATTTTTAAAGCTATTTTTTATTTAAGTTATCAGGTAAAATATGAGGAGGCATTACTTTTCACTACCCCTTCTTATTTAATCCTTTGGATTATTATCATAGATTGTAGATTTACATGCGACTCTTTCATTTGGTTATGTTTGTTCTCAGTTGTATGTCAAATATTAGCGCCTTTATTTCACGAATACGGTACAAATAATGCAGTCCTGAAAAATATTTCCTGGGCCCCCACGGAATTAATCCCTCCATCAAACGAATCTGAATTAGATGAATGGATTTCCATGTCACTTTTCGAATATTACAGTGCTACTCATTACGTGTGACACATTGTAGCAAATCACGAATGTAAGGAGCAACAGCAGTGCTACTGTTAACATTTGGTTTTCCGTAAGTTTGTATCGAGACTTCCTAGGAAACAATATTTTTTCAACCGAGTTGCTTTCCCACGTACATTTACATAACTGATAAGTGTAACAACGTGAATTTTCTGTACAGAAATTATTTGCGTCTTTTCATTTTATTCTGTGCTTCTAGTTAACATATCCACACTAGATAAGTTTAACAGTTTACAGTCTTTGTACTAATATAAATTATCTTTCTTATCCTTACTTTGTGTTCTAGAAATATTAATGGTTACTTCAAAGAGGTATCTATAGATTGATATTTACTTTCTGCCCTAATGTTCCTCCTTGTTGTTGTGTACCAATGTACGAACGTGCAGTCACGCACTGCTTGTTTACGAGGATATTCTCAGTTATATAACCTTTTTATGTGCGTACTGTCAATAGACATGAACACCACTCGTAGCGGCCAAGAATTTTTCATAACCGGCTTACTGCCGGGATGGCCTAATTCTATGCTGTGTGTGGAATTTCTCTCCTTTTAAGACGTGGCACTCAACGCGGGTAGTTACCCCGCTATAGGATCCTCTACATTGGAATATTTTGGTTAAAGTCATCGATTTTCATGCTGGTTTCATGATGTCTTCCAACCTTTCCCATCTTGTGCAGTTTTTTGATTTCTGTGGAAGTTTTCTACCCAGCACTACGTGCAGTCTGTTTTGCACATTCTACTCTTGACCTGTTCATGCTATTTTCCTCTCTACTGCTACTTCCAGCACCAAGGGAACTATTTCTGGTAGCTGCAGCTGATAACATAATAAGCAGTCCTTCTTCTGGTAAGTTTATCCCACAGACTTCTGTCTTATTTTAATACTTCTTCATTTCATACATGATCTAACACATTTATATTTATCGTTCTTCTATAGAACCACATTTAAATTACTTCTAGTTTCTTCTTCTACGGGTTTCCGAACATTCACGTTTCATTTGAGTACCAAGTTCTGCTTCAGTCATACGCTTCCGGAATATCTTTCTCTGTTACATATCAGTATCTGATGTCAGTAGAGCTCTTTCTCAGGGGAATGATTTCTTCTCCAGTCTGCTCTTCATATCTTCTTCCCTAGAGATGTCTTGATTATTTAAGGGCTTCCAGTATTCAGAAGATGAAATAGAGTAGCAACATTTTATTTACTGAAATTAATAGTTAAAATTCCGTCGGAAGTTGCTTTAAGAAGTATCATTTAGTCGTGGTGACTGGTTTCAGGTAATGTGTATATTTATTGTTAAACTGTTACTTATGAAGATGGATAGTTTGAGAATGGACACAGTGTCAAAAACTAGTCATCACAATAAAGGATACTTGTTAATGTCACATATGTTACCGTTCATTTCATCTTGTTGATGTTGGTTTCAGGATTGGTGAATTCCTTAAAATTTCACACTAATTTTTTAAATGTAAATCATATTCTGTGCCGTATGTATTGTCCATTTCTTTCAAGAGAGGTCTTCTTCACTTCCAACCACACGTATTGACGAATGTTTCATTCCCATTCAGAAAACGTCTCTTGCTCTCTTTCTTAGTTCTTCAGCTTTCAAGATGAACACTGAGGCCATAAGTTGCAGCGCTGTATTACACCTTCCTTAATTCGCAAATTATATCTTGACTATCAACTTTTATTGCTCCCCCGTGCGTTCACTAATTATCGGAAATTAAATGTATTTATACTGAGCACCACTATTCTAAAGATTTGTATTGGTCCACATATCGAAAGCAACAACTGCTTTGATTGATGTGCCTTGGATCCGACAAGTCCTTGTCACGTTTCCGGAGGTATGCCCCACCAAATGTCCATGCGCAGTCTAATTCTCATGAGTTACTTTGTGGTTTGCGGGCGCGGAACTGGCTTCAGGTAGCCTCCTAGATTTGTTCGATCGGTTGAGGTTCAGGTGAATATTGTGAATGAGACGTCGGCGTGACTTCACCATCATGCTCTTCAAACCACTGCGATACAATTTTGGCATTTTATAAAAGGCAGTTACCCTACTGGAAGATGCCATCGATGTCGCGTTAACATCAAGCATGAAGGGACGCACAACAGCGTTCACGTAATCTACGAGCAACCATAGTGCCTTCGATTACTACCACAGGCCTCGTGAATGAGCCCTACTTCCTCCACCGCTCAGTGACCATGGCGTGGAACATGCCGTTCGGTTGGAAGACAGCTTACACAAACACGACCATCGACCTGGTGTAGCAAGAATTGTGATTCTTCTAAGTGATACCTTTCCATTTATCCACGGTCCAATCTCGATGATCCGCCGCCAGATGTTATTGTAATTGACTATGGCGTTAGGTCAATATAGTATCATGTAGAAGTCATCTGCTATGGAGCCTCAAGTTCATCAATACACGGTGTGCAGCGAAACAGTTGTTTCTGTACTGTGTCGTCAGATCTGCCACAGCTCCCCTACTGTCCTTCTATACGAATCTGGCGAGCTTCCCACCACTACAATCTGTGATGAGGCCTAGAAGTCAAGCACCACGTCACCTAATCCTGGATTCACCGTTCTTCAACTTATTTCCACTGATGGTTGTGACAGTAGGACGCGAACAACCCACAACAATCAGCCATTTGTCAGATTCGCTTATTACTCAAGTGGCTCTGAGAACTATGGGACTTAAATTCTGAGTTCATCAGTCCCCTAGAACTTAGAACTACTTAAACCTAACTAACCTAAGGACATCACACACATCCATGCCCGAGGCAGGATTCGAACCTGCAACCGTAGCGGTCGCGCGGTTCCAGATTGTTGCGCCTAGAACCGCTCGGCCACCCCGGCCGGCGATTCGCTTATGTCAGTGGATATTCCGATGGGCTGTCTGTACTGTCACTGTAATTATACTTGACTTGTCTTTGCTCCGCTTATAGACATTCCTTGTTGCATCACGTGTTCCCGACACCTTCAAGCGACTTTCGATCTCCCGATAATATTTTGATTCACGAGAGCAGTACTCCATATCACGTTGCTTAAGGCTTTCTCTAGGCCTCCAGCTGCTACGTAAATATCCAAATTTTTCATCTGTCAGTCTTGCATAATAAGGCTCGTGTTAGAATTACTTCTCTGATACATTTCGCCTTCCTAATACCAAACAGATCTCCGTCTAGTATATATTCAATTACTCTTCCTATCCTGCTGTATATTCGTCTGCAGGTTTCTAACATGACTTGTTAAATAAACTGTGCATAGTTTCTACATTTATTGTCATGGGACTGGTTTTGTAATGTGATGATGATGATGATGATGATGATGACTGTGATGATTTGTTTGTGGGGCGCTCAGCTGCGCCGTCATCAGCGCCCGTAAAAAATCCCATTGTTTACACAGTCCATTTTCTTTTCACAATCCAATCTAGTCACTCTCACAAATGATGATGATGATGATGATGAAATGATTGGGGCAACGCAAACACCCAGTCCCCGGGCAGTTGTATTTCCCATCCCGGCCAGAAATCGAACCCGGGACTGATGATGATGATACTTTATCACTTCATAAATATTTAATACCAACTGAAATATCCATATTATTTTATTTCTTGGCTTAGTCTTCGGGAACTTTTGTATATATTTTTGAGAATAAAATTCAGTCTTCAATTGAATATATATTTAGAATATGGTTTACCGCTTTCAACAGATTATTTTATAGTCTTGAGAAGCTTTGTACTGGTTTACCATACTATGCCACGGCAGGTCCTAAAATATATGTAATGCATGTGATTTTGTAAATACAGATTGGTAGTTTGGAGTAACTGAATCACGTCTGTGGATCACAGAGATGCGATTCATTTACTGCAAATTGTCAGTCTGTGTTTACAGTAATCACACACAATATGTACATTTCTGGAGATATCGTGGCATTATGCTTCTATGAAAAAGATAATGACATCTGCTAACCAAATACTAAGCTTCTCAAGATGATAAATTTATTTTTCGAAACCGGAAAAACGTTATAAAAATATATTTGCAGCGAATGACTGAATTTTATCAAGGGATATGTGAAACAAACGTATTATTAAATAACGTAGTATGGCGCAACAGCCTGGTGCAAGTCTTTCCATTTCAAGCAACTTCATCGACTTGCGGGTTTCCAGGCGTCATCCACCGGAATGTTAACCGGGCCTCATGTTACTGAAGTTGTGCGATCCGGCTAGAAACGATGTACCTAACGTGGCAAGGCTGTTGGCGTTAACATATTACTGGAACTGATCCGTAAATTCACGCCGGCCGGTGTGGCCGAGCGGTTCTAGGCGCTTCAGTCTGGAACCATGCGACCGCTACGGTCGCAGGTTCGAATCCTGCCTCGGGCATGGATGTGTGTGATGTCCTTAGGTTAGTTAGGTTTAAGTAGTTCTAAGTTCTAGGGGACTGATGACCTCAAATGTTAACTCCAATAGTGCTCAGAGCCATTTGAACCATTTTTTTTTCGGAAATTCACCCTCTCAAAGAACTACCAAATGTGGGTTAATTTACTGACGAAGTATTTCCTCTGTATCTTTTCCTTCTTCTACCAGTCGCCGAGTCTTTACAGTAAACAGACCTTATCAAATCATAATGGGTAGATGTTGCTCGCTTAGTTTTGCGAGCATTTCGTGGTACGGCGTAGGTACTTTGATCTGGTGGTCGGGTGAGCACCGCAATACGTGTTGTGCCTTAGGGCAGCGTTCGGAAACACGGCCATTCCATGACGTCTGTTATCTGGCGGGGGACGTTCATTAAGGGCGCTGTGATGGCTGAGGCATCCAGCAACCGCAGTGAATGGTCTCCCCCGCTCCAGAGGATGCCTGAACAATGGCTGGAGCGGAATTGCGTGCAGTAACTGCAGCCTTGAACTCTGACGGTCTGGGAATTTGTGGGCTTACGGACTACGTCAGTGTTGAGAGAGTGGCGTTTCTTAGCAACCGAAGGGGACTAATTTTTTTTCATCTACGTTTACATACTTACTCCGCAAGGTGGTACACGGTGGAGGATTCTTTACACTAGTATTAGTAACAAGTGTAAATCTGTTGCCTACATGCCTCCGTACAAGGCACAACATCTCTTATCTGGTCGTCGTGGTCCTGATTGGAGTTGTATATTAGCGACACTAGAATCGATTTGCTGTCAGTTGCAAATGACGGTTTTCTTAATTTTTCTATAGTGTTTTCCGAAATGAAAAAGGTCTTCCTTCCAGTAATGCCTATCTGAATTCACGAAGCAACTTCATAAAGCTCCGGTGTTGAACAAATCCAGATAGACCACTGTTGACTCAGTGCCGATTTCGGATAGCTCTGTTTTGCCATACGTGGTACAGTTTAACAACGGCGGCACTCGAACAGTTTACAAACTTTTGCATTTCGGAAACGCTTCCACTCTGGTCCCGGAAGGCAATGATCACGTCCTTTTGGGGATTCCGATGCATTGCTCCGTTTTCGCATTACGACGACGATTGCACTGTTTACCGTGTCCTACGACACGCTTTATGTTGACTGCACTGCCAGTGCTGCCACCTACCGTCAGTGAGTGGTTATTTCACGATGACTTCACACATTATCGGTAGTCACTTTAACATGACGGGACCGCTTATTGTGAACGTGACACATAAATGGCAAAATTTCTAAGTAACTTAGTTCTTACATGACCAATTACAAGTGTGCAATATCCCAATTGAGTTGCATACTGGTAACTTAATTATCTGCAATTATAATTTTCGATATCACGAAACATGACAAGTTAATTTATTCCCGTGATCTTATCCAGTTTAGGAAGATCATTTGTGTGAGATGTTACATATGTAAATAATGTTATCAAGTTAACGAGATATTATTGAAATTAAATTTAGGAGTGTTTCTTATGGTACTTGTTTGTTAAGAAGAATTTTACGAAGATGTTTGCCTGGAATGTAACCTTGTATGGTATTGGAAGCTGGACGATAAAAATACATACAAGAAACGAATAGAAGCCAAAAAACGAATAGAAGCTTTTTATATGGAGTGCTACAGATGTATATTGAAGATCTGATCACTAGATGAGATACAACAATGAGATACTAAATCTAACTGGGCAAAAAGAAAGGTTACATCTCAACTTGGCTAAGTGGAGGGATCTGTTGATATGATACTTATTGGGGCCTCAAGGTATGCTCAGTTTGGTAGTGAAGGCGACAGCAGCAGGTAAATTTTTTTGAGGGAAAGCTAGACTTGATGGTATCAAATAGGTTCAGGTACATACTGTTTTCTACAGTCATGCAGAGATGAAGCGTTCTGCACACTGTAGTGTAGAGTATGCGGCATCAAACCAGCCTTTGAAGACAGAATCATGTAGGAGTTATACGCGTCAACTAACAGATCAGGACTGTTGGAATGAAAACATAAAGCGACGTAGCGCTAGCATAAAGTTTACAGAGAAAGAAAGAAATGTTTGTGAAATCTTATGGGACTTAAATGCTAAGGTCACCAGTCCCTAAGCCTACACACTGTAAGTAGGCTGTTTAGGTTTTTATATTGGTAACGCCACGTAACGCTCTGTATGAAAATCACTGGCTGTGCTGCGTGCAGTCTGTGGCTGGGTGGCATTGTTGTAATATTCGCTATTGTAGTGTTGGGCTGTCGGCTGTTAACAGCGCGTAACGTTGCGCAGTTGGAGGTGAGCCGCCAGCAGTGGTGGATGTGGGAAAGTGAGATGGCGGATTTTTGAGAGCGGATGATCTGGACGTGTGTCCACCAGAAACAGTACATTTGTAAGAATGGATGTCATGAACTGCTATATATATTATGACTTTTGAACACTATTAAGGTAAATACATTGTTTGTTCTCTATCAAAATCTTTCATTTGCTAACTATGCCTATCAGTAGTTAGTGCCTTCAGTAGTTTGAATCTTTTATTTAGCTGGCAGTAGTGGCGCTCGCTGTATTGCAGTAGTTCGAGTAACGAAGATTGTTGTGAGGTAAGTGATTTGTGAAACGTATAGGTTAATGTTAGTCAGTGCCATTCTTTTGTAGGGACTTTTGAAAGTCAGATGACATTGCGTTAAAAATATTGTGTGTCAGTTTAGTGTTGATCAGAATAGGTAAAGAGCGAAATGTCTGAGTACGTTCAGTTTTGCTCAGCTGTTTGAAAATCAAATAATGTAAGACATTTATCAGCACAGTCATTCAATAATTTTTCTTAGGGGACGTTTCAACACTACTTAACCTAAGCCGGCCGGAGTGACCGTGCGGATCTAGACGCTAGAATCTGAAACCGAGCGCCCGCTACGGTAGCAGGTTCGAATCCTGTCTCGGGCATGGATGTGTGTGATGTCCTTAGGTTTAATTAGTTCAAAGTTCTAGGCGAATGATAACCTCAGAAGTTAAGTCGCATAGTGCACAGAGCCATTTGAACTTAACCTAAATCAACCTAAGGACAAACACACACACACACACACACACACACACACACACACACACACACACACACACATACACCCATGCCCGAGGGAGGACTCGAACCTCCGCCTGGACCAGCCGCACAGTCCATGACTTCAGCGCCTCAGACCGCTCGACTAATATCGCGCGGCTGTGTTTACAGACGTTTAGCGCATCAGTACCTGCAGAGGAGAGATATTTCTCTATACTCTTCATTACTTCAGATAAATTATGCAATGAGTAAGTGTTAGACTCGCAAATAGTACGGGAGCCTTAGATACAAAGGAGGTGGTCGGGGGGGGGGGGGGGGGAGGAGGGAACATACAGTTACGGTAGTTGCCTCGTAATGTCTCCTTACTACACCTGGACGAAATTGGCCGGCTCTAGTCATGAATATTTCGTTCTTCGATCTCCGGCGTGTCTGTCGCCTTCGGCCTTGGGCGAACACCGGCTGCGAAAAGCGGTCGAAGTAGGCGGCCGGCGTCTATCGCGTGCCGGAATGTGGGAAACGTCACGTGACGGATGCGCGGCCCGCGTGATGAATAGTGCAGCGCGTATTTTAAGGGGTCGCTGCCAGCGATGATGCATCACCCTGCTGGATGCCGCGGCGGAAGTCCTGCCAGAAAGTTTTGCGTCACCGTTTGTCTTCCGTGTGCGGTCCGTGTTTCTGTTGTGTCCGAGTTTCGCAAAACACCGAGCAAAATAGCGAAATCGCGTGCGGATCTAGCAATAGTTTACCACTACATGGTAACAAGCTACGTCATTCCAGTTTATCTTTGTATGGGTCGTTAAAAATACTTAATCTTTAAAGAATTAGCAGCTATTATCCAGTTAATACTTGGCGGAAATCCAGCCTGCATTTGCATCGCATCTCCTTCACCCTTGTGCAGAAAGGCGTGCACTGTTCTGCTGCTTACATTTCCAGTAAGCTACCACAGCAATTCAAAATTCTTAGCAGTAATCCACGCACTTTCAAATCCAAATTGAAGAGTTTCCTCATGGATCATTACTAATATTCTGTCGAAGAGTTCCTTCAATAATTAAGCTAATTCCTGTCTTACATTGTTGACTGCTGTTATACAGGTTGATTTTTTCCACAGTGTACAAGCTTTAGGGATTGATCGATGAGAGGATACGGAGCAAAAAGTTTCTGATGAAAGTATGTCCGGAAATGCATGGTTTCCGTGCTCGAGACTATTGATTCAGTCACATTTTGTTACAGAGACTGTGGTCTTCAAATGGTTCAAATGGCTCTGAGCACTATGGGACTGAGGTCATCAGTCCCCTAGAACTTAGAACTACTTAAACCTAACCTTCTAAGGACATCACACACATCCATGCCCGAGGCAGGATTCGAACCTGCGTCAGTAGCGGTCGCGCGGTTCCAGACTGAAGCGTCTAGAACCACTCGGCCACACCGGCCGGCTGACTGTGGTCTAATACGTGCTGTACCATGCAGACACCATTACAGTGTGCATGGTCTCCTGCTGGATGGTGGTACTGTTCCTCATAGGTCATGCCCTAGTGCCCTAGTAATTCGCAATGTTGTGTCCGGTTCACTTCTCTTGCTTACCCGCCCTGTAGTAGATGTGATACAGCGTTATACACAATGGTTCCATATTTGAATCGAGAGCTTGCCGACATGGTGTTTATGGAAAGGCAAATGGCAATGGATGGCGGGCTCCAAGGTTGTAACAGAAGACCTATACTCGGCGACAAAAACCACAGCATTCAATGTTTCAACAGTTTTCCTTGTTTTTCTGAGGCAGGGTCATTTCGGGAAGCAGGAATTCATGAAGGACGCACACGAAATGCTTGGACACCAGACTTAGAAGAAAATGTGAAGGTGACTGCCTTGTCACTATTGACCGCCAGTACAGGGTAAGCCAGACGATCATGTGGGACAATAGCCATGACAGTTATCACTCACAGCTTATGCAGGGCTTACTAGCGTCACACTTTCCGCATCGGGAGCAGTTTTGTCACT
Organism: Schistocerca piceifrons; assembly: GCF_021461385.2. Classification (NCBI taxonomy): domain Eukaryota; kingdom Metazoa; phylum Arthropoda; class Insecta; order Orthoptera; family Acrididae; genus Schistocerca; species Schistocerca piceifrons. The sequence goes on along the minus strand of NC_060142.1, from coordinate 267,860,405 downwards.
GGTTTCCTCACCAGGCAACCACGATTCCGGGATCTGTGTCATCCATCCTCTTCACAGATGAAGCCACCTTTACGTCGAGTGGTATCTTTCAAAACTGTCATCTGTGGGATAACATGCAGAACGCCCATGGTATGGTGACAGAGAATCATCATCGTTGGTGCAGCCGGGATGTGTGGGCCGGGATAACTGTTATTTTGGGACCAGACTTACTTCCACGTCGCCTAACAGGTCGGAACTATCGGCGCTTCTTGCGGGTGTCTTTGCCGCCCCTGTTGAATTTGGAGGGTTATGTGGCTGCTACATGATACTGCTCCAGCCTACCTCTCTGTCAAGTTCCGGACGCATCTCAATCATATCTTCCCTGGGCGATGGGTCGGACGAAGGGGTCCGGTTGCATGGCCTGTTCGTTGACCAAATTTCAACCCATGCGATGTCTGCTTTTGGGGACATCTCAAAAGTATCGTGTACACAGGTCCAATTCCAGATGTGGAGACACTGGAGCAGCATATTCATGCTACTTTTGACGCTGTTCGGATGAAGCCTGGTAGATGTGAACGTGTGAGACAGAAAACGCTACGGCGCCTACACACATGAATTGAGACACTTGGAAATCATTTTCAACACTTACTGTAACTGTAGCTGCGTGGTGCAGCGCGAATTAGACCTGAGTCTCCTTAATAATGCATGATTGAATAAATGGTCTCTAGTATGGAAATATGCATTTCCGAACATAAGTTGTAACTGATCCTCGATATCTTGCATACTTGCACTTGGAAGGGGACACAAGTGTTTTCAAGTGTTTTGTCGGGGACAGACCGGGGACTGGCTACGGAAGCAACTCAACATCGCTGAGACACTTCACAGAGACATGTGCCATGTGTAAGCGGGCATTGTCACTTAGTAAAATAGTACCACGACACTGTCGTATGAGCTACCGTTTATGTTGTGGCGCTAACCGCTGCCTACGCATGTAATGGCAATTTCTTAGTAGGGCCGCTACTGGATTCCGACCATTGGTGCCGCATGACACAGAACGTTGCAGGATGTCCATTACTTGTTCTGGGATGTCAGGCGCCGATGTGTGGGGGTTGCGATATTTTTGGTGCACAGTACGGCACGCACACAGCACTTTCAGGTTAATTGAAACTGGTAGTCCTGACTCGCATAAGGTTTTTCGAATATCCTTTCACGTCTGAGCCTTGAAGTACATGAGTTAATGAGTACAGATGATTCATCATTTTTGTTAAAGTGAAAGTGGAAGTCTTACTAGCACATAAATGGAAACGGAAAGAACAAAGTCAGCAGTCAGCTATTTATAATTGACATAAATTTAGCTTTTTAGGTGTCTGTTACATTAAAACGATTTGTTGCTGCGATACTAGCTGAGAACCCGGCTTTCCCGGGTATGTACGTATTCCATTCTTATACGATCTTCCCCTCCTTTCTTCTCTGTCCACCTTTCCATCCCTCATTCCCTGTCCATCTCCTTCTACCCCTCTCCCGGACCACCTAATCCTCTCCTCTCTCTCTCTCTGTTCATCTTCTTCAACCCCATCGCTACTCAAGCTATCTCTGTCCATACCTTCCTCCACCAAAGATTTTAGAAATTCTGATGCAATGTCATTGATCCATTCTGACATATTTGATCTTAAATCTTACAAAAGACTTTTACATTCTGAATTTAATACTGAATCCTCTAACCCTTCTATATCGACTAATGATTCTTCTTTTATCTCGTCATCTCACAAGTCTCACCCACATAGATTCCTTCTGTGTGTTCTTTCCTTCTTTAGCTCGTCCTCATACATGCAGTAAATAATTGAGCACGTTGGTTGCAAGTGCTACTCTGAGATGAAGAGGTTATTGCAGGAGAGAAATTTGTGGTGGCCAGTATCAAAGCTGTCAGAGGACTGACGAATAATAAAAAAAAAGAAATACTGTATCTAGATTAGCCTTATCATTTCCCTTTCAGATTTTATGAAGATCAGGCTTCTAACATTCCGCGGCCCGAATCATAGAACGTTATCCTTTCATTGGTTTTTCAATCGTTTTCATATGTTTTCTTCTCCCTTGGCAGGTCCCTCCAGGAGATCAGAATGGGCGATGTTTCGTAATCTTTTGCCAATGGAAGAATGGTGACACCACTTTTCAGCTAAAGGCGACATGTCCTGTACAGCCACATTATGTGTCTTTAATGCAGTGGTACCCATTGCCCTCTGCATCCTTATACTGTTAATCATTGCTGACTCTCCTGCGTTTACGGGTATTTTTTCACTCCAAGGCAAGAGATTACGCCGAACCTTTGTCCGCTCTTCCGCCCTCTTTCGCATGGCCGTTGGCTGAACTATGATGATTTTGTATACAAGAAATCTTCGGCCGCTATTACTAATGATTTCTGTTAGAATTTAAGCAGTGGCGGTGTTCGATCCCCGGACCGAGGACACTTGATTAATAGCCAACGACGTTCCTCGAGACCACGGGTACAGCAAGCGCTAAAGAGTTTCTCCAACAACATTCGTGGAGAGAGGGAGGGGGAGAGAGAGAGAGAGAGAGAGAGAGAGAGAGAGAGAGAGAGAATGGAGGGGGGGAGAGGTGGAAGTGGAGAAGAGTGGCGTAGTGATGGCTTTAGCGTCATTCCTAGAAAATATTACCTTGCAATAGATTTCATGATTCTAAAGTGCTGATCAGGTTGTAAACTATGTGGTACGACAAGATGTTTCATTAAATCGTACAGACCGTTGCAGCATTTATTTATTTAATTGATTGGAACTCCGAAATGAGTTTGCGGATAATATCGACCATTATGCCGAAGGAATAATAATTAAAGGTTTTACGCCCCGTTGACGACGTGCGCATCAGTGTTGGAGCTCGAATCGGGGCAGGAAATCGGTTGTTGCCTTTGAAAGTAAATTGTAGAGACGCCATCGGGACGCTTCGGTGAGTGCAACGAGCAAGGTCAGGGTGATGACGTCTGTGCTGTGCGTGCGCTCCGATCAGATACCGTTGATCAGCATGCTAACACGTTTTCCATTTCTCGGCAATAAACACATGCCGTGTTTTCTCTGTTCTCACGTGCTGCCGCCCGGCGTCACGCACGCTTTTAAGGGTGCACGTGTCGCATTGATTACTCGGGACTCGCCTTAGAAACGTAGCGAAGGATACTTTTCAATTACTTGTTGACGCTGAACGCTACTTTGAAGTACCTGTGGGAACAAATCTAGCTAATAGTACACGATAGCGCTGTAGGCCGGTATGCAATTCAAACAGCGTGCTCAGGAAGAAATAGTAACCTTTATTACGTTTCTGGGTCGTATAGAATGCGGTCGTGAGAAGGACAAATAATTGGTTTCGCGAAACGCAGATCTGAAAGCAGACCTGACTGTTTTCAGTACCATCCCTACTCTCTATTGTAGAGATTTGGAGAATCCAGAGGAATAAATTAATTTGCGCGCTAGTCCTTCTGGCCGAACATCGTCATTGTTACCTTTACTCGGTTATATAGTCGATTAACAGTATACAAGTTCGAAGACGATTGCTGCGAAACTGAAACTTCTTAATTCTTATTTAATTGTGTCTATACAGGGTGAACATTTATAAAACCATCAAACTGCAGGAACGAATTTCTAACTGGATATGGAGGAGATAGGTCCAATGGACATGGGTCCGGAAAAGCACCGACACGGTAGGTGGCGCTGAGGAAAGAAAGTTCTTCTGACCACATGGCGTGTGTTCCTTGTGTGTTGGAGGGTGTGTGACTGATGCAGCGCACTGTAAGCAGCAGAATGATCCGGTATTCACGTCGGGAACAAGTTGATATGGTGTGTTTGTACGGCCAGGTAGATGAAAACGGTCGAGAGGCAGCACGGCTATAGCAAAACAAATATCGTTACAGACAACAAGCACATGACACATTTCAAGCCTTCTTTGGGCGTTTGTCTGAAAGGTCCAACGGTCTCACAGACGAACGTGTAGGAGGCGACGGACTGTGCGTACACCAGATTTGGAGAACCGGGTTCTGCAGGATATTGAGATGTACCATAGTACAAGTTCCAGGGAGGTGGCTCGCCGAAGTGGTGTAAGCCAAAGCACGATTGTGTTATCCTGCATGACAACAGCTACTGTCCGTGTCATCTGAAACGAGTGCAAGGATTATCAACAACGGAATTCCCTCCTCTGGAAAGACTCTGCCAATGGTTTTTGCAGCAGACTACCACAACTATGGGATTTCTGCCATCAGACTTTGTCCTCTCAGTCCTCTTCGTCGACGAAGCCACCTTTACCAAAACTGGCATCATAAATCTGCATGATTGTTATCTGTGGGCTAGTAACAATCTACTGTGAATGGTTGAGGTGTCTCATCAGCGTCGACTCAGCACCAATGTGTGAGCTGGTATTCTTGGCGGCCACTTTCTTGGACTGGTTATTATTCCAAACGGCTCGACGGGGGAATTTACCTGAACTTTCTGCAGAATACTCTGCCTGGACTGCTTGTGTGTTTGGCAATAAGAAAGGTTATGTGGTTTCTGCGTGACGGAGAACCAACATTCTTCATCATCACAGTTCGCCATCACCTCATCAACACCTTCACCGGATAGGACGCGGAGGCTAAGGAGCGGTGCCTGCTAGATCACTGGACTGAAATCCCCTGGATTTTTGACCCTGGGGGCATCTGATAAGCGTTGTGTATGCTGTGCAGTTCCTGATACGCAGACCCTTAAATAGCGTATTCACGATACCTGTGACGCTTTTCGAACAGTTTAAGTATGGTCATTATAGATCGTTTACATTTCATTTATGGGTATCACCACAACTAAATTGATGCCAGAAATTGTCAGTGAGCCTGTCTTACTCCACTTGAAATTCCAGTTTAAGGTGGGTAGTGCCGGACGCTGTGGCCGAGCGGTTCTAGGCCCTTCAGTCCGGAACCGCGTTGTTGCTACGGTCGCAGATTCGAATCCTGCCTCGGGCATGGATGTGTGTGATGTCCTTAGGTTAGTCAGGTTCAAGTAGTTCTAAGTCTAGGGGACTGATGACCTCAGATGTTAAGTCACATAGTGTTTTAAGCCATTTGAACAACGGTACATAGTCCGTAGATATTTAGTAACTTCAATGCCACTGAACTGAGTATAGCAGGATTGTCAATTATCTTTTCCACCGGCAACGAAAATGTTAGTCTTGAGAATACCGTCAACCACAATAATGTACATCTTGGGTCGAATGTTGCGCTGTTCCTATCAGTTGTTTACAACGTTGCATGTTTGTTCTGCACGTCACCGTCACTTCACAAAAAGTATATTCTAAGAAAGTGTGATAGTTATGTTGTGGAAGAAGGAATTGAAAACTCATTTCATGTATTTGAGAAACTCTACATGCCAATATGCGGCATTTTCGATACAGCGTTTAGTATCTTTGAATGACTATAACGGGACTCTTCTACAACCCAACCAAACCTACAACATAGCTTCACATCTTCCGATTTCCTGTACTGCAGGTAACATCTTGTGCTTTGTAAATACTCGCTATGTAGTGTAATGTCTGAATCCAAATTGAGAGCAAGTGGTTATCAGACATGAAGTTTCCATCAGCACAAGGTTTTGGTACTGTACACTATGACGGCACTATTAAGTGAGGAACGTGACCTATAAGCAACAGTGTCACCGAAAAAGAAGGAATTTCACATGTACGATCGTTGTAAGAAGTTGATACGACCATTCTCCCGATAGGTTTTCCACTAAAGAATATATAGAAATTACTGTAACTTCACCAGGGTTGTACAGGTACCATAAAATCGTCATACAAGAATCAAAACCTACGGACGCATCTCATTATACACTACTGGCCATTAAAATTGCTACACCGAGAAGAAGTGCAGATGATAAAGGGGTATTCATTGAACAAATATATTATACTAGAACTGAAATGTGAATACATTTTCACGCAGTTTGGGTGCATAGATCCTGAGAAATCAGTACCCAGAGGAACCACCTCTGGCCGTAATAACGGCGTTGATACGCCTGGGCATTGAGTCAAACACAGCTTGGATCGCGTGTGCAGGTACAGCTGCCCATGTAACTTCAAAACGATAACACAGTTCATCAAGAGTAGTGACTGGCGTATTGTGACGAGCCAGTTGCTCGGCCACCATTGACCAGACGTTTTCAATTGGCGAGAGATCTGGAGAATGTGCTGGCCATGGCAGCAGTCGATCATTTCCTGTATCCAGCAAGGCCCGTACAGGAGCTGCAACATGCGGTCGTGCATTATCCTGCTGAAATGTAGGGTTTTACAGGGATCGAATGAAGGGTAGAGCCACGGGTCGTAACACATCTGAAATGCAACGCCCACTGTTCAAAGAGCCGTCAATGCGAATAAGAAGTGACCGAGACGTGTAACCAATGGCCCGCCATACCATGACGCCGGGAGATACGCCAGTATGGCGATGACAAATACACGCTTCCAATGAGCGTTCACCGCGAGGTCGCCAAACATGGATGTGACCATCATGATTATGTAAACAGAACCTGGATTCATCCGAAAAAATGACATTTTGCCATTCGTGCACCCAGGTTCGTCACTGAGTACACCATCGCAGGCGCTCGTGTCTGTGATGCAGCGTCAAGGGTAACCGCAGCCATAGTCTCCGAGCTGATACTCCATGCTGCTGCAAACGTCGTCGAACTGTTCGTGCAGATGGTTGTTACCTTGCGAACGTCCCCATCTGCTGACTCAGGGATCGAGACGTGGCTGCACGATACGTTACAGTCATGCAGCTAAGATGCCTGTCATCTCGACTGCTAGTGATACGAGGCCGTTGGGATCGAGCACGGCGTTCCGTATCACCCTCCTGAAACCACCGATTCCATATTCTGCTAACTGTCATTGGATCTCGACCAACGCGATCAGCAGTGTCGTCATACGATAAATCGCAATCGCGACAGGCTACAATCCGACCTTTATAAAAGTCGGAAACGTGATGGTACGCATTTCTCCTCCTTACACGAAGCATGACAAGAACGTTTCTCCAGGCAACGCCGGTCAACTGCTGTTTGTGTATGAGAAATCGGTTGAAAACTTTACCAATTTCAGCACGTTGTAGGTCTCGCCACCGGCGCCAAACATGTGTGAATGCACTGAAAAGCTAATCATTTGCATATCACAGCATCTCCTTCCTGTCGGTTAAATTTCGCGTCTGTAGCACATCATCTTCGTGGTGTAGCAATTTTAATGGCCAGTAATGTAACTCGTGGCTTACATTAATTTTGTCAATTAGCTTCGAGGTGTAAGTGTTTCAATACTGGTTCCTATAAGTTAGATTAACACCGCTTTAGGTACGTTTGCTGTCAGGGCTTTGTGAATTCCGATAAAGTGGTAAAGTTGTATACAGGTTTGTGTTATGTTGTCTTACATTGTATGTCCACCAATTTTAAACTCAGATGGTTAGAATTCACCTTTATGGACACACGTGTTCCCTTCTACGATCAAATTGTTATACACTGAAGTGAAAAAAGTCAGGGGATAAACATATGGCGATAATATCGCGTACACCAGGTACAAAAGGACAGTGCATCGGTGGAGCTGTCATTTGTAGTGAGGTGATTCATGTGAAAAAGTTTGCGTAGTGTTGTCAGTGCTAGCAGACAAGCAGCACTGTGTGAAAGAACTGCAGAAATTAGTATTCAACGTACGATGAACGTATCCGCTAGGACAGTGCTGTTAAATCTGGCGTTAATGGGTTATGTCAGCAAAGGGTCTACGCGAATGTCCTTCTTAACAGCGCGAGATCGCCTGCGGCCCCTCTCCTGGGCTCGTGACCATATCGGTTCGGCGCTACACGACTCGAAAAACGGGGCCAGATCAGATTAATCTCGACTTCAGTTGGTGAAGGCTGAAGGAAGGATTCGAGGGTGACTGAGACCCCACGAAGCCACGGACACAAACTGTCAACTAGGCACTGTTCAAGCTGGTGTTGGCTCCATAATGATATGCGTAGTGCTTCTATGTAATGGACTGGATCGTCTGGTTCAAGTGAACCGATTATTGACTAGAAACCGTTATGAGCGGCTACTTGGGGACAATTTGTAGCCATTCATGGACTTCAAGCACCCAAACAACAATGTCATATCATCAGACCACAACTGGTCGCGATTCGTTTTGTAAGTAGGCTGTTTAGGTTTTTATGTTGGTAACGCCACGTAGCGTTCTGTATGAAAATCACTAGCTGTGCTGTGTGCAGTCTGTGGCTGTTTTGCATTGTTGTCTGCCACTGTAGTGTTGGGCAGTTGGCTGTTAACAGTGCGTAGCGTTGCGCAGTTGGAGGTGAGCCGCCAGCAGTGGTGGATGTGGGGAGAGATATGGAGGAGTTTTGAGAGAGGATGATCTGGACGTGTGTCCATCAGAGACAGTACATTTGTAAGACTGGATGTCATGAACTGCTATATATATATATATATTATGACTTTTAAACACTATTAACGTAAATACATTGTTTGTTCTCCATCAATATCTTTTCATTTGCTAACTATGTATATCAGTAGTTAGTGCCTTCAGTAGTGTGAATCTTTTATTTAGCTGGCAGTAGTAGCGCTCGCTGTATTGCAGTAGTTTAAGTAACGAAGATTTTTGTGAGGTAAGTCATTCATGAAAGGTAGGGGTTATTGTTAGTCAGGGCCATTCTTTTGTAGGGATATTTGAAAGTCAGATTACGTTGCGCTAAAAATATTGTGTGTCAGTTTATAGTGTTGATCAGAATAAGTAAAGAGAGTAATGTCTGAGTACGTTCAGTTTTGCTCAGCTGTTTGAAAGGCAAATAATGTAAGAGGTTTATCAGCACAGTAGTTCATTAATTTTTTTAAGGGGACGTTTCAGTTTGAAGAACATTCTAGACAGTTGGAGCGATTGATTTTTCCACCCAGATCGCCCGACATGAATGCCACCAATTTTTTAATGGACGTACTGAAGAGGTCAGTTCGTGCGCCTGCAAAACTTTCACAATTATAAACGGCGGTAGAGGCAGCATAGCTGAATAATTGTGTATATCGCCCTCAACTACTTGTTGAGTACATGCTACGTCGAGTTGGTGCACTAGACTGCGCAAAAGGAGGCCCCACACGATATTAGGAGGCACTCCATATTTTTGCCAGCTTGGTGTTTGTGTGTTCTCATGTATTGTACTTATGTAAATGTTCCTATGTAAATTACTTCGCCGATACAACCTATCTCTCTTTTTTATTTATTACGTGCTTATAGACCCTGTCGGATCATGCATTACAACTGGTTCAACTGGCTCTAAGCACTATGGGACTTAACATCTGAGGTCATCAGTCCCCTAGCTTTAGAACTACTTAAACCTAAGGACATCACTCACATCCATGCCTGAGGCAGGATTCGAATCTGCGACCGTAGCAACTGCGCGGTTCCGGACTGAAGCGCCTAGAACCGCTGGGCCACAGCCACCGGCCCACACACTACATTTATGATTCGCCTTTCTAATAGTCCATACAGCTTTCGTTCTTTCGCTCTGTGCTTTCTTCCTTTCTGCTGACCACTTGTTGACTCATCTTTAAGGGACTTCATTCTCTGGTTTTACTACGCCCCTATTTATCTTCTGTCGGTAACGGACGTCAATAACTATATTATAACCGATGTTCCTATCTGTGACTTTTTCAAGTCATATTTGACTTCTTCTATCCATTCTGTTCTATCTAGTTCCAATATTTTCCTCATGATTTTTCTTTCCTCCTTCAAGATGTTCTCCAGATCGCCTTTTCTATCAAGTACCAAGGTTTTGCTCGCGTACTGTATTATAAAGTTTGGTCTTTGTGTGAATGGACATACATTTCATGTTGTAGATTTCACGCGGTCTCCCATATGCTAGTTTGAAGTTTTGTAACCGAACCTTCTGTGTTTCCTTTTCCAACCCTGTTGGTTCTATGATCTCACCGAGATATTTGAAGTGTGGAACTCGTGTTATGTGACCGTATTTTGTGTTTAGTTCCAGAATGTTGAATTTAGTGCAAATGAATTTGGTCTTGTCGAATGAAATTTGTAGTCCAAGTTTCTGGGCGCATTCCTTGAGAATTTCAGCCTGTTTGATCGCTGTATTTTCGCAGGCCGCTCGTATCGCTAGGTCGTCTGCGAAACCTAAACAACTGACCCTGATGTCATCATTCTTTCGTCCGAATTGAATGGGTTCGCAGTGGTCCTGGGTTTTCAAATATTTCTCCCATTCTCGGATGACTTTATCCAGAACAAGGCTGAAGAGCGGTGGTGACAGTCCATCACCTTGTTGCACACCTGTCTTTATGTCAAATAGGTCTGACAATTCGCCCATGAAGTTTTCTTTCCACTTGGTGCCCGTGAGTGTTTCCTCGATGAGTCATAATGTTTTTCGATCAAGTCCCTGTTGTTCTAAGATGTTAAAGAGAGACTGTCGGTCGACCGAATCATATGCCTTCTTGAAGTCGACTAACATACGGACGATCGGAGAGCTTCAGGTTGCTCTATATTTCAATAGCATCTCCAAATTGAAAATTTGTTCAACACAAGAACGCCCCGGTCGGAAAGCGGCCTGAAAGTCACAAATTTTGTTTTCAAGCTGATCCTGTGTTCTTTGAAGAAGGCACGCGGAAGGAATTTTGTAGGTGACTTCAAGAAGAGAACTCTCGCTATAGTTATTGACGTCCGGTCTGTCACCTTTTCCGTTTTCCAGACGTCTATGATGGCTTGTGTGAGCTCCTTAAGTGCGTTTGGGCCTACGTTCTTCAATAGTTCTGCAACTATACCATCTTCTCCAGATGCCCTGTTATTCTTAAGTCTGAAGATGTGTCTATGGATTTCTTCTTTGGTAAGTAATGGAGATTCTGGGTTTATTTGTGCAGGAGGCTCTTTGAGCCATCTTCATGAAGGCTCCTGGTAATTGAGTAGCTCTGAGAAATATTGAGTCGACAATTATCTCGGTTGGTCAGCGGGAGTTTGCTGTCTGGTTTTCGGAAACGAAAGTTCTGAGGGGTGTATCCTCAAATTCTCGCTGTGAACATCCTGTAAAAGTCTCGTGATCTCGGAAGTCTTTTTATATCGAGTCCAACTGCCTCCTCTTTGTTTGTCTGATATTTTTTGAGGCTTCCTTTCTGGTCTGAAGATAATGTTGGTGCGTCTCCATCGATTTCTTACAGTTATATTTCTGGAAAAGACTCTTTCGTTCTTCCAGTGCTTCTTCACATGCAGAGTCCCACCACAGGTGTTTCGTATTCTTCTTCAATGGTACTGCCTCTTCCGCTCCCTTGATTATCTTGTTACGGAATTGATGCCAGGTGCCTGTCTTTTCCTTTCCCCATTCTCCTTTTATAATGCTTTCTTTGATATTTTGAAGATGAGTTTTCTTGTGGTGAATTCTTATCGGAGTAAATTTCACTTTGATCCGCACTAGATAGTGGTCAGAGTCAATATTGGCTCCTCTTCGGACTTACACGTCATAAATGTCCTTCTGTGAAGGGTGTATGATGGCCACGTGGTCGATCTGATATTTTCCGAGAGACTGTATAGGATATCTCCAAGTCTTCTGTTTTCGAGGGTGTTTCCTCAGGGAGGTGGACATTATTTTCAAATTGATCTGTTGGCACAGTTCAATGAGTCTCACGCCATTCTTGTTCGTGAATTTATGGGCTGGGAATTTGCCTACTTTTTTTTGGTATTCCTTTTCCCTGCCAATCTGGACAATGAAGTCGCCTAGTAATATCTTTTTTCTTCTATGGGGACTAATGCCATAATCTTCCCAAGTTTGGACCAGAACTGCTCTACCTTCTTCAGATCTCTATTATTTTCAATGTTCGTGGGTGAATGTACATTAATTACTGTGTATTTTTTGTTTGCACATTCTATGCGCAATGTCATTAGTCTATTATTCATGGGGGCGACTTCTTTAATGAAATCAACCATGTTCTTGTGAACGACAAATGCCATACCAGGAATGGGGTGCCACCTTTTCCTATTGGTTTGTCCATTTTACTTTTTAAGATAGTGAGTTTTCATCTGTAAAGCGTGTTTCCTGAAGAGGTAGTACATGTACGTTTTGTCGATCTAATTCTGATGTTAAGATGTGTAGTTTACCTAGTAGTCGTAAGGTGTTGATGTTGAAGGTCCCGATGTAAGTGAGTCTTTTTTATTGTAGTTTGCGCGAGAACTCCGACTTTCTCTGTGATCGTGGTAGCCCAGGCCCCCAGAATCCGAAGACCTAGTTGCCGTCCGTTGATGGGTGGATTGGTTACCACCTGGGCTAATTCTGTTGTTACTCTCACGAATCATAATCGCTTGTAATCGAAGATTTGTCCAGTATTCCCACTGGGAGTTTAGGACCAAGGATTGCTAGTTTCTGGAACGCAAGGTGTGCAACCGTACGTACTAGGTAAACACACGCTGACCACTTTGCCGCTCAATCCAAGTCAGACGCAGAGTGGATTTGAAATTCGGTTTTTCCGACCGCTCTGCCATTGAGACATATGTCCTATTCCACCACTAAAGTGGTTGACCATTTTTTATTCACCTCAGTCGATCCGCAGGTGTTTATTTGGCTAGGCCCTATTCACACCTGCCCTGCATATCTACAGGAGATTACCCTATCACCCATTGGGACGCACCGTGTTGGGGTTGAGGGCCCCGATCCCAGTGTCTCACGTAGGGTTATGTCTAGCGCTTATTCGTTTCGGAGGTAAACCCCCACGCAAGCTAAACATACACGGCCTGCCCTTCTTTTATATTTTTACTCTGTTAGACTAATATGAATTCCATACAAACATTTAAGAATGACATCACTGTTAAATCTGCACAGTAATAGATACAAAATAAAGCTAATGCAGTCAAATCTTACCATTCAGACCAACTTAAAACCCACAAAACGCATAATTTAACGTGTAATAACAGAATCAACAATTTAATGTGCCACAACGTGAAACTGTGAAATTTTAAAATCTCTGTTTTACTTGGAGTCCTTAATGAATCATAAGAAAATTTAAATGAATTTTATCCATAGTGGATGCTGTCGAACTTCGTGACTGTTCCTTTATGGGGTGTAGAAAAATATCCACTACCAGTCACAATAAAAGTTTCTTTATTTGTCACACGACCGGTTTCGGGCTTGCGTCCATCTTCAGGTGTTTATACATTCATGTACATGTTTATACTGTTGGAGATCAATAAAGATGAAGCACCATTATTACAGTTATGTAGTGGTGATAGTTTTGCCACTTACTTACACATTTATTGTCATTTTCACGTCCATATTTCAGTTTTACCAAGTATATCTTCACATTACACAATTATGATGTGCACTCGTGAAATACACTATGTTTACATACAAACATGTTTTTATGTAAACATATTGTGTTTAACGAGCGCACATCTCAATAGTGTAATTTGAAGCTATACTTGGTAAAACTGAAATATGGACGTGAAAATGACAATAAATGTGTAACTAAGTGGCAAAACTATCACCACAGAATAACTGTACTAATGGTGCTTCATCTTTATTGATCTTCGACAGTATAAACATGTACATGAATGTGTAAACACCTGAAGAAGAACGCATGCCCGAAACCAGCCGTGTGACAAAATAACCTATTATTGTGACTAGTAGCGGATATTTTTCTACACTCCATGAAAAATTTAAATTAGTCTCTCTAATGTTTTAGAAACAGGACAGCCATAAAAGAAAAATGTTGTTCGAATGTGGTATTGTATTTAGATCCAGAGGAGCACGGCCCTCCGCTAAACGCTAAGAGAGATATGTTCACTGAAATATCACGCAAAGCTACCTCAGTTTCTTAGGTAGTGCTACCGAATGAACTACAACATGTAACAGTTTCGTAGTGTGTCAAAATTATCTGCCTAGTGGAAACTAAGGAAGGTTGATGGTGATAAACAACACAGAATACATAAAAAACCATGTCGCTTTTGGAATGTTAGTGACTCAGCACAGATAAAACAAGAAAGATAAGAATACCTTGCAAGTAATGCTTGCAAGAACAAAAAAGAGAAAAAAGGAAGAAACATTAAGTGTGGTTTTTATTTTTGAATGGGCAAAATGTAATAAATAAATCATCGAGCATGTTAGGCAGTCTACCAAATTATCCAGGTAGTCTAAATGAGATACGCAAGAAATACGTGCGCTCTGTTGAAGAGTAAAAATTCACCCAGGATAAAAGTCAAAGGAAAGTTCAGCATATTTATTACGTTATCTACATACTACGCAGTATTTTGATCGCGTCTGAATCATACGTAAAAACAGTCCTGCTGCTACAGATATACGGGTGCATGACCTCCGGCCGTTGTCGTTTTAGAAGCTGTTTATGCCTCCTACTTAGGACTTGCCTGGAAAGCTCACTCCATTTGCGTGGCACGATCGAGGGCTGACGCACGCAATGCTCAGATCTGCGACACGCAGGCGTACGCACTATCCACCCACCTACACACAGTCACACACACAAAGAAAAAGCGGTGGTATAACACTACGTCCGCCGCTTTTTGTTTTTTCATAGAAGCACTAAATCGAAGCACGGAGTCACCTAAGATTGCGGCTTCACTCTCTTCCTTGAGAATTTTTGACGATGTGTTTTTCTCACCACACGGCTTCAATAACTGTTCTAAATACTATTGGCGTATTATCGCCACTGTTATACTCTAATGTGTTTCAGGAAACATCACCATTAGTGTAGTCGTTGATAGCAGAGGACGCTCACATTCATTAAATCGTACAAATTGACTGGTGTTTACACATGCTACTGAAACCTCACTAGAACAGAGCGGAAATTGATTATTCAGTTTTTTCTAAGACATGTGTGTAGTATTTCATTTTCTCTATAGTGAAAATAATTATCACTGTGATCTTGGCGGACAATTTAGTGACAAATGAATGGAGCATCCTGGATCAAATAACGTTTGATATATTTCATATCCTACAAGCTAAATCGCTTCAGATTCATTCGGAAGTAATATTTCAGATCCTTTAAATCTTGATTTTACCATTGATATGCCTGTTACGTATGTGTTACAAACTTCTAAAAATACATTAAACGTGTGTCAGTGTACATCTATCTATGCATACGTCCGATTATATTAAAACCGTGCGCCAAAAAAACCCCTCTACTACTACTACTACTACTACTACGATTATATTAAAATTCTCGTGACCCGTTACGAGCGTTACACTTAGATAGTTAATTACATTATATATTGGTCTTCCTCTTTGTTCTGTTAACGAATAACTTACACTGAAAATATGTCAAAGATGCATATTATAATGAAACTTTGCTTCGCCAATTCCAGAGGTGACAAACCATTCTTTCGGCAAGTTGTTACCCAGATATGTGAGGTTGAACGTTAACATAGACTTTCGTGGGTGGAGTCAATTTTAACGAAATTCATTTGATGTGTGACTGTATGACGATGTATATACAACTTCGAACGCTTCAAATATTGTTACGAGAAGCTTTTATCGGAATGAAAAACGTTTCCTTTTGCTCAAATATGATTCAGTAAAGATGCTATTGAACGTTTTGGCTATTGACATCAGTTATTTTGACTAAACAGCCCTTCGGACAGTTTTAGTAATAAGCATATGTCAAGTTCTTTCGAGAAATTCAAAGTCCATCCCCTCGCGTCTTTCGAAGGGTTATTAGGTTATCATCTTTGTATTTTAGCTCGTTATATAGAAATTGTTCGTTATTGCTGATTTATTGTAAACTTCATATACGCCTATATGGATTCCTTCAATCTTGTGTGAAAGCTTCCGCCATGTTATCATTTAGGGAAAGATTTTCGAAATTATTTGATGACAAATAGCCTAAATACCTACAGCAAGAGTAGATTTAACTTCCCCTTTAAGTATATCATAGTTTCAAATTTCATATAATTCATGTAGTGATTCTGAGACCGTTTCAAAACAGTAACGGAAAAGTTCAAGAGCCAATGCTGATACATATTGTACCTGTAAGCAGCGTCGAAAATCTCATCTTTCTAAACACCTGTGTCAGTTGTGAAAGTGTAGCTTGTGACAGAAGGTTTGACTGATCTCACGTGTGAACAGTTTTGATTCTATGTGGGAGGAGAGACAGAGTGTTTTGTAAATTTCCTCAAGATTAGTCGTGAGTTCTATCGATATACCAGACAAACTGTGAACATTCTTTGTGAAAATATTTGTTCAAATTTATAATAGGTCTTAATTTGAAGATAAAAGTTCTGAGTCGTGCGTTTGAAACACATCACTGCTTGGATTTGAACCGCTGACCTTGAGAAACCGGAAAAGGGAAGGATGCTACAGAAGTATACCGAAAATAATGCAGACATAAATTCTTCGTAGAAGTGACGAAGAAAATAAAACGTGGAAATATTGACTAGATAAAGGACCTAAGACGTCGGGAAATAACTTCTCTATAACATTCCCTTCAAGTGCTCTGCCAAATGCCAGTACGTATTTAAACGCCCACTCGCTGTCGCAGATCTGAAACTATCTTCCATTGAATGGCGCATATCGATACGTCAACGCCACCCAAGGGGACCATTGACGTCGCTTAAGCACCATATTTGCTGGCATACGATCAACGAGTTTTCGTTATATCCCCACAGATGGTTATCCGGGATCTCACAACCAATTGTTGTTGGTTATCTCTTCTATATATATATTTTTATCATGTAATGATGAAACGCTATCTATAGCAGTTATTTTAAATAATGTAATACGCGTATTTCTTCATTTGTTATTATCTGTTGTGTAACTGTTCTGTACTTAACTTATTATAAGAATTGTTTTACGTCTTGTATGCCAGATTCGCTATCGCTGACGTAATTCACCATGCGAGGGCGGAGCATCACGTAATTAAGCAACAGCAACTCCGTTTCTCTCCTTAGCACTTGGCATTCGTGGAGTGAAACATCTGATCTATTCACAGTCTCCGACTACCTTCATCGGTATAATTGCTTCCTTTAATTTTGGTTATATATCTTGTATTTTGTGTGTTACTACTATTATCAGATGTCCCTCTAAGTCAATTCTGTATTTATATTTGAGTAGTAATGGTTTGAAGACGATCACATTCTGACCGAAGCAGACAATCTATGCAAATAAATATTTTGTTGAGGTCAAGAATGTTTTAAACCATTTTTTAAGGAATTACATTATAATAAGGAAACTTTCTTTGCTATATTTCTTCTCCGAGAACCTAAATTCCCTTACCAAATATCTCCTTGGTTTCCTTTATTGCTTGCTCAGTGTGTACTGAGTGAGGCTGCCCAGTTGTTAGCACTACGAGACTCGTATTAGGAAGGACAATGATATAAATCCAAGTCCACACATCCTGATTTAGCTCTGATGTGATTTCCCGAAATCGTTTAAGGGAAATGCCGGGAAGGTTCCTATAATAGCTTACGTCTGATTTCCTTCCCCATCCATCCTTACTCAAGGCGGCTGTGATCGAGCGGTTTTAGGCGTTTCAGTCTGGAACCGCGCAGATCCTACGGTCGCAGGTTCGAATCCGGCCTCCGGTATGGATGTGTGTCATGTCCTCAGGTTAGTTAGGTTAAAGTAGTTCTAAGTCTAGGGGACTGATGACCTAAGATGTTAAGTCCCATAGTGCTCAGAGTCATTTGAAACATCGATCCTTACTCCGAGCTTGTGCTCCAATGCTAATTACCGTGTTGTCCACGAGACGTTAAACCCCTTCATCTTACACTGTTTTCTCTTTGTAGCGATAACATCAAGTAGAGGCTACAATTGTTATGTCCGTCCCTTATTAACTATTGAGCTCCTTTATGATGTGGTGAGTATATACATTGTGCTGTTGTTGTTGTTGTGGTCTTCAGTCCTGAGACTGGTTTCATGCAGATCTCCATGCTAATCTATCCTGTGCTAGCTTCTTCATCTCCCAGTACCTACTGCAACCTACATCCTTCTGAATCTGTTTAGTGTATTCATCTCCTGCTCTCCCTCTACAATTTTTACCCTCCACGCTGCCCTCCAATGCCTCAAGACATGTCCTAGCAACCGATCCCTTCTTCTTGTCAAGTTGTGCCACAAACATCTCTTCTCCCCAATCCTATTCAATGACTCCTCATTAGTTAGATGATCTACCCACCTAATCTTCAATATTCTTCTGTAGCACCACATTTCGAAAGCTTCTATTCTCTTCTTGTCCAAACTATTTATTGTCCATGTTTCACTTCCATACGTGGCTGCACTCCATATTAATACTTTCAGAAACCACTTCCTGACACTTAAATCGATACTAGATGTTAACAAATTTCTCTTCTTCAGAAATGCTTTCCTTGCCATTGCCAGTCTACATTTTATATCCTCTCTACTTCGACCATCATCGGTTATTTTGCTCCCCAAATAGCGAAACTCCTTTACTACTTTAAGTGTCTCATTTCCTAATCTAATTCCCTCAGCATCACCCGACTTAATTCGACTACATTCCATTATTATCGTTTTGCTTTTGTTGATGTTCATCTTATATCCTCCTTTCAAGACACTGTCCATTCCGTTCAAGTGCTCTTCCAAGTCCTTTGCTGTCTCTGACAGAATTACAAAGTCATCAGCGAACCTCAAAGTTTTTATTTCTTCTCCCTGGATTTTGATACCTATTCCAAATTTTTCTTTTGTTTCCCTTACTGCTTGCTCAATAGACAGATCGAATAACATCGGGGAGAGGCTACAGCCCTGTCTCACTCCCTTCCCAACCACTGCTTCCTTCCATGCCCCTCGACTCTTATAACTGCCATCTGGTTTCTGTACAAATGGTAAATAGCCTTTCGCTCCTTGTATTTTGCCCTTGCCACCTTTAGAATTTTAAAGAGAGTATTCCAGTCAACATTGTCAAAAGCTTTCTCTAAGTCTACAAATGCTAGAAACGTAGGTTTGCCTTTCCTTAATCTTTCCTCCAAGATAAGTCGTAAGGTCAGCATTGCCTCACGTGTTCCAACATTTCTACGGAATCCAAACTGATCTTCCCTGAGGTCAGCTTCTACCAGTTTTTCCATTCGTCTGTAAATAATTCGTGTTAGTATTTTGCAGCTGTGACTTATTAAACTGATAATTCGGTAATTTTCACATCTGTCAACACCTGCTTTCTTTGGGATTGGAATTATTATATTCTTCTTGAAGTCTGGTGGTATTTCGCCTGTCTCGTACATCTTGCTCACCAAATGGTAGAGTTTTCTCAGGACTGGCTCTCCCAAGGCCGTCAGTAGCTCTAATGGAATGTTGTCTACTCCCTGGGACTTGTTCCCACTCAGGTCTTTCAGTGCTCTGTCAAACTCTTCACGCAGTATCGTATCTCGCATTTCATCTTCATCAACGTCCACTTCCATTTCCATAATATTGTCCTCAAGTACATCGTCCTTGTAAAGACCCTCTATATACTCCTTCCACCTTTCTGCTTTCCACTCTTTGCTTAGAACTGGGTTTCCATCTGAGCTCTTGATATTGATACAAGTGGCTCTCTTTTCTCCAAAGGTCTCTTTAATTTTCCTTTAGGCAGTATCTATCTTACCCCTAGTGAGATAAGCCTCTACATCCTTATATTTGTCCTCTAGCCATCCCTGCTTAGCCATTTTGCACTTCCTGTCGATCTCATTTTTGAGACGTTTGTATTCCTTTTTGCCTGCTTCATTCACTGCATTTTTATATTTTCTCCTTTCATCAATTAAATTCAGTTTTTCTTCTGTTACCCAAGGATTTCTATTAGCCCTCGTCTTTTTACCTACTCGATCGTCTGCTGCCTTCACTACTTCATCCCTCAGAGCTACCCATTCTTCTTCTACTGTATTTCTTTCCCCCATTCCTGTCAATTGTTCCCTTACGCTCTCCCTGAAACTCTCTACAACCTCTGGTTCTTTCAGTTTATTCAGGTCCCATCTCCTTAAATTCCCAACTTTTTGCAGTTTCTTTAGTTTCAATCTGCAGGTCATAACCAATAGATTGTGGTCAGAGTCCACATCTGCCCCTGGAAATGTCTTACAATTTAAAACCTGGTTCCTAAATCTCTGTCTTACCATTATATAATCCATCTGATACCTTTTAGTATCTCCAGGGTTCTTCCATGTATACAACCTTCTTTCATGATTCTTAAACCAAGTGTCAGTTATGATTATGTTGTGCTCTGTGCAAAATTCTACCAGGCGGCTTCCTCTTTCATTTCTGTCCCCCAATCCATATTCACCTACTATGTTTCCTTCTCTCCCTTTTCCTACACTCGAATTTCAGTCACCCATGACTATTAAATTTTCTTCTCCCTTCACTATCTGAATAATTTCTTTTATTTCATCATACATTTCTTCAATTTCTTCATCTGCAGAGCTAGTTGGCATATAAACTTGTACTACTGTAGTAGGCATGGGCTTCGTGTCTATCTTGGCCACAGTAATGCGTTCACTATGCTGTTTGTAGTAGCTTACCGGCATTCCTATATTCCTATTCATTATTAAACCAACTCCTGCATTACCCCTATTTGATTTTATGTTTATAACCCTGTAGTCGCCTGACCAGAAGTCTTGTTCGTCCTGCCACCGATCTTCACTAATTCCCACTATATCTAACTTTATCCTATCCATTTCCCTTTTTAAATTTTCTAACCTACCTGCCCCATTAAGGGATCTGACATTCCACGCTCCGATCCGTAGAACGCCAGTTTTCTTTCTCCTGATAACGACACCCTCTTGAGTAGTCCCCGCCCGGAGATCCGAATGGGGGACTATTTTACCTCCGGAATATTTTACCCAAGAGGACGCCATCATCATTTAATCATACAGTAAAGCTGCATGCCCTCGGGAAAAATTAAGGCTGTAGTTTCCCGTCGCTTTCAGCCGTTCGCAGTACCACAACAGCAAGGCCGTTTAGGTTAATGTTACAATGCCAGATGAGTCAATCATGCAGACTGTTGCCCCTGCAACTACTGAAAAGGCTGCTGCCCCTCTTCAGGAACCACACGTTTGTCTGGCCTCTCAACAGATACCTCTCCATTGTGGTTGCACCTACGGTACGGCTATATGTATCGTTGAGGCACGCAAGCCTCCCCACCAACGGCAAGGTCCATGGTTCATGGGGGGAGGGGGGGATATACATTGTAAGAAGACTGATCCTATGAAGTACAACAGCGTAATTGTGCTTCTCTCTCGGAGAATTAACACCTAACCTCTCCCTGAATAGATTCATTCATATTATAGCGTTAGCCACTAAACTTCAAAAATCATCTCCGTCACTCCTTACAGCTTGCTAAAACTAACGAATCCCAGTGTGCTTCTTTGAATCTTCTGTATATTTTCTGTTGAACATGCCTCGTAACTGAATCATGAACACCAATTTCCTTAGAGACAAATGCAGCCATATGTTTGTTATTACACGGCTACGTCATTCCCATGACGTCAGTAAGGCAATCGCATCTCCCGCTGACTACTAGACCGCTCCCAGCGGGGTTCCCGCCTGGCCGTGCGTGCCGTCGCGCGCAGATACGCATCGCATCGCAACCCAGTGCGGCGCGGTGCGGCGCGGTGGCTTTTTCGAAAAACAAAGGCAGGAGCCCGGCCCTAAAAATACTCGCCGCTGCGCCGTGCGACGCCGCATCGATTAGCGGCGGGAGCGATGCGTGCGGGACGCGGCGCGACCACAATGCACACTGCGGGCCACCGCCGCCCCCTCCCGCCCTCAGGCAGCCTAGCTGTCCGCGACACCACACACCGCTTCTTTTGTCGCGGTCCCAGTACGCCATGGGCTGCCGTTTGCCGTCGGAATCCACAGGTTATCGGCGTGCGTGCAGCTCAAGTGTTTGTAAATTAATGAAAGCAAACAAGGCTTGTGAGGGATATGCAGAATTCAGAGAGGTAGTTTTCGACCTGTTGAAACACTGTAACGTTGGTAAGTGATCGTAATGGGAAGATCCGCTAGCGCCTAGCATCAATGTACAGACAAAATTCTACGGACAGCAATTCACACAAGGTTGGCGCCGGTGGCGACACCTACACCGTACTGACATGAGGAAATTTTCCAACCGATTTCTCATACACAAACAGCAGTTGCCGACGTTGCCTGTTGAAACATTGTTGTGATGCCTCGTGTAAGGAGGAGAAATGCGTACCATCATGTTTCCGGCTTTGATGAAGGTCGGATTGTAGCCTATCGCGATTGCGGTTTATCGTATCGCGACATTGCTGCTCGCGTTGGTCGAGATCCAGTGACTGTTAGCAGAATACGGAATCGGTGCGTTCAGGAGGGTAATACGGAATGCCGTGCTGGATCCCAGCGGCCTCGTATCACAAGCAGTCGAGATGACAGGCATCTTATCCGCATGGCTGTAACGGATCGTGCAGCCACGTCTCGAACCCTGAGTCAACAGATGGGGACTTTTGCAAGTACAACAACCATCTGCACGAACAGTTCGACGACGTTTGCAGCGGAATGGACTATCAGCTCGGAGATCATGGCTGCGGTTACCCTTGACGCTGCATCACTAAGAGTAGCGCCTGCGATGGTGTACTCAACGACGAACTTGGATGCAAGAATGGCAAATCGTCATTTTTCGGATTAATCCAGGTTCTGTTTACAGCATCGTGATGGTCGCATCTGTGTTTGGCGACATCGCGGTGAACGCACATTGGAAGCGTGTATTAGTCATCGCCATACTGGCCTATCAACCGGCGTGATAGTATGGGGTGCCATTGGTTACACGTCTCGGTCACCTTTTGTTCGCACTGACGTCACTTTGAACAGTGGACGTTACATTTCAGATGTCTTACCACCCGTGGCTCTACCCTTCATTCGATCCCTGCGAAACCCTACATTTTTGCAGTATAATGCATGACCGCATGTTGCAGGTCCTGAACGGGCCATTCTGGACACAGAAAATGTTCTACTGCTGCCCTGGCCAGCACATTCTCCAGATCTCTCACCATCTGAAAACCTCTGGTCAATGGTGGCCGAGCAAGTGGCTGGTCACAATACGCCAGTCATTACTCTTGATGAACTGTGGCATCGTGTTGACGCTGCATGGGCAGCTGTACCTGTACACTCCATCAAAGCTCTGTTTGACTCACTGCCCAGGCGTATCAAAGCCGTTATTACAGTCAGATGTGGTTGTTCTGGGTACTGATTTCTCCGGATCTATGCACACAAATTGCGTGAAAATTTAATCACATGTCAGTTCTAGTATAATATATTTGTCCAATGAATATCCGTTTATCATCTGCCTTTCTTCTTGGTGTAGCAATTTTAATCGCCAGTAGTATATACAGATGGCAGTAGCATTGCATACAGGTGGTATAAAAAATCAATGCATCGGTGGATCTGTCATTTATTCTCAGGTGATTCATGTGACAAGATTTAAGACGTGATTATGGCAGAATGACAGGAATTAACAGACTCTGAAAGAGAACAGTAGTTGTAGACAGACGTGTGGGACATTAAAGTTCGGATAGAGTTAGGGAATTATACATTCAGAGAGCTACAGTGTCTAGAATGCGCCGAGAATACCAAATATCTGGCACTACCTCACATCACGGACAACGCAGTGGCCGACGGCCTTCACTTAACGACCAATAGCAGAAGCGTTTGCGTTGAGTCGTCAGTGCTAACAGACAAGTAACATTGCGTTATGTAAAAGCAGAAATCAACGCGGGACGCACGGTGAACGTTTCCGTTAGGAAAGTGGTACGAAATTTGGCGTTAATGGGCAATGGCAGAAGATGACCGCCGCGAGTGCCTTTGCTAACAGCACGACATCGCCTGCAGCATCTGAGCTCGTGACCATATCGGTTGGACACTAGAACAGTGGAAAACCGTGGCGTGGTCGGAAGTGTCCCGATTTGAGTATATAAGAGCTGATGCTAGGCGCGAAGCCATGGACCCATATTGTCAACAAGTCACCGTGCAAACTGGTAGTGACTCTTAATAATGTTGGCTGTGTTCACATGGACTGGGTCCTCTGGTGAAACTGAACAACTGAACGGCCGCAAATGGTTATGTTTGGCTACTTGGAGGCCATCATTCGTGAACTTCATGTTGCCAGACAACGACGGAAATTTGTTGGATGACAATGCACCGTTTCACTGGACCACAATTATTCGCGATTAATTTGAATAACCTTCTGGACAGTTCGAATGAATGATTTGCCCACCCACAGGAGATGTCACTTCGTGCACGAAATCGAGCACCGGCAACACTTATGCACTTATAGACGGCTACAGAGGTACCATAATTCTATATTTCTGCAGGGGGCTTCCAACGACTTTTTCAATCCACGCCATATCGATCTGCTGTAGTAAACGGGCAAAAGAAAGTCCGTTTTGATTTTAAGAGCTATCACATGACTTTTGCCACCTCACTATAAAACTGAACTCTACGTTTTGGCCGGCCGCGGTGGTCTAGCGGTTCTAGGCGCGCAGTCCGGAACCGCGCGACTGCTACGGTCGCAGGCTCGAATCCTGCCTCGGGCATGGATGTGTGTGATGTCCTTAGGTTAGTTAGGTTTAAGTAGTTCTAAGTTCTAGGGGACTGATGACCACAGATGTTAAGTCCCATAGTGCTCAGAGCCATTTGAACCATTTGAACCATGTACATGAGGCAAGTACTCTTTAAAGAACGAGAACAGATTCAGAAAACTAAACGTTAAATAAGTAGAAGGATATTTAATTAGGTAAATTCACTAATAGTTAGCACTCTAGTTGTTTCATAGGATCAACTGAACGATTACCGCCCCACCATTGTTTCCACCCTTGGACATTTAAAAGTACTGATGAAACCTGAAATTCTAGTCTCCTAAAACTAGAATCCTTGGTAGCTCCAGTTAGTTTTATAAGTTCTTCTTTATTCCCTACCGCAACTTTCTACCATGTCTTAGAATTACCCCAATGGTCTGTGATACCCTCAATATCATACCTCGTTCGCACATCGTACTTGTGCTATTCAACTTCCCACGTAAACTATATCATGTAGATGGGTCAGATATATTGAAACATTTCAACATACCCTTTAGAATGTCTATGAACCCGAAATCATGACCTTGTGAAGTAAATGAACAGTAATTTACAGTCAAATGGAGGAAATTTCCTCGAAAAAAGTAGACCACGTATGTCGACACAAACTTGTTATCTATCTACCCTTTCTGTCTTCCCAAAGTTCCCTTCAACTCTATTAACAGTTTCACATCCTGTTACACCAAAACACTGACAATAATCTTTGAATGATTCTCCTGCTATTTCAAGCTTTCCGATGCTCTAAAACCCCTAGGACTATCTTCCGACGTTATGCTGACCTGGAAGTTTCCCTTATTAACTATTCAAAATAGATATATGAATGGACTACTAACAAGTCAGATATGGAGATCAAATTCTAGGCAACAGGTTCCACTCACAAATGTCTTATTTTAAGGGGTAGACCAGGGGACGATCTATTTTGGAACCGATGTCCATGATTTTGTAATAAAATAAAATAAAATTACAAAATGGACCTGAGAAATTTATTCTACATCCTTGAATAAAAAACCTGCACCCAGAGGACACTACACGAAGTCGACGAAAGTAGGAATGTGAGGTCGGTTGGTGGGAGCTCTGAATCCCATCGTTTTCAACGAAGAACAAAATTTCAAAAACTCCTACCAAACCAACAACACTGACATAGCACGTAGGGATATTTAAAAATTATTTTTAACCAAACGGTGGCACACTGAAACAAAAGTTAATTTTTTCGACAGGTATAGCGTAACTGCATGCATTTCTCGTGAGTTATGATCCCTGCCAACTTAAAAGGGATGTTTTGAAAAACAAGCCTTTAAAGAATCAACTTGTGTTTTTTATTCTGAAACTGAACACACTTTTAATCTGCAGTGCCATCACAGTAAATTTGGTTGTCTTTTCACCGATGTCGTAACACTCTCATTTTGACCATATTGTGGATTTACTGGCTTCCTCTTACAGATCGAAGCGTTTTTTGCACGATTGAGATACCTTTGCGAACCTTTTATATCCGTATAAGTACGTCTTTTGTCATTTTCAGACATTCACGTTTTACTTCGTATAAAAACATAACTGGAATAACAAGTTAAGCAGACGCGAGACCAGCACTTTCCTTCACACTGTTGACTATGAACGAAACATGTTACGAAGAGAAATCTTGTTGAAAATAACGTTAATTGTCATAGCCTATGTGATATATTCGAAATTAGCAGGAGCCGTGTTCCGTCGATAACTCTTACATCATTACGTCGGTGGCATTCGAGTGTTAGATGTGCCAGACTCCCATGCAGTAAATCGCAGTTTTAACATATTTAAATTTGTGGCACGCTTTGTATGTATGAATCGTAAACATAGACTCTCTATTTGAACATTTTAAGCCCATTCAAAAATAGGTTAAAAAAGTTTATACTGTCGTCTATACCCTTAACTTAACTTACATTTGACAGTGTTGCTGAGATTTCCAATCCTCACAAGTATTATCACACCTTGTAAGCTACTGAGTGACATTTTCTCTCTCTCGACGAAGTAGTTACCCATATGAAGTCGGTAGAAATTGTTCAGATGTCTTGTACATTTAGCACGCTACCGTGCTTGCACTTGCCCCTCTCCATCTAGATACTCATCAAAACTCTCAAATTTCGCTCACTGAGCAAAGATTTTGCGCGAAAATATGTCCCTCTTACATGGAGTCAGTTTCTTACCCATGCGAAAATCAAGATTATATTACTTTCAACTTCCCAGTTAATAACACCCTTTAATATCCTTTAATATTATGCTACCACTTGCAATCGCCAATATTAGGGCTTACCGTCTAATTTAATGCGAAGCAGCTTATTCGATCAAATTATTCAGTCCCATATTATCGTGAACAGCATATCTACGGAACTACATACGCATATACGTGGGCAGCGTAAAGGTCACAAGAGTGCGCTAGTGTTGTTCATGTTTAACACTGTCACCAGGCCTGGTAGACTCTATAAGGGACGTGAAGATAGTCAGGTGTTGAGTGACCATTGTGTAGGATACACAGTACTCAAGTCCGTCAGCGTTATCAGGAACATACGGAGTTTCAGAGGGTTCTCAATGTGAATCAGCATTGGACTGGCTGAATGAATGCAATATCGAAGTTTGGAGGATGTGACACTGACTTGACGTTGGACTGCATAGGAAGGTGCTGACAGCTAAACAAACACAGTCAAAGTATCCGGTAGACCATGTCGGACCACCACAAGGGGGGATAGCCGTATTGAGCACCAAGTATATCGTCATCTCTAGATATTGTCACGTAGAGGAAGGTGTAAGTAGATGAATGACGACCACTAACTTCACTTAACGAAGGTTTATTCAGCACTTGGACAACCAAGAACGCGGAGTGAACTGCCTCCGGCCAGAACACCTACGGTATAGATGCAGGTACAGAACATTCCAGTACAATGATACTTGCCATTTGTGGCTGCTTCTAGAATGTACACGAACCGAACATAGAAATTCAAACTTGTCAGTTCAGATGAGTTTTGAACTCACGACCCTCCATGCAACAATCTAGTTTCATTACCACTACACTATGTCGACGACGCTACTCGGCTTCTTCTGCGACATCGCTCCCTCCTCAAGAGAACAGTGTCTCGGTGTTACGTCCTAGTCCGGGAACGATTCACTGGTCCTGCATACTCCGACCCTGATGACTGATGTTCGCCCTGGCAGTGATCTTCTTAGAAATTCCTTTGCCGCTACGTTCTTCGCTGCCTTTCTGCTTGTTGCCTGTCGCTGGAGATTCGAATTTACCCTGGGTTGCAGGATCCTTAGAGGGCTTCATTCGAAGGACGTGGACCGTATCTCTGATGTTTCGTCGCCTTGCGGCGGGGTCGAAATCTTCAACTTCATAAGCAACATTAGACAACTGTCTTAGAACCTTATAAGGTCCAAAGTAGCGCCTGAGGAGCTTCTCAGAGAGACCAACCTTCCGAACAGGAGTGAAGATCCAGATGAGGTCACCCGGCTGGTAGACAACACGGCGGTGGCTCACGTCATACCTTCGGTGATCGTTTTCTTGAGCATGCAGCGTGCAGAGTCGAGCTAACTGCCGAGCTTCCTCAGCTCTGGTTAAGACCTGGCCGATGTAGTCGTCACCCACGTCATCAGGATGTAACGGAAACACAGTGTCCATCGTCGTAGTGGCCTCACGCCCATGCACCAGATAAAATGGCGTAAATCCCATGGTGTCTTGTTTGGCGGTGTTGTAGGCAAACGTCACGAAAGGTAGCACCTCATCCCAGATCCTCTGCTCAACATTGACGAACATTGATAGCATGTCAACCAAGGTATTATTAACGCATTCATTAGGCCCCTTAGTTTGCGGATGGTAGGCTGTCGTCATGTGATGAGTAATGTTGCACCGACGGTTTACCTCTGTCACAAGATTCGATTGAAAAACTTTCCCTCGATCCGTAATTAATGCCCTTGGGTCACCGTGTTTTGATACAATGTCTTCTACGATGAATTTGGCTACCTCGAATGCTTCGGCTGTTTTCGCGGCTTTTGTAATGGCATAGCGTAACAGATAATCAGTGCAAACAATAATCCATCTATTGCCACTAGCAGACGTTGGAAACCATCAGACGAGGTCAATCCAAACACGTTGGAAAGGCGTTTCGGCTGGTGGAATTGGTATGAATCGGCCAGGTGGTTTCTGAGGAACTGCCTTTCTCCTCTGGAATTCTCTACAGCGTGACACATAGTGACGGACTCTCCTAAATAAACCTGGCCAGATAAATCTCTTGTCGAACCTATCGTATGTCTTAATAAATCCTAAATGTCGGCCTCAGGTTTGTCATGGAATTTCTGTAGAACATGTAAGCGCATGTGTTTAGGAATCACTGGTAGCCACCTCTTTCCAAATGGATCAAAGTTTATCTTGCAAAGAAATCCATTAACTACCTTAAATTGTCCTTTCACATCCTCTGACCCATTTAAAGCAAGCATAATTTGAGATATCTTTGTGTTCTTCTTCTGCTCAGCTGAGAGATCCTGGAGTGCAGCGAGACAGTCACTATGTTCATCAGAGTCTTGATGGTCTTGCACAGGGTTTCTTGAGAGACATTTGGCATCTTGGTGTTGTGGTAATGTCATACTCTTGAAGAAATAGTGCCCACCTGGCGAGTCGTCCTGTTGGATCCTTAAGACCTGTCAACCAACAAAGTGAATGTTGGTCTGTAACAACTATGAATGGCCTTCCATAGGGATACTGTCGAAACTTGCACATCGCCCAGATCACAGCAAGACATTCTCTTTCTTAGTAGGGTAGTTTCTCCCGGTTTTTGTAAGTGTCCTATAAGCATAGGCTATAACCTTATCTTTTCCATCCGAAATCTGCACCGTAACAGCACGACTGGCATCTGTGTGTAGTTCTGTAGGTGCTCTCTCATCATACGGACCAAATACAGGGTCAGTCGTCAGAGCTTTTCGCAGCACATCGAAAAAATCTTGTTGAGCACCACCCCAGATAAATTTAGCATCAGATTTAACAACTCTTGGAGTGGCTAAGCTTTGATACAAAGGTCTGATAAAACGACGGTAAGAAGAACACAATTTAGCATCAGATTTAAAAACTCTTGGAGTGGCTAAGCTTTGATACAAAGGTCTGATAAAACGACGGTAAGAAGAACACAATCCGAGGAAGCTTCTCACATCTCTAAAGCTTTTAGGAGTCGGAAATTCCATTATAGCTCTCACCTTTTCTGAGTCTGGCCGCACATCTTCGTTTGACACAAGGTGCCCAAGTATTCTGATTTCTTTTGCTCCAAATAGACACTTTCTTGGATTAAGTTTCAGTCCGGCTTGTTGGAGACACTTAAGAACGGCCCTATTTCTTTTTATGTGTTCATCAAATGCCTCTGAGAACACTATAATGTCGTCTAAATAACAAAGTCACATCGTCCACTTCAGGTGCCTTAGAAGATTATCCATCATTGGTTAAAAAGTTGCTGGCGCATTACACAAACCAAACGGCATTACCTTAATCTCATACAGGCCCTCAGGGGTGATACATTACATTCTCTTACATTCCACTACAAGATCCATGGTTTGATGCATGGCTTGACACATGACAGCTACCTTTCTAGTGCTGAGTACAGGAATGATCACTTCATCCAGCACACATAGTCTCCACACACACGGATGCACATCTTCCTGTCCACAGTATCTCATCTCGCCTAACATAATCTTTAGCCTCCACAATCTGTAATTGCCTGAGTCCCGTCCAGAGAATGAAGTCATGACTAGACCCTCGTAAGACGGTGAATTCTAAGGGCTGTGTATGGCCACTTATACTTACACGAATGACACATCTTCCTGTAGGTTTTACATATTTCCCTTTAGCCACCTTCAGCAGAGGTGTTTTGCTGTCGACGATTACGGTTTTCTGCAACTGGTGACGGTACATCTCCAAAATGACTGAATATGATGCTCCAGAGTCCACAAGAGCTTGGACTGGTCGGCCATTCATGAGGATATCGACGTAGTTTCCTGTATTTTTATAGTGATCGACGAAGGAGGATTTTTCTCTTTTGCCTCCTCACCTCCAAGGAAGGTTACACCTCTTTAGTTTTTCAGGTTGCGGCGGCTAGATGATAGGCTGGAGCTTCTAAACGGCGATGGAGACCTTGATCAGGGTGTCGGGGAGCGTCCCCTCCAGCGGCTAGCTTGCGGGATGGTGACCTACGTCGTCCTGCACCCAAATCTTCGTGTTCGTTTTCGTCGTCCCGGATAAGATAGGTCTGCTGTATTCTGGCGCGGGCGTCATCAAACATCCATCGCCTTTTTCCACAATAGCAGGCCACATGTCCCGGTCGTCCGCAGTGGAAATATACTGGTTGGTTATCCTGTGTCCTCCAGACATCAGTCTTCCTTGTTGCCCAAACAGGTTCCTCATGCGGCGTTGTAGGAACGTATCTTCGCCTGGGTCTCGATTTTTTTACCGTTTTAAAGGGAAATGAAGGACGAGAGATTGGGTTCAATGTCTGTTCCACTACCTGTCTTATGACCTCTTGAAGCGTCTCGGTTTTCTGCTCACCGTGCAATCCATCTGCCTCCTGAACTTCCATTCTCACGATCTGACGAAGAACGCCTGTGAAATCAGTTTCTTCCTCCATCAAAAACATCGATACGACGTTTGGAAGTCCTCAGCAACACCCTTTATGAGATACACAACCTTATCTTCCTCCATTCCTGGGTCCACTATTTTACACAGCTCCAGGAAGTCTTGAATGTAGGATGCTGTAGTTTCTCCTGGACGCTGTACCCTGAACTTTAATTTATCTTCAGCCTTGCACATCTGTCGTTGTGTGTCGCCGAAATACTTCCCAACTTGTGAACTTCTGCTCGTTGTTCTCACACCATTTCTTAGCAGTGCCCTCCAAGTAGAAATATACGTTAGTCAAACACACGGTGTCATCCCTTTTGTTCAATTCGGCTTACGCTCATGTACCTTCAGCCACTTGTTTGGATCCTGGCCATCATCACCAGAGAAGCAGGAAGGATGCCTCATGTGGTGGCACACAGTTGCTGTCATCATGACGTCCTCTTCTGCTTCTGTCTCCGATAGATAGCGATCTGTTGAATATGGCTCGAACTCGGGCTTCTCGACACGTAAACGGTAGCTCTGTCATGGCCTGACTGGAGCCAGTGTGTCGTTGATAATGTGCGCTATCACCAGTTCCAATACCCAGCGGCTCCACCAGAATAATGTCACGTAGAGGAAGGTGTAAGTAGATGGATGACGAACACTAACTTCACTTAATGAAGGTTTACTCACCACTAGCACAGACAAGAGCACGGAGCAAACTGCCTCCGTCCAGAACACATACGGTATATATACAGTTACAGAACACTCCAGTACAATGATTCTTGACATTAGTGGATACTTCTAGAATGTACTCGAACCGAAAATAGACATTAAAATTTTGTCAGTTCAGGAGAGTTTTTAACTCACGACCCTCTATGCAACAATCTAATATCATAGCCATTGCATTATGGCGACTGCGTTACTGCGACAATATACTCGTCAGCCCTCCGCGAAAAAATAATGAACTCCCTGCTATATTCTGTGTAGCTATGTATAGCGATGAATTGTTGTTGTAAACCACCCCGGATGATGATCGCGACGAGTATATGGGCACCCTAGGGGTAGGTCTCCCTCTTTGAATGTTTTTGAGAGGTACAGAAGTTTTTCTCCTGACGCATGACGTGGAGAGCAATCGCGTATGAATTCAGATCACGGCTGGTTGTAATTGACGGAACCGTGTTGTCATGTACACGTGTCGGACATCCCCATGTTCAGGTGTTACTTCTTAAGCAACAGAATAGTAGTGGCATTTTTCAGTAGGACAGTTCTTGCCTACTCATGGCACATGACTCTACGAAGTGTGTGATGTTGAGGTATTCCAGCAGCAAGCACGGTCCCCAGATCCGTACCATGTTCCATGTGTGGGACGATCTCAGACCTCAGCTCCTTTCCAGTGAAAGTATCCTGCATTCCTGGATATAAACGCCCAGTTAAAAAAGCTGCGTGCCAGATTTCTTCAGGAGATAGCATGCCGAAACTGAAATTCAAAATTAATTAGAATAACATCTTATTTACTGGGTTGTTGGCGAATTTCATTGATAATTATCAGTACAGGTACTATCTCGACCGTGGCATATGTCACCATTGGATCAGTTCGAAGTTTTCTTTCAAAAAGTGTACCAGTTCTTTTTTTATGGCCGTATAAGATCTAGGATTCTGTGGACGTGGGAGGGTCAGAATTTTAAGGACTTCGTGTGTTGCTGCCTTATAATGTCGATTTTGGGTCTTCCGACGTGGGCTGAAAGGAGAGAAGTCGCAGGACGTGAAAGCTAGGTGACGGCCGGCGCGAGTGGTGGGAGTTTCCGCGAATCGCCGGCTGTGCCTCCGCGCCGGCGCCCGCACGCGCCCGTGCTCTTATTATTCATGAACGCCGCCGGTTTATTTATTCCGCCCGCCGTGGCGCTCATTTCCATGGCCGGCCGTCTCCCGCGGGGTCCGCTCCATCACGCCGGCGCCACTGTCGCCGTCATTCAGTATTTACACGGCTGACTTCTCTGCAACGCAAACCAGTCACCCGCCGCCTGCCGAAAAAGACTAACTTCTTTTGTGCGGGTTTCACACCGCGGACGTGAAACTTGTGGGCGAACACCGTTGTCAGAAATTTATTATGTGTATCAGACACAACGGCGTTCAGATATCGTCATTTTGTTCAATAACTTTAGAAATTTTGTACAAATCCAAGTTGAGATCAGTAGACTAGAGAACAGTCGACACTAGTAACGTACGGTCTCTGAGAATAATACCACGAAACGACATCAACGGCATGTGAAAAGCAACAGTAACAAAATTCAGAAATCAATAAGCAATTATCGTAAAAATTACAACAACTGAAGAAGTCAAGAACGATGAATTGTTTCCACGACCCATGCTGTCATATGATCAGCCGTAACGTGAGTGAACACCATGGTTTTGTAAGATGAGAGAGCTGGTGCACTGTTAGTGAAACTGTTTAATGTGAACTGCAGCAATTACTCTGCTGCACTGAGAGACTATCTCCGACTGAATGATCTGAGAAGAAGCCCGATGCCATTGAAAGTTTTAAAGAAGCTCATAATGAAATTCTAAAACACCGGGCAGCTCGGAAAACTGAGGCGTCCCTAACGGTGGGTGTTATTATCGAGGTTTATTTTACTGTAACCTACCATGCAGCATGTTCCCCAGCTAGTGCTAGTGCTTCTGCTGTATTACGAGAATTGTGTATCCCGTGCTCAACATTAAGGAAGGTTTTGCGGTCTGTTTTATACTAATACCTGTACAAGAGCCAGACGGAACAGCAACTGAAGCCCAATGTTCCGCACTAAGATACTGGAATTTCTTTTCGGCTTCTGGCACGGATCGAAATTGATGACATGTGGATGAGCCAAATTCTATCAGGTGACGGCCACGTTTTACACTACATGGTTTAGTGACTAAACAGAACTGCCGATTTTGGGGTTCTGTTATCCTGCGTCTTGTCCTCGAAAACCCACTGCACTCCCCATATGTGAGTGTGTGGCGTGTATTCACAGGCAGCTTTACTCTCGATGACAATGACGATGATGATGATGTTTGGTATGTGGGACGCTTAACTGTGCGGTCAACAGCGCCCATACAAAATCCAAATTTTTACGCAGTGCAATTTTTTCACAATCCAATCTAGCCACGATCACGAATGATGATGAGGATGAAATGAGGAGGACAACACAAACACCCAGTCCCAGGGCAGAGAAAATTGCCAACCCGGCCCGGAATCGAACCCGGGACCCCGTGATCCAGAGGCAGCAGGCAGCAATTTTACTCTCTGTCCGTTCTTTTTTGAAGAGAATACAACCAGAGGACCTGTTAGGTTATCTCAACACTTTATCGAGATCTGCATATACAAAATGAGCTTCCTGATTTGGAAGAGCGCAACTGTGTGGAAACCACCCTTTTCAAGCGAGAGGGGCTACATCTCAAGTCGCTAGTCCAGTGAAGTACCTGCTTAATGAAACCTTCCACGAACGTGTTCCATATACATGGCCAGCAGAATCATCTAATCTAAATCCATGTGACTTTTGGCTCTGGAGATACGTTAAAGATCCCATTTACCAGGGACACGTTTGGTCTCTACTTGATGTGAATGCCAGCATTCCACCAGACCTGCTGTGGGCAACCATTGATCACGTCGTTTTACGGGTGCAGCATATCGTCGCGGTGTCCGGTACTCATAATGAGCAAAATGTGTAAGGGGCGTTTAATAAGACAATAAATCTTATGCATTTCTCACTTCTTTGACCTTACCAGCTCACGTACCAGTCCTAACGCATCACCCATAGAAATGTTTCCATTCGTCTTTCTCGCATTTTTAGCGCAAGATTTGCAACTTGTGGCCAGAATTGGAATGTTTTTTTCCAGCGTAATCGGTTCCGTATTGACGCATTAGAATGTCTACAAAGCTTCACTGCTATATGATTGTTCATATTGGACTTCTGTGTCTAGCTGGACTTTAATTATAATCAAACGATACACTGCAGGCAGTAACCATTTACTAGTTATCTGACTCCAAGTGTCCTTTTCAATATTCGCTCCAAAACTTGGTGAGACTGACCTGTTCTCAATGACAGCAGCAAGTATTGTCTGGTTGTAAACCGTTTTTAATTGATTAAACGTTAAGATCACTGTTTTAACGTCCTGTTGTATGGTTGTAATTACTCAACTTCTTCTTACAAGTTGGGCACTTTCGTTCAGTACCTGGTTATGGGCATATCCAAACGATGCAGTCCCTTCTTTACCATTAAGTCACGTCTCCTCTTCGACCTATCTTATAGCAGTGTTTCCATTCAGCGATGCTGCACTTATACACAGTCATGATCACTACTTCTATTATATCAACAGCGCTCCAAAGCGACGAGTGAACTTTTTATGGTGGTCAGTAGTATCTTGTGCGAAGAGATGCTGTCCCTATAACTGATGACTGCCTCTGTAGAACTCTGTAACTCACCTGACGAATTGCCAGGGAAAAGGAGCTGATAAACGGTGATCATACCACTTCAAGAAGTTCCGGATCAACTGTCCCTGTGGTAACATTAACTCGTGCGCAGAACCTACGTCATCGGTACAACATGACACACGTTAATAAGCTGAGCTGTAAGAGCGCGAATCATGTCTCATTAGGCACTGTATTACATCGGTCCTGGAGAAGTGTTTTAAGCAGTTCTTCCTCCATTGTGTTCCGATGCCAACAAAAATGGTGAATAGCAAGAGACAGCAACTTTGCGTTAACCCATAAGTGCTGCGAGAATGAGTTTGCTTTCTGTAGTTGCCATACGTAAAATAATAAACTGAGCGGTCGTGGTGGCGTATTCGTTAAGACGACCCTTTGTTTAATGGAAATCTGCCAGGAGACTTTTCCTGCCAACAGTCCTTTCGGCTTGCTCTGGAGTGACCAAACAAGTCAGGGATTTTGAGATGAACTGTCTGCAATCATAAAAAGTCTCTACTCCAGTTTCTTAGAAGCATATTAACATGGCTAGTTGAATTTTAATTCTGCGAAATCATCCCATTGATTTACATGAATTATTAAAGGCGAATATTTTAAAATGGGAATTCCTTCCACATCTGATCTTCAATTAACTCTGCACAGTTGTTCATTTCCATTCAACCTTCATGCCACACACTTCTCTGAGAAACGAGACTTCAAAAATGTTACCCCATACGGTGCAGAAACATGAACATTGCACTCAACAAAGGACAAACGCTTAAAGGCTTTTGAGAAGTGGATCTGGAGAAGTATGGAAGGTGTGGTATGGAAGTATAAAGTAAGAGATTGTGTTACACTGGGCAAGTGAAAAAGAAGAATACTTGAAACAATTAAAAGAAAGAAAGTAACTGGCTGCAATACTGGATGAGAATAAACTGCGTAATAAAGAATGCTGTTGTCATTCTCACTGGGGAGGAGATCAGAAGATGAAGAAGATACGGTGCATTGACCTGAAGATAAATGCATCATATGCAGATACGAAAAATATGGCTGAGAATCGGAGAGACTTGGGACCGCTGAACTTCCAATAATGAACGTGCACAATACGCCTGACACATCATCATTGTCCTTGTCATCAGCGGCAGCAGACTTCTACCGTGAGGGTAATCGTACGATTACAAGTGCGAGTGCAAACTTTTAAGCTAAAGCATATAGAAGCATGAGAAAGAAAAGCACAGACATACAACTCCTTCATAGATGCTAGAGGTGTGCACTAGTGTATAAACGGCTGCCTACTTTATCAGAGAGCTTACTCATTACCAACATTCCTAGCTCTCATTAACTCTATATTTCTTTCTTAGGTGCGGCAACAAATCAGTATTTCAACGTGTTGCTCAAATGGAGCAGCGATCGCTAATGTGATATAGGACTGTGAAACGTAACCCGCACAGAAATTAGACCAATGTTTGTGTGGGAGAGTCCAGTTAACATCTAAAGCCGAGCATATCGCTAGCTCGTAAATTATTGCGTCCAGATTGGTCGCTTGTTGAATGCGCCAGCGATAAGATATTGCCCAGGGAACCGGGGTAGCGATGTAAAGAAGAGATCTAAAGCCGATGGGCCAGGTAGTTGCGTGAGCCACCAGCGCAGAACGCCGCGGTTGGCGCGCATGTAACGTCCTAAGGAAACCGGGTCGCCTTGTACACTTAGTTTACTGCGATGTCTGCACTACTTTACGAACTGCGAACTTTCTTGGCCAATTCATATTCTCACGTGACTTTAAGCAGACAGCAGAATGTCAGCACAGCTTTTGTTATTTACGTGTTTCCCACAAAAAGTATTTTAAGTAAGAGATTAAATGTATCAGTTGTGCACTGGAACAAAAACTAAACTGCGTCCGACCATCGTGTCATCCTCAGACCACAGGCGTCAATGGCTGCGGATATGGAGGGGCACGTGGTCAGCACACCGCTCTCCCGCACCTCAATTGTCTTCACGAGGGCTGAGTGTACCCCACTTGCGGACAGCGCTCGGCAGACCGGACAGGGACTCACCCACGTGCTAGCCAAGCCCGACAGCTTTACGCTGCGGTGATCTGACGGGAAGGCTGTTGGCTTCAAATGTTCAAGGCGAATAGGAAACGAGAAGAGACTTCACTACTTGATATGGTTTGTGAAGTTAATTCAGTAATAATGAAATCGAGTCAAATTTATAAAGGAGTGTGCAGTGATAGCCCATGTATCACCATGAGGTTGCGCCCCATATGGCGTACATGCCTGCACAGATTAAGTTTAGAGGGGTGTTATAAAGCCACTGCATCCTCCCCTGAGGATATCTGGCACGCAGCTTTGCCCTCTTCAGGTCGCATATGCATCTCTTAAAAGTAATCCATATTGTCATACAGTGCCACATGTGAATTTGAAACCGTATTCCAAGTGCTTCATGTTGATTGCAATCAAGTGTTAGAATGAAGCACTGTAAGTATTCGACAATGCCATGCTACAAAGGCATATTCTTAGGAATTTCTTCCTCAAATTCAGGCCTATTTTTTATACTAGCAGACTTCTCTTGGCCAGGAATAACCCTTTTGTCAATGCAAGTCTGCATTTTGTGTCCTCCTTACTCCGTCTGTCATGGATTTTTTCGCTACCTTGTTAGGAGATTTCCTTCGTCTACTTCGTGATCATCAATTCTGACGTTAAATTTCTCCTTGTTCCATTCGTACTTCTATCGTTTACTCTCAATCAATATTCTGTACACATCAAACTGTTTTTAGTCAACAGAACCCGTAGCTCTTCTTCACTTGAACTGAAAATAGCAATGTCATCAGTGAATGTTAACATTGATATCCTTTGTTTGAAATTTTAATACCACTCTTCAACCTTTCCTTTACATCAGTCATTGCTTCTTCGACGTACAGACTGAACAGTAGTGGAGAAAGACTACATCCCTGTCCTACACCCATTTTCATCCGTGCACTTCGTTCTTGGTCTTCCACTCTTATTGTTCCCTCATGAACCATGGACCTTGCCGTTGGTGGGGAGGCTTGCGTGCCTCGGCGATACAGATAGCCGTACCGTAGGTGCAACCACAACGGAGGGGTATTTGTTGAGAGGCCAGACAAACGTGTGGTTCCTGAAGAGGGGCAGCAGCCTTTGCAGTAGTTGCAAGGGCAACAGTCTGGATGATTGACTGATCTGGCCTTGTAACAATAACCAAAACGGCCTTGCTGTGCTGGTACTGCGAACGGCTGAAAGCAAGGGGAAACTACAGCCGTAATTTTTTCCGAGGGCATGCAGCTTTACTCTATGATTACATGATGATGGCGTCCTCTTGGGTAAAATATTCCGGAGGTAAAATAGTCCCCCATTCGGATCTCCGGGCGGGGACTACTCAAGAGGATGTCGTTATCAGGAGAAAGAAAACTGGCGTTCTACGGATCGGAGCGTGGAATGTCAGATCCCTTAATCGGGCAGGTAGGTTAGAAAATTTAAAAAGGGAAATGGATAGGTTGAAGTTAGATATAGTGGGAATTAGTGAAGTTCGGTGGCAGGAGGAACAAGACTTCTGGTCAGGTGACTACAGGGTTATAAACACAAAATCAAATAGGGGTAATGCAGGAGTAGGTTTAATAATGAATAGGAAAATAGGAATGCGGGTAAGCTACTACAAACAGCATAGTGAACGCATTATTGTGGCCAAGATAGATACGAAGCCCACGCCTACTACAGTAGTACAAGTTTATGTGCCAACTAGCTCTGCAGATGACGAAGAAATTGAAGAAATGTATGATGAAATAAAAGAAATTATTCAGCTTGTGAAGGGAGACGAAAATTTAATAGTCATGGGTGACTGGAATTCGAGTGTAGGAAAAGGGAGAGAAGGAAACATAGTAGGTGAATATGGATTGGGGGACAGAAATGAAAGAGGAAGCCGCCTGGTCGAATTTTGCACAGAGCACAACATAATCATAACTAACACTTGGTTTAAGAATCATGAAAGAAGGTTGTATACATGGAAGAACCCTGGAGATACTAAAAGGTATCAGATTGATTATATAATGGTAAGACAGAGATTTATGAACCAGGTTTTAAGCTGTAAGACATTTCCAGGGGCAGATGTGGACTCTGACCACAATCTATTGGTTATGACCTGTAGATTAAAACTGAAGAAACTGCAAAAAGGTGGGAATTTAAGGAGATGGGACGTGGATAAACTAAAAGAACCAGAGGTTGTACAGAGATTCAGGGAGAGCATAAGGGAGCAATTGACAGGAATGGGGGAAATAAATACAGTAGAAGAAGAATGGGTAGCTTTGAGGGATGAAGTAGTGAAGGCAGCAGAGGATCAAGTAGGTAAAAAGACGAGGGCTAGTAGAAATCCTTGGGTAACAGAAGAAATATTGAATTTAATTGATGAAAGCAGAAAATATAAAAATGCAGTAAGTGAAACAGGCAAAAAGGAATACAAACGTCTCAAAAATGAGATCGACAGGAAGTGCAAAATGGCTAAGCAGGGATGGCTAGAGGACAAATGTAAGGATGTAGAGGCCTATCTCACTAGGGGTAAGATAGATACCGCCTACAGGAAAATTAAAGAGACCTTTGGAGATAAGAGAACGACTTGTATAAATATCAAGAGCTCAGATGGAAACCCAGTTCTAAGCAAAGAAGGGAAAGCAGAAAGGTGGAAGGAGTATATAGAGGGTCTATACAAGGGCGATGTACTTGAGGACAATATTATGGAAATGGAAGAGGATGTAGATGAAGATGAAATGGGAGATATGATACTGCGTGAAGAGTTTGACAGAGCACTGAAAGAAATGAGTCGAAACAAGGCCCCCGGAGTAGACAATATTCCATTGGAACTACTGACGGCCGTGGGAGAGCCAGTCCTGACAAAACGCTACCATCTGGTGAGCAAGATGTATGAAACAGGCGAAATACCCTCAGACTTCAAGAAGAATATAATAATTCCAATCCCAAAGAAAGCAGGTGTTGACAGATGTGAAAATTACCGAACTATCAGCTTAATAAGTCACAGCTGCAAAATACTAACACGAATTCTTTACAGACGAATGTTTAAACTGGTAGAAGCCGACCTCGGGGAAGATCAGTTTGGATTCCGTAGAAACACTGGAACACGTGAGGCAATACTGACCTTACGACTTATCTTAGAAGAAAGATTAAGGAAAGGCAAACCTACGTTTCTAGCATTTGTAGACTTAGAGAAAGCTTTTGACAATGTTGACTGGAATACTCTCTTTCAAATTCTAAAGGTGGCAGGGGTAAAATACAGGGAGCGAAAAGCTATTTACAATTTGTAGAGAAACCAGATGGCAGTTATAAGAGTCGAGGGACATGAAAGGGAAGCAGTGGTTGGGAAGGGAGTAAGACAGGGTTGTAGCCTCTCCCCGATGTTGTTCAATCTGTATATTGAGCAAGCAGTAAAGGAAACAAAAGAAAAATTCGGAGTAGGTATTAAAATTCATGGAGAATAAATAAAAACTTTGAGGTTCGCCGATGACATTGTAATTCTGTCAGGGACAGCAAAGGACTTGGAAGAGCAATTGAATGGAATGGACAGTGTCTTGAAAGGAGGATATAAGATGATCATCAACAAAAGCAAAACAAGGATAATGGAATGTAGTCTAATTAAGTCGGGTGATGCTGAGGGAATTAGATTAGGAAATGAGGCACTTAAAGTAGTAAAGGAATTTTGCTATTTGGGGAGCAAAATAACTGATGATGGTCGAAGTAGAGAGGATATAAAATGTAGGCTGGCAATGGCAAGGAAAGCGTTTCTGAAGAAGAGAAATTTGTTAACATCCAGTATTGATTTAAGTGTCAGGAAGTCATTTCTGAAAGTATTCGTATGGAGTGTAGCCATGTATGGAAGTGAAACATGGACGATAAATAGTTTGGACAAGAAGAGAATAGAAGCTTTCGAAATGTGGTGCTACAGAAGAATGCTGAAGATTAGATGGGTAGATCACATAACTAATGAGGAAGTATTGAATAGGATTGGGGAGAAGAGAAGTTTGTGGCACAACTTGACCAGAAGAAGGGATCGGTTGGTAGGACATGTTCTGAGGCATCATGGGATCACCAATTTAGTATTGGAGGGCAGCGTGGAGGGTAAAAATCGTAGAGGGAGACCAAGAGATGAATACACTAAGCAGATTCAGAAGGATGTAGGTTGCAGTAGGTACTGGGAGATGAAAAAGCTTGCACAGGATAGAGTAGCATGGAGAGCTGCATCAAACCAGTCTCACGACTGAAGACCACAACAACAACAACAACATGTTTTTCGGAATGGCCGATGGACGGTATATCGCCACTCTCAAATATTCTACCCACCAAAGTGAATAGTCGTTTGTTGTCACTTCCCCCAAAGATATTAGAAATTGCGATCAGATGTTATCCATCACGTCTCTTTTATTTGTTGTTAGGCCTTCCAAGGCTTTATTTATTTATTTATTAAATTTTTGGTCTATTCTGAGCCAACTCATGTTTCTTCTATCAGTCATCAGTCGCGTCCTCCACCTCGAGTATACGAGGAGGAGTTGGAAAATAAGTTTCCCCTGTCTACTGTGCGCAGAGTTGTGTGATATGGGCGAAAGATGACACGGGAGGTGAACGCGCACATGCAAGACATCGATACACCGACCGCGACCAAGCAGATGGCGCTGTCGCAGTGCCTGCGCATATCGGAGGCCTGCAGCTCAGTCTTTTCCCGCAGCTATGGAGAGAAGGTGCGTTTTGGAGTAGTGGTCAAAGGCGGATGTGAGAGCTGTTATCCGCTATGAATGGGCAGGTGGAGTATCAGGCAGAGAAATTCATAACCGCCTTGTTTAGGTGTATGGGTCAGGTGTGATGTAGAGGCAAATGGTACGGAGACGATGCCAGCAATTCAGTGGTGGACGTCAGCGAGTGCGGGACATACCGAGACCCGGACGGACGCGACGGCCACTACAGATGCAAAGTTCTGGATGGCGGATGACATAATTAAAACGAACCGGCGTATCACCGTCGATGGGGTAGCGGCAGACCTTGGAATCAGACATGAGCGAGCTCGCAAGATCATCCACGACATTCTTCGATACAGGAAGGTATCAGCACGATGGGTGCCCCGCCAATTGAACCCGACACACATTGAAGAACGCATGGCGTTCAGCCTGGAACACCTCGTGCGTTACCGTGAATCTGGCAATGACCTTCTGTTTCGGATTGTGACGAGGGATGTAACGTGGGTCCACAATTACAAGCCCGAATCGAAGGCTGCATCCATGGA
Source organism: Schistocerca piceifrons (assembly GCF_021461385.2). Lineage (NCBI taxonomy): Eukaryota > Metazoa > Arthropoda > Insecta > Orthoptera > Acrididae > Schistocerca > Schistocerca piceifrons. The sequence goes on along the minus strand of NC_060142.1, from coordinate 267,817,566 downwards.
GTAGAAACATCCGTCATCACCTGTCCGAAAGAAGTTCAAAAGCATTCCGTCTGCAGGTAAAGCACTACTCACCGTTTTCTGGGACGCCAAAGGAGTTTTTCTGCTGGGATTTATGGCGGATTCAACCATCAATGCTGCGCGGTACTGTGCTATTCTGACGAAACTGAAAGAGATGATTCGGAAAAAGCAGTCTGGCCTTCTCAGATCTGGCATTCTGCCTTTGGATGACAATGCAAGACCACACACGGCGACGGCAACGAAAAACCATATTGCAACCCTTGTTTGGTAGCGCCTACACCATTCACCTTAGAGTCCAGATTTCGCACAAAGTGACTTCCATCTGTTTCCAGCTTTGAAGAAGACTCTCGGCGGAAGGCACTTTGACAACAATGCTAACGTCAAACAAGCCGTTCAACGCTTCTTCCGTATGCAACGCCCTGATTTTTTCCTGGAAGTCTTTCTGAAGCTTATAAAGCGGTATGACAAATGTCTCAATGTATTTATAAATTATGTAGAGAAATAAAGATATGTCTCATCTTTAAGTTCTCATACTTTTTTTTTTCCTTTCACACACAACTCTGACCGCAGTCCACAGGGGCAACTTATTTTCCAACTCTCCTATGCATATAACAGTGGAATTCCCTGTGTACTCCTATTTTCTCTAACGTACATCATAAACAATACTGAAGTATCAACTGAGAAAAGTGGCAGCAAATATTAATATTCATCTCACATAGGGCTCTTTTGAGGACCAATGTTTACTGGAAACCCTTGGCTCCTGTTTTCGTATAACTTCATTGGGGTCGGTATTTCCTATTAATTACGATACAACGAGTGTATACGAATGTAAAATTGTTCCATGTCGAGACTGAAGCCGCAGCTGTATTCCAAACTCAAAGAATATTCTACTACTGCTAATCTGCCCCTCGTGCGTTCGTGGTCTCGGAAACCATTAACGGTGACCTCCAATACGACCTCGCCTTTGGCGATTAGTGCTCTTAGACCCTCTCAGTGCCCCACGCGGGGCTCGTTCTCATAACAGTTTAATGAAGACGCCGTGTGTAATGGGATAATTGCACCGCGCTCTGCGAGGGAGAGGAGTGGGGGTAGGCGGCCTGTTTGCCGCGCACGCGCAGAATTGCAATGCAAATCTGGAGGTCACCACGGCACGCTGCCTCGCGGCGGGGGTGTGAGGGCCGTGCCGGGTCCGTGCCCGTGCGGTGCGGGTGAAACGAAACGAAATGCATTTACATGCAAAGTGCGAGTAACTCCGGGAATCCATTATCGACAAAACGCAAGGCGGCGCCGATACCACCCACCGCGATGAAACTTTGCCAAACAAAGAAGACTGGGCCGGTTTCCGGGAAACTTGCGTCTGAGGAACTCTGCTCACCAGTCTCTGTACGTGCTTGCGCCCGGTAGCCTCATCTGCGTTAACCGATAGTTCATCGTGCCGGATTTGTTGCGGTACCATTTATCCGAAAAGGTTTCCGAGTATCCCGTGCTGCGCGAGATGGAAGTGATCGAAGGAGAGGCACTTTGTTACGTCAAAGGAAGAAGGGGAGAGTAACTGCCAATATAAAAGAGCTCTTACCTACTTTGCTGCTTGTACCGCTACGAAAAAAAAGTGTTTCCGTGATTAATGCGTTTTGGGGACAGCCGATGAGATGGGAAATTATGATTAACGACATCGGAAACGTCAGTATCACACACTTATTCAAAATGTAGGCTAGCAGGAAAGTGCACTGGTTTAAGGTGATCGTCAAAACCATTCCACATCTTGTGATGTTAAACGCCAAAAGCAGTAGGTTACGATTTTTCCGCTTAGAAAGGGGAAAGAGATTGTTTATTGACGGTATCTAATTGTCCAAAAGAAGCTTGCTAATGCCAAACAGAAAACTCTGTACGAGAAAGAAATTTCTGTAGATGTACGTCTGGACCAGAACGTTGTGCGGAAGTAAAGCACGGACATTGTAAATGGAACAGGTCCTGAGAATTAAATGAAGTGATTAGAATTTGTTGATTTCCCTGCAGAATTGGCGAGGAATGGGTAATATGCAAACATTAAGCAGAAGAAGGGGCAACATTATAGGACGCGACGGAAAATTCTCTTCGTACCACAGAAAACTGTAGAAATGAAAATCTGTGAGGAATGCAGATATTATAAAAACAAATAATAGGACGGTGATAGTATTACGCTGAGATGAAGAGACAGGCAAACAGAAAATTCGTTCGCTTTCAAAATTAGCTAGATTCGGCAACGAATGTCAATATGTTGTTAACAATCCTACAATACCCCATGTAAAATTCACCTAACAGCTGCCAGAGTTATGAACGTTAATGGCCGCTTCATAATGTATCAGCTATTACGTAATGATAATGTTGCAGCTTCTCTTATTTCCGTACTTACAGAAGAACTTGAAAGAGTGATCGATGATGATGATGAGATCCCATACTCCGAGGAGCGTGGGTAACGATGCGGGAGACCCGCACCGCTGTACTAGGCAAGGTCCTAGCGGAGGTGGTTTGCCATTGCCTTCCTCCGACCGTAATGGGGATGAATGATGATGATGAAGACGACACAACAACACCCAGTCATCTCGAGGCGGGGAAAATCCCTGGCCCAGGTGGGAATCGAACCCGGGTCTCCGTGCGCGGAAAGCGAGAACGATACCGCAAGGCCACGAGCTGCGGACAGAGTGTATGAGACACTGCTTTTTTTTTCTTTGCTCTACCCCAACGTAGACCATGTGAAAAAAAATGAAGGATCCAGAAACCGTGGTCAGATGTCTCTGTAACTTTTTAAAAATGGTTCAAATGGCTCCGAGCACTATGGGACTTAACATCTGAGGTCATCAGCCCCCTAGAACGTAGAACGACTTAAATCTAACTAACCTAAGGACATGACAGACATCCATGTCCGAGGCAGGATTCGAACCTGCGACCGTAGAGATAGCGCGGTTCCAGACTGAAGCGCCTAGAACGGCTCGGCCACACCGGCCGGCAACTTTGTAGAGATACACACCATAAGAGTGTGTGTAAATGAGTATAGTTTTCAATTCTCTGCGACAAATAGAAATGCCGCCTGACCACATATTTAATATTGTTATCTGGCATGGAAGGTCACATAATGTGTGTGAAAAATGTGGCATCTTGAGTGATCGCTGTGAATGGCACATAATTCCACTTACTCGCGAGAGACAGCCGTATCAGCACCTGACAGTGAGTGAGCCTTATTGAGGGTTTCCATCTGGCTGGCTCTTTGAATCGTGCAATTTCTAGATTTTTGGAGCATTCCGATGTGACAGTGGCCCGATGTTGGATTGTTGGGAACTTAAGGCCAGCCAAAATTGCCGTCAGTGTTCCGGTCGATCATGTCCGGCCAGCACAAGCGAGGACTACCGTAATTTGCATCAAGCCTAATCGTAGCTCCTTCACAGCTGCGTCTGCAATCCGATAGCGCACTCCCTGCTACATATGCGTCTTCCCCCACCGTTGGTCGGAGACTAGCAACGGCAGGAACATGAAGTAACCGTACCATATACAGGCTGTCGTTAACAACACTGCACAAACGGCTGCATTGTGAGTGCTACCGTGACCGGGAGGCGTGGACTGCTGATGAACGTCTTCGAATTACGTTCAGCAAGGTATCGCGGTTCTTCACTGTAGCGAATGGCCATCGTCGGCGAGTACGACAGCGACCTTGGGAGAGGAACAGTCCTTCCATTGTCCAGGACAGGCACAGCGGTAAAACCAATTTGAAAGCCGCAAATGTTTATACAGTTTAAATAAAACATTACATTTTCACTGCAAACAAAATTTCTACACCTAAAAGGAAATGTCCCACATGGCTGACTGACTGACTCAGTAGCGCCCAGCCTAAACCGCTAAGGATACAAACTTGAAATTTGGAGAGGTACGGATCTTATACTGTAGTCCTCTTTTAAGGAGGGATTTTTCAAAATTTCAAAACTATGGTGGTGAAACAGGGGATGAAGTCTTTTTTAAGAAAAAATGTCACCATTAAGGCAGTTTTGAAGCTAGACCTACAATAATTGGCATTTGGTTTCTAGGTCGGAAATAAGAAATAAGTGTTTCAGCATTTTTGGAAATTTAACCCTATGGAGGTGAAGTAGTGAGTGAAATCTTTTTCTGAAATTGTATCTTTATTAAAGAACTACATCTACGAACACTGGTATTTGACTTCTCGGTTACAAATAAAAAAATATACGTGTTTCAGTGTTTTTCGAAATTGAACCCCTAACGGCGTGAAGTACGGGACGAGATTTTTTTATGAAAGTATTTTATTAAGGAAGTATTGTATTATGAAAGTATTTTTAAAACTAGATCTACGTAAATTGGAATTTGGATTCTCAGTTAGAAACAAAAAAAAAATGTGTTTCATTGCTTTTAGAAGTTCAGTAATTATCGGGGTGAAACGGGGGATGAAAGATTTTATGGAAATGTGTGTGTAAGCATTTTCGAAGCCAAATCTACTAAAATTTTTATTTGGCTTCTCTGTTAGAAATAAAACATGGCGTGTCACAGGTTTTAGAAATTAAGTTCCTGAAACGTTTAATAAAAATACTTCATTTCGGAAGCATTTTAAAGCAAAGTCTTTGAAAATTGGTATTTTGATTCTCGTTTAGAGACTAAAAACTACATTTTTCACTATTTTTGTGAACGAAAACCATAAGGGCGTGAAACAGGGTCACAATGATTCGCTGACTCATCAACGTCGACACCAAAACGCTAAGAATAGAAACTTGAAGTTTGGAGATGGTGTGGATCTTACATTGTGGGCATCGGTTAAGAAGGGTCGTCCGAAATTCCACTCCTAAGCGGATGAAATATGGGATGAAAGGCTTTATGAAAGTAATCGCCACTAAGGGAATTTTGAAGCTAGACCTATGAAAGCAGGTATTTGGGTTCTCAGTCAGAAAATAAAAAACACAGGTTTCAGCGTTTTTGGAATTTCAACCAATAGTGGGGTAAAATAGAGGGTGAAAGGTTCTTTGAAAATGAAGCATTACTAGAGACCTGCTACAGGATTTTTGAGGCTAAATCTATGATAACTGGTATTTGACTTCTTGGGTAGAAATAAAAAAAAAGTACATGTTTCCGTGTTCTCGGAAAACCAGCCCATAAGGTAGTGCAATAAGAGATGAATATTTTTAAGGAAATATTTCGTTACATTAAAGGATTTTTGAAGCTTAATTTACGAAACTTTGCATTTCACTTCTCCGTTAGGTATAAAGAAATATTTGCTTCGTGATAAAAGTTTCAATGGAAATTTCTCCACAACGTCGCAGAAGACAAGATTAATAAAAAATTTGAACGCTAGCTACCAGAATCGCTTTTTGGCCAGAAGTACAGAAGCAACTATTAGTTATTTTATATTCGTTATTTTGTATGTACGATCAACCTTTCATACGGAAACAACAAGCCGTCTCCCATTTTTCGGTTCATCTTCAGTTCGAGGCCCTTATTCGCTATGTGATACCACGTTTTCAGCATGTTACTTACGGTTCTGAAGCAATAGTATTGTCTCCTGTTGGATCTGGACGCGTTAAAACACCTACCTTTTTCAGTAACTACTTTAAACCAATATATACACATTTTATGTTTTTAATCACGAAACACGAAATTTCAGGCGTCACCTCATTGTTTTTGTTTTTAATGGACATTCAGTTTCGTTGCGTACTTGTTTGAAGGATGGTGCGCGATTTCGAAGCATTTGTCACATTTGCAATGTTTACCGTGAGTGAGTGAGTGTGTGTGTGTGTGTGTGTGTGTGTGTGTGTGTGTATGTGTGTGTCTGCACATACGCTTCTGTTATAAATAACCCATCAAATATTGTTACATTTTCCAGCTTCTGTAGCGACCGTTGCTTGAATTATCAATGAACACTCATAAATGACATAATCGATGTGTTTCATGTTCTTAGCAGCTGTTGGTCAATTTATGATTATAAAACGATGAGAAGACGACGCTTATAAGAAGTCGGACCGTACTGCCCGTCATCAAACGGTGAACCTTTAATAGTTGTTACAATAGAGACACAGTTACTTGCCAGTTTATGATTAAATTAGATCCCTTAACTTTACGAAGGTGATCGGACATTGTTATACTAAACATTAAGAATTTCCAAAATGAATTTTCATTCTGCAGCAGGGTGTTAGTTGGTATGAAACTTCCTGGCAGATGAAAGACATGTAACAGAGAAAGACTTAAACATCGGACGTTTGCCTTTCGCGAGCAACCCAAACACGACTCATGATCCGTCCTCTTCGCTTTACTTCCACCAGTACCTCACCACCTACCTTCCAGACTTCACACTAGTTACCCTGTGTAACATTCCGGACTAGCTATCGTAGCATAACACGATATACCTGCCCATATCATCACCGATCTTCCGCCATGTTTCACTCTCGGGACGTAATCTCGGCCAGAGGTTGGAAACATTGTAAAACAAGGCTCATCCGACCAAATGAGATTGTTTTATTGCTCCACGGTCCAGGTTTTATGACTTCGGCACCACATTTTCCTGTTCCGGGCATTTTCATCACTGATGAATTGTTTTGGAATCCCAGCACGGCCTGATATTGGCTGAGTATGAGCCCCTTTCGCGTTGCGGGGCTTGGTGCTCAAAGGGTTCGCGATTGCGACATCTGGTTCTGCAGTGACCTTTGCTACTGCAATCTTCTAATTTTTCGTCAAGTCCTCTTTAGTGACCATCTGTCACGATCACTCAACACATAGTTTTGTCCACGTTGCGACTTAGTGGAGGATGCTTTTCCATTTTCCCCGCATGCTGTATGTGATACCGTTCAGAGGTCCTCGTGCCACACCAAAGTCGGCGACGCCAATCGATACCACAGACATTAACGAAGGCTAGGTGCAATCCATAACAACCAATGGGAAGAATTCCAAACCACGTCTCCCACTAACCATAGCAGCACCCTCACGCTGAGGTCCATCTATGAAAGAACTACGGCAGTCAACATCATAGTTTAAGACCAACGAGTTGTTGAAGTCTCAGGGGAACTTCTACGGTTGTACATGTCACACACTGTACTGCAAGAGAACAGTTTGTTAATCTGTGAATTAAGAGTCGTTTTCATAGCTAATGCCGTAAATTATTTAGCAATCCTGTGGCAAAGGACTGTGTCAGAGCTAAGTACATCTTTTATTCACTTATGTAATAAAATGGACGAATGTTTCACGTGCTCGTGTTTGATGTGCCACTTCACTGAGCTGTCGTAGAATCCACTGTTATGGCCGGTGGAAAATAGTACCGTCTGGTCACAACGCTGATTACATCTTAAATATGATGTCTCTTGAAACACCAAACACTTCAGATACCTTGATTACAGAAACAGCCTCCATCAGGATATCAACAATTTGCACTTGTTTAACTACACTTAGCTCCAACACTACACACTCAAAACTACACAGAACACTGTTCTGACCACGATTGGCACGTTTAATATGTTGAGGACACAGAACAGATACAGTTTATGGCCAAACAGATTAGCAAAATCTGCATTTATGTTCGAGCATGCGTTTCTTGTGGTGTTCCCATACTTTTGACCAATTCCTGTTAATCTATACATTTCGTTCTCCAGTGTAGGCCTAGCAAGCACGTTCTCCAGTTGAATCTATTTGGTCATGCGTTGCTGTGAGACAGGGACGCCAGCACTCGCCAACCACTGTGACTAATCACCTACACGTGCTAACTTCTAGCAGTCGCAGTACCACCTCAAAGTGGGCAACGTAAATCGATTCTACAGACATTAGCGAGAGCTCAGTGCAGCACACAAAAATCAATGGAAGACACTCCAGAAGACTACGCTTCCCTCTCAGCACAGCAGCGCCCTTACACTGAGGTCAATATATCCTCCTCACTCCTGAGCTTAGGTTACAAGAAAGAGATGTATGTAGTGGCGGTCAATGCATTGTTCTGAAGCAAAGTAAGATTTTTTCTTTTGCTCTTCAGTCTTCTGACTGATTTGATGAGGCCCCCCACTAATGCATCTCCTGTGCCAACCTCTTCATCTCAGAGTGTCACTTACAACCTACGGACTCAATTGTTTCCTGGCTGTATTCCAGTCTCTGTCTTCCTCTACAGTTTTTGTCCTCTACACCCTCCTCAAGTACCATGGAAGTAATTCCCTGATGTCTTAACAGATGTCCTATCCTGTCCCTTTTCGTTGTCAGTGTTTTCCACATATTCCTTTCCTCCCCACAACCTGTGCATAAGCTCCTCATTCCTTACCTTATCAGTCCACCTAACTTTCAAGATTCATCTACAGCACCACATCTCAAATACTTCGATTCTTTTCTGCTCCGATTTTCCCAGTCCATATTCCACACTACCATACAATGCAGTGTTCCAAACGTACATTCTCAGAAATTTCTTCCTGAAATTAAGGCTTATGTTTGATACTAGTAGACTTCTCTTGGTCATAAATGTCCTTTTTGCCAGGTCTGGTTTACTTTTGATGTCCTCCTTGCTCCACCCGTCATTGGTTATTTTGATGCCTAGGTAGCAGAATTCCTTAACTACATCTACTTCGTGACCATCAATTCTGATGTTAAGTTTCTCGCTGTTTCTCAGTTCTCCTATTTCTCATTTCTTTCGTATTTCTTCGATTTACTCCCAATCTGTATTGTGTGCTCAGTAGATTGTTCATTCCATTCAGAATACCATGTAGTTCTTCTTGACTTTCACTCAAAATAGCGTCATCATCGAATCGTATCATTGATATCCTTTCACCTTGATTTTAATTCCAATCTTGAATCTTCTTTTATTTCCAGAATTGCTTCTTCGGTGTACAGGTTGAGCAGTAGAAGCCAAACTGATCGTCATCCAGCACACCTGCAGTTTTCTTTTCCATTTTTCTACATTTTATTCTTGTAAGCAACTTGGATGTATAAGTAGATTGTCCTATAATTTTCGCAGCTGCCAACACTTGCAGTCTTCGGAAATGTGTGGATGATATTTTTACGAAAGTCAGATGGTATGTCGCCATACATTTTCCACACTAACGTGAATAGTTTTGTTACCACATCCCATAATGATGATGATTCTGATGGAATGTTATCTATACCTTCTGCGTTACTTGATCCTCTTAAATTCTGGTTCTAAAACTGGATCCCCTATTTCTTCTAAATCGACTCCTGTTCCTTCTTCTATCACTTAAAATAAATCTTCCCCCTAATAAAGGCCGTCAAGATACTCTTTCAACCTATCCGCTCTCTCCTCTGCATTTAAATGTGGAATTCCCGCTCCACTCTATTACCTCCCTTGCTTTTGATTTCACCAAAGGTTGTTTTGACTTTCCTGTATGCTCAGTCAGTCCTTACAACAATGATTTCGTTTTCTATTTCTTCACATTTTTGATGCAGCCATTTCGTCTTAGCTTCCCTGCGCTTCCTATTTCTTTCAGTCCTCAGCGAAATGTGTTTCTGTATTCCTGAATTCCCCTGAACATTTTTTACTTTCTTCTTCTGTCGATCAATTGAAGCATTTCTTCGGTTACCCATAGTTTGTTTGCAGTTACCTTCTTTGTACCTATGAATTTCTTTTCAACTTCTATGAGTGCCTTTTTTAGAAATTTCCATTCCTCTTCAACTGTACTACCTACTGAGGTATTCCTTATTGCGTGTCTATAGCGTTAGTTGAAGCGTATCTCGTCATTCCTTAGTACTTATGTATGCCACTTCTTTGCATATTGACTCTTTGTGATTAATATCTTGAACTTCAGCCTACTCTTCATCACTTCACATCATGATCTAAGTCTATATCTTATCTTGGGTACGCCTTAAATCCCGTATCTGATAAAGGAATTATTGTCTGACCGTTATGTAATTTAACTGAAATCTTCCTGTATCACCCGGTCTTTTCCAAGTATTCCTCCTCCTCTTGTGATTCTTGAACAGAGTATTTGCTATTATTAGCTAAAATTTATTACATTGCTCAATTAGCTTTTCTCCTGTCCCATTCCTGGTGGCAAGCCCATATCCTCCTCTAAACGTTTCTTCTACTCCTTCCCCTGAAACTGCATTGCAGTTCCCAATGACGATTAGATTTTCATCCGCTTTATGTACTGATTATTTGTTTTCAGTATCCTCATATAATGTCTCTATCTCTTCATCCTCAGCTTGCGAAGTCGGCATGTATATTTGAAATATTGTTGTCGGTGCTGGTTTGCTGTCGATTCTGACAAGAACAACCCGATCACTGAGCTTTCACTGCAACTCACTCTTTGTCCTACCTCTCTATTCATAACGAATCCCACTCTCTTTATACCATATTCTGCTGTTGTTGATATTACCCTACGCTCACCTGACCAGAAATTCTTCTCTTCTTCCCATTTCATTTCACTGACTCCTAGTATATCCAGGCTGAGTCTTTGCATTTCCCTTTTCAGATTCTCTAGCTTCCTTACCACATCCAAGTTTCTGACATTCCACACCCCGACTCGTAGAACGTTATCCTTCCGTTGGTTATTCAATCTTTTCTCTCACCCACACCTCCCCTTTCGAGTCCCTCTGGGAGATAGGAATGGGGGATTATTCCGGAATCTTTTGCCAATGGAGAGAGATCATGACAGTTTTTTCAATTACAGGCCACAAGTCATGCGGACACACCTTATGTGTCTTTCTGAAACCTCATGCCGTTGACCATTGTTAATTCTTCCGCATTGTGTGCAGTTTCCTACCTCAAGGACAAGAGTGCCGTGAACCGGTGTCCGCCACTCCGCCCTCTTTGGCAAGGCTGTTGGCACGTTGAGGGCGACGTCTTACGCCGGTAGTCTTCGGCCGCCAGTTCGTATTATTAATCAAAATTTAAGCGGTGGCGGTTTTTTAACGAAGGGCCTAGAACGTTTTGATTACTAAATAACGACGCTACCCCTAGAGCACGGGTCCTTTTAAAAATAAAAATAAAATTCATCAAACGTTTAGGGCATTTCTGTTAGTAAATAAGTGAAATATGTTCAGTGCTTTGAAAACTCAATTTTAAACATCGAAAACAGCGCCAATATAGGTCGTTGCCGAATTTTGCGCTAGTGCTACACCGAAAAATATATCAATATAATGCTGTTATGAATTTTTCAACCACTTCATCGCTAGTGCAGGATATGTTAACGTATCATAACATGTTCTAAACACACTGTAGTTCAAAGTTAATAAATACAACCAGAAATTACCCTCATAACTTGAAAAGTCTTGCAGACACTCGGATAAACTGTTATTTTAATCAAATGTTGTCAGCTATTGGGACCAAAAAGGTTTACTAACACTGATACACTGAAACCACAATTGGTAAAGTACAGAGAACCCTGACAAGAAAAAAAGAAGTTGGATGCATCTGATATGCTACCCAAGGATTGAGGAGAACAGTGTCAAGCATGTTAGATCTCAGCCAGTTAGACACCACATATACAGCAGTCAGTATCATAAAGTAGAGCCAACAAGTTGTTAACGTTTCGGATGAAATTGAACTGCGGTAAATGGTGAACACTGTACTGCAGGAGAACACTTTGTCAATCTGTGCATTAAGTGAAGTTCTCATAGTGAGTGACAGTTGTAAATTATTCAACACTTCTGTGGCAAAGAAGTGTATCAAAATTAAATAAATCTTTTATTCATTTAATTAATAAATGTCAACTAATATTTCGTGGATTCTAGTTTGATAAGTAACCAAATAAACCACAGAAAACACAAATACGTAAGCAGTTTCGTCTGATCACCACAGTACTGCTTGGTAGGTGTATTGAATGACGTCCACGTTTCTATCTTCAAAACTCGTAGCTTAAGAGGGTTACAGCCATTGTTGTTGTGAGAGCTGGCATATTTGTGCATTAATTTTCTCACTGTATCTATCCCAGAATCAGATACAAATTTTGTCCTGTATTCTCTCTCTTGAGCTACATATGTACTTCGGGGACGGAGGGGGGCTCTTTCTAGTCCCATTACTCACCTAATAACAACGACAAACGCCCAAGAGCAGTTGTTTGCATGTAAAATATCACGTTCATATCCAGCTCATAGTTTATATTATAGGCTTTGTGATAAGACGAAACTACAGCCGCTCAGCCAAAGTGCTCTGAAACGTTAATCGTAGCAATTAAAACAGATTAAATTGTAGTTCACTTTAATACGTGAATGAATAAAAAGATTGAAGTAACCTGGAACTGTTCTTTGCCACGGGAGAGTGCAGAATATTTACAACTCTCACTGATTGTGAAAGCGTCGGATGATTCATACAATCACAAAATTTCGTCATAAGTACAACATTCAACATTAATACAAGTGAATATTAAACTGACGCTTTGACTGACACTGTCCTGCCTGATGCCGCAGACTCTAGACGCTGGAGCGACAAACCACGGCAGAGCTCTTGCATACTCAACACTGTGATCTCTGGGCGATGTCACAATAGTGATCTGTACACACCTCAAAAATTGTAGTGAGTACGGCCCTCTTGTAACCCATTATGAAAGATATTTGGATCAATTATGATCCTGATATGAGCTTTTACTTTTATACAGGCAAATCGATAATTTCTATACAGCCAATGCTGTTGCCTCTTCTCCTGGTACTATCGCCACGAGGTGTAGCCGCACCGTCAGGCTTGCCTTTCCACGGTTCGCGCAGCTCTCCCCGTCGGAGGTTCAAGTCCTCCCTCGGGCATGGCTGTGTGTGTGTGTGTGTGTGTGTGTGTGTGTGTGTGTGTGTGTGTGGTCCTTAGCGTAAGTTAGTTTAAGTTAGATTATGTAATGTGTAAGCCTAGGAACCGATGACCTCAGCAGTTCCTTCCCATTGGAACTTATCACGAATTTCCAAAATTTTTTGTACCATCGCTGTACAGAATGATTTTTGCCAAATTGGGATGTACTGCAGCAAAATATCTCCGAGAATACTAGGCGCAAAAATGGTCATACGGAGAAATGGCTGGTAATGATTTCGAGTAGAGGCACTTGATTTGAAGGTGGAGGGTAAGGCCTTTTGCTAGTATAGCGCAGGTTTCAATGATAAAAAGAACACATCACAATGCCCTAGGCAACTGCAAGTTTTCTCAAGCGTTCTATGATAGCGCATCCGGAGCCAAGCGCGCAATGAACTGGTGGCCCATTATGCAGTAGCCAAATTCCTTCGCAACACAAAAGGTTCGTCTTAGAAAACAGGGTCATTCTCAGGAAGAGCAAATATGCGTGTGAGGCGTTGTGGATGGATGATTGGTCTTACGAGACGGCCCCCCAATAAATCCCGCCCAGACGTTGAGGCTCAACTGGTGCTTAAGGTTCACTGCCATGGGATTTCTCCGTAGCCTACAAGTGGACGATGTGAAGTTTGTCGTTGCCGCCCGTTTTAAAGGCAGCCTCTTCTGTGAGTAGGGTGGATGACAGAAATTCCAGCTCCGTGGTAGCCTTTGCGACATGCCAGCGACTAAACCGTCGCTGCGGAGGAACCTCCGTCGGTAATACGAGATCTTCACGCCTTGTGAGTGATAATGGACGATTATAGTTCCACGGAGAATGTTCCATAAGTTCATCTGACTTTTCTCATGCTGCCAGGCCACTTGTCTTGTGCGACTGCCGTGGCCAGTTTCAACGATATTCCGTCGTCACTTTCAAGAGGATATATCTCCCTACGAATGCATTTCCGATCGTATACCATAATGACCTATTAAGCTCCTTAACATCTCAGATATCGTTTCTCACACTTTGTCCCCGTTTATCAAAGTCACGCTGTGTGTAGTTACAACTAGTGAAATTACGAAGACTGATTTCTATCATAACATATGGTAATTCAGAATACAACAGTCATATGCACTTTCAAGATAAAAAGTACTTACGGAAGCAGGTAGACATGGCGGAGGGGTAACAACTGAACGTGAATTATTTATTCCCGCACGACCATGTCTGTGCAAATCTGATGTCCACTGCGGCCACGCATGCGGTCACGTAATTGTCACCGCGCGGTGAGAGTAAACAAATTAATAACTGTGCCTGCAGCGGCCGCGTAAAAAAAGCACGCTCACACAGCTGGAACTGACATCATTTTCCGCGCCACACAGAGTGCAGTGAAATGACAAAAGCCTGTGCTGTGTTTAGTCCACGAGTGTTTACTCCACCAACTGAACAGTCAAATTATTTCCCGGAAAACACGCTCTTGTCACTCGCGGCATGTAAAAAATTGTATTTCCTTTGTGCTGAGCGAGTGAAAGGAAAAAAAAACGCCTTAGCAGTTATTAGGACAATGGTAATTACCGTTATAAATAAGTAAATGAGGCACAAAAAGTTTAGGAACTTTTTCTTCCCCTTGCAGTTGGACGTAGACGAAGGGAACCCTGGCACATCTATTCGGCCTAGCAGGAGAGTACTCTTTTAATATAGAAATTACGATCACATAAATAGCCGTTGTTATGTCAGCTGCAAGAAAATCTAGTCATTAATATATTATTTGTTCTACTTTTTAATTTTTATAACAGAACTTGTTAGCGAGCCAGATATGAAGAGTAATTTTTGACGATATTTCTCGTGGTGAAAAATAGCGGACTGTCTAAAATACTTAAAAACTAATTAAATATTTATTTACAATGGTTACCAGTTTCGGTCAGAATGTGACCATCTTAAGACCGTTCATACCATGATGGTAGGCCAACCATTTCAGATATCGTTTTCTAGACTTCTTCACCAAAGTTTCATACATTCACTGGGAATCACACAAACAGACCCCCAATCACGGAAATGAATATTTTCTCTTTGAAAAAATATGTGCTTGATAGATTACATGTCTTCGTCGCTCAAGTTTCACACATTGCCTGGGAACTACAGGAATAAAAAGAGGAATTTCACCCCTGAACACCGAAAGTAGTATTTGCATTTTGATAAAATATGTATCTAACATAAAATACGTACAAGATGGTGTACATTGTTATTTGAGTAAAAACGTGAAAAGATGTTCCAAAAATTTTCTCCTCAAACTGCTGCTGTGGTTTCCTTATTTTTTTAGCTTAGTTGACTTACTGGAGTTAGAGATATACTTGTATTTCTTTAGAAGCTGTAAATATAGAATAAGAAAGTTGATTGTAATTCATGGGTGCCCAACGCCGTGGTTATGAGGGCAGGGGATTTGATCCTATATAGAACACCAATGGATGCATCAGTGACAGTGCCAGCCTTTGTCCGACAGCTACACCCGTTGTGTATGTTCAGTTACTCGATAGTGAAAGGAAGCTAGAGACTCAGAAATAGAGAGAAAAGGTTACAAACAGCTCATGTGGATTTCCTCAGTGAGGATAGAACAATTGATACCGATCCACAAAAAATGTAAGATGCTAAACGTCCGACTTCTACGTAATTAAATTGTGGAAGTCCTGCGTTCCGCACAAATGACGCATTACATAATTCGGTTTTGAAATTACTGAAAGAAATATGTTTTTGAATACCCGAAGTGTCACTCAAGGTAAAATTCGCAATAAATTTCATTAAATTTTAGAAATCTAAAATAACGTTCGTGTTACTATAGAAGACCAGAAAAGGGTCACCTCGTGGTGAACAGGTCACAGTTCATTAATCGGAAAATGAACAGAATACGCGGTAATAGGGAAGCATTAGTATTTACCCAAAGAATTATCATCCATCTACGTGATTGAATGAGCATGAAGTTCTACGGTAACATGTTAGTTTCGCGTAGTTTTCTAGATAATATGTTCTTGAGTGACATGGAAAATGGCCGAGCGGTTCTACGCGCTTCAGTCCGGAACCGCGCGCCCGCTACGGTCGTAGGCTCGAATCCTGCCTCGGGCATGGATGTGTGTGATGTCGTTAGGTTAGTTAGGTTTAAGTAGTTCAAAGTTGTAGGGGACTGATGAACTCAGAAGTTAAGTCCCATAGTGCTCAGAGCCATTGACATAGAACATTGAGTTTTTTTTTTTTTTGTATTCTCAAATGAACATTGCAATCACTTCAGTGTAATGGGGCGTCTAATAAAGTCTGGAAGCAGTCTGCTTCATACAATCGTTCTCTTCCATAACCGTTGATATAATACTGAAGCCACTGTCACAGGAACCACAGTTGGCATAGAATATGGTAATAATGTGATTCGTCTGACAATTGTGTACGAGAAACACGTGCAATGAACGTAACGAGTAGAGTATTTGCAAATAATTGCTAGAAAGGAGAGGCCAGTAATGTTATTAGACGTGGTGATACGGTACTACAGAGGTTCCCTGGAAAAAAAATTTCCTTACAGTATTCCCTTCACGAAAGGTCAACATATACATCCTTAAGCAACATTCTACAATATATCATCGCAGTGTGATAACACAAATGCTGGCTTACACCTTCGACCAATGCATTACGTAACCCATCCAGACATGGACCGTATCAGAGTGGTGGCAGCAATGTATTTAGAACCGAAGAAGACAGGCACCTAGATGAAAAGTAATTGATAATTTTAATTATTTTTTGCCTCCAAACTGAACAGTGTAAATGTTCATATTGTGGTGGAAGCTCTTTCCACTGCATTTGTTTCCAAATACATAATAATGGAAATATGTTCCGCCTTGTATAAGCACCAATTCTTCTTGTACAACACCGAACATGTTTCAGTGAACTTTCACCATTATCACTGAACGCACTGACGACGCTCGAGCTAGAAACATATTTTCATAATTATATAACTGTAAAGGTTAATAAAAACTATCACAGTTGTATTTCAGGTAAGTTTATTACGACGCTTTCGGTTTCTTTCTAAACGAAATCTTGTAAAGCCCTGCAGTTCAAGAACACAGAGATAGCTATAGGGCACTAAAACACTCACATAATATATGATATGTTGCTCATACTGAAAATTCATCAACAGTCTTTGCAAATTTCTCACTAAGTAGCAGACACGTGTCGCTGTCATGACGCAAAAATATCTGATCGTCATACGTTACCCTGCATGGCACATTCTTGAACATGATGATTACAGTAAAAAGAAGTCAGACACAAGCGTAGTCAACAGTATGCGCAAAAGGCTATACTGGACTGAGCAAGTTAGGACCACTCAACGAAAGTAGTCGACTGAGGGACAAAATAACCGTTTCAGAGGTAATGACCTGAAGTGGGAAACTGCTACGAAATAAAGACGTACAGCTATAAACTCGTCTTCCCGCCAGCCAATATTTTACATGAACGAATTACATACAGGAGAGTCACGTATCATTGCTAGTGGAGCGCTATCTTGCTCTAGAACACTCAGGGTCACTGCGGTTTCTGTATTGCTACGACCACAACACATACAGGTCCAACACTTCTCCGTTTTCTCGGATATAATATAGTAAAGTGAGACATTTTTCCCCATCTTTGCTCATGGAACTTGGTGCAATCGACTGCGTGGCCAAAATTAATAACAGTTCTTCTATGTCAGTTCAGCTACTTGTCTTTTTTTTTCATTCCTCCATCAAGGTATGTTTCATACAGTTTTCGTCGTCCATCATGGTATGTGTCATCCAGTAAGTATCAATTTTATTTCCGACGTGATACAACACTAATCACGAATCAAGAGGGCTTCTTTGCATTCTCTCTAATCTTCCGTAAATACGGAATAAAGCTGTCAGCCTTAATGTAGGTTTCAACGTCACAATGCTTCACACTTGTTCTTACTATTTCAAATTTGCCTTCGCTCTCCTCCTTGAACTGGATTACCCAACCAGGTAAATAGTGACTTATAGTTGAAAAGGGTCCTAGATTCCAGGTTCCATTTGACATTTTTACATGTAGATCGTCACCAACTTTTAGGTTCTAAAAGAGAGTAATTTAAAGTAATGAATTACAGCCCACATATGAACATTTCAGGAGTGAGGTGGACAGAATGAGCCACCCATGTGACGTGTGGACTCATAAAGTGTTTATATTTATGACGTTGGAGGTGGTTTAATAATCAATCAGGCGGGCCCAGTGGCCAAGCGGTTCTAGGCGCTTCACTCTGGAACCGCCCGACCGCTACGGTCGCAGGTTCGAATCCTGCCTCGGGCATGGATGTGCGCGATGTTCTTAGGTTAGTTAGGCTTAAGTAGTTGTAAGTTCTAGGGGACTGATGACCTCAGATGTTAAGTCCCATAGTGCTCAGAGCCATTTGAACCATTTTTGAAAAACAATCATGTGTGATCTGAGGAGGGTGGATTTATTCTGATGGGGCAACTCGGAGTCGTTGGTGTGTGTACCATCTGCAGAAAACGAAGAAGAACTGGTTGGTACGATACAAGTTTGTCTCTTTCTATACGGTCATAGTCACATTAATGTGGCCACCGCCTCTGTTCGACGACAACGTACAATAACCACTGATAGACGGCAGTTGGTAGCACCACTAGTGGAAAGTACTGAATGACGTGGGTGACGTGGAAAACAGTACTAAAACTGATGACCAAAATGGAACGGTCAAATGGTTCAAGTGGCTCTAAGCACTATAGGACTTAACATCTGAGGTCATCAGTCCCATAGACTTAGAACTACTTAAACCGAATTAACCTAAGGACATCACACACATCCATTCTCGAGGCAGTATTCGAACTTGCGACCGTAGCAGGCGCGCAGTTCCGGACTGAAGCGCCTAGAACCGCTCGGCCTCAGCGAAGGGCACGGTCATTGGCTTTTGAACGAAGCGTAGAAGCAATTCCGAAACGGCCATGTTTGTAAACTGTTCGTGTGCCACTGTGCATGGCAATACGGCGCTATCCACGACCGGCGCCAAAACAACTGTCGTACACCGCGGGCCATGGAAGACAGGGGTGAAAGACGGCTGCGGAAATATGTTCGGACGGATAAACGTGTAACTTTTGAGCAACTGTTCACCCAGATGAATCAAGGGGCTACCAACAGCGTCTCCCTCAACAACTGTTCATGGAACGTTGCTGCACATAGGCTTCCGCAGCAGGCACCAACGCTGACTGTTCTTCATCGGCAATGAAGACGGGAATTTGCGCGCCAGTATCGCAACTGGACGTCCACTGATTGGCGTGAGGTCGCCTTTTTTGATGAATCGCGTTTTATGCTCCATTGGACAGATGTCCGTTGGCGTATGTGGTCCTACAACAATCGTCGTAATGGTCCAGGACAAAGATTGGAGCGTTACGTGCTGGTAAATGCCATCGTAGCATCCGCTGGGTGGTCTCGTCATTCTGGAATGCAAACTGGATCAGTAGAAGTATGCTTCTGCCTCTGGGGACTATGTCCACCCCTACTTGCTTTTCCTCAGTACGATGGTATACACCAGCAGGACAACGCAATGTGTCACACAGCTGGCTATGGAAGAGGTGGTCGAGACTAGTGTTGAATGTCATGAGTTGGAGCTCAAGTTCGGATTTGGGAAGGATGGAGAAAGAAAGTTACCGTGCCCTTTCGAAGGAACTACCCCAGCATTTACCATAAGTGATTTAGGGATCGTGAGAAGCCTAAATCAGGATGGCCGGACGCTGGTTATAACCGGCGTCCTCACGTATGAGAGTCCGCTGTGCCAACCACTGTTCATTACTCGGCTCGGTCAGCTTACAGTGTTCGTCTGTGGTTTTAAGAGCACCAGGATGAGTCTACCATACTCCACTTGCCACCAGACTATCGGATTTAAGCCCAGACGATAATCTAAGGAACCATCTCGATCGGGGTGTTCGTGCCATGGATCCTCAGTCGGGACACCTAGAACAGATGACCACAGTACTGGAGGCGGCATGGTTTCACATCCCTCTCGGTGCCTCACGAAACTTCAACGACTCTCTTCCTGCACGTCCGCACTGATAGAGATGGTTTTTAGGCTTCTGACAGGTGATCGCATTAATGTGACTGGACCATGTACAAGTGGCAAAAAGAGAACGTAGAAACGTTTTCTGTTCCGTTGTAACGGATTTACGCTGGCGGGCATCAGTTCGCACAGTTGCTATAGCAATTTGATGCCCCTATCAGGTCTACGTTTTTACGACAATAAGAAAAAATAAAAATAAAAGTATTTACTATCAACCGTTAGTTTCTTAGTTTCCAAACTCAAAGCATACAGTATTAGATCCTCTGCGAACTGTATTCTTTGAACCTAAATGTTAGGGACACCCACTACACAACTGACTACTACTAAGTAGAAGAATGGTTTCGTGACCATTAGTAAAAGCCCGATTAGCCGTTCGTCGCAAAGCGATCGCATGCGCACCTGGTAGGTATGCCTCCTTTGATCGGATACGCCTGGCGGATTGGCTCTGAGCACTATGGGACTTAACGTCTGAGGTCATCAGTCCCCTAGAACTTAGTACGTAAACCTAACAAACCTAAGGACATCACACACATCCATGCCCGTGGCAGGATTTGAACCTGCGACCGTAGCGGTCACGCGGTTCCAAACTGAAGCGCCTAGAACCGCTCGGCCACCAAGGCCGGCGCCTAGCGGATTAACGACGTTAGACGGCCAGCCTGGATGTGGCTGTTAAGCCGTTTCCCACGCTCTGTTTCGCCTCAGATACACGCTACACAATCATTTACAAAACTCTGACTCAGAATTTATTCTGTACGCCAACAGATTATGTATTCTGCATCTATTATGGTTGGTGGATAGGAGACTGATGACCTTAGATGTTTGGTCCCCTTAAAATCTCCTTACGCAGCATCAGTAAACGCAGACACCATAACAGAAATTTATAGCAGCCAAAAGTGTTTTCGCTCTAACACAGCGCAACAAAGAAGAAAACAAGCAGATAAACAGAGCACTTCGGATGTGAATGCGTTTGCACATTACGTCACAACGTTTAGTTGTTACTTTGGCGTGAATCCAGAGCAGTATCGTTTTCGGCCTTTCTATCGTTGCTGTAATAACAAATGAGTAGCACACCGCTCAAATGGCCCGTGTTAGCACTGCACTACGAAGTTGAGTTTCAAACGTTTCGATAACTATTAAATCGCGTATTAACGCACATCTACTCGTCCGTAAATTGAGGGGATGAAGCAAGAACTAAATGAATGCCGCCTGATACATTTATAAATTTCGTGCATTTCATGTCTGGTGCAGAGTCGTTAACGAAATGTTCCATTTATTCGTTTTCATTAGGGAAGTTAGAGCTGCATGATGGCCGCTAGGCTGCCCGTATTTACTCCTTCTGGTTCGTTTCGCATATTTCCATCTCGGTTGCCCCACTTTGACTGCACAATGAAATCAGTTCGTGTAAACAGCGGAGGACGGTTGGAAATGTTCAGACCTGAGCAAGTGTACCATTCTCCTATAGAAATTAGTGTATGCTACTCCAGGATACAGAAGTCAAAGTGAAGTTTGAAATGGAGGCACTAACAGACAGGGTGCTCTGGGAAACAACAGTACCAAACTAAACGCACCTACACAATTTCCAAGAAATTTGACAATGAAAAACCATAATTACAAATTATTTTAAAAGCGGTATAGAACAAAGAAGAGACATTTCCACCTACTGGAAAATTCCGAAGTGACCGCTAGCGAATGGTCCGTTTTCGTTTGTACCTTTACTTCCGGAATAACGTGTCGTCCCTCGATCCTCCGCTTCTGTTGCAGGTCTATTGTATTTTGAATGCCTCACGACGATACAAAAATTACGGATTTTTAATATGCCACAAGCCTTATAACAGGAGCTAAAGGCCTGTTTGTGTAATGAATGTGTGTAGGTGCTGCAGCGCCACAGAAATAAAACCGAGATGTATCATCATGGTTCTCAGCTGAAGTGTATGAATAAAACATTCCTTGTAGCTCGCGTACCACTAAACTTATTCCCTTGGAACAGACGTAGTGTAAAACAGCGCAACTCGTGCAAAGTCTGTAAATGCAAAGTCTAGTACTGTCACGAGACACAATCTCTGGGTCTCCTAAAACAACTTCTTTTGCAAGTGTTTGTGTAAAGGGTAGGAACATTTTTCCTGTGTGCCTAGTAAGCGTTGCTTTTACCTACTAAGAGCGGGAGGCGTAATAACTTTTTCCAGATTCACGGTAAATGATGAAAGCCGAACAGTTACAGAGTAAAGATTTATTGAAATACTTGTCCACGGTTTCGGTATATCTAAATATACCTTCGTCAGAAGCAAAAATACGCTAAAATGACATCCTGCAGTGGAGATGTTTCAAACAATCGTGCCAAAGGCGTCGTCAGTAGTTAAAATTAAAATATCACCTCCATCTGTACAGCATATTTATAAAGAGATGGTCGATGCGAACACGGCATACTACATATTATGTATGCGCGTCAGAGAGCCTATTTAAATGTGCAGTATTATGAGATTTCGTGTATTCAGAGTGAAATTGTTGCAATAAAATTTTTTAAATATTCTAAATAGACAACGTTACTTCATGCATTTAGGCACGTAAATGAGGCTGATTTTATATCGCTGCAGGAGTCACCACAGTATCGCATTTTCATCAAAACACTTTACAGATCAAGATAAGGAACGACAACCTGCTATCGAGCCTACGGAAGTATTTTCGGAAGGAATACATTTGACCTGGTTGAAAGTTCCAAAATGACTAAAAACTAAGATAAGGCATACCCCTGCGGGAGGGTAAATTGACAGTACCTAACGTTGACCTTACGTCCACGATTTTGCGTATGTAGTGACCATTCATCGATCACACAAAGCGTACAATCCACGTGCAGTGTAATAAACAGAAAATTTACTATGAAAAATAAATTGAAATTAGTGTTTTAGCACGCTGTAACCAGTAGCCAAATTTTGAAACATCGTGGCAGATTAAAGTTGTGGCCAGAGTTGGGAACCGGTCCATTTCACGGTCAAATTATCTGTCCAAGCTCAGCCCACGACCCACATTTAAAGCCTTACCTCCGCCTGTCTCTCTTTAACAGTTTTCTTGGGGCCCTTACGGTTTCACCAATGCTGGAAGAAAGGAAAATGTGGAGAAATGACTTAGCCGCAGCTGCTAGAAAGTAGACTGGGGAGAAATAATTTAGCTGCAGCTTATGGGATAATTTCCAGTGTGAGGATTTTCCCTCAAAAGACACACTGTTTTACTCTTCCAGGAAGTTTCAAATCAGCACATTTTCCCCTGCAGAATGAAAATTCATTCTGGGAAGTCACAATAGGCTTTTGGACCGCTACTTTGTATGCCATTGCCGGCCGGTGTGGCCGTGCGGTTCTAGCGCTTCAGTATGGAACTGCGTGACCGCTACGGTCGCAGGTTCCAATCCTGCCTCGGGCATGGGTGTGTGTGATGTTAGCTTTAAGTAGTTCTAAGTTCTAGGGGACTGATGACCTCTGATGTTGAGTCCCATAGTGCTCAGAGCCATTTTTTTGTATGCCATTACATCAAACTTCTACCTTATTTATTTTGTCGAGAAGTTTGTACCTGCCCTTCGTCTCACAATACAAACACTTCACTTTGTGTTGTTTAAGAAGTAATATCGCTCTGAAGAATAAAAACAAATTTTTAGAACCGTGAAACTCTGTAATCAGTAATCTGTAATTTGTAGCTACGTTTCACGTACCTACCCATTCGACAGCCTTTCTGTCAAACTGTTAAGATGGAGAAGTTCTGTAATTCTGTGTACAAACACAGTAATAATGAATTTCTGACCCTTGAACACTCAGCTAGTGTTCAATGCATTGTAAATTAAATGTCAGCTTTAATGGAGTGTTAAAATCATATGGAGACAATTCAAAGCCAGAAAACGAATAATCGTCTCGTTAGTAGGATGACAAAAAGCCATAGCTTGAAAACTGACTATATGAAATGTGTGTTTCTCCACTCGAGGCTGGTTCACCAACAGTAATCCAATTCTCAAATAAAAAGGCGACTTCTGCTGCACGTATTTATTTTACATTTCAGGCGTTTCACGCTAGTGGTACATTTTCAGAATTTTTATGGTTTTATCATACATATATGCTGCTTAGGTAATTTATATTACAAAACACAAATTTACTCATTACATTGGACTTTCTTTCACGTGTTAACGTTTTAATTACCTATGATCCATACTTGTGGACCTGTGTTCAGTGCCTGTGCACAATAAGAGAAGGAGAAACCAAAGTAATGTGCAAATTTGTGTTTTGTAATATAAGTTACCTATGCGGCAAATCTGTAGAACTGCTAACAGAAGAAAAATTCTGAAGTTACACCACTAGCGCGAATGGCGTCAGTTTTAAAATAAATACCTACCTTTTTATATAAAATTATGGAAAGTAGATACACTGATAATTGGAATTCCACAGAAAATAATATCTCAGTGGATCAAGTCAGAGATTCGTAAAAAAATAACAGTCGTAGTGAAAGCTTCTATGAATGACATTCGTAGTCAAAGTGAGATACAGATTATCAAGTGCACCGACAGCGATATTTATCATCCTGTCTTCTGTTCAATATAACCGATGAGGGCTTCTGAGACTATATTTTACAAACCAGTATAGGTACTGGCATATGCATGTGATGTAGATGCAGCTACAGGAGGGTCGAGAGTAATGAAAGATCTACATATCTTGAAACAGCCGTTGAAAATATTAATCTACAGCTAAAGTAAGGGAAAACTAAGCATATCTTCGTAATTCAGAAAGATTATTCTGACAAACTCCTTTCATAGAAATCGGTTCGTGTAACAGAGTAGACCAGAAAGTAGTCAGTGACGATATTTGATCTCAGAACCAAAAACGAATATGGACCGCCAAGTAATGCTACCACAGCTTCAGAAAATATTTGAAATCTAAATTGCTGTTCAGGAAAACTAAAGTTATGACGTGTAAGTTTTAGTGAGGCCGGTCCTAACAAAATATGCTGAAACGGGGCATCAAAGAAATTCAATGAAAAGCATCTTGGCCTATTCGAGAAAGATCTTGGAGACCATCTCTTAGGTCAGGGGAAGAAATGAAGTATGGGGGGACGATGTAAGGATTGTAGCGTACAACCTATGTTGTGAAACAGACACTGTCAATTGAATTAATTTTAAAAGATTGAAAATGAAAGCACATGCACTGAGAGCTTATGACAGAATGACTGAGAAGACATTCAACCTACTGCCTGCAGGTAGCAGAAGACACAAGGAAATTTGAAATTCATAACTGAACGATTTTGGTTGGAAACAGGAAGAACCGAATAATCTTCCACACAAGACCACAGCTCACAAATAGACGTCGTACCATTGATGATGATGATGATGAATGTCGATTAAAAATAAGTAATGCCAGGTAGGAATAAGTAAAATTGTTTGAAACATGTTATACTAAACGCTGTTGTACTTCTGTAGTTATAAAAGTATTGATTAATCTAGAGAAATGACTGTCACCTCAAGAAATATTCTATTAAATTTCAACCATAAAGTCCCGGATTTATTCGTATGTGGTGCTTTTTTATGATTCAAATAACATTTTCTTATTCCTTTATATATTTACCTTTAATCACTCGAGTGCCTGTGTCAGTGCCGCCATTGTATAGCCCATTAAGAACTGTGAAATGCTAGAACTAAACTGATGGTGAAACTATTAAAAAAATTATAAATTAACAGACTCGAATTTTACGAAATTAAATAATTGACGAGTAAATCGAAAGTGGCCACCTGATACAGTTTAAGGTAAATCTTGAAAAAATCGAATCATTACTGACAGTATCACTAATTAGCAGGAGAAGGTGTGGCTTATTACATCTTTTGCCACTAATATGCATGCTTACTTTCATAAGAATGAGATGCGTTTCTCTGGTCCTCTTAAATACGTTCCCCACTTTTAAAGGCACAAAAAATACGCTAAATGAAAACAGAGCAATTAGTGAACATCAAGGCACATGGCGTACATAGGAAACAGCAATACCATGGCTCACTTATGGAAATAGGAATACTGAATAATATTACTCCTTTAGAATGTTGTTTTCTTAAAGCGACATTCAAAAAGTTTGAATCCGAAATTGTACTGTAATATGGCAGGTAAACAATAATTATTTTCTTCACCCCAAAAGTATTTCGCGTTCCTAGATATAGAAAATAATACGATATTTTCTTAAATATTTCATCATAATAACAATATCGGTTTCTTTTGCGCAGCTAAAAAGTATATACATCAAAATAAAACCAATTTATCATAAAGAAATTCGAATTTCTTATTTTTCAAATTTATTTTCTCTGACAGTTACTGCTGCAAAACACTCTACGCTGCCAACTGGTTTCTTGTGATGTATATCATTCTTCAGCCCATTACCCTTGAATTTATGGCAGTTTAGCATCTGTGTGATTTCAGGGAGATTTTATATTGTGTAACATAATGTCTACACTGTTGCTGCATACTGATTCATTATTCATCTAATCCTCGTACATTCAGGTTCTTCGACTGACAAAGGAATGCACAGTGTCTACAACTGGAATAACGTAAGACGCTACTGTGCCAGGAAAGAAATATCTGTATACAACTTGCAGAACGTGACTGTACAGTCTCCGTTTTCGTTGCATTACCAATTACACTGTAAGGGTTTGTAAATCTCTTTGATTCTGTTATTCTATGAACTTGAGACCAGTATTTCCTTTTGTGCTTAATATAATTGTTCTCCATGTCTCCTAAATTCTCAGGTACTAGACCTATTTACTCTTAACACTTTAATGTATGCTTCCGCATAACATCTACCGTTGTAATAAAGTCTCCGTCCAGTATTCCGCTCACAAATAAGGAAGGTATCTATACGAAAACTATGACATCCGGAAGTAGTTATCATCGTATTGCGATAGTTATTGGAAAGATTCAAAAACTGTACTGTTCATAGGCATCGCTGATCCTTGAATCAACAAATATATTGAACAAACCTACTCAGACATTTATTTCCACTCAAATATGGCCAAATCTCTTCTCAAAATTTATTAACTTCGTGGAATTTCTTGTTGTCATCAATTACAAATTACACCACGCGTTTCAAGAAAACTCACCCGAACATCTGCTGAAACAAATTCTAATAAATCAATTTGTTACTTTCGGCAGCGAACAGAACTCCACAATCATGTACGCCGGGAAGCGGTAGGAGATAACGCGAACGGTAACAATCGCCAGCCAAGTTATACGGCAGAACTTCGCGAGAGTAATCGCTCCATTAATGGAGTGACTAACGCTTTGAAAGAGAAGATAGCAGATATTTGACGTTGTGAGTCACGAAGTGTGATCGCGATAGTAACGGGGCAAAAGTCGGCAGGAAGTGCCCTCTTTGCTGGGCCGGAGAGAAACTTTTCCAACATCTCGCGGGCGAGAGCGAAATGGGTTAATGAAAAGTTGTGCGCCTCCGACTTCCACAAGCGTTTGTTGAAAGAAATTATCGGAGAAAAATTTGTTACCGTTGAGAGATACTTTCCTGGTATTAATGTGCAACGAACTTCCACAGTCATTAATTCCTAAACAAATAATTTTATTGGTACTAAATGGGACTTTATTTTTTAAGAAAATCAACATCTGTTTTCTGCAAATATGAATCTGGTGCAGAGATTTATTTTTCCCGTTATCATGACAATGACTGGTCCATTATATTGACTGTATGTTACAATCCGAACATAGTCCCAAAGAGTCTATTTCTTTCCCCTGACCCAAGAGATTGTTTCCAAGATCTTTCCCGTTGTAAATCAGTTGCTTTTATGGGTTATTTATATTTGTTCGTTATTGCTCTCAGTAAATTCCTTGTTTTTGATACGTGTTCATCACCTACATTATTCAGTAAGGCTTTCTCGCGTTTGTTTCAAAACCTAGCCTACGTTAAAGAGTCTAGTTGTCTAGCAGAAGGACCGTTTTCGCTCCCCAACGAATAAAATTTAATACTGAATTCATATTTTCAGTAACTTCGTTAAACAGATCTCTTAATTTCTGATTGTAATAATTAACGAAAAGTTATAACACAGCAGCAGACTACAAGATACATATTTAAATGAAATTACGTAGCTAGTACATAAGCATCGACATTTGCATCTGACGTAATGTCCTATTTTATTTAAAGAAATAATTCAATATGGACTCAGAGGGGTTATTTCTAGAACAATGGTGACTTTAAACTCTTTGAAATTATATGGTGAGTTGGTATAGTACTTAAAGCTTTTAGACTAGTTTTCGGGAGAAGTCAGTTTCATTCTTGTGTCCTGCTATCCACTCTGAAATTTTTCATGGATTCTTTGTGCATTCTCAGCCGGCTGGTTAGATGGTTCCCTCGACGAAGACGATGTCTATTCATCGTCTTGTCCCTGATAAATTTAGGGTAGCTCTCGTTCTTCTGGTCAACAATATATTAAACTTCCATAAACTATTAGAAGTACCGTACAAATGACGTCACTAATGAAAACATATACCTTTTAATCAAACACCATCACACTGCCGAATTCGTTTTTAGAATGGAAGCCACCAGAACCATTATGAGCTGCTCGAGGAAATAAGAATGTTAACTGGCTATCAAATGGTTTCATAGTATTTGGACACCATAGTATCGCTCTGCAGCAAGCCATCTGCTGAACGAGTTCATAAATTTTTGGCGCCAATAGTCGTTTGCATGTCACTCAAAAAATATTTTTCTTAGTATCGACCCGAAGAGGCTATTCTGACGTTGCGGTTGATATTGGAACGAAGACTAAAGAAAAATCAAGTCACATTCCTAGGATTTTATCGACCTAGAAAAAGCGTTCGACAATGAGAAATGAAGCAAAAGGTTCGAAATTCTGAGAAAAACAGGGGTAAACTATAGGGAGAGGCGGGTAATATAAATACGTACAAGAGCCAAGAAGGAATAATAAGAGAGGACGACCAAGAAAAAAGTGCTCGGTATAAAAAGGGCATAAGATAAGAATGTAATCTTTCGCTCTGCTGTTCAGTCTGTCAATCGAAGAAGCAATTCAGGAATTAAAAGAAAGGTTCAGGAGAGGAAAAAAATTCAAGATGAAAGGATATTAATAATACGATTCGTTGATGAAACTGCTATCCTGAGTAAATGTGAAGAAAAATTACATGATTTGCTGAGTGAAATGAACAATCTAATGAGTACAGAATATGGATTGAGACTAAATGTAAGAAACACGAAAGTAATGAGAAATAGCAGAAATGAGAACAACAAGAATCTTAATATCAGGCTTGATGGCCACAAAGAAGATGAAGGAATTCTACTACCTGAGCAGCAAAATAACCAATGACGGACTGAGCAAAGAGAACATCAAAATCAGACTAGTACTGCCAAAAAAGGCGTTCCTGGCCAAAAGGACTCTACTAGTATAAAACATAGGCCTTAATTTGAGGAAGAAATTTGAGAATATACGTCTGGAGCACAGCATTGTATATCAGTGAAACATGGAGTGTGGTAAAATTGGGATAGTAGAGAATCGAAGCATTTGAGATGTGATGCTACAGACGAATGGTGAAAATTAGGTGAAGTGACAAGGTAAGGATTGAGGAGGTTTTCGGAGTTTCGGCGGGGAAAGGTACATGTGGAAAACACTGACAAGGAGAAGGGACATATGATAAGTATTAATCACTTCCATGGTATTAGAGGGAGCTGTATGTGGCAAAAACTATTGAGAAAAAGAGAAACCGGAAACCATCCAACAGATAACTGGGCACGTAGGTTGTAATTGCTACTCTGAGATGAAGAGACCAGTACAGGAGATGAATTCGTGTGGGTGGCATAAAATCAATCAGAAGACTGACGACAGAAAAAAATGTATCCGACCATTCGTTTTTTGTAATAATCATTAATTATGGTTGTTGTTTTCTTTACATTGTTACCAATTATCTTGACACATTGCTTGGTCTTACGTTGGTTTTTAAAGACTTCGTGCTCACCCATGCCAATTCTTCCTTAGACGTGAAGTATCTCACTAAGTTTGTTCTCCTGATTAGTTTTCTAAGCAGCATTTAAAGTTGGTTGATCATATAAGTAATTGATTTGATCCCACGTTAATGGTGGAACGAATAAACAAATTAATAGATGAATATAGAGGTAAATGGAAAGACTATGTCGAAAGAGTATTAAAGCCACCATGCAATGCATATAACGTGGAAGAAGAAGTCTAGGAAGACCTAAGACAAGATTGTATGAGTACGGATGACTCATGGAGATGCAGTAAATCTCCCATAAAGTGTTGATAATGACGGTTTTCTTGCGGTCTTATAAACACATCGACCAAAGCACAGCCGTAAATTAGCGGCTCAAATGTGTAGCTTCTACATGAAGAGACAGATAACACATAATATGGAAGTACAGCAGTATTTCATATTTTTTTCTCTATTTTAGCTTACAAACCTATCATTAAAAGATGACGAACCTCCTCGTTAAAAAAAATGTGACATTCTCGGAATAAGTTTGGCAAAGTAATGTATGCTACTAAGCTTCATAAAGTAAAAGTAGCGTTTAATGTTAGGATCGTGAAGTAGGAGAAACGTTTTACAACTGAGGATTGAAGTATAAACGCATTGGAAAATACAGTATCAAATTGGAAGAGTACTGAACTTTGCAGGTGACGAATGAGCAGTTTTGAAAGCAGTAAGTCTGACGACACCTACGAAAAGTGAAGAATGGCGCATAACTGGGAGGAGGTGTACATGTTTTAAAATTTCGGATTACGTAGCACTTTCAAATAAGTTGGTATTTCAAAGGCTCTAGAATATGACAGACGATACCAAAAATATAATAAAATGGTTTATTGAATGAGATGAGTCAGAGAAACGAGGAATGTTACATTGAATTTAATCATTTACGTTGTGGTGAGGACATTGTGCCATGTGTTTGTTTATGACCACAAAGAAACACAAAGCACAATTTGCTTTAAAGCGATTGTAAATGCATCCAGGAATTACATGCTAGTTATTAGCAATATTTCAACCTATCTTGGAATTATAAAGTAATGTCCTTGGATGCATTTCGCGGATATCTTATCTAACAACGAAACACAAGTTTGTAAGGTCTTAAATGAGAGGTAGGTGTATTTAAAGAACCAGCTGACGAAATCTCACTTGAGGTACGTAACCAGTAAGCGCCGACTCGGGAAAGGTTTGAAAATGAGTATCCACTTCAGATTCAACGCCTGTTCGGAACCTGCATGGTTGCTACTCTTATCTTGTTATTCAGATATTTATTTGCTGTGGTTTCCCCAAATGACTTTCAAGTGACGGCCGGTATGATTTATTTCAAAATGTCGTAGTAAGTTTTTTGCCACTTGCTTCTGCAATCATTTCCCTCGATCTCTGAAGGTCAAGTCACCGACGAGACGCTAAAATGTGTTTCGTTTTTCTCCTTCAAGTATTTAATCTTTTTTATTTCTTCGTTTCAGTGCTTTTCATTTAATACACTGTGGGAAAAATATTCAACTCATGTACAAGAAAGTCATTCTTTTGGAAATTGAAGTTCTGGGTAGTTGATTAGTGTAGAAGTACATGACAACCGATTCACACCAAATGAATCACAAATGTGGCAGTAAAGGGTGCCCACATAGTCACATCAGTACACAGTGTACCCGCTACTGGCGGCAGCACAGGCGTGTATTTTCACATGAATACGACCACAAAGGTGCCGAATAGCATCCTGAGGTGAAGTGTTCCAGGCAACTTGCACCCTTTGTTGCAATTCGGCAAGTGGTTCCTGCTGGCTCTGGAGTATGAGTAAGTGCCCGCTTCGTCGCGTCCCATACGTGTTCAAAATCGCTCGACACCAGGTGATCTTGCTGGGCAGATCAGTTGTACACCTCGAAGAGTACGTTACGTTGCAGCATCCGCATGTGAACATGCATTGTCTTGCTGAAAAAGCAGCTCACCTTCCTGTCGTAGAAATGGCAGGAGCATGGGGACAATAACCTGTGCAATGCAGCGGGTACTGCTTACTTTGCCCTACAGAGACACCAAATGTGCCCGCGAGTTGTAACGGATGTCTGCCCTACCTGCCAGCCCCTCCATAACAAGAAACCTGGGACGACATCCGTGTGTTGTGGGCGAATGCATTCCGGAATAGACTTCTCACCAGATATTAGTTATGCGGCAGGACGGGGCTATTCCCAGCCATTTTTGGTGGCACAAAAGGTGCTACATGTGCCCGGATTTCTGCCCTGGACGATGCTTAGTCGGCCACTGCTGTTCGCACAATGCATTGATCTTTACGTCCCATCTGTACTGCGCGGACGTCCAGAACCTGGTGTACAATATTCCACAGACCACTGTGAAGGACTACAGAACGATTTAAAGTGGAGCTGGCACCTAGTACTATTCGTACGCACGGCAGGTTTCACGTATATTCACAGGAAGAATCCTAAAGCAATATAGTCCACCTACAAAGGAAATAGCTTACAAAACCTTTAGTCGATGTTATATATTTGAATATTGCTTGTTAGTCTGGACTCCGTAGCACATACTATTGACAGGGGACAGAGAGATGGTCCAAATAAGACCACTGCGTCTCGTCATACGTCCATTTAGTACGCGCGAAGTGATCACGGAGATGCACAGCGAACCCCAGTGGTAGACGCCTTAACAGAGGCAACGTCCAGCGCGATGAGATTAACTGCTAAGGTTTCAAGAGCTTACGTTCCGAGAAGAGTCAACCAATACGAGTAAGTAAACTGCTTCCTCCTATGTATACGTCGCAAAAAGACGATGACGATAAAAGGCATACCAGCAATCGTACTTTCTGCGGACCATTCGTGACTGCATGAGGAGTGGCATAAAATGACAGTTTCAAACGAAGTATCCCCCGCCAGCCCCTCCCCCCCCCCCTCCAAAGGTGCCTTACGCCGTATAGATATAGACTGTATCAGCATACAGTCACATAAGAATCAGAATTAGCAGTATTCATTCTCCTATATTATTTCATGCACCGCTTGTCTTCTGAATTTACCTACAACTTTTGAGCTGAATTGGAACTATGAATGACTCACAAATTTAAACATGGCTCACAACTAAGTTCAATTAACTGAAGCAAAATCTACGACGACGTAATAGTATATAAAAAAGATAGAAACAGCGGAGCATATCAGCCATAAATACCATAGAAATATTCTGACGTAAGTATCAACATCAAAATCTATACCTCTATGTACGTAACTGATGGTGATGTCCTCGGTAGTAGTAGAGACCAATAGAGTGCACTAATTCTCGGAAACGTGGACAACCAGTATCGTAAACTCAATAGTTATATTGCAATAGGGGTAGTCGCTAATTAAAATTACTCTATATGGCAAAATGAGCGCCTGGAAATAAAACATAAACTGACATTAAATATGTGGAAATGAAATCCATAATTAAAATCCACATAAAACGTCTAAAGAACGATAATTTAGAGCTACTAGCTTCGCAAAGTAAATAACACATTGTTGTGTAAAAGCCAGAGTAAAAAGATACAAAGTACCATCACATTTATAAATCGAAGACTCCAGCATGGCAGAACTACTAAACATAAGTGTAAGTGTACCGTAATTAAGAAGACAGTGACTGTTGAATTTACGACACTGGTTACCCATGTACTGGAGCATTAGTATGCTCGATGGACATCAGTTATTTGTGTGAATACCGACGTATCCATACCATCACCAACACTTTACTATCAACGTAAATGTACTGGTTTTGACGTTGATACCTTCATTAAAACATTATTACTGTATGTAATTTTATTACGTATTGCTAGGCCTGTTGTAGAGTTTGCTTCAGCTAATTCAACATAGTGAGTTACACCACTGGTTTTCTGTTTGTAATAGATCTGAAGTCAGCAGTGGTGGAGACCAGTAATTGTAAAATGTACAATTTATGCTATCGAGATGGACCTTTGCACATAAAGTGTCACAACACAATCCCGGACTCATTTACAGACTTTATGTCCTCAACAGTCAATAATGTATCCACTTATATTAAGAGAGGGCACTCTTTATTTACAATTACTTACTGAATGTCTGCCGTCAGCAACACGCCTGAAATTAACCACCTGTTTCAACTTACTTCTCTGTATTACAGCTCGCGTGTGCTGAAAGTACAGGAGAATGTGGGAGAGCACTAAACAAATTCTGTTTTTGTAGCGTCAACAGAATTTGCCCCTTTTTTCTGCCAAATGTGCAGTCACCGTTAACGCTGTAGCAGCAGGCTGCGTTAACTAAGAGATCCATCCATAAATATTTCCTTCCATTACATTAATTGTAAACGGCGATAACGCTACGCTGCGTCTTAGAACCCAAGTGTATTCCCTTGTCGCATGCGCTGCTCCACGAGTTTGTAATCACTAGCAGTTCTGTATCCCTGAATCCTATCACGCTGGACCAATTACGCTAATGTAACTCTCCGTTCCTCTCCTGTGCTGCATTTTAAAAGACTGAAATCCGCATTTAGATAATTCACTGAATTTAATTACTACCGACATCTTACTACAGTTAAGTGCAGCCAATATTTTCTCTCCGTTCGCTCCGACTGAAAGCAATTTAACTCGTAGTGTTGCTCCGTTATTTGTTAACAGGCATTCCTTTTGGGTCTGTGAAATATTCTTGCCTTATTTTTGTGGCAGCCTCTGAAAGCTATATTAATAAGAGGCTTTTGAAACTAACTATGGGAGTTGTGCAAATCCAATGACACATCTACTACAAGTTGCGGAAAAATGGTTACTTCTTTAAAGAAGGCAATTGATTAGAAAATGTGAAGAAAATTTAATCAAGGAATGCGATGAAACCGTGAGGACTAATCTTATAATAATTGCCGAGGCAGAATACATTAATTGAATTTAATTTAAGAAGTTACGTCTTTGCCACTATTGAGTAAAGCACTGACACCGAGAATATAATGATGGTTATCAGACTCGTTGCTGACGTTTAAGTACGAGGGTTGCCCAGAAAGTAATGCACCACATTTTTTTTTCTCTGCCGAAAACAATGCTGCGAAACGTTACGGATGTATTATTTTAGGTCTCTACGTCTACGTCTACATTTATACTCCGCAAGCCACCCAACGGTGTGTGGCGGAGGGCACTTTACGTGCCACTGTCATTACCTCCCTTTTCTGTTCCAGTCGCGTATGGTTCGCGGGAAGAACGACTGTCTGAAAGCCTCCGTGCGCGCTCTAATCTCTCTAATTTTATATTCGTGATCTCCTCGGGAGGTATAAGTAGGGGGAAGCAATATATTCGATACCTCATACAGAAACGCACCCTCTCGAAACCTGGCGAGCAAGCTACACCGCGATGCAGAGCGCCTCTCTTGCAGAGTCTGCCACTTGAGTTTGCTAAACATCTCCATAACGCTTACCAAATAACCCTGTGACGAAACGCGCCGCTCTTCTTTGGATCTTCTCTATCTCCTCTGTCAATCCTACCTGGTACGGATCCCACACTAATGAGCAATACTCAAGTATAGGTCGAACGGGTGTTTTGTAAGCCACCTCCTTTGTTGATGGACTACATTTTCTAAGGACTCTCCCAATGAATCTCAACCTGGTACCCGCCTTACCAACAATTAATTTTATATGATCATTCCACTTCAAATCGTTCCGCACGCATACTCCAAGATATTTTACAGAAGTAACTGCTATCAGTGTTTGTTCCGCTATCATATAATTATACAATTAAGGACCCTTCTTTCTATGTATTCGCAATACATTACATTTGTCTATGTCAAGGGACAGTTGCCACTCCCTGCACCAAGTGCCTATCCGCTGCAAATCTTCCTGCATTTCGCTACAATTTTCTAATGCTGCAACTTCTCTGTATACTACAGCATCATCCGCGAAAAGCCGCATGGAACTTCCGACACTATCTACTAGGTCATTTATATATATTGTGAAAAGCAATGGTCCCATAACACTCCCCTGTGGCACGCCATAGGTTACTTTAACGTCTGTAGACGTCTCTCCATTGATATCAACATGCTGTGTTCTGTTTGCTAAAAACTCTTCAATCCAGCCACACAGCTGGTCTGATATTCCGTAGGCTCTTACTTTGTTTATCAGGCGACAGTGCGGAACTGTATCGAACGCCTTCCGGAAGTCAAGAAAAATAGCATCTACCTGGGAGCCTGTATCTAATATTTTCTGGGTCTCATGAACAAATAAAGCGAGTTGGGTCTCACACGATCGCTGTTTCCGGAATAAATGTTGATTCCTACATAGTAGATTCTGGGTTTCCAAAAACGACATGACACTCGAGCAAAAAACATGTTCTAAAATTCTACAACAAATCGACGTCAGAGATATAGGTCTATAGTTTTGCACATCTGCTCGACGACCCTTCTTGAAGACTGGGACTATCTGTGCTCTTTTCCAATCATTTGGAACCCTCCGTTCCTCTAGAGACTTGCGGTACACGGCTGTTAGAAGGGGAGCAAGTTCTTTCGCGTACTCTGTGTAGAATCGAATTGGTATCCCGTCAGGTCCTGTGGACTTTCCTCTGTTGAGTGATTCCAGTTGCTTTTCTATTCCTTGGACACTTATTTCGATGTCAGCCATTTTTTCGTTTGTGCGAGGATTTAGAGAAGGAACTGCAGTGCGGTCTTCCTCTGTGAAACAGCTTTGGAAAAAGGTGTTTAGTATTTCAGCTTTACGCGTGTCATCCTCTGTTTCAATGCCATCATAATCCCGGAGTGTCTGGATATGCTGTTTCGAGCCACTTACTGATTTAACATAAGACCTGAACTTCCTAGGATTTTCTGTCACGTCGGTACATAGAATTTTACTTTCGAATTCACTGAACGCTTCACGCATAGCCCTCCTTACGCTAACTTTGACACCATTTAGCTTCTGTTTGTCTGAGAGGTTTTGGCTGCTTTTAAACTTGGAGTGAAGCTCTCTTTGCTTTCGCAGTAGTTTCCTAACTTTGTTGTTGTACCACGGTGGGTTTTTCCCGTCCCTCACAGTTTTACTCGGCACGTACCTGTCTAAAACGCATTGTACGATTGCCTTGAACTTTTTCCATGAACACTCAACATTGTCAGTGGCGGAACAGAAATTTTCGTTTTGATCTGTTAGGTAGTCTGAAATCTGCCTTCTATTACTCTTGCTAAACAGATGAACCATCCTCCCTTTTTTATATTCCTATTAACTTCCATATTCAGGGATGCTGCAACGGCCTTATGATCACTGATTCCCTGTTCTGCACATACAGAGTCGAAAAGTTCGGGTCCGTTTGTTATCAGTAGGTCCAAGATGTTATCTCCACGAGTCGGTTCTCTGTTTAATTGCTCGAGGTAATTTTCGGATAGTGCACTCAGTATAATGTCACTCGATGCTCTGTCCCTACCACCCGTCCTAAACATCTGAGTGTCCCGTCTATATCTGGTAAATTGAAATCTCCACCTAAGACTATAACATGCTGAGAAAATTTATGTGAAATGTATTCCAAATTTTCTCTCAGTTGTTCTGCCACTAATGCTGCTGAGTCTGGAGGTCGGTAAAAGGAGCCAATTATTAACCAGCTCGGTTGTTGTGTGTAACCTCCACCCATAATAATTCACAGGAACTATCCACTTCTACTTCACTACAGGATAAACTACTACTAACAGCGACGAACACTCCACCACCGGTTGCATGCAATCTATCCTTTCTAAACACCGTCTGTACCTTTGTAAAAATTTCGGCAGAATTTATCTCTGGCTTCAGCCAGCTTTCTGTACCTATAACGATTTCAGCTTCGGTGCTTTCTATCAGCGCTTGAAGCTCCGGTACTTTACCAACGCAGCTTCGACAGTTGACAATTACAATACCGATTGCTGCTTGGTCCCCGCATGTCCTGACTTTGCCCCGCACCCGTTGAGGCTGTTGCCCTTTCTGTACTTGCCCAAGGCCATCTAACCTAAAAAAACCGCCCAGCCCACGCCACACAACCCCTGCTACCCGTGTAGCCGCTTGTTGCGTGTAGTGGAGTCCTGACCTATCCAGCGGAACCCGAAACCCCACCACCCTATGGCGCAAGTCGAGGAATCTGCAGCCCACATGGTCGCAGAACCGTCTCAGCCTCTGATTCAGACCCTCCACTCGGCTCTGTACCAAAGGTCCGCAGTCAGTCCTCTCGACGATGCTGCAGATGGTGAGCTCTGCTTTCATCCCGCTAGCGAGACTGGCAGTCTTCACCAAATCAGATAGCCGCCGGAAGCCAGAGAGAATTTCCTCCGATCCATAGCGACACACATCATTGGTGCCGACATGGGCGACCACCTGCAGATGGGTGCACCCTGTACCCTTCATGGCATCCGGAAGGACCCTTTCCACATCTCCTGAGTAAAAGCGTCAAGTTTCCGTCACTTCCGGCAGATAGCGTAGCTGCAGGACAGTTACAGCATGGCGTCTGTAGATGATGTACGTTACAAGCACCGTGCCGTCATTGAATTTCCCACTACAGAGAAAGAAACTGTGGAGAGTGCTCACAAACGCTTGTGAAAAATCTATGGAACATTTGCTGTCGACAGAAGTACAGTTGGTCGCAGGGTACGGAGGGAGAGGGCGTCAGAAGATGATTGGGCGGAGGTCTAAGATTTGCAGTGGTCGGGGAGACCATCCTCGGCTGTCACACCTGACGCACTTGACCTAACCCCCTCGGATTTCCACTGTTTGGGCCATTAAAGGATGCCATTCTTGGAAGACATTTTGAGGACGATGAGGAAGTGATTCACACAGTGAAGCATTGTCTCCGCCACGAGGACAGGGATTGGTACCGACAGGGCATACACAATATTGTTAAACGCTGGAGGAAGGACATAAAACATGATGGAGACTACGTGGAAAAATGGGTTGTGTAGATAAAACACCGATGTTTCGTGTGTGCAATTCTCACTATGTTCAACAATGAATTGTTGTAGGAAAAAATGCCTTGCATTACTTTCTGGGCAACGATAGTACAACTTAAAATTATTTTAAAGTAAAATAACACATTATAGCAAACTAAACCATAACTCTTAGACATCGTGTTAGCTGTAGGGAGTTTTTAAATGACAGAGACTCATTGGAAGTTGGCGGTTCACACGATAAGTTTCTCTTTGCTGATTGCTGATCGGTAATGGTCATTCGATTAAGCTTAAATACAACTTCCTAAATTTGTGAGGCAGTATAGTAAATCTGTGATGAAGGATTTTTCTAAGTGAAGTGCTTTTTCCTCTCACAGTGCTTCACAACATGGCCAATATATTGAAGTTTCCTTTCCTTGAAGAAGTTCTCTATGTAACACTTCTTCTGTTTCCCTCACTATTTAGCTGTTTGAAATGTCTTCAGTCAAAGCGATTCTGGATGTGTGTGTCACTATTTCGTAGTTTTAAATACCGTTAACCGAAGTAAGTCTGCATGTGTGTCTCCGATCTCACATTTAAAATGCATTCATTTTCTGTAGTGTGAGTTTCTGCGGTGTCCACTCTCGGACTTCTAAAAGAACTAACATTTTAAAAACTGCCTTGCTTGATTTTTCAAAAGTTACTTTTCGGTTAGTGAATCGAGTCTTATAAGTGACTCACATGTCCCTTCTGCAGTGTACTGAGTTTCAGATCTGAATTGAGGGCAGTCCGCAGCTTTGAAAATTGGCAGCTCTCAGACTCCAGAGCGCCCGCAGTATTGTAGTTCTTTCCTACAAGCACAAATTACGTCCTCTTAGTATTGATAAGTAGCCATAAGATACGCTAACATTATTAATTTCCCTAGTAACACACCGTTAGTCTATTTGGTACTGCGTGTTACCAAACTGCTCCCTCGTAACAAGAACCTCTATATACTACTTATTATTTCTTAGATACTTTTTGTGAGTACTGAAACGCCAGAGGAATGAAACGTAAATTTTTCTTTTCATGTTCATGGAAGAATGATGCATTTCTAAGTCTCCTCATATTTATCAGATTTCAAAAGACAGTCCTCCAAAACGCATCGTAAATAAAACAATTAATATTTAGTGACTGGTTTCGCTGTATTCTTTGTTTATACCTTAGTACTGCCATTTTCATTACAATCGTTACCATTTCGTATTCTATCCTCTGAAATGGTATCTGGGGAAAAGTTTCACTGTAATTATAAATAAACGTAGCTACTTGGACGAAATATACAGTTCGCAGCGGATGGTATTTTAACAAGACAGGTTACCGGAAGCACAGCCACCGGCAAGCCAATATTAAAACCGTAATTCGAGCCATATATCAAACAAAATATCCTTTTAATAAATATACTTTTGCAGATATACTGCGTATATTGGTTAATACAGTAAGTCAATAAACGTTCTGGATCAAAATATCAGTCGTGTCACGTAAGCGTGCTTTAATTTCCTTACATACCATTCGTTGGACTGCTGAATGTGCAAGTCACATACCAACTAAACTTTTACAACATTTGCAGCGATGATGCTATCAGCCAGATTTTAAATCTTAGATGTAGAGAAAAGGACATGTACCCTGATCTCAGGATGTTACTTCATAAACGTCTGAGAGAGGATGTACCGTAAGAAAACGTATGTTTCGTGGTAAAATGTGTATTTTTCAAATCTGTGCAGAACCTAGTGAATGATGGTAGTAAAGAAAAGCAACTGTTATAACTCATATGAAAAGCACGTCATCGGTTGGAGCAATAGAACGAATAGACCACGGCTCAACTTGAATGTGGCACAAAATAAAACCCCTCGAAATACATCGTGTAATTTGTATTAAATGCTAGTAAACCATGTTTATTAATATTATCACCTCAACTGCATATTATCACACCTCATAGTCTATTTTTGGTGCTGGTGGCGGAAAACGAATTAGGCATTCTAAGAACGTGTCAGTTGAAAGCTAGCGAGACAGTACAACACAGAGAGTATTCCAGTAAAACTACTCCGACACTTGTCGGAAAGAAAGAGGCACCGAATGTTTCCTGTGGGCCCCCAGGAATATTTGCAGTGCTGGATATAACCGTACAGAGATTTCAGCGGGGGTTTATTTTGCACTTTCAACTGCCTCGGTACATTAGAATATTACTGAGTTTCTAAAGCCTCGTGGCGATAAGTTTGCAAGCAAGACGTGAACTCCCCCCTTAAAAGGGCGCAGGAGACTTGAAAGCAGTTGGGAAACTTAATTTCAGAAGTCTGTCACACACAGGCAGCCACCACACGAAAGGAGAGATCTCCATAAGGCTCTCTTGCTCTTATAATGATGGTGGTATACGTGAGCACTCAGTTACAATTTCAGGCTTTTACACAAAGTAAAGAAATATACGCAAAGAAACAAAAGGTTACCTTGTTCAGTAAATAACTGTTATTCTTTGAACTGTTGCAGAAGGTAAACCTGTTTTCGGACTCATTATGTGGCTCGCGGAATGACGAAATATGTTTTCGTAAGTTTCGCTGATAGTATGTTCTGATAAATCTGATATGCCCAAGATACAGGCTAATTATGGGGTTACTCGTCGTTCATTACAGTGATGCGGCAGTAGCTGTGTTGGTTGTCGGGATATAAGTGACGTAGTCGCCATTACACTCTGTTGGTCACCTGGACATATTCTGTTTCTCCCGCATTATTTTTTTCAGGGTAAAAAATTCAAGAGTGTTCTACGCTGTTCCGAGATTTTACGATTTTTGTCGAAATTTGACGAAAGTATCCTGATTTTCTACAATATTTTCTAATATTCCAGGATACAGTTTAAAATGACACATATCGCATTGGTCCGCATCCGTAACAATAGTCTACTGATAAGTTTTGCAACGTAGTAAAGAAACAGGAACCACTCATCGAAAACAAGTATCCGCTTATAAAGAGGAATGAATAATTTTTAGCAACAAAGATTATGTAATTCAACAGACAAAGAAGGGAATACGGAATATGACACCAGGAGAAGGAAGAATTATTAAATGGATTGCTACAACAAGTAAGCGAAACAGAAGCGTAAACTCCACAGAGGAATTTCTTAATTCACTCAATGTTCACGGCATGTCCGCGCGGAAAAGTTTCTGAACAAAACCATAGCAGCGGAAAAAAATGGTTCAAAGGAATCTGAGCACTATGGGACTTAACATCTGAGGTCATCAGTCACCTAGAACTTAAAACTACTTAAACCTAACTAACCTAAGGACATCACACGCATCCATGCCCAAGGCAGGATTCGAACCTGCGACCGCAGCGGTCGCACGATTCCAGGGTAAAGCGATTAGAACCGCTTGGCCACACCAGCCGGCTAGCAGCGGAAAGATTCATCGAAAAAATAGTCACGTCAGTATTCATCACATGACTTCTACTGGTTTCGGCTAACTTATCATTAAGCTTTATAATTTTCCAGTTTCCTATAAGATTCGTAGAGTGTATGAGAAGATATAAAATGTAAACTGGCAAAAGCAAGAAAAATGTTGCTGAGTGAGAGAAATTTGTTAACCTCGAATACATATTTGTGTCAGGATGTCTTTTCTGAGGCTGTATATCTGGAGTGTGTCCTTGTATGCAAAAAACACTTGGATGACAAACAATTCGGAAAAAAAGAGAATTGAAGCTTTTGAAATGTGGGGCTATAGACGAATGTTAAAGATTAGATGGGTACATCATGTAACCAATGAGGAGCTACTGAACAGAACAGGGGAGAAAAGAAATTTGTGGCGTAAGCTGACTAAAAGATGGGGTCGGATGATAGGACGAATTCTGAGACATCTAGACGTCTAGGAATCGTCGGTTTAGTATTATAGGGAAGTATGGGAGAGTAAATGCTACAGAGGGAGACCAGGAGACGAACAAAGTGAGCAGGTTCAAATGTATGTTGGTTTCGGTAGTTGCAGTAAGGAAAGCTACATCAAATCAGTCTTCGCACTGAATATCAGCACAACAACAACAACATCACAACTATTAATGAAAAAAATTGGAATGTCTTGTAGTGAATTTAAAAGAAACTTGTTTTCCTCACGGACAAATTTTCATAGCGTGCTCACATGTTGGACAGCCAGTACGTATGTTCTGAATCAGTTAGATGTTACTTAAATGAGATAATTAAATGCGCTTTATCTTCTCCGAAGATAACACTAAGTAAGGTGGGTTCTTTGCCGCTAGTACACAATAAATTATGATATGACTGAAGAGCTGTAAATTCATCTGAGTCGTTCACAGGCGGTTCTGAATGTGTACTTTCCCGCCGCATCCTACTGCTCAGGGAGTTGGGAGACATCATGACTACCTCAAAAAACTTAGTTTTTTGGGATTATGTTTAAGTACAATCTAAATAAATCATAGTCGCTGAAAGACAAATTCATTAACAGCAATAAATATTTCCATCAAGACATTAAAACTGAAGGGGCTCCAGTAGATTACAATATTTGCAAAAGATGAGCCCTCAGTAGCCCCCTCCCCGTTCATACTGCTAGGGTCAAAACCCGGGCTATACTGTGAACTAGCCCGCGATTCGCCACACGAAGAAAACAATGGTATGTGAATAGTACAATTCGTTTTACAAATACAGCCCACTCCACCGAGTAACACACGAACGACATGCAGGGACAGAAAACTTGCGATTCATGAAATGTATGTGCGGCAGTCAAGAGAAAAGCGAACACCTACCACAGAGGGAATATTCTACGGTTCCGCTCAGAAATAATCGCCGTATGCGTTAAGATATTTATCCCACTGGGGGCGAGACATTATATTCTTGTTCCGTAGAACGCTGCCAGCCGGTGACAGATCCGGAACGACATCCACTCCTGCACTTCCTACCTGTCTTTCTTGCGGTCGCCAAAGATGTGAAAAGCACACGGTGAAAAATACGGGCACTGCGAAGGATGTTGCTGAATTGCCAAGCAAATCGATGAACGGTAGCCTTCAAATTCCAGTATAGGGACGGGCGTTATCTTGCAACAGGATGATTCCGTCCGTCAGCGTTCAGACATACCGAGGGCAAACAGTGGAGACATTCCACACTCTCTTCTCCACAGACATCTAAAGATGCTCCCACAAGTTCCCGGAAGGTCATGGTGACCTCCTACTTCTGCTTCTCGGGCCTTCTGCTCGTCGAGCTCCTCGAGATTGGAACCATAACCTTTCTGCCGGGGAGTTCCATCGACTTGTTGAGACCATGCCACGTCCAGGTGCTACGTTTCGCTGTGCAAAAGCAGGTCCGACACGATATTAGGAGTTATACCGTGACTTTTGTCATTCATTGATTTGGTTGGGAAACACTGCAAGAAACACAGCAACATATTTCGTACAGTCCGGTTCTCTCACCATGTGATTTGCAGCTCTTTGGTGACCTGATGAAGGACATGTTTGGACATCAGTTCCCGCCGAACATTCAAAAGGTCAGATCGTGAGCACAGTCCTGCACCGGAGACACTTTCGCAATTATAAACGGTTTTAGAAGCAGCATTGCTCAACCTATCTTCCGGGGAGTTCCATCGACTTGTTGAGTCCATGCCACGTCCAGGTGCTACGTTTCGCTGGGCAAAAGCAGGTCCGACACGATATTAGGAGTTATACCGTGACTTTTGTCATTCATTGATTTGGTTGGGAAACACTGCAAGAAACACAGCAACATATTCCGTACAGTCCGGTTCTCTCACCGTGTGATTTGCAGCTCTTTGGTGACCTGATGAAGGACATGTTTGGACATCAGTTCTCATCGACATGTGACACTCCAGAAAGTCAAAACGCTCTGTACTGTTGTTTGACGGAATCATCTTACTGCACTTCACTGAGGCCACAAAAATGATGGTATAGTGATATCCGTAAAAATAGATGGCACTAGTATCGCGTATATAAGATATAAAAGGGCAGTGCATTGGAAG
Source organism: Schistocerca piceifrons (assembly GCF_021461385.2). Taxonomy (NCBI): domain Eukaryota; kingdom Metazoa; phylum Arthropoda; class Insecta; order Orthoptera; family Acrididae; genus Schistocerca; species Schistocerca piceifrons. The sequence goes on along the minus strand of NC_060142.1, from coordinate 267,772,929 downwards.
AATTGTCATTTGTAGTCAGGTGGTTCAAGCGGAAAGGTATCCGACGTGACTATGGCCGCACGTCGGGAGTAAACAGACTTCGAACGCGGAAAGATATTTGGAGCTAGGAGCATTTGTACTTTGGAAATCGTTAGGAATTCAATGTTCCCGAGGTCCACAGTGGTAACAGTGTGCCAAACATCGGGCATTACTTCTCACCGTGGACAACGCAGTGGCGTTTGAATAGAGTTGTCAGTACCAGTAGACATGCAACACTGCGTGAAATAACCAGTGCGGCGAAATTTGGCGTTAATGGGATATGGCAGTAGACAATCGACGCGAGTGCAGCCTGTATCCCGTGCTCGCGACCATACCGGTTGGATGCTAGAAGACTGGAAAATCGTGGAGGGGTCAGATGGGTCCCGATTTCAATTGGTAAGAGCTAATGGTAGATTTCGAGTTTTGACGCAACCGGAGCCATGGTCAGTTTATCAACAAGGCACTGTGAAAGATGGTGGTGGCTCCATAACGGTGTGGGCCATGTTTACATGGAAAATACTGCATCCTCTGTCCAACTAAATCTATCATTGAAGGGAGATGGTTATGTGCTATATGGAGGCCATTTAGAGGCATTCGTGATTTTTATGGACTACAATGTGCCGTGTCAACGAGGCACAACTGTTCGTGATTGGTTTGAAGAACATTCTGAAGAACTGGAGAGAATGATTTGCTCCCACAGATCGCCCGACATGCATCCCGTCGAACATTCAAAAGGTCAGATCGTGAGCACAGTTCTGCACCGGAGACACTTTCGCAATTATAGACGGTTTTAGAAGCAGCATTGCTCAACCTTTCTGCCGGGGAGTTCCATCGACTTGTTGAGTCCATGCCACGTCCAGGTGCTACGTTTCGCTGGGCAAAAGCAGGTCCGACACGACATTAGGAGTTATAAAAAAATTGTTCAAATGGCTCTGAGCACTATGGGACTTAACATCTGTGGTCATCAGTCCCCTAGAACTTAGAACTACTTAAACCTAACTAACCTAAGGACATCACACACATCCATGCCCGAGGCAGGATTCGAACCTGCGACCGTAGCAGCCGCGCGGCTCCGGACTCAGCGCCTAGAACCGTTAGACCACCGCGGCCGGCTTAGGAGTTATACCGTGAATTTTGTCATTCATTGATTTGGTTGGGAAACACTGCGAGAAACATAGCATCATATTCCGTACAGCCCGGTTCTCTCACCGTGTGACTTGCAGCTCTTTGGTGACCTGATGAAGGACATGTTTGGACATCAGTTCTCATCGAACATCTAGTGCAAGTGTGGGAGCGGCTGTGGAACCGTCCGGCGCGCTCTACGAAAAGGGAATTGATCGACTAGTCTCCCAGCAGGATAAGTGTTTTAATTGGTGTAGTGATAGATTTAAATGGAACTAACCCATGGTCCAATTGTGGCTGGTGTTCGGCTTGCGTTGGACTGCCGCTCATATCTGTGTAGTAACGTCTTTCTCCGCTGAGACTACGGTTTTGGAGAAATACGAAGAGTTAGCACGAAAGTTCGCTAAAGAACACAATCGAGTAACTAATCGGTTCCATTATTGCCAGTCTGGTCTGGAGAACTACATAAACTACCGACACAGCTTGAATAGGAAGCGAACTGATTGCGGGAAACAAAACATGCGAGTAACGAAGTTTTTCAGACAGAAACGAAAACGTACTTCGAGTTGGATGGATCAGTACCGAATACGAACCATATGCAATGGCTCCAATTACAGCCAAGGATCGGTTGCAAATACCAACATTTACAATGAGCAAGCTCCTTACGGTAGAGGACGGAGTGGATCCCAAACAACATACAGTTTGCCTCAAACAGCACCCTAATGTCTTGTTGCAGCACGCCTCTTGCGCCACCGTTGACCTTAGGGAGCGGTTCGAGAGATGTTCATTTTCCAGCGAAGGTTCGACTGCTGAGAGGGCACAGTACCTTTGAACTGAACTGGCACCGGCTGTCGGTAATGGACGCAGAACCATTGTTTGTCAAGTGCTCGAGTAGCGGCGAGCACTATGAAGGGCGTCGTTCGGTTAATGGAAACACGCATGAGTCAACTGGCGCGCTGGCTACACGGCGAACTAGCGCTCTGCCGGAAATGGGCTTATCAATAATTAAAGCCGCCATCAGCAGCCCGCGTGGCCCCTAAACAGCGGAAAATTGTGCCGGTTACCTTTCTGGGACGAGCGGCCGGCCCGACAGCGCGTTTCCATCGCCTTCGCATCACAAAGTTCATTACACTCTCATATTCCAAGCGTCCGCCGTCGGACTCCATTTCAGTTTAATTTTCAGTCCGTCGCACGCATGTGCGCTAGTTTTTAATCTGCAACGAGAAAGCTGGACGGGGCGCTTTCCTCTCCGCGAACCGTACCATAGTCACACTTCATTCCGCTCTTCTGAGCGCTTCAGAGTCAGACCGAAACTGTGGAGGTTGCCTGGCTGAACAATCTGACTGTGCTGTGTGAATCCATAACGAAAAACCTAACATACCAATATTAAAGGGCATCTATCGCACGAGACCAACCCGATGAACATATAGATGACAGTGAATGCTAGTTCAGCAGTATTAAATAAACTATGTATGAAATCAGACCACATTTGTGCAGCCTTAAGAATTAATGAACGACAGTCTGACAGCAGAGTTTTGCAGGCAGTAAAATACAAATTTATTAAGGATAATATTTGCGGATAGTATACATGTCGTCGTAAGTATACATTTTTTTCCGATAAGCTGTAGGAGAAAGTCGAAGATATACCGACGACCTGGAAATTGAAGGTCAACAAAAAACAAAATGTTGCTCCATGCGAGCAATACAAATAATGCCACGGAAGCCTCGTCTGCGCGACAATAATATTTTGGATAAACATTCCCCCTCTCAAGCTTTGTGCGTTTCGCTTCTAGCCAATGATAAGAGCGCATCAATTGCAGGAGGAGGACTTTTAAACAATAGCTCTTCCCCAGCATAAAAGCAGGAAAAGTCGCCTTTTAATCGGTGAAGTTGGTCCACCAATTTTAGCCAGAAGAGCTTCAGTCAATAACCTCTGTCTTCGGCATTAGCGTGGGAAAACTTCTGGTAGCCCACTTCTCTAGTACAAGCACGGGAGAACTCCGATTTATAAGAGATGGCGACACTGGTCTCTGACAGTGCCCAGTATACAGAGGACACCACAAGGCCCTGAAGAAGATCCCAGCAGCCTGATCGAAACGTCTAGTATTTGAAGAAACATCACACGGCCTAATTGCCTAGAAGATTTTAACTTCAAAATGTATACAGTTGAAAACATTAGAAACAAATTATAACATTCATTTACTTTTTCAGCCCTATTACTTATTGTCATTTCATATTCTTTCTAATTAATTACGATTTTCTCACATACATACACTGCAGTGAAAGTAACTTTTATATGATTTGTCGCTGCCAAATTGATAAAACGTTGGCCATGCTGCAGGACAGTACGGAAGGTAACTCAAAGAAATATCCAATCACTCGAAAAGAAGTAACACTTTGGTTACTGAAAAAAATTGCACCGGTCACACCTTTTATCGTTTTCTGCTTAGCGACGGCATGTGATAAGTACTGACAACAAGCAAGCTGTCTTTAGTGCTCCCATGCTGGTCAAAAGATAGGTAAGGGATTCTTGCATTAGGGAGTTCCATTCCCCCAATAGCACAGTTGACCACTGTTGGATGCTCGTCGGTGTATGAGGGCGCGTTGCAATACGTCTCCCCAAAATATCCTACAAGTGCTCGTAGGGATTTAAGACAGCCAAAACAGGCAGGACAGTCCACTCGCCGCAAATGCTTTCGCACCAAGAGTTCCTCCACCTGCGCTGTTCGATGCGATCGCGCATCATCATCCACAAAACGAAGTCAGGGCGGAATTCACCGCTAAACACAGAGAGGGAGTGCAGTGTCACCTAATGTTAAGCGGCGAGTATACCGAGTCCCAATATTTGAAGCTCACTAAGCCCCTACAACATTGTGTCTTCCCTTCATTGTACCGTAACACTTGGACAACCAAAACTATTATGTTGGACAAGTTCCTGAGTGCGCTACGTGTTCAAAGCTCTCGCCATATGAGGGTATGTTTAGGATTACTACTCAGACTGAGGTGCGTGCGACCCCGCTCTCCCTTGGCCCAACCCCTATGCTTTTGGCATAATTGCAAACGGTGCCGCCGATACGTGGGGATCAACGTATCCCTTGTCGGACAAATAGACCCCTCCCCACATGCAGTCGCCTGCCACTGTGTAGCGTGAGATTGCGTGCCTTGCAGTCCGGTTAAATTTAGTTGAGATTGCACCCCCTGTGTGACGTGTATCCCTTCTTGTCTGCTGCACAATGCCACGGTCATCTGCCGCTGCATGTCCTCGTGATCCACCAGCTCCTCTCGTTCTGGTAGTAACGTCTACGGTTGTAAAAGCTTCCCGTGCACGTAAAACAGTGTTGTGAGCAATATCAAACTTCTGGGCTTAGCATGTGACGCTTCGTCCTTCTTCATGTTTCATAATGAGGCCTGTTGTAATGAAAAACATTGATTCCCCTCTTATTGACACATATTGTCTTTTCCTGATTCTTCAGGTATCACGCCATATGACGACCAGGTGTCTGTACACGACTGAGAGGTCTCCGGCAACACGCTACGGCATTTTCCTTTTTTCTACACGGAGTACTTTTTCAGACTAGTGTATACACTTGTTGTCAGGTTATATTGTATTTATTATTATCTGTATTTTTAAATTATTAGAGCTGAGAAATAACAAAATTATAATAATTCACGGAATTTTGAATGTTGCGAATGTATTGTGGGAACTGCTATAGACACACCGGAACGCTGGTTTTCAGAAAACAGTAAATATATAAAGCCAATAGAAGACAGGAATCTATAACTAGAAATCTAATGTTTGAAAGGAGAACACTACCGAAAATGCTGCCTTGCATAATAAAATTCCATTGTAAAACGTAAATCTGTGTTTTTACACCATACATTACTTTCCTACAAGTCTGCTCATACATGAAAAAGCGAAATAAGTCTTTTTCGTCAGTTATTTTGTTTTAGTCACATGCATTTCGAAATCAGACTGAAATGTACACTCCTGGAAATGGAAAAAAGAACACATTGACACCGGTGTGTCAGACCCACCATACTTGCTCCGGACACTGCGAGAGGGCTGTACAAGCAATGATCACACGCACGGCACAGCGGACACACCAGGAACCGCGGTGTTGGCCGTCGAATGGCGCTAGCTGCGCAGCATTTGTGCACCGCCGCCGTCAGTGTCAGCCAGTTTGCCGTGGCATACGGAGCTCCATCGCAGTCTTTAACACTGGTAGCATGCCGCGACAGCGTGGACGTGAACCGTATGTGCAGTTGACGGACTTTGAGCGAGGGCGTATAGTGGGCATGCGGGAGGCCGGGTGGACGTACCGCCGAATTGCTCAACACGTGGGGCGTGAGGTCTCCACAGTACATCGATGTTGTCGCCAGTGGTCGGCGGAAGGTGCACGTGACCGTCGACCTGGGACCGGACCGCAGCGACGCACGGATGCACGCCAAGACCGTAGGATCCTACGCAGTGCCGTAGGGGACCGCACCGCCACTTCCCAGCAAATTAGGGACACTGTTGCTCCTGGGGTATCGGCGAGGACCATTCGCAACCGCCTCCATGAAGCTGGGCTACGGTCCCGTACACCGTTAGGCCGTCTTCCGCTCACGCCCCAACATCGTGCAGCCCGCCTCCAGTGGTGTCGCGACAGGCGTGAATGGAGGGACGAATGGAGACGTGTCGTCTTCAGCGATGAGAGTCGCTTCTGCCTTGGTGCCAATGATGGTCGTATGCGTGTTTGGCGCCGTGCAGGTGAGCGCCACAATCAGGACTGCATACGACCGAGGCACACAGGGCCAACACCCGGCATCATGGTGTGGGGAGCGATCTCCTACACTGGCCGTACACCACTGGTGATCGTCGAGGGGACACTGAATAGTGCACGGTACATCCAAACCGTCATCGAACCCATCGTTCACAATGCACGTCCGCATGTATCCCGTGCCACCCAACGTGCTCTAGAAGGTGTAAGTCAACTACCCTGGCCAGCAAGATCTCCGGATCTGTCCCCCATTGAGCATGTTTGGGACTGGATGAAGCGTCGTCTCACGCGGTCTGCACGTCCAGCACGAACGCTGGTCCAACTGAGGCGCCAGGTGGAAATGGCTTGGCAAGCCGTTCCACAGGACTACATCCAGCATCTCTACAATCGTCTCCATGGGAGAATAGCAGCCTGCATTGCTGCGAAAGGTGGATATACACTGTACTAGTGCCGACATTGTGCATGCTCTGTTGCCTGTGTCTATGGTCCTGTGGTTCTGTCAGTGTGATCATGTGATGTATCTGACCCCAGGAATGTGTCAATAAAGTTTCCCCTTTCTGGGACAATGAATTCACGGTGTTCTTATTTCAATTTCCAGGAGTGTATTTGTGTAATACGACGTCTTGGAACTGAGATGTAGCAGTAATGACCTAATTATTACCAGGAAATTACCTTCAGCGTTCGAATATAACGTTTTAAATACGTGGCCGCTGTCAATCTCATTGAGATCCTTGTGGGTGTGAGACTGCATTATTTTATAAAACACTCGCATTTTAAACATTTTATAGGTTATCGTGGCAGATTAGGCGGAAGATTTTGATGAGAAGAATCATATTTCTGTCTGAAGGCTGATCATTTTATATTTTGAGACTTCATACCAGTAACTGCTTAAACAGTAACTGCTGTGAATAAAATTAATATTGTAATGCCACGAATCTTCTTAGCAGCAATAGAGTATTCAGCCACGATAAATTTCTTGAATGATATAAATTTTGCCACACAGGCTGTTATTGTTGGCATGAACCCATCCTTTTATTTCTTATTGTCCACTATTACGTAGTTACGGTTATGTAGCCGTCTTCAAGTGTCTCCATTGTGTAACAGATATAACACTACTAAAATACAAAACATAAAGCAACCGTAGACGACAGTAGCCACCATAAATAAATTTACGTTATATAAACTATAGAGGCAGCCTGTTGGTTAAGTTTTATGTGCTTGTTAGAAAAGCGGACATTGAACTGCTCTTTTAACAAGCAATATCTGTTTTAACAGTTTTTACTTTTTCCATGGAGGCTACATTGCATATTTTCTGCCGTTTGACTTGTGCTCCTTAGTTCACAATGAACTTCTACAATGTTAACGTCACATAATTTATGAGACTTTCTTCTGAATGTGATGCTTACTTTATTCATCTCTTGATCTCCCTCTACAGTTTTTACTCCCCATAATTAATCTTCAGCATTCTTGTGTAGCAGCACATTTCTATTCCGTTCCCGTCTGAACTGTTTATCGCCCATGTCTCACTTTCATACAAGGCTACACTCCAGACAAATACCTTCAGAAAAGACTTCCTAACTCTTAAATTGATATCGAAATAGGTCACGGATGAACGGCCAGATGTCAGTGTCAATCAGAGACAATATTTCCACAAGTGTTCGCGTTGTAATCATCAGGTGTGTTGATGAACTGATCACCTGAGACATGGCGGTCCACATTCTGCAGAGTGCTTTGATTGACATTAGCAGCGTGTTGAAAGTACTCAAAAACGCCTAAACATATGCCAGGGGATTCATAAGCACCCTTTCCAGAAATTATCGTTCCTTAATGTTTTGCATACCTTTGTTATTTCATGACTAGCGCGTAGAAACTTGCGAAACTTACTATTCTACTCAGAGTGAATGAAGAGAACAGTGGATTATGGGTTCTCATTGTTTCTGCAAAGGAGGAGAAACACACTCGCATATAAGCGATCATTAGAAAAAGTTTTCGTTTTAATAATCCACGAACCTCAAATGTTTGAATCCAAATCCCAGTGACTTGTCAATATTGAGGTCACTAAGGACGAAGAAATGGGTCATTTAGCAAACTTCACATCAAGGAATCTGTCTTGATATGTTACACAATTACAGTAGTGTTCCAGCTGAACCACAGGAATCCTAAATTGCTCTTTTTTATTACGAATCTACCGTTGTATTTAAATCATGTCTCTACTTACAGTCGTAAGACAAGAAGTTGAAGTATATACGCATGTTGTTTTCTTATGGCCGCATTTTCATCTCTACACTCGCTGAATAAAACTTAATCCTGGCTTGGAGAAAACTGTAAATCATTGTCGGGTAGAAACAGCGTACGGTTTCGGATATTGTCCGAGATACGATACCGACAGTATCCGTTTTGGCAATTTATATATTGTTTGGGCATCTTATCAAGTAAGCTTGCAGTAGAGCTTGAATTAAATCATAGATGCGTTCTAGAATTATAGCAGGTAACTAAAGCGCACTGGAAAATGTCAGAGAGTAACTAAAGCGCACTGGAAAATGTCACAGAGCACACTAGCAGTTAATGTGCTACGATGGTGAAGACTTTCGGCTGAATTTTTGGAATAGGTATTCAAGGAAGACTTTGCTAGAAGGCATGAGATTATGAGAGATTATGTCCCGTACAGAAGCATACATATATTTATTTCCACGAACCATATGCAAGTTGAACACAAGAGTTCTCCGCAAAGCGGTACAAAGTGGCTACGGTTTATATCAGAGTGTTCCGAAATAAGCGGCTTCCGATTTTAAATAAGTCGCAATTAAAAATTAAATATAGTAGAAATTTCTGGAAATTCCAAATTTCTTTCATGAGGAGGCACTATGTGGGAGACAGGACGACTTCTGTCAGAGAAACCTTGAGATGCGTACCAATCCTGTCAGCAACAAGAAGAGGGCTGCTGATGTGAAATCCCCACCTACGTAGGTAAATTTCTTTCTACAGTCACATAATTTGGGGAAGGCAGCTGAGTTGAATATTTCCGAACTTCAAATAAGGACTGTAAGTCGCTAGGTCTTGTTAATGACGGCGTACGTAAGTGCACCGCTTGTGTTATTTTTTTCGCGACTACTAATTTTTGTTTGTTGCAAGCCAAACCTACCGCTGAACCCCAAGAGACATTGCTGATGTACAGTCCTGCTTTTTGAAAGAAACTGTCAGTCGGTAGCAATATTGGCTAATTTTGGACGGTGATTGTTTTCTAGAAATCATATTCTTTCACTATTTCTGCTGTCAGTCACATTCACTGCAACCATAAAACAAACTCATGGAAAGCGAGTATTTTGTACCTGAACATGTCTGAGATGATCAAACTATTCCGAAATACTTCATGTAAAGCCTGGTCTTGGAATAGTTCGTAACTTTGTGTAAGTATCCGTAGGCAATCATGTAGAATTTAAGGAAATAATCATATTAGAACTTTTGCGTGGTACGGCACGACGCTTTTCGCGAATGATGCTGATGTACGTGGGAAAGATGCAATTCCAAGACACAGCAGCTATTGCTGATGATCGATACTTTTGCAGAGATTGGAAATTTAACCACATTAGAAATAAGCTGACGTAAGGTGTGGTAGGAAGAAGGTAGTAAGTTCAAAGTTTAACAGTTCATTCAACGACGAAGCCATTAACGACCTGGTACAAGTATGGATTGTGCCTAGGGGTAGCGCTTTTGGCCAGTCATCAAACGTCCCTTTTTCCCTGGTTCAATCCTAGCCACTGCTTAAATTTTCAAGAGAAATCTTCAGTAGTGGCGGCCAAAGATTTCCGTCATAAATAGTCGCTCGCTCAGCCACTTGTCAAAGAGGGAGGAAAGTGCCTAAGGGCACCATCTTGCCTTCTGGACGGAAAGTCAGAAAGTGAACCTAAACGGCGGAAGGATCATCGATAATCAACGGTTTGAGGATGGAGAAGGCCACTGACATCGTGGCATTAATGATACACAACGTGCATCTAAATGACATGTGGACGGTAAGTGGAAAAGCATTTATAGTAATCTCGCCATTGCTTGAAGTTCTTATATTAGCCAACATCAAATCTCCGAGAGGGGATTGCAAAGTGGAACGTGACCACGAGAAAAAGACTGAATAACCAGCTTGTAGGTAACATTCTACAAGTCACAACGTGAAATATCATAACTCTGAAAATGGAAATTAAAAGGTTCAATCTGCATTTAGTGGGAGTCAGGGAAAGAAAATAAGGATTCCTATCACATGAACATAGGGTAATATCAATAGCACCTAAAAGGGTATAAATGGGTTAGAACTCATTTTGAATGTACAGGTAGGTCAGAGTATGAATTGTTTTGAGCCAGCCAACGCGTATTCTGAATAAAATCGACAGAAAAACAACGTAAACAACAGTAATTCAGATTTTCATGTCGACTTCACAAGCAAAAGATGAATCAAAGAACATATGAAAGTGTAGAATGGGAATCTCTGTGTATAAAGGGAGATGATAATTTCATACTCATGGGACACTGGAACAGAAGATAGTGTTACCCGAGAAAAGAGGCTCGGTGACATAAATGAGAGGGGGCGAAAAAGTTCGCCATTAAGCTTAAGTTGTAATAGCGAATTCGCTGTTCAAAAATCATAACAAGATGAGATGTTAAAACGGCCTAGGGAGATTTGAGAATGCTGCTTGCAAGGCATCATGTTCAGAGATTCAATGTAGTAATAATGAAGAGTAGTTGGCTGAAATTAAAGATAATTGTCTGGAAGAATCATATGCAAAATAGTGGAATACTGAAGTACTAAGGACGAATGACTTTCGACGTTCTCCTAAGCTGTAGATACTGCGATAACGAATGTAACAGTAGAAGGGAAAGGGCAATAACAGACGTTGGACAGACAAATATAGGCTCAAGGGAAGTAACCGCCACGAAACTTTGGATGATGTAAGTAATATTTCAACTGACTGGCTGAAGAAGGCAGTACAAACATGTTGCGGAAATGGCACGAATGTGCCAATATAAAGTAATAAAGAATGACACACAGGGCAAGTGGAGATACGTAATGGCGCAAACTCTTATCAGTCTGATCTGCAAATAAATAAGTCATTGTAACCAGTTAATATTCTAAAATGTCTATTAATTAGTCTACGATAAAGTTATGAATTAATCTCTGAATTTATGTTCGCGGTAGATACAGATGTTGACACTTGTAGAAGTAATTGCTATTTATCTTCTTAATTACAGCTTCTTTTGGTGGATTAGAAAAACAGACTATTTTTACAACTGCTGCACAACCATAATTGACACGCATTAACTTTTTGCATTCTCCTCTAGGCCTCAGAGTTTGAATTTAATACTTACTTTAGTTTACTGCTGATAACAACGTGCTATCCTGTTTTTGTTATATAATTCAATTATTGAACTCTACTTTCTTTTCCCTTGTCATGAAGTGTGCAGTTGTCATGACAGAAAATGAGACTTTTTTCCACTTCGATTAAAAACAACGTGATTTTCTAGACTGGTAGTCGGGATAATTCCACCTCATCTGGAGTAGGTGGCGGGGGATTGAACTAAACAACGTATAAGGCAGAGTTATGTGAATGCATTGGTGACTCTCACTCCCCCGCAATACTAACACCGACTGATCCAGCCCACAACTCATGCAGTACCACGCACAGTACCCATTACCGTGCCCATTCTTAGTAGTTGAAGTTTCTTCACCAGCAGAAGTCCATTCGGAGTTGGTAAGATATGATTTACAAGGAGCCTGGGTCTCAATTTTCTATGGTTCCGAAATATTTGGCTGAATTCTAAAAAAATGGTTCAAATGGCTCTGAGCACTGTGGGACTTAACATCTATGGTCATCAGTCCCCTAGAACTTAGAACCACTTAAACCTAACTAACCTAAGGACATCACAGAACACCCAGCTATCACGAGGCAGAGAAAATCCCTGACCCCGCCGGGAATCGAACACGGAACCCGGGCGTGGGAAGCGAGAACGCTACCGCACGACCACGAGATGCGGGCTGGCTGAATTCTCTAAAATTTGTAACCACAAATGAAATGACCAAGACAGTAAAAATTAGGGTACTGGATGATGAATGTACTTTCAACTAGCTGATGCCATTGCCATATTAGTACGATGCGATACAATGTACATGGTTTATTAAGTAATAAATAAGAGAAAGTTGGGTACAAAATGAGCAACATATTTATTGCATGTTAATACAAAAATGATTGTCATAAAATTTATTGATAACAATAAGACCGTTTTATGTTTACTGTGTATTAAATATGGGTCGATAAATGGACGACAAAAACGTACCAGAAATCAAGTCAACCTATGAGAAAACCGATGGACGCTGTACCAAAAAATGAGTGAGACTTAATTACCAAAAAGTGTGATGACAACTTTTTACGAGATGAAAAAGAGATTCCTTTTATTCACTATCTTTCGTTGCGTAAAAGAATAAATGACGAATGCTATGCAACTCTCTTACATCAACCATACGAAAAATGTGAGCAATCATACGATGTATGAAATGTTTGACCTTCCATCCTATTTACCAGCTTCAGCACAGGCTGATTCACACTTGTTTTAGAAACAACACGAGTTGGCTTGAGTTGATTTGGGGCAAAAGACCAAACAGCGAGGACATCGGTCTCATCGGATTAGAGAAGGATGGAGAAGGAAGTCGGCCGTGCCCTGTCAAAGGAACCATCCCGGCATTTACCTGAAGCGATTTACAGAAATCACAGAAAACCTAAATCCGGATGGTCGGATGCGGGATTGAACCGTCGTCCTGCCGAGTGCGAGTCCAGTGTGCTAACAACAAAAAGAATTGTAAACGTTATGGTTATGTCAGATAGGTAAGTCGAAAATCTTTCAGAAGTACAGTGGGACGGTAAAAAAAAAGCGTATTAGAATAACAGTTCTATAATGAGTATAACTGGGACATAAAATAACACCCTTTCACTTCTAGGTAGAGAAATTTTCTGCTGGCCTTCACAGTTCTTCAGATGTCTTGACCATTGCTTTTAGTGAATCTTTACGCCACTGTCCCATCATGGAACCCCAGTTGACATTTATCGTCGTGCCGTCGTTATGTGACTAACATCCATACAAGCTGACCTCTCATCCAGGCAGGCGAATGAAGATGATTATATAGCATATTCACTTTTTCTTAGATCACTGTCTCAGTGGCTGTTGAATTTTAAGCCTGAAATAGTCTGGGACATTTAGCCTGTAGTCTATAAATGATGGTTTGTTGGCCCTTTTTCTGGGAGAAACGTCCCGTTTCCATTTCAGTAATTAGTTCAGGAAATCTGATAGTCGTGTCAACGGAAAATGTGTCAATTATTTGTTATCAAAATTCGATAATGCCGATTTCCGAGGTAGTGTGCTGTCACTTACTTTTACCTAATAATGATGCACTGTTCTCGGCTCTCTAAGTAGCAACGTGCCAACGCCCGGCAGTCTCAACAATTTCGATATAACATTGTGGTCTTCACACAGTGTGATCCTGAGAAATACTGGAGAACCGCATATTCGACACATCTGCTGAGTAATCATGAAGTGCATAAAGCAATATATGTTTTTCAGAACGTCTTTCATGTCTCACTGACGCAAATGTGACGCTAAACTTATTGCCTCCTTTAGGTACTACTTGAAATGGCATGGATGTAAGGATTATTCTTCAAGTGTAAACTACACAAAAACCTCTAAGCGTCACCAACAGTGGTAAGTGGAGCTTCATCAATAGCAGTCGTAACTCAAACTAGAACAATCGGACATATCAGCTAATCAGTTTAATTCAATCACATATATAATATATACATGAAGCTATCACGAGAAGTAAGCTGCTATACGCTGCTCGATGCTTACAAATGGTTTGTTAAAGTGACTGGAGTGAACGCTTCACATAACCCTTTGATGAACCAGGTAAAAATCGAGTGTTCGTTATCGTTGTAGAGCTCGTATTCCGGTGCATGTACGGGTCGGCCCCATTGTTTGCAGTCTGAGACAATGAGCGAAATTTATTTCTAAAGTAAACCGTAATCCAGTAATGACTGCTTTGACTCACATGGAAAAATTCACAGTATTTGTTAAATATAAGAACTGTGGACTTCTGTTAAATTTCCAATACCTAAAGGTCATTGTCTACCAGTAGTGGCTTTTTTCTCGTATTTACGGAGCGAGGTACATTTTACTCGCGTTTATGTATTTAAACTTTCCGTATGGAATTCTGTTGTGTGAATTCGCGTTTAAATGTGGAAAAATTTCAAAAAAACCGAGTACTGTTTACGACTGCCCTGCTGAAACATCCAGAAACAAACGTACTTCCGCATCTGTAAGGGGCAGTCAAATGAAAACGAGACACATGGAAAAAAGTAAGTAACATGTTTATTACATATTTATCCCATTGTGAGACTAGACGGTGAATGCCTTCATGGAAAAAAATTTTCTGTATCCTACGGAGCGATAATTGCATCCTGGCGTGCACTTCTTCGTCCGAAGCAAATCGTCGGCCGCTAGTGCCTTTCTTCAGCTGCCAATATTTTTTTCGCGCTCGATCCAAACGTTTTTCTGCTCCATACAGTGGGAATATCTAATCATGTGACTTCCGCATTTTTTGAGCCCTGAAAAAAGACATTCAAGGCCGCAATTTGCGCACTTCTTAGTACAGTCATGGTCCCGTAGATAACCGCAAGCATTTTCATGAAGGCGTTCACCGTCTTGTCTCACAGTGGGATAAATGTATTTACAGTCAACAGTAGAGATAGTAGACAGTTTTCTTACTTTTTAAGATTCTATACCTCAATCGATAAAAACGGAACCATTATGGGATCGCTTTGTTTTTTCTTCTGTCTGTCGATCTGGTAAGACCCCTTTTACTCAGGAACGTCTATGCGAATCAAGATTAGATTTATGTCGCATACGAAGGTCTAAGGTCGCTTGGCGGTGTAAAATATTCGTGCATCTAAGACAAATGTACCAAAAGATACGGCCATAAGACCACATATTTTGACACTCGCAAACTCTCTCCTTAAAACCTACAGGATACATCTGGCTGACCTAGAATCATGAAACCTGGAAAGAAGCAAGGCTTCACAGAACACGCAAAGGAAAAAATTCGAAAACTGCTACATTATAATTAAACCACAAAACAAGATCTTTTTGCCATTATTATTTACGTCATCCGAGTAAAGCATAATAAAAAAAAATTACTGCATGCAAACGTATGTATATAAATAAAGTCCACTGCTCCGGCTATTGTCAGGAACTAATGTAAAAATTTTGATACTGCATATCTTGCCAGTATCGATATCGATAACAGTCAAATATCGTCGATATTCTCGAGTCACGGGATATATATAATTAAGTTTGTATGGAACCCTCAACGCCCAAGTCCTACTCGGACTCGGCCTTTTCTTCCCCATGTATCTCGTTTTCATTTAACTCAACTTTACACATCTGCATCTATTTTTTATCTAGCTAGCACCTCATTTTTATTTAAGTCAGACATTGACGTTGACTGCAGCAGCTTCACTCTTTACTAATGCACAATAGCGAAACAGCAAAGAAACTTACCTAAACTTTGGATTCGTAATTCGCTCACTTTATTGGCACAATGCAGCATTAACATTGTAAACGCCTTTCCTGTCATGATTTATTTTGCGGACTAAATTTGAGTTGAGAATTGTATAGCTGAAACTGCATTTCAGTTGGGAGCAAATTGAAATAAGATGGCGAAAACTTGCATGAATTTCGATGTCGATAGAGGAGAGTCCGACACTATGATTTGCAACAAGTCTAACACTCTGAGAAACGTATGGAGAAGAAACTTTAGTAATAGAAAATGTAAAGCTACAGACGAACATGGAGAACTAAGTGGACAGAAAATATATAAAATGAAAAAGGTCATAGAATATATGAAGAAAGACGGAGAAAACCATCGCAAGCAGCAGAAATCGGTAACTGGAATGGGCACTGATGAGCCAAAACATTATGACCACTGCCCGCCGCGACGATGCACGCCGCCTGGTGGCGTTGGAGGACACGCGATGTGGCAAGAAAAGTATGTAAGCAGAGCAAGCACGAATGGGGGATCAGCCTGACGAAGGTATGGGCTCCAAATGGAGACACCCATTGAGATAAGTGACTTTGACAAAGGGTACATTATTATTACACAGCCTATGAACGAGTATTTCGGAAACGGCGAAGCTGGTCGAATGTTCACGTGCTCATTTCTTGAGCATTTACGGAAAGAGGTAGAAGGACGGTCAAACTACCATTAGGCGCTACATAGTTAGACGATCACGACTCTTCACAGAACACGGGGTTCGGAGGCTTTTCTGCTGTGTAAAAGAGGACAAATGATGATCTGTGGCTTATTTGGAGAAAAACCGCAATGCTTGTGCACACACAGTTGTTTCTCAGCACACCGTTCATCGTACACTGTCGAACGTGGAGCTCCGCAGCAGACTAGCCCAATGTGTTCACATCCTGATCCAGCAACATGGTCAATTACCACTGCAATGGGCACGGGACCATCGGAATTCAACTGACGACCAATGGAAACCTGTCGGTTCTTCAGGTGAATTACATTTTTGCTGCACTAGGTCGGTGGCCGTCTCCACAAACGCAGTCATCCAGATGAACGGCGGCTTTAAACGTGCAACACGCCACGGACGCAGTTTAGTGGGAGCAGTATTATACTATGAGAGACATTCTCCTGCGCTTGCATGGGACCTGTGATAGTAACAGAGCACACGGTAAAAGCTGCGAACCAGCTATATTCCTTCATGATTGATGTCTTCCCCGACGGCGATGTCAACTTTCTCGGAACCAGAACTGAGCTAAACTGATTTGTGGAGCATTAAAGTGAACTCATGTAGATGTCTCTGTCACCACATTCGCCTGATGTAAATCCCAGGAAATACATCTGGGTCACTATCGGGCGGCATCACCTCGTACGCAAATCAATGGCTCTTTATTTACGCGAATTACATGACCTCTTCTTAGACATATAATGCCACATACCTGCACAAACCTATTCAAACAGTCGGACCTCTGATACGCAGAATCAGCAATATGTTTAATTCCAAGGACAAATAAGTTATTTCGGCTTATCCGTTAAAATTAAGACTTCGATGCACAGCAAATTGTCGCCGAAACGCGGTAAGAGTATGGAGAAAAAGTAAATCCCGCGATCAGGCCCTCACGATACGTGATAGTCTCCCGACTTCAGTGTCACCCTCACCATTCATCATCGGAAGTCCTATGGAGGGGCATGCCGTCAGCGAACCGCTCTCGGCCGTTGTCGACACTCCCAACTTGGAGCCGCTACCTCTCAGCATGGCGGCTCCTCAGGTGTCATCACGATACTGAGAGCACCCATTCCTGCGCTCCGACCAAGGAAAATTCCCTGGCAGTACCGGAAACCGAACACGTGGCCCCGCATAAGTGTCTCCCACGTTGGTCACTTGACTACGGAGGAGAACACAGTTAAGTGTAGCATACCGATTATTACTGAGGACGTTTGTTGCAGCACATATGATGGCATTTCAGAAGATTGGCACACGATATGAGATCGTAGGAAATAATTCCAAATGTCAAATTAGAACTGAGAGATTAAGAAGAGAATAAAAGGGCAGCTACGTTGGTCTTGCGTTTACAAATAAAAAATAAGTGGGAATGTATGAAACAAGAGGTACTGGAATAGCCGAGGAGGGACGAAGACATCCCACTCCAGTAATGTGGTCTTACTGGTTTCCCTAACGAAGTGTTCTTCGTTAAAAATATTACGGAAAGGGAAAAACGGAAACTGCATTTTGTCATTTAAAACCAATGTGAGATTCTATATCACCTGTATTTTGATTTTATTCCGCCTTTCGTCAAATTAAGTTTCAGTAATGTAAGTCTTAGATTACAAAGGTAAATTCCACTTTGTTTTACATTTTCGTCATGTGTAGCAATTTCCACGCATGGGAATTGGTTTCTGTTAATTTTTTTACTTACAACAATGCCTAAAAAATTAAAATTAGATCAGTAAAAAGACTATTTGAAAAGAACCAACTTATACAAATGGATAAAGATTTTAAGAGAAACAATAACAGATCCTTTTACAGCACATTTAGACAGAAACTACAAAAACATGTAGCACCAAATCTGTGTTTTAAAGATACCAGTGGAAAACTGGCAATGAATAATGAAGAAAATTGTGAAAATTAGCAAAATATTTTGAGCAACTCCTCAACTGTCAGGAACCTATTGAAAAATTACCAGCCAACACCCCAAACACAGTAAACAATAATTCTGAACCCCCATGCCTCATAGAAATCAGAGAAATCATTAAAAACCTTAAGAACAATAAAGCGCCAGGGGAAGACATGATAATTGCAGAAATGTGGAAAAGTGTGGATAATACAACTCAAGAAAAATTACTGGGAATAATCAATGAGATTTGGAGAACGGAACGTATACTGGAAGAATGGAAAACTGCATTAATCCACCCCATCTTCAAGAAAGGGGATAAAACCGATGCAAATAACTACAGAGGGATATCTTTACTTCCGGTAACGTATAAAATTCTACCTAAGGCCCTACAAAACAGATTGGAGAAACAACTGGATCAAGAAATTGGTGAATACCAAGCAGGCTTTAGGGAGGGAAGATCTTGTGTAGAGCAAATTTTAAACTTGAAGTTAATTATTAAATATAGAGGATTAAGAGGAAAAGACATCTTTATCACGTTTGTTGACTTCAAGAAGGCATACGACTCCGTTGACAGAACAACCTTGGTTAACATCCTTAGCGAGTTTGGAGCAGACAAGAAAACATTCGCAATCGTCAAAGAAACACTTACGGATACTTATGCAAAAGTAAAGTTCCGTGGTGAGGTATCCAGACCATTCAAAATCAGAACAGGATTAAGACAAGGAGATGGGTTGTCACCTACCCTATTCAACTGTGTGTTAGAAAAAGTTATTAGAGAGTGGAGGAAGAAAACGACTGAAGAAGGAATACAAAAAATCAGATTAGGAAGAATAAAGGATGGATTAGAAGTAGATTGCCTCGCTTTTGCTGATGACTTAGCGATTCCGGCAGGAAGTTTGGAAGAAGCAGTCAAACAGATCAATATTCTGAATGAAACAGCAGAAAAAGCAGGCCTGAAAATCTCCTTTGAAAAGACAGAGTACCTAACCAATGTAAAAGAGACACCGAACAATATGATTACAAAGTATGGCCAGATAAAGAAGGTTTCTAATTTCAAATATTTAGGGGAAATCACCCAGCCCAATGCTTTAGATAAAGAAGGAAATAAAACAAGAACAAGAAAAATGGAAATGGCATTCCAGCTAACAAGGAATGTGTACAACAAGAAGTCAGTATCAATTAACGCAAAAATAAGGCACTACAACACTGTGATTAAGCCAGAGTGTCTGTATGCATCTGAATGTTTAGCAATGAACACTAACAAGGAAATGGAAGCTATAGCAAAAAAGGAATGGGACTTGGAAGCTTAGAAGTAATAGAGAATGTATGACAAAATTGAGAAAGTGGGAGATACTATGAGGAAGAGAAGAGTAAGCTTTTACGCCCATTTGAAAAGAATGAATGATGAAAGGCTGACAAAGAAAATATTCAAGTTTTTTGACAAGAACCCCAAAACCCAAATTACCTGGTTCAAAGAAGTCAAAGCAGACTTAGAGGAGATGGGTATAGGAGAAGATGATATAACCAACAGAGACTTAATGAGAGACAAAATTCAACATTTTGAAGGATTTGAAGTGAAGAATAGAAGAACTGGAAGAACAGTGTGGACAGAAGACCGAAGGGAGCAGCACAGAGAGAGGATGAAGACATATTGGCAGAAGAGAAAAGAGGAGGAGCGCAATAGGAGAAATGTACATTGAAAAACAGTTGTTTAACGCGGTCCCTAGACGGCCAAAATCGGAATAAAAAAAATGCCTAAAATAAAAAAGCGATATTATCTTTTGTAAACGCTCTTTAGCTCATCATTTCTTGCATCATCAGTAATATTTGTAGTTTTGTCATTCAATTATCACCTGTTTAGAATCCGAAAGTAGGTTAGAAATCAGATAAATAATTTTGTGTGGAAGATCAGGAATATCTTTTTTTAATATTGTTTAAGAAATCAGTTTTGTAAAAATTTAATATCCATTTTAAATATTATTCGGGAACTGACGTTACGAATGTCAAGTTCGATTGTCACTTATAATTCTGAATCACTCGTAATCAGTTTACGGAAGCAAGACCGTGTGGCTCTTTGAGACTTTGCATTAGAGTCTAGGTTTTTCGGCCAATTTGACGTACCCGCCCAAGCTTCCCAGAAAGGTTCCCGTAGTTCGTAGTGGACAACGTTTTCCATTAGCCATTCGGTCGTTGTTTATCATCCATGCATAAGCTTTCACTTTCCAAGAAGCGGCGTGTTATTTTAGCATACGGAAGAACGGGAGTTGGTGGGAACGCAACACGAGAGCCAGAGTTAGGTTTCCGGACAGCGTAATGGGAATCCAGCAGAGAGAATGGCGCTTACCGTCTGCATCATGCAACCCCCATGGCCTTCTTCTCCTTCTCCTTGCGCCAATGAAATACGAAGCGCGCAGATAAAATCGAGGAATTATTCGCAGCCCATATCTTGGAAACGATCCTCGGTGTTGTAATGGTAATTACGTGAAGTGGTCTTTGAGGCATTTGAGCAGCCTTCTTTATCTGGACAAAGCGCCCCGACAGAAAGCTCGAACGGCCGGAAGAGATAAATCTGGGCGCTAACGGTGCCGGCATCGACGCGGTCACGCGAGGCCTCGGACAGACTCTCCACTCCGCTACACACCCCACTCCACCCCCACTCCGAACCCTGCTACGCGTCTTAGCGGGATTCTTCCTAACGCCCACCGTTGCCACGGTTTTCCAGGTGTCTTAAGCCTCGCTAAACCACGACTGCGGACATAAAAATGGCGTAAACAAGTGACCTACTTGCGCATAATCAGACCACAGGAAACTATGCCATTATGACAGTTTGTAATCTTGATGCAGTTCCATGGTAGTGGGTTCGAATTTTCAGTAACACTTATTATTTGAATCATACTTATTTTCTGTCAGTGTTGTCTCCCACTAGTATGTACCTACGTATGGGGACGTTGTTGCTAGTAAGTGAGTTAGTAAATGTTTCAATTACAAAAAAGTTTCGTTATTTCAGTTCTAGAGCTGATATGATGTTCAGATGTCCAGTAAATGCTTTAAATGGGTGCAGACAGCTAACGTGAATTACACGTACAAGGATGCAATGATTGCCAGAAGACGATGTGGGGGAACACCGGTTTTGGTTGCGGAGAGATGTTAGAACATGCAAAGCAATAATAAACGTCTGACCTTCCTTGAAAGTCACCCTTGCTAAATTCATTTGCAGATTCAGTCAATGGCTTTTTACAATGGTGATTAGAATACACTCCTTGAAATTCTAAAGCTCTTACAGATAAAATGTAGGGAGTGAAAGGCTTTTTACAACTTTGATTGAAAACTGGGTGCCTTTGTGAATCGAAGAACATGGAACAGAGATAGTAATTGAAAGACAAGTGAAGCGGGTCCTAGCTAGTCCATCATCTCATTCTACCTGCATGTACAGTAACCAGTCACGGGAAATAAGGAAATGTCTGAAACGGGAACTACAGTTCACGGAATTGAAATATTTACTTTGATGGTTTGACACTGATGTCGTAATTCTGTCAGAGACGGGAAAGCATTTGAAAGATCAGTTGTACGCAGTGGATAGCTCCATGAAGAGCGGGTATAAGATGAATAGAGCTCAAAGTGAAACCAACAGCTACTGAAGGAATTACATTACGAAATTTGTCACTAAAGGACTCGATATTACTTAGAAAAATAGGACTACAAGAGGAATAAAGAAAATACAAAATACAGATTGAAAGTAACAGAATAATTGCCATAAGAAAGAGAACTTTCTTCGAATACACTTTAGAATATTAAGAATTTTTTTCTTAAGCATTTGGTTGTAGTGTAGCCTCGCTAAACAGCGACGATACTGTGCAGACAAGAGGACAAAATTCGCTCTTCAAATGTGGTGTAACGAAGAATGCTGTATATTGGGAAGTAGATTGGATAACCAATAGCCGGTCGTTGTGGCCGAGCGGTTCTAGGCGCTTCATTTCGGAACCGCGGTGCTGCTAAGGTCCCAGGTTCGAATCCTGCCTCAGGCATGGATGTGTGTGATGTCCTTAGGTTAGTTAGGTTTAAGTAGTTCTAAGTCTAGAGGGCTGATGACCTCAGATATTAAGTCCCATAGTACTCAGAACCATTTGAACCATTTTTTTGATAAGCAACAAAAAATGTTCAATCCAATCGAGCGAAAAGAAGTTTTTGGCAGAAATTGACTGATAAAAGAGACGGGGGATAGCACATATCCTGAGAGGTTATAAAGATAATTAACTTGGTAACAGAACGTGGCGTTAGAAGACTTTAGAGGGACACCAAGTGGGTTCAAATTGATTTAGGTTGATGCTTTCATACATAGATAAAGATATAGTGTGTACAGGGAACTAATGAGGCTGGGTTGGACCGTGATTGAACAAAATTTTCATCTTACCATTGGATCACTAAGATATAATTTTTTTGAACCCTGTCCACCTTATTGAGTTGGAATCCATATATGCGACTGTTTTATTCAATGAAATGTTTTCTTCTGATGGACAACGGATGTCGAGTATCAAGTTTTGAGCTTTCTGGTACTAATGTTTTAGTTCTCTGCGTATAAATATTGTAATGTTCTCACTTAAAAGTTTTTAAACAGCTTTTAAAAATTTTAAACACATTAAAAATTATTTAAAATAATTTTGGAAAAGTATGATATTAGTTGGTATCTCAGAATTGTTACTCATTCTTGATTTCTTGTACTGCAGATGTTCACTTGCAGATGTAGCTCTTAGTCCTATGAAACTGGTAGTGGTATAAAAATAAAGACAAAATACAGTTGAACCAGTTTATTAATAACCAAGATAAATTTTAACCTTTTATGTAACGACATGTGTGAATTATCAGTTCTCAGTAAATTCTAAACCTTCATTGAAAATCGTTTAAATTACCTACCAGAGTGGCAAACAAAAACAAATATTTAGTGACGGGCTTGCTCAATCAACGGATGCAAAGGATAATGAAAATCCAACGTGACAGAACGAGCGCCAAAAGATCAAAGGGATGCTAAGCATAACATTAAAAACAAGACATTAATTTGCACAGTGTAAAACCACAGAACTAAAACAATTCAGAAAAAATATAAAAGTTTCCGACATTCAGAAGCAGGCGTGATATACACACAGTACTGAAGTCAACTGTTTCACGTAAATACAACCTTGGCCGTATAGCGGGAAGACTTAAAAACAACTTTCCTGCGCCCAATAAGTTATGCTATCCAAGAACAGCAAGGGAAAGACTTTTGGACACCAAGACAGCACCTTACGTCGCGTATTTCCACCCTCCAGAACGTGCACTCGTGTTGTTCGACGTAGCACCTGACGGCATCGAAAGCTTGAGATATTTTCAAAATTTGATGTAGCAAAATCACACAGAATATTCATCATGTAATAAACTAAGTACAAATCGTAAATCCTCTTGCGTATTTTATGTGTATTATTTTAATTTAAATCATTCCTAATGTTCCGCCGCTACTTGTCTTTCATAACAGAATTATTTTCATAATGCACATACCTAATTTCATACATATACTGGGACTTTTAACTCTAAAGATTACGGTAGTTTCTGCTACATATTCATCTACATAACTACTCTGCAATTCACATTAGGCGCCTGCCAGGGGGTTCGTCGAACAACTTTCACTCTATTTGCCTGTCATTCCATTGTCGAACAGCGCGCGCGAGAAAACAACACTTTCATCTTTCGTTGCAAATTCTGATTTATTAATTCATTTTATTACATTGATCATGTCTCCCTGCGTGGGTGGGTGTCAACAAAATATTTTTTCATTCAGAGGAGAACGTTGCGTTTTGGAATTTTATGGAAGAATCTTGCCACAGTGAAAAACTCCTTTGTTTTAATAATTGATACCCCAAGTTGTGTATTATGTCCGCGACACTCTCTCCCCTATTTCGTGACAGTACAGAACGAAATACGCTTCTTCCAACGTTTTCTATGTCCTCCTACAGTCCAAACTGGTCTTGATAACGGCAAATACAGGGTGGCTATAACCGATCTGGAGATGTTCCGAGTACTTCAGTGCAGCCTTATATGTCGCAGAAAGCCGAAACAACGTAGGCATATTCATTAATTGTAGACTCGCACAGATGTTCCAGCCTCAGCAACATGCTGCAGCCGTAACACGACGTGGCCGATAATTGCTTGTAGGATATGCGGTATAATCAGTTCGATGTGTCGTGGTCTGCTACCGTCAGTCCAGTAAGAGTCCAGGTACATCTCTAATAGACTCGATCTTTCGCAAATCCCCACAACCAGAAACCATATGCATATACGTCAGGAGATCTGGAAGACCGCTCATCTTGAAATTACCTAGACATGATGCGGTTAATAACAAGGGTTTCTGGAAGCTAATATTTCACCTGTCAAGCAACATGTTGGGTCAACCCTTCTTGCGTGAAAATAGTACTGCGGACACAACTGCGTTCTTGCAGGGATCAAGTCACGTATTGCACAAAGAGGTCCTTACAGTGTGCAGATGTCACTGTAGCTAACAGATCGGCGAATTGTCATCTCCTCGATGAAAACAGACCGAGAATGAAGGAGCTAGCCAAACCCATTATACGTTGCATGAAGTTGACGTTCCTGCACAACATGTGGCGGAGTAGAACAATCAGTGTGACAGTTCCGTGGACTCACGGCACCGTACACATTAGAATGTGCCTAGTACATCGAAAGAATATTGCCCGTCGATGTCTCATGCATTTCCATTCGTGCCAGAAAACTAAAGGCCAAGTCATGGCATTGTATCCTGTCTTTGGGCTTCATTGGTGCACATTCTAAATCCTACTAGGGATACCACTTGAAATGAGCAGCAGAATCTTTTAAGCTGTTGACCAGGGGAGATATAATTTCCGTGACACAGCTCTGGCTGCAGAATTTGAGACCTGTGCTGCACGATCGATTGTAGCTACAGCAGCTTCAACAATAGCTGCCATGGAATGGGACACTTCCCTGCCCCTTCTGCGTCACCTAATTCACCTGTGTCCCCAAGTTTCTGGATCATATTCATTAGCCAGTTTACTGACATGGGCTCTTGGCAGCTGTTTCTTTTGGCGATATTCTCGTAATGCAGCGCTACTATTGCTGGCGTTGATATGAAACAATTGTACAAGCAGTGAACACTCTATGTTCTGAACAGCCAGTGCATTTTTCACGGAAAACTGCAATCTCCTTCACGATTAGAACCAACAGCCACTTCACAAAAGAAATTTACATGGGTCGCGACGTGACAAACAGGATACCGATGTCAAAACGGGAAACATTCCACGTTCCGTCTGCTTACAGCGCCATAAGAGCACCTGGTGGCAAAATGGGGAACTATTTTTTTTTCGGCTTACTCCGCGAGTAGTGGTTTCTTCTTGCTGCCTACACGTGACAGTTATTTGTTCTCTCCTTTTTTCAACAGTCAAAGACATAAGCGTGTAAGTTGTACCTATCTCGTGACGTACGAAAATTGCGAATGGCGCTGCAGTCTGTGATGTGGTATCCAGTATCGAGACTCTTTTTTCTTAAAAATTTCATTAAAGTTATTGATATGGCTGATTTAGTGATTTACTAATATATAGTCAGATATACGTAGACCGGTTTATGGAGGTTTTTTCGGGTGGAATGTAGACGAAATGCTCACATTGAGCAAAAGCCCAGAAAAACTGTACAGCATACGGTTCTGTGAACTTATATTATACGTTATATATGTCAAAGTACGTAAATGTGTCGAGGTATATAAATAAATTATCAAAACTTTACTGACCAATAGAATTCGTTTGATATAAGGAGAATGCCGTATCCTATCAGAGAAAAGAAGGGAACCATCGGAAAGATGCTCCTCTCGGGGTACACAAAACGAAAATGTGTTGCTTTTTAAAAGACTCGGACGAAAACGTGGGGAATTAGCTGCCTCAGTCCTCATTCGCCTTCCACACCAAAAACTTTGGCGAAAGTAATCGCGCTTTTTATGCTAAAAGAGAGTAGCAGAAGGACATAGACGACGGAAGAGAGAGGAAATAGTGTTAGAAGGAGAGGAAGAGTGGAGACAGGGAAAGAAAGAGTGGAAGTGTAAGAGAAAGAGAGATGGATGAAATCAGTCACAGCGGAAGACAGTGGAGATTTTGATGGTCAATGAGAGACAGTACAGAAAATAAAAAGAGAAATGGATGGAGAGAAAAGCAGTAACAGGAGGGAGGGAGACAGCGGAAATGGAAAACATAGATGAGTGGAAACCAAACATAGGCTCCTGGGTCCGTCCAGACCGGAGAACTTAGTCGCTTAGGAATAGGAAGAGCGTATTTTGAGCCGAAATTTTAAACACGTGGGTATAGAGGAAAAATGTTGGATCGCCAGAATTTTTGTGCTGTCAATTTATGATGGAGACAGTGGCAGTGGGAAAGAAACGCAAAAGAAGGCAGTGTAAGTGGGAGGGGAGACCGTGGGGTGGGTACACTGGACATCAGCAGGTGAGAAAGGGAGACAGATGTTTATCGACAGTGGCAGTGAGAGGGAGATGCTGAGTATGAAGGCTTAACTACAGAGAGAGACTGGGTGAAAGGACTTGGAATGGTCTATGTTAAAAAAGAGTGCGAATATGTCCACATGCCAAAGTTTTTGGTGAAGGGAAGCGGAATGACGATTGAGGAAGCTAGTTGTCCACATTTTTGGCAGTTTCTTTTAAAGAGGAATATATACGTCATTTCTGTGTTTCAACAGGAGTATTTTTCTACTGGCAATCGTAGCTCATCGTAGCGCCAACTAGTCCAACATAGGCCATCATTTGTCTCTCTTCTGTCAGCAGAGGTCGAAAATGCGATTTCAGTTGTAATGTTCCTTTTATTTGGAAAACGATCGGTGTCGGGATCTTATACGCCCAGCATCAGCTGTTGTAGCTTTGTGCTCTGACCCCGAGCGCCGCGATGAACGAGTACAGGAAACAGTGTATCTCCAGCGAGTGGTGGGCACGGAGTCCTCGAACTCCGACTTCAGCATAAAGTTTCAACAACTGATGTTGGGCATATAGGAGCCCGACACCGACCGTTTTTCAAATGAAAGGAACCTTACAACTGAAACGATATTTTAAACCTCTGCTATAATGCTCAGTTGCGGATGTTCCTCCGACTGGATTATTTGTCTCTTCACACAGTTGACCTTCAACTATCTCTGTCTCCGTGTACCAGTTTAAGTTCTCTGGGAATAAGGCTAATACAATAGAAGAGGTACATAGACAGTATTTATTCATAAGTCTGGAATATGTGCATCATTCGTTCATTGATGTCCTTTGGGATAATACGACCACGGCTCTTGGTCTAATGGTGGTCGTCGCTGCTTCAAGATCACTGTATCCTGATTCAGTCCTCGGTTTGGTCGGCGATTTTCTTCACTCGGGGACTAGGCGTTTGTATGCGTCAGGAGACCGAACAACCTCAAGAGGATCTACAGCCTCAACTCTTCTCTTACCGAAAAATAAATAAACCTGTAATTCGGAAGTTAATCAGAAATAAAAGTTGATAGTACCTGTTGGAGAAGTATGTAATACCTTTACTTCATTATAATTCCGGTATTGGATCACAATGTTTATTTGTAATCAGGTAATTAATTCCGGTCGAAAATGATCATCTTCAGACCTGAAAAGAAACGTGTTGCATTATAGATGTCACGTCATTCAGTAGTCACATGGACTCAACATGTTGTTGTTATTCCCTGGAGAAATATTAAGCCCTGCTGCCTCTATAGAAGCCCATAATTACTAAAATATTGCCAGTGAAGGATTTTATGCGGGAATTGAACTCTAGATTACATCCAACTCAAGTTCGGAGGGACTGATATTGGGCGACTGCATGAACTTGAAATGGTTCAAATGGCTCTGAGCACTATGGGACTTAATATCTGAGGTCATCAATCCCCTAGAACTTAGAACTACTTAAACCTTAACTAACCTAAGGACATCACATACATCCATGCCGCAGGCAGGATTCGAACCTGCGACCGTAGCGGTCACGCGGTTCCAGACTGAAGCACCTAGAACAGCACGGCCACAACGGCCGGCGACTGCACGAACTGCCCAGAATTTTCTTCAAACCAATAGCGAACAATCGTGGCCTTGTGGCATGGAGCACTGTCATCAGTAAAAATTTCCATTTTATTTTGGCTGCATTGGTCTCCAAGTAGCCGAGCATAACCATTTCCAGGCAATAATTGGTTGGACCAGAGGACCCAGTCCAGTCCTAGTCCATTCCCAGACCATACCATTATGGATTCACTAACAGCTTGCACAGTGCGTTGTTGACAGCTGGGGTCCATGGTTTTGTGGGTTCTTGCCAAACATAAGCATTGCCATCACCTTTTGCCACCTGAAATCGGGACTTACGTGACCGGGCCACGGTTCCCTATTCGTCTAGGTTCCAACCGATAAGGTACACGCACAGGACAGGTGTTGACGGCGATGGCGTCCTGTTACCAAAGGCACTCGCGTCCGTCGTCTCCTACTATAGCTCATTAACGTCCAATTTCACAGCATTGTCTTAACGGATAAGTTAATCTTACGTCCCACATTGACTTCTGTTGTGCGGTGTTGTTTGTCTGTTAGCACTGACTACTCTACGCAAACGCCGCTGCTCTCGATCGTTAAGTGAAGGCCGTCGGCTACCACGTTATCCGTGGTCAGAGGTAACGCCTGATATTTATTATTCTCGGCACAATCTTGACACTGTAGATCTCGGAATACTGAATTACCTAACGATTTCCGAAATGGAATGCCTCATGCGTTTAGCTTCAACTTCGATCCTGCGTTCAAAGTCTGTCAGCTCCCGTCGTGCAGCTACAATTACGTCGGAAACGTTTTCACATGACTAACCTAAGCACAAACGACAGCCAGATCAACCCACTACATTTTTATACCATGTCTATGTGGCACTACCGCCATCTGTATATGGGCATATCGCTAGCCCGTGACTCGTCACATCAATGTAATTTCGAAGGAATTGTGACGAACAGAGGCAAATAACTTTTACAAATTCAGTACAGAATTTGTTCTGTTTCTAATAGAAAATTGACAAAATGAATACCTGGGAAATGTCGAGCTAGTCAGCTAGCACATACATGTGATCAAAAGTATCCGCACACCCCCAAAAACATACGTTATTCATATTAGGTGCATTGTGCTGGCACCTACTGTCACGAACTCCATATCAGCGATCTCAGTAGTCATTAGACATTGAGAGAGCAGAATGGGGCGGTCCGCGGAACTCACGGACTTCTAACGTGGTCAGGCGATTGGGTGTCACTTGTGTCATACGTCTATACGCGAGATTTCCTAAACATCTGTAGGTCAACTGTTTCAGATGTGACAATGAAGTGGAAACGTGAAGTGACACGTACAGCACAAAAGCGTACAGGCCGATCTCATCTGTTGACTGACAGAGACCGCTGACAGTTGAAATGTCCAGATGTTTAAATGTTTGTAAATTCCTAAGGGACCAAACTGCTGACGTCATTGGCTCCAAGACTTACACACTACTTAAAATAACCTACGTTAAGAACAAAACACACGCCCAAGCCCGTGGGAGGTCTCGAAATTTCAGTTGGAAGTGCTGCGCAATCCGTGACATCGCCCTTCAAACCACGTGGGCACTCCGCGCGGCCGACAGTTGATGAGGGTCGTAATGTGTAATAGGCAGACATACAGGGTGTTACAAAAAGGTACGGACAAACTTTCAGGAAACATTCGTCACACAAAAAGAAAGAAAATATGTTATGTGGACATGTGTCCGGAAACGCTTACTTTCCATGTTAGAGCTCATTTTATTACTTCTCTTCAAATCACATTAGTCATGGAATGGAAACACACAGCAACAGAACGTACCAGCGTGACTTCATACACTTTGTTACACGAAATGTTCAAAATGCCCTCCGTTCGCGAGGATACATGCATCCACCCTCCGTCGCATGGAATGCCTGATGCGCTGATGCAGCCCTGGAGAATGGCGTATTGTATCACACCCGTCCACAATACGAGCACGAAGAGTCTCTACATTTGGTACCGGGGTTGCGTAGACAAGAGCTTTCAAATGCCCCCATAAATGAAAGTCAAGAGGGTTGAGGTCAGGAGAGCGTGGACGCCATGGAATTGGTCCACCTCTACCAATCCATCGGTCACCGAATCTGTTGTTGAGAAGCGTACGAACACTTCGACTGAAATGTGCAGGAGCTCCATCGTGCATGAACCACATGTTGTGTCGTACTTGTAAGGGCACATGTTCTAGCAGCACAGGTAGAGTATCCCGTATGAAATCATGATAACGTGCTCCATTGAGCGTAGTTGGAAGAACATGGAGCCCAATCAAGACATCAACAACAATGCCTGCCCAAACGTTCACAGAAAATTTGTGTTGATGACGTGATTGCACAATTGCGTGCGGATTCTCGTCAGTCCACACATGTGGCGGTGAATCGAGGAAGTACAGTACATACTGACGAAACTAAAATGAGCTCTAACATGGAAATTAAGCGTTTCCGAACACATGTCCACATAACATCTTTTCTTTATTTGTGTGTGAGGAATGTTTCCTGAAAGTTTGGCCGTACCTTTTTGTAACACCCTGTATATCCAGACCACCACACAGGAATTCCAAACTGCGTCAGAATCCACTGCAAATACTATGACAGGCGGGAGGTGAGAGAACTTGGATTTCATGGTCGAGGGGCTGCTCATAAACCACACATCACGCCCGCAAATGCCAAACTACGCCTCACTTTGTGTAAGAAGCGTAAGCCTTGGACGACTGAACAGTGGAGAAACGTTGTATGGGGTGACGAATCACGGCGCACAATGTGGCGATCCGATGGCAGGGTGTGGGTATGGCGAATGCCCGGTGAACGTCATTTGCCAGCGTGTGTAGTGCCCACACTAAAATTCGCAGGTGGTGGTGTTGTGGTGTGGTCGTGTTTTTCATCGAGGAGGCTTGCTCCCCTTGGCGTTTCGCGTGGCACTATCACAGCACAAGCCTCCATTGATGTTTCAAGCACCTTCTTGCTTCCCACTGTTGAAGAGCATCATCCAACACTATCGAGCACCTGTCCATAATGCTCGGTATGTGGCAGAGAGGTTACACATCAATGTAATTCCGAAGGTATTGTCATGAATAGAATAAAATGATATTTTTTCGATTACACTACAAATTCAGTACAGTTTTCGTTCTGTTTCTAATAGAAAATTGACAAAATGGAAACCTGGGAAATGACGAGTTTGTCAGCTAGCACATATATTATGTGATCAAAAGTATCCGGGCACCCCAAAAAATACGTTATTCATATTAGGTGCATTGTGCTGCCATCTACTGCCAGGTACTCCATATCAGCGACCTCAGTAGTCATTAGACATCCTGAGAGAGCAGAATGGGGCGGTCCGCGGAACTCACGCACTTCGAACGTGGTTAGGTGAATGGGTGTCACTTGTGTCATACGTCTGTTCGCGAGATTTCCACACTCCTAAACATCCCTAGGTCCACTGTTTCCAATGGGATTGTGAAGTGGAAACGTGAAGGGACCCTTAGAGCAAAAAAGCGTACAGGCCGGTCCCGTCTGTTGACTGACAGACACTGCCAACACTTGACGAAAGTCTTGGTGTGTAATAGGGAGACATCTATCCAGACCTTCACACAGAAAATCCAAACTGCATCAGGATCCACTGCAAGTACTATGAAAGTTAGGAGGGAGGTGAGAAAACTTGGATTTGATAGTCGAGCGGCTGCTCATAAGCCACACATCACGCCAGTAAATGCCAAACGACACCTCACTTGGTGTAACGAGCGCTAACATTGGACGATTGAACAGTGGAAGAACGTTGTTTGGAGTGACGGATCACGGTACACAATGTGGTGATCCGATCGTAGGGTGTGGGTATGGCGAATGCCCGGTGAACGTCATCTGCCAGCGTGTGTAGTGCCAACAGTAAAATTCCGAGGTTGTGGTGTTATGGTGTTGTCGTGTTTTCTATGGAGGGGTCTTATTGCCCTAGTTTTCATGGCACTATCTCAGCACAGGCGTACATTGATGTTTTAAGCTCCTTCTTGCTTCCCACTGTTGAAGAGCAATTTGGGGATGGTGATTGTATCTTTCAACACGATCGAGCACCTGTTCTTATTGCACGCCATGTGGTGGAGTGGTTACACGAGAACAACATCCCTGTCATGGACTGGTTTGCACAGAGTCCTGACTTGAAGCCCATAGAACGCCTTTGGGATCTTTTGGAACGCCGACTTCGTGCCAGGCCTCACTGACCGACATCGATACCTCTTCTCAGTGCAGTACTCCGTGAAGAATGGGCTACCATTCCCCAAGAAACCTTCCAGAAATTGATTGAGCGTATGCCTGCGAGAGTGGAAGCTGTCATCAAGGCTAAGGGTGGGCGAACGCCATACTGAATTCCAGCATTAGCAATGGAGGGCGCCACGAACTTGTAAATCATTTTCATCCAGTTGTCCGAATACTTTTAATCACACGGTGTATGATAACAGCGTATGCATGTAATGTATGCATGTATGAAAGTATGTTCCAAATTTCTTCCCAATCTCATGGATCGCTTTGAACCATAATTGTTACACATATCGCTCGCTCTCTGAAAAGAAGCGCTGTGGCTGTAAGGACACCTTTTTGTCAAAGATTTGGGGGTGGGGGTGAAAAGGAAGTATAGCTCGCGACGCGCATATACGCACACTTTATTCATCCAGCATTTGATGATGAAAGGAAAAAGTGTATTGCTTCCTATATTATACCTGTTCTAGCAGTAAAACTGCTGCATCTGACAGGACATTTTATTTCTTACTTCTTAACTGCTAACAATTTTTGCAGCACATTTTGCAGCACAAATGCCGCTGAATATCCCTGTAAAATTACATGTGTTCCAGGAAATAAGATATGAACATTGTATTGCAGAAAATGAAACTGCAAGCCAAAAATCGCCAGACGGGAACTATGTGTACAGATATGTGTGACATATGTTAAATAAATGTCTCATGTTTGCACATAGCTGAAGCCGTCAGTGATATCTCCGGCAGGATCGTCTTTAACCAAACTCGGTGCACAAGTTACTTACTGTCTCAAAAGAAATACTGTGGAGGTAAGTGCGGAATTGTGCAAAGACCACAATGCCATACCAAAGTCGGCAATGCACATCGGTATCACAGGCATTAGTAATGTGTCGCAGGAATGTGCAATGACAAGTGGCAGAGGCTGTGAAAGACACGCCTTCTCTCTCAGCATATTAGTACGCTACCACGGAGGCTAATCTAGAACCGGACAGCACTCTGCCCCAGTCTGAGAACCCAGCTTAAGTAGTCAACATCATCAAATGGGACTAAAGAGTTATACAGATCTCAGCTGGAAATGAAGTTGTACTTATAGAGAAGATTTTGTTAATTAGTACGTCAAGTGATGCTTTAATAGTTGATGGATCAAGCACACCTGTGGCAAAAAACTGTACCCACTCAAGTAAATAAATTTATTCATTTGTGTAATAAAGGGAGCTATTACGAAGCGTGTTTTTTAAGTAAGTACCGTTTTGAAATTAAAAAAAAAGACATGCTAAGATATCTCAATAATTTTATTTTTATATGAAAGCCTGTACCTTAATCTACTTTTCTACATAATTTCCGTCAATATTGAGGCACTTGTCATAGCGTTGTTCCAGTTTTTGAATACCCTCCTCATAGAAGATTGCCGCCTGACTTGTTAACCACTGCATCACCACTGTTTTGACTTCGTCATAGTTTGAAGACGCTGACCGCCCAGGTGTTTCTTCAAGTGCACGAACAGACGGTAATCACTGGGCGCAAGATCGGGGCTGTACGGAGGATGATCTAGAGTTTCCCATCGAGAAGATGTAATGAGATCTTTGGTCTGGTTCGCCACATGCGGACTGGCATTGTATTGCAGCAAAACGATGCCCTTGCTCAACTTCCATGGACTGTTGCTTTGATTCTGGTGTGATGTAGGCCACCCATGTTTCATCGCCCACAACAATTTGGCTTAAGAAATCATCACCGTCGTTGTGGTACCGCTCAAGGAAAGTCAATGCACTGTCTAAACGCTTGGTTTTGTGCGCATCCGTCAACATTTTCGGTACCCAATGTGCGCACAATTTTCGGTAATTCAAGTTCTCGGTCACAATGTCATACAAAATCACTACGAGAAACGTTAGGAAAGTCATCCCGCAAGGAGGAAATCGTTTAGCGTCTCTTTTCTCTCACCTTATTGTCCACTTCCTGCACCAAACTTTCATTGACAACCGAAGGACGCCCATTCCGTTGTTCATCATGCTCAATTGCGCTGCCATCTTTAAATGCTCTCACCCACTTTATTACTATTCCATCACTCATGATGTTTACTTCGTAAACTGCTCAGATCTCACGATGAACATCGATAGCTTTTAGGCCTTATAACAGCCCGTACTTCACAGTCGGCGGGACTCACGATTATCGGAGGCATCTTAAACACTCAGTACACAACGTAAACCAGCCGGAGTGGCCGTGCGGTTCTAGGCGCTACAGTCTGGAGCCGGGCGACCACGAAGGTCGCAGGTTCGAATCCTGCCTCGGGCATGGATGTGTGTTATGTCGTTAGGTTAGTTAGGTTTAACTAGTTCTAAGTTCTAGGCGATTGATGACCTCAGAAGTTAAGTCGCATAGTGCTCAGAGCCATTTGAACCATTTTCTACACAACGTAAACAAGGAAGAATCAAACAGTAATGGCGTCAGTGCGTAGATTAAGGTACAGGCTTTCGTGTAAAAATAAAATTATTGAGATATCTTAGCACGTCTATTTTTAATTTCAAAGCGACACTTACTTAAAAAACACCCCTCGTGTTTCATATGCTACACTTCAGATAAACCATCGTCCAGAGGAAATAACCCATAGTTATGGCCAGATGACTGCAGTTTCGTCTGGTCATAACGCAAGAAACGCCAATCTCCAGTTGACGTGGAGGTAATGGGTAGAGTAGGGTGTAGGAGGAGGAGACTGACAGAAATGGGGTAGAGGGAAATGGATAGAGAGAGGTAATGGTCAGAAAAGTAAGGGGTGAAATGAACAGAGAGAGAGAGAGAGAGAGAGAGAGAGAGAGAGAGAGAGACGAGGACAGAGGGAGAGAGAGAGAATGGGGAAGAGGAGTTGGACAGAGAGAGAGGAAACTAGGTGATGGACTAATAGAAGGTGGAAATAAATACCACACTGGGTACACAGCCAGTATAACGTAAAAGATCCCGTTCATAACACACAGTAGTTCGCGTGGGGCTCATGGTGAGTACGCCGGCAGGCTGCAGCCGCGTTTGTGGCCCACTCTGCTGGCCGCCTATTGGCCACGAGTACCGCCTGCCGGCTGCTGGCCGCTGGCCGCGACAGACGCGCCGCCGAACCGGACATTGAGCGTCGCGCATTAGTGGCGTGCCGGCGCGCACAATGCGTGTCCCGCTCTCGTGGCGTCGTGCTGCGCTGCGCCGGTGTACGTCGAATGCCAGCGCCCGCGCGGCGTGTCGTTCGCAGAATGCCGGCGCACAATGGCAGCCGCGCTCCGCGTGGCCACGCCCACTGCCGCCGCATACCGCTGCGCCCACGCTCTCCGCTGGCCATTTCCGCCGCTGCCTCGTTGCGTACGAAGCGCCGAGAGTGCCGCCCGCGTTGCAGGGACGCTGGCGGCGTTGCGAGGACCTGTCAGGTCGATTCGCACTTGAAGTCACGGAACAGAGCTTCAAGACTGCCCACTATCTCCTCCGTCAGTTCTGGAGGAGAATTTTAATGTCGGATCCGTAGTGGACAAAGTGGCTTAGATAGCACCAATGGTGACAATGGATCTCGACCAGATGGCTTGGCAGATTGCAGGTGTCTGTGGGAAACCATCGAAGAGGTAGAGCAGCAGTCGAGAATGAAGTACTTCAACCAGCAGGTAAATTGTAATTCTCATCGTCGTTTATTGAAAAAAATTATCAGTTTCGACGCAAACAAGCTTCATCTTCAAGCCCTTGAATACGGGAACACACATAGCACGGTAATAAAGTATAATGAGAGTTCAAAATAACATTTTGTGACTAAAACCAGCATAAATCAAATAATTAATTTACGTTATGGCAATGTATTGTCGCTCCTCATTCAAAAGAAATTTCAGCAAATAAAATGTATTGCTTTCTTTTACATAACATAACTACTTACAGTACCCAAGGTGAACCATCATGTACAAGAAATTACACCAGCAAAGCATCTGAAGTCATGTATATTCCTGACCGGAACACCTACGAAAACAGGATGTACCAATAATGTAACGAGACATCATAATAACATAAAACCAAGGGGCTGGTGTACACGAATGCAACGTAAGCATAGTGCACTCCCCGAAATAATATCACATCCACTCTAACCATCGACAATGCGTAATAATGTAAATCGCGGTCTAAGCCCTAGAATACAATTACTGCGGAAGCCACAAAAAACTTTAAAGACATGTTCCAGTGATATTACACTACTGGCCATTAAAATTGCTACACCAAGAAGAAATGCAGATTATAAACGGTTATTCATTGGACAAATGTATTATACTAGGACTGACATGTGATTACATTTTCACACAATTTGAGTGCAGATAGATCCTGACTAACCAGTACCCTGGATATTGAGACAAACAGAACTTGGATGGCGTATACAGGTACAGCTGCCCATGCAGCTTCAACACGATACCACATTTCATCAAGAGTAGTGACTGGAGTATTGTAAGGAGCCAGTTGCTCAGCCACCATTGACCAGACGTTTTCAGTTGGTGAGAGATCTGGAGAATGTGCTGGCCAGGGCAGCAGTCCAACATTTTCTGTATCCAGAAAGGCCCGTACAGGAACTGCAACATGCAGTCGTGCATTATCCTGCTGATATGTGGGGTTTCGCAGGGATCGAATGAAGGGTGGAGCCACGGGTCGTAACACATCTGAAATGTAACGTCCACTGTTTAAAGTGCCGTCAATGCGAACAAGAGGTGACCGAGACGTGTAACCAATGGCACCCCATACCATCAAGCCGGGTGATACGCCAGGATGGCGATGACGAATACACGCTTCCAATGTGCGTTCACCACGATGTTGCCAAACACGGATGCGACCATCATGATGCTGTTAATAGATCCTGAATTCATCAGAAAAAATGACGTTTTGCCATTCGTGCACCCAGCTTCGTCGTTGAGTACACCATCGCAGGCCCTCCTGTCTGTGATGCAGCGTCAAGGGTAACTGCAGCCATGGTCTCCGAGCTGATAGTCCATGCTGCTCCAAACGTCGTCGAACTGTTCTTGCAGATGGTTGTTGTCTTGCAAACGTCCCCATCTGTTGACTCAGGGATCGAGACGTGGCTGCACGATCCGTTACAGCCATGCGGATAAGATGCCTGTCATCTCGACTGCTAGTGATATGACGCCGTTGGGATCCAGCACGGCGTTCCTTATTACTCTCCTGAACCCACCGATTCCATATTCTGCTAACAGTCATTGGATCTCGACCAACGCGAGTAGGAATGTTGCGATACGATGAACCGCAATCGCGATAGGCTACAATACGACCTTTATCAAAGTCGGAAACGTGATGGTACGCATTTCTCCCTCTTACACGAGGCATCACAACAACGTTTCACCAGGCAACGCCGGTCAACTGCTGGTTGTGTATGGGAAATCGGTTGGAAACTTTCCTCATGTCAGCACATTGTAGGCGTCGCCACAGGCGCCAGCATTGTGTGAAAGCTCTGAAAAGCTAATCATTTGCATATGACAGCATCTTATTCCTGTCGGTTAAATTTCGCGTCTGTAGCATGTCATCTTCGTGGTGTAGCAATTTTAATTGCCAGTAGTGTACTATACAGCAAGCCAGTCATATCCCTAAGGTTCACCGACAGACCAGCATAGTAAAAGGCCATAAGTATTCAATACCTCCATAGGAAGAATGGAACAAATCACCAATGTTCTATTAATTCCAGGAAATGTAATGGACATAAAACAACGTCGCCTATTTTAGTAACATCCTTGTGACGGTTTTAAAACTAACATACATGACACATATCGACCAACAATCACCGAAGCACCTCTCATGGGGCAGATCCTCTATTTACATATAACAATAGCCTCTGAAGTAACTTCGCAGAAGTAAATCACAAAAACTAGTTGCCACATATGTATAAACATATACATACAGTACCATGGACTGAAAAAGGTCCATTCGAAAATCGAACAGCATGAAACCTTGAGAGACATACGTATTAACATACAAGAGCAAGGCAATAAAGAGCCAATTACAAGGGAACTCTGCCAATAAAATTAACATACAAAAACGCGCCGAACGCCAAGCACATCCTTTCATATCCTCGCTAACCTAGAAAAATGTGGTTGCGTCCCTCTGATACCCATCCTCAATCTACGTGAAGGAATATTTGAGGAAACGCTTAATTCATGTATTAAATTCTGCACACCTAAACTACAGTGTGGTAGTGATAGTGAAACACCAGAGAACCTACACAAGTTACGCATTTGCTATGCTAGTGTGTTCGTGGAACTTTGGGATATGGCTGGGTTGCTGTATGACAATATCAATGGAGTATGTATTTACAGATTGTGGAGAGGCGTAGGCAGGTGATACCCGTGACGTCTTGGTATGGGGACCCACCAGGCGTGATTTCGTGTCACGGATGGTAATGTCTGAGTGAACTTTGATGGCGTAACAGTACGTCACTTACATCCTGTGTGCTCATGTATAATCTCTAATGCGACACTATCTTCGTGCTATTTCCCAACAGGTCAGTACCCATCCACACACACTTATGTACCGCGTCCGGCCGTACAGATTAGGTTTTCCGGCATTTCCCTAAATCACTCCAGGAAAATTCCGGGATGCTTCCTTTGAAAGGGTAAGGCCGATTTGCTTACCCATCCTTCCCTAACCCGATGGGACGATGACTTCGCTGTTTGGTCGTCTTCCCTCAAATCAAACAACCAACCATGCTCAAGTCTCACATACTGCGTTTATTGTGTCATTTCCTAACCTAATAACTTGAGCACCGCTTCTTTTAGTTCGACTACCCTTCATTTACTTACGTTGCAGTTCATTTTATAAGCTCGTCCTATGACACTATCCATTCCGTTCAATTGCTCTTCAAAATCCTTTGCCGTCCATAATAGAGTTACGTTGTCCCTGAACTGTAAAATAGTCCATTTCCAAATTTTCCTTGATTTCTTTGGTTGTTGTTGTAATCTTCAGTCCGAAGACTGCTTTGATGCAGTTCTCCATGCCACTCTATCCTGTGCGAGCCTCTACATCTTCGGATAATTACTGCAACATACATCCTTCGCAGTCTGCTTACTGTATTCATTTGTTGGTCTCTCTCTACGATACTTAAAATAGGACAATCCGGCATTAGGCATGTAAGAGAATTTAAATATCTTGGAAGCACAATAACTGAAGACTTGAGATGTCACCAGAAGGTGAAAACTCTAATTGCCATAGTGAAGAAGGCATTCAACAGAAAAAGGAGGGTCTTATGTGACAAATTAGATAAATGTCTAAGGAAAAGGCTTGGAAAATGTTTTGTCTGGAGTGTGGCACTATATGGGGCAGAAACATAGACTCTGAGACGAAAGGATGAAAACAGTTAGAAGTATTTGAGATGTGGACGTGGAAGAGAATGGAGAGAATAAGCTGGATGGAAAGAGTGAGTAATGAAAGAGTACTGCAAAGGGTTGGTGAGAGAAGATGTCTGCTGAAGGTTGTAAGAGAAAGGAAAAAGAACTGGTTGCGACATTCATTGAGGAGGGAGTGCTTGCTAGCAGATGTTTTGGAAGGACTGGTTTGTGGGAGAAGACTGAGAGGAAGAAGGAAATACAAGATAATAGACGACATAAAGGGAAGAGGAAGTTATGCAGACCTGAAGAGGATGGTAGAAGACCCGACAGTCTGGAGAGCTACCGTGTGAAAACCTGCATTTTGGCAGAACACTGATGATGATGATGACGATGATAATGAAATTGTTATGTGTACTTGTAGCGACAGTTCCATGTGCTGTCCTAGACTGAATTACTATTCTGACACATTATTTTCATGCAAAATGTAGATAGTTTTCAGGCTGAATAAATCCGTGTGTTCTTCAAAAAAAAATCGTCCATGTTGTCTCTCTCCTGGTCACAACAGATACTTTCCCTCCATTTTGTCCCGTCATTCTGATATTCCTCACAGTTCCAGATTTCATTTGGCAGTATGTAAGATTTTTGATTTTTGAATACATACCTGACGTGTAGGTCATACTTATTGAGCATCTCACCGAGCGTTACCATCATTAATTTGTTTTGCTTGTTAGCGTTATTCGTTGCATAGCTAAGAGAGACGGGTCATATACAATATGTACAACAACCAAAAGGGGATAATAAGAGTGGACGATCAAGAACGAAGTGCTCGTATTAAGAAGAGTGTAAGACAAGGCTGTAGCCTTTCGCCCTTACTCTTCAATCTGTACATCGAGGAAGCAATGATGGAAATAAAAGAAAGGTTCAGGATTGGAATTAAAATACAAGGTTAAAGGATATCAATGATACGATTCGCTGATGACATTGCTATCCTGAGTGAAAGTGAAGAAGAATTAAATGACCTGCTGAACGGAATGAACAGTCTAATGAGTACACATTATGGTTTGAGAGTAAATCGGAGAAAGACGAAGGTAATGAGAAGTAGTAGAAATGAGAACAGCGAGAAACTTAACATCAGGATTGATGGTCAGGAAGTCAATGAAGTTAAGGAATACTGCTACCTAGGCAGTAAAATAACCAATGACGGACGGAGGCAAGAGGACATCAAAAGCAGACTCGCTATGGCAAAAAAGGCATTTCTGGCCAAGAGAAGTCTACTAATATCAAATACCGGCCTTAATTTGAGGAAGAAATTTCTGAGGATGTACGTCTGGAGTACAGCAATGTATGGTAGTGAAACATGGACTTAGGGAAAACCGGAACGGAAGAGAATCGAAGCATTTGAGATGTGGCGCTATAGACGAATGTTGAAAATTAGGTGGACTGATAAGGTGAGGAATGAGGAGGTTCTACGCAGAATCGGAGAGGATAGGAATATGTGGAAAACACTGATAAGGAGAAGGGACAGGATGATAGGACATCTGCTAAGACATGAGGGAATGACTTCCATGTTACTAGAGGGAGCTGTAGAGGGCAAAAACTGTAGAGGAAGACAGAGATTGGAATACGTCAAGCAAGTAATTGAGGACGTAGGTTGCAAGTGCTACTCTGAGATGAAGAGGTTAGCACAGGAAAGGAATTCGTGGCGGGCCGCATGAAACCAGTCAGTAGACTGATGAAAAAAAAAAAGGAAAAAAAAGCAAAGTTAAATTAATGTGTAATCAGAGAGGGCCGATGCTTTTCCCGCATAAAGGTGAGGATGTTGATAGGAGAGCATGACTGAGCGGACTTCAACTGTATTCATTGTCAACCTCTTCCGTCTGGCGGACATGCTACTAGGTGCATTAAGGGGGGGGGGGGGGACTTCATGCTTCGGTAGCAAGTGATACCAGTGCATTAACTGACCTCTCACCAGTAATTCTAAATGTGTTACGGTATCTTTCCATCGGAATAAGAAGGGTAGTCAACTCTCAGTTTATTCCTAAAAAATACTGAAGTTCGATTAATTGTCGTAAGCCTAAGGCGTATCAGGAAATTGCAAATGCAGTATTCTCTTGCTATTAAGATTGAGGTGTGCTATGATACAGTCTGACGTACTGTTATGGTGCTAGAACATAGTGTTTCGTGGTGAAGTTCATGAGTACACATTTTTCGGTTTCTTGAGGCATCAAATGATTTTTATACAAATTTTTTAAACCACCTCCTCTCATCATAAGAAGTTAGTTATTGTACTGATAGACCATTAGCTGCTGTGCTTGTTGTTGTTTTTGCTGCCGTTGCTGTGTTCTTCAATCCGAAGACTGGTATGCGTGCCTCTATGAACTGTCTCTGTTAAAATGAGGTAATCACGCGACCAGAAAATATCCAGATGTGTGCCCGCTACAGCGTATGTGGGACCAGCTCAGACGTGAATTCCGTCCCAGTACCCACGATTTCCCAAGGACAAGTCTCAACAGGCGTAGCCATCTTACCTCAGGAGAGGGAATAACGGATTTTTGACACCCTTCCCGACCGAATCAGTGCATGCATCCAGGCCAGGGTCAACCTTATGCGGATGTGTGAGTTCATTCTGCCGAGTTCTTCGCAAATCGACGTACCCTCTCGACCCTTAAGTTTCATTTTGTTTCCTCCTTCCCCTTTGATTCCCTTAATTTTTTGTGACGCACTGTGTACTGGCACAATAAATTGATGCGACGAAATTCATGCGATACTTCTTAATGTCGTGTCCTCCTTTTACCGGACATACTGCAGCAAATGGATGTATCACACTGCACATTCAACAAGTCGACCGAAGTCCCCGCAGAACTACAGGACTTTGTGCACGGACTGATCTCTCGATTATGTCCCATGAATGTTCGATGCCATTCATGTCGGGCGATATGGGTGGTTATCCTTTCGCTAGAATTATCCAGGACGTTCTTCAAACCAATAGCGAACGGCTGTGGCCTGGTGACATGGTGGATTGTCTTCCATAAAAGTGTTAGCCGCGTTTTGCTGAAAATGGTCTCCAAAATGCCGAACATAAACATTTCCAGTAA
The DNA here is from genome assembly GCF_021461385.2 of Schistocerca piceifrons. Lineage (NCBI taxonomy): Eukaryota > Metazoa > Arthropoda > Insecta > Orthoptera > Acrididae > Schistocerca > Schistocerca piceifrons. Next base: position 267,730,060 of record NC_060142.1, on the reverse strand, counting down.
AAATATCTGTTCAGTTGCAGCCGGCCGGAGTGGCCGGGCGGTTCTAGGCGCTACAGTCTGGAACCGAGCGACCGCTACGGTCGCAGGTTTGAATCCTGCCTCGGGCGTGGATGTGTGTGATGTCCTTAGGTTAGTTAGGTTTAATTAGTTCTAAGTTCCAGGCGACTGCTGACCTCAGAAGTTAAGTCGCATAGTGCTCAGAGCCATTTGAACATTTGTTCAGTTGCACCATAGGACCCAGTCCATTCCATGTAAACACAGCCCACATTATTACGAAGCCCCCAACAGCTTGCACAGCGCCTTGTTGAAAACTCGAGTCCATGGCCTCGTGGGGTCTGCGCGGAATTCGAACCCTACCATCAGCTCTTAACAACTGAAATCGGCTCATCTGACCAGACCATAGTCATTCAGAGTCCAGATTTCTAATAATGTACGTTTGGAGCACAGAATTACATAGCAGTGAAACATGAATTGTATTAAACCGGAACAGAAAGAAATAGAAACGTTTTAGATGCGCTGCTACAGGGGAGTGTTGAAAAGTATGTGGGCTGATAAGATAAGGAATAAGGAAGTTCTCCGCAAATCAGGAGAGAAAAGGAATATTTGGAAAACACTTGCAAGGAGAAGCGACATGATGATAGGACGTCCCTTAAGACATCAGGGAATGACTTCCATGGTACTAGAGGGAGCTGTAGAGGAAGACAGAGATTAGAAGCAATTGAGGAACGTAGGTTGAAAGTGCTACTCTGAGATGAGGAAATTAGTACAGGAGGGGAATTCGTGGCGGGCCACATGAAATCAGCCAGAAGAGCGATGACTCAAAAAAAAAAAAAAAAAAGTCCAACTGATACGGTCACGAGCAAAACAGTTCTGATGTTAATGCTATAGCACATTACAAGAAATACTGCAAAATGTTAAAGACTGTAATACGGACATCAAAACAAATATATTACAAGGAAAAGATAATCATATCAAACAACAAAACAAATACAATATGGGATATAGCCAAGGAGGAGACTGGTAGAACCAGACATGAAAAGGGACAAACAGCATTAAGAGTAAACGATACATTGGTGACAGATGTGTAAGTGTTGCAGAACTTTTTAGCGAACATTTTATGACTGTTACTGAAAAGATGAGGTTGTCAGGCTCTGTTGATGCTACCATGGGATACCTCAGACCATACATTTCAAGTAACTTCCATAGTATGAATTTCACCTTCACTACCCCAGCAAAAGTAATGTCCATAATAAAATCTTTAAAAATCAAAAACCTCTAGTGAGCATGATGAAATATCAGCAAAGTAAATTGAACTATCTGTGCAACCAGTCGTTTATCAGTGGAATATTTTCTGAATGCGCAGAAATTTGCTGAAGTTAAGCCACTGTTTAAGAAAGGAGATAAAGAAACAGCGTCAAATTTCCTTCCAACTTCACTTTTTCCAGCATTCTCAAAAATTATAAGAAAGGTAATGTACAATCGACATTATGATGGTCTTCTCACAAATAGCATGTTGTCAAAGTCGCAGTTCGGATTTGTAAAGAAAAATGTACTTAATTCATTAGACAAAAAATTGATGGCTACAGTTATATTTTGTGATCTGTCAAAGGCATTTGACTGTGTAAATCACACAATCCCTTTAAGAAAATTAGAATATTATGGTGTAACGGGGAATGCTGCAAAATGGTTCAAACCGTATATCTCTAGCAGGAAACAAAGAGTGTTGTTAGGAAAGAGACATGTATTAAGGTATCAGACATCATCCAGGTGGGAACTAATTACATGTGGGGTCCCACAACATTCGATCTTAGGGCCCATACTTTTTCTTATGTGTACCAATGACTTTTCATCAGTAACATTACCGGTTGTCTAGTTTGTTTTGTTTGCCGATGATACATACATTGCAATAAACAGCAAATCAAGTGTAGTCTTCGAAATATGTGCTAATAAAATATTTGTGAACATTAATCACTGATTCCTAGCTAATTCTTTGTCACTAAACTTTGAAAAAACACACTACATGCAGTTCAGAACTTTTAAGGAGTTTCCCACGAGTATATGACTAAGATATGATGACAAGAAGATACAAGAAGTGGACAGTGTTAAATTCTTGCGATTACAGCTTGATAATAAATTCAAGTGGGAGGAGCACCCCACAGAACTGCTGAAGCGTCAAAAAAATCTTTATCTGCAGTGTGAATTCTGTCAGAAACCGGGGATATAAAAATGAAAATGATGGCATACTGTGCTCACTTCCGCTCCATAAAATTATACGGGATTATTTTTTGGGGTTATTAATGAAGCCAACCTATAGTTTTCCGGGCACAAAAACGTGCAATTAGAGTTATATGTGGTGTGGAGATCATCCTGCAGAGGTTTGTTTAGGGAACTAGGGATACTAACTACTGCTTCCTTAATGAAATTTGTCATTACAATATATATCACTTTTTCAAACCAACGGCTCAGTTATGGAATCAATACTTGAAATAAGAACAGTCTTCACAAGGATTTAAAGTCATTTACTCTCGTACAAAAAGTAGTGCATTATTCAGGAACACACATTTTCCATAACTTGCCAGCAACCATTAAAATCTTTAACAACCAATGAAATTCAGTTTAAGAGAAGCCTAAGGATTTATTGGTAGCCGCCTCCTTCTACTCCACTGATGAATTTCTCAGTAGAACCAACTGATTTGTACAATCTAACTTCTGCACCGTTCCAGTGCAGTAATGTGTTCATAGTAAATAAGTATTGCAGTAGTTCTATCGTATGTTTAATACCTTATAATTAAAAAAAAAATTTTGTTTTAAATTCAGTGCATCAACGCGAGCTTAGTAAATGAGTGTTGTACAATGATTCTTTCACACAGTGTTCATAAAAAGAAATGACGATCATTCCACTTGGGAGCTATGGATGCTACATTAGCTTGTTTTAGTTGTAAATATTTGTCATGTGTTATTGTTTTCCCCATGTGTTCTACATCCTGGAGGACCTTCTCACTATGGATCAACTGGAATGAAAGTAAATCTAATATTATCTATTCTAATAGGAAATGGGCAGCAGACGATAGCGTGTTGGCAGCAAAGGTACTAATTTCGGTCGTCTGCTGCCACAGCTCATTAACGGCAAATTTCGCCACACTGTCCTAATGGATACGTTCGTCGTACGTACCACATTGATTTCTGCAGTTATTTCTTGCAGTATTTCTTCTCTGCTAGCACTGGCAACTGAATGCAAACGCTCTTGTTGTCGCTCATTAAATGAAGACCGTCGGTTACTGCGTTGTTCGTGGTGAGAAGTAATGACTGAAACTTGGTATTATCGGCACACTATTGACACCGTGGATCTCGGAATATTGAAATTCGTAGCGATTTCCGAAATTGAATGTCCCGTACTTTTAGCTGGAACTACGATTTTGCGTTCAAAGTCAAAGTCTGAACATGAATTACTTGAGTACAAATGACAGCTCCGGAAATGCAGTGACCTTTTGTACCTTGTATACGCGATACAACCGCCTTCTGTATGTGTACATATCCGTATTCTATGACATTCGTCACCCCAGTGTGCGTCACGTAGAACAGGGCTAGTATGATGTCGATTGCAGCGTCTTATTGGCTCCTGACAACCCACCGGCTTTATCGGAAACAAGGCAGTGTGGGAGCGGGCCTCAGGTGTCCCGGCCGCGCGGCGCTACATAATACACGGGCCGGCAGGCGGGCCCAGTGGGTCAGGATGGCGCAGCCCCTCTCTCCGTGAGATGGAGTTCCGGGATGGGGGATTCCCCCTCCGAGCCGCAGGCGGCGGCCGGAAAAATGGATGAGGACGGATTCCCGGGCGTCGGCGTCGAGACGCTGAGGGGCGCAGGAATATGCCGGCGAGCTTTCTGCAATATCTCAGCGCGCTCTGCACCCCCTCTCCACCCCACCTCACCCACCCTTCCTCCCGCGCAGACAATGCGCGCCGCCGGATACATTTCGCTCCGACAAGCCGGGGTGCGCAAGACGCGTAGTAAATAATTTGTGTTTGTGCCGGCCGGGACCGAGGAAGCAATTACGGCGAGTCGGCAGTCGGCACTGTAATATACGGCGCCGGTCGGGGAAGGGGCTGTGGAGGAGGGGGTGCGCGCCGGAAGAGAAGGCGGGCGGACAAAGCTCTTCGACACGGCCGCCGCCCCGCAAGACACTGGCGCGCATTGACGATCACTCAGGCAGGTACTCCGCGGTGCCGTCTGCTGCCAGCCAACCCCGAGGTCCATGCAGTGACGCTTTGTAAACAAGAAGTGAGAAAACAACGAGAAATGGTAGAGGGAAGAACGAAGAGGAAAGGTTTCAGCCAACAATATTGTGTTTTCGCTTCTCTACTGTAGGCCTGGGCCATATCAGTTCTTCTTTTTTTTTTGGTCATCAGTCTACTGACTAGTTTGATGTGGCCCGCCACGAATTTCTTTCCTGTCCTAACCTTTTCATCTCAGAGTAGCACTTGCAACCTACGTCCTCAATTATTTGCTTGACGTATTCCAATCCCTGTCTTCCTCTACAGCTCCCTCTAGCACCATGGAAGTCATTCCCTCATGTCTTAGCAGATGTCCTATCATCCTGTCCCTTCTCCTTATCAGTGTTTTCAACATATTCCTTTCCTCTCCGATTCTGCATAGAACCTCCTCATTCCTTACCTTATCAGTCCACCTAATTTTCAACATTCGTCTATAGCGCCACATCTCAAATGCTTCGATTCTCTTCTGTTCCGGTTTTCCCATAGTCCATGTTTCACTACCATACAATGCTGTACTCCAGACGTACATCCTCAGAAATTTCTTCTTCAAATTAAGGCCGATATTTGATATTAGTAGACTTCTCTTGGCCAAAAATGCCTTTTTTGCCATAGCGAGTCTGCTTTTGATGTCCTCCTTGCTCCGTCCGTCATTGGTTATTTTACTGCCTAGGTAGCAGAATTCCTTAACTTCATTGACGTCGTGACCATCAATCCTGATGTTAAGTTTCTCGCTGTCCTCATTTCTACTACTTCTCATTACCTTCGTCTTTGTCCGATTTACTCTCAAACCATACTGTGTACTCATTAGACTGTTCATTCCGTTCAGCAGATCATTTAAATCTTCTTCACTTTCACTCAGGATAGCAATGTCATCAGCGAATCGTATCATTGATATCCTTTAACCTTGTATTTTAATTCCACTCCTGAACCTTTCTTTTATTTCCATCAATGCTTCGTCGATGTACAGATTGAAGAGTAGGGGCGAAAGGCTACAGCCTTGTCTTACACCCTTCTTAACACGAGCACTTCGTTCTTCATCGTCCACTCTTATTATTCCCTCTTTGTTGTTGTACATATTGTATATGGCCCGTCTTTCCCTATAGCTTACCCCTACTTTTTTCAGAATCTCGAACAGCTTGCACCATTTTATATTGTCGAACGCTTTTTCCAGGTCCACAAATACTATGAAAGTGTCTTGATTTCTCTTTAGCCTTGCTTCCATTATTAGCAGTAACGTCAGAATTACCTCTCTCGTCCCTTTACTTTACCTAAAGCCAAACTGATCTTCACCTAGCGCATTCTCAATTTTCTTTTACATTCTTCTGTATATTATTCTTGTAAGCAGCTTCGATGCATGAGCTGTTAAGCTGATTGTGCGATAATTCTCGCACTTGTCAGCTCTTGCCGTCTTCCGAAAGTCAGATGGTATGTCGCCAGACTCATATATTCTACACACCAACGTGAATAGTCGTTTTGTTGCCACTTCCCGCAATGATTTTAGAAATTCTGATGGAATGTTATCTATCCCTTCTGCCTTATTTGACCGTAAGTCTTCCAAAGCTCTTTTAAATTCCCATTCTAATTCTGGATGCCCTATCTCTTCTAAATCGACTCCTGTTTCTTCTCCAATCACATCAGACAAATCTTCACCCTCATAGAGGCTTTCAATGTATTCTTTCCACCTATCTGCTCTCTCCTCTGCATTTAACAGTGGAATTCCCGTTGCACTCTTAATGTTACCACCGTTGCTTTTAATGTCACCAAAGGTTGTTTTGACTTTCCTGTATGCTGAGTCTGTCCTTGCGACAATCATATCTTTTTCGATGTCTTCACATTTTTCCTGCAGCCATTTCGTCTTAGCTTCCCTGCACTTCCTATTTATTTCATTCCTCAGCGACTTGTATTTCTGTATTCCTGATTTTCCCGGAACATGTTTGTACTTCCTTTTTTCATCAATCAACTGAAGTATTTCTTCTGTTACCCATGGTTTCTTCGCAGCTACCTTCTTTGTACGTATGTTTTCCTTTCTAAGTTCTGTGATGGCCCATTTTAGAGATGTCCTTTCCTCTTCAACTGTACTGCCTACTGCGCTATTCCTTATTGCTGTATCTATAGCGTTAGAGAACTTCAAACGTATCTCGTCATTCCTTAGTACTTCCGTATCCCAGTTCTTTGCGTATTGATTCATCCTGACTAATGTCTTTAACTTCAGCCTACGTGATCTGAGTCTATATCTGCTCCTGGGTACGCCTTACAATCCAGTATCTGATTTCGGAATCTCTGTCTGACCATGATGCAACCTAATTGAAATCTTCCCGTATCTCCCAGCCTTTTCCAAGTATATATCCTCCTCTTGTGATTCTTGAACAGGGTATTCGCTATTACTAACTGAAACTTGTTACAGAACTCAATTAGTCTTTCTCCTGTTTCATTCCTTGTCCCAAGCCCATATTCTCCTGTAACCTTTTCTTCTACTCCTTCCCCTACAACTGCATTCCAGTCGCCCATGACTATTAGATTTTCGTCCCCCTTTACATACTGCATTACCCTTTCAATATCCTCATACACTTTCTCTATCTGTTCATCTTCAGCTTGCGACGTCGGCATGTATACCTGAACTATCGTTGTCGGTGTTGGTCTGCTGTCGAGTCAGATTAGAACAACCCGGTCACTGAAGTGTTCACAGTAACACACCCTCTGCCCTACCTTCCTATTCATAACGAATCCTACACCTGTTATACCATTTTCTGCTGCTGTTGATATTACCCTATACTCATCTGACAGGAAATCCTTGTCTTCCTTCCACTTCACTTCACTGACCCTTACTATATCTAAATTGAGCCTTTGCATTTCCCGTTTCAATTTTTCTAGTTTCCCTACCACGTTCAAGCTTCTGACATTCCACGCCCCGACTCGTAGAACGTTATCCTTTCGTTGATTATTCAATCTTTTTCTCATGGTAACCTCCCCCTTGGCAGTCCCCTCCCAGAGATCCGAATGGGGGACTATTCCGGAATCTTTTGCCAATGGAGAGATCATCATGATACTTCTTCAATTACAGGCCACATGTCCTGTGGATACACGTTACGTATTATATAAATATTGCTCCAACTTATCGACGCGTTATATTTGTTTTTTTTTTTTTTTTTTTATTGAAGCTCTCCACGACACTCTCTCTTCATTGTCGGGAGTTAACTGTCATACTAACAGTCATTTGGTATGTTTACATGCAGTTCGCCGAATTACGTCAGGAAGTTGTAAACAAGACACATCTACATCTACATCCATACTCCACAAGCCACCTGACGGCGTGTGGCGGAGGGTACCTCTGTCGGTTCTCCCTTCTATTCCAGTCTCGTATTTTCGTGGAAAGGAAGATTGTCGGTATGCTTCTGTGTGGGCTCTGATTTTATTCTCATGGTCTCTTCGCGAGATATACGTAGGAGGGAGCCAATATTTTGCTTGACTCTTCGATGAAGGTATGTTTTCGAAACTTCAACAAAAGCCCGTACCGAGCTACTGAGCGTCTCTCCTGCAGAGTCTTCCACTGGAGTTTGTCTATCATCTCCGTAACGCTATCGCGTTTACTAAATGATCCAGTAACGAAGCGCGCTGCTCTCCGTTGGATCTTCTCTCTCTCCTCTATCAATCCTATCTGGTGTGGATCCAACAGTGGTGAGCAGTATTCAAGCAGTGGGCGAAGAAGTGTACTGTAACCTACTTCCTTTGTTTTCGGATTGCATTTATTTAGGATTCTTCCAATGAATCTCAGTCTGGCATCTGCTTTACCGACGATCAACTTTATATGATCATTCCATTTTAAATCACTCCTAATGCGTACTCCCAGATAATTTATGGAATTAACTGCTTCCAGTTGCTGACCTGCTATATTGTAGCTAAATGATAAAGGATCTTTCTTTCTATGTAGTCGCAGCACATTACTTGTCTACATTGATATTCAATTGCCATCCCCTGCACCATGCATCAATTCGCTGCAGATATTCCTGCATTTCAGTACAATTTTCCATTGTTACAACCTCTCGATATACCACAGTATCATCCGCAAAAAGCTTCAGTGAACTTCCGATGTTATCCACAAGGTCATTTATGTATATCGTGATTAGCAACGGTCCTACGAGGTTCCATATTCTACTAGCATGTTCATGATGCAGGACAGTTATTATCAATGTATGTGGTCTGTTCTTTCGGACATGGCCGAAAGAACAGATACTACGTACACTGACGGAAAGAAAAATTGCAACACAAGGAAGGGGTTGTGCGACATAAACAAAAGTTGGGAGGAGTGTTTCTGCATATGAAAGATGATGTCTATAGAAATCTCGCGACTGGGCCACTGTCAGGACGTAAGTCAGGTTTACCTTAAATACAGTCTGTAACGGTCGTGGGCGTTAGTTGGCTTTGAAATTGAGCGTGGTGGGCTGATGTTGGTCAAGGATGCTTTTCAGGCGACAGAGATATCATTATCAACGTCTCACTGTTTTGGAACGAAGTCATGTACTATGGCTAGGAGATGGTGGATGGTCCTTCTGCGTTACTGCAGAAAGACTTAGCATGAATGTAGCCACTGTACGTGATAGCTGGCGGTTGTGGTTACGAGAATGTACGGTAGCAAGAAAACCGGTCTCTGGACGATCACGCGGCACTGCCGAAAGCGAAGGACAACGTGTTTGGCGTATGGCTTTTGCGCATTTCAGTCTCAGTAAAGTTGGCACCACAGTGACACAACGAACTCTTACAGATTCGTTACCTCGATGACAGCTTCGAACCAGAGACCCTCTACCGTACATTCTGTTGATCCCAAACCACCGTCATTAGCGACTTCTGGTGTGAAGCGAGGGCAGAGTGGAAGTCTTCGAAAGTTGGTTATGCGTCAGTGCCATTGATGGTCGCGTGCTGGATAGAAGGAGGTCAATTGAGTGTCTGCAACTAAATTGCCTACGTGCTAGACACAGCGGACCTGCACTTGGAGTATCGTCTGGGGTAAAGGGGTGCGATGTTGTATGATAGCAGGCGCTCTCGCGTGGTTATCCGACGCACCCTCACTACAAATCTGTATGTCACTCTGTTGATTCGACCTGCTATGCTGCCGTTCATTAACAAAATTCCAGAAGATTTTACCCACCAACCACACTTCCACGAAAACCCCCCAAAAATTACCCTTCATAGGATACTGCGAGGCTGTCTTCCGAGGGAACTCAGCCAGGGACACCAGTGCAAACCTGAAGAAGATTCCATCAGAAAGATGGAAGTGTCGAACAGCGAAGAAGAAGTCTGACAGGTTGCAACTAATCAGATTTTATAATCAATGTAGTAGCAGATACTAGCGACACAATCCTTCCGTCCAGATATTAAAATATATTAATGAAGTTAGGCACTTGGTATCTGTACAGTTGGTTTCCTGTTCTCGGAAGGACACGTGCCGAGAGACTCTGTTGGTACCACGAGCAGATGAGAGACACTGCTAAATCTTGGAAGTGACCATCCAGAAATCTAGAACACTGGTGGGTGAGGGTATTCCAGAGCAGCAGGAACAGTTTATTGGAGTGGCTGCCAAAGGCTGAGCAGCAAATACTGACTCAGCAAGTCACAGAACTGGTACATTTAGAACAATACATCAATAATTTACACCAATTTGGAAAAGACAGATAGCAACCTATAACAGAGACAAGTCTGATTGAAATTAACCAGAATTTAGCCAAGATGACATTAGAAAACAATAAAGAAAATATCCCCGCTGATATCTTGGCGCTTTTTAAGAGGTCTTGGTCACGCAAAACGTCCATTCTGCCCAAGAATCTCTATTTCCTGTGATGCTAAAGTTCACAACTGATGGAGACTTGGTGGCTGGTTTCCTATGTGTTTTTGGTGGATTGAAGAAGGCGGAATAGTAAGCCCTGGTAGATGGCAACAGTGTTCAAACCTGTTTCTGTCCGCTAAACGTAAGACACAGCTACGTGAAGTTTGCTCCAGGAAATCGAACGCAACCTCACAAACATAAAGTTATGTTGGCTGAGATGAAAATCTTATCCCGTGAAATTGCAGTAGGAAAGGTACAAAATGCAGATAACCATTTCTGACAAAGAGTAATTCTTGTCAGGGTGTCTTTTCGAAAGGTGTTTGTCTGAAATGTACCCTTTTATGGAAATGGAACGTGGATGACAGGCAGTTGAGACAAGTAGAAGATACCACTTAAAATGTTAGATGGGCAGATCGAGTAACAAATGAGGAGGTACTGAATCTAACTGGGGAAAGTGGAAATTTACGGCATGTCTAAAGGAAGGAGTCGGATGATAAGACACGTCCTGAGGCATCAAGGAATTGTCAATTAGGTAATGAAAATAAGAACCATGCGTGACAATTGAGAACGGAAACCAATGTTTTAACACAGTGACTGGATGCAAATGCATGTAGGCTGCGGTTGTTACGGAGAGATGAAGAGGCCTGAGGAGAATGGACCAGTATGGAGAGCTGCATCAAACCAGTTTTCAGGATGAAGGTCATAACAACAAGAATAACAGCAACAACAGCAAAAGCTCGCGGTCTATTAGTACAACAGTAACTTCTGACTGAAACATCCCCTTTGAAGAATTATGAGTGACTGTGCTGGTAAACATCTACGTTATTTGATTTTCAAACAGCTGAGCAAAACTCAACGTCCTCAAACAGTTTTCTCTTTACTTATTCTGATCATCACTAAACTGACACAATATTTTTATCGCAACACAATCTGACTTTCAATAATCCCTACAAAGGAATGGCCCTGACTAACAATAACCTATACCTTTCATGAATCACTTACTTCACAAAAATCTTCGTCAGTCTAACTACAGCAATACAGCGAGCGTCAATACTGCCAGCTAAATAAAAGATTCTAACTACCGAAGGCACTAAGTACTGATAGGCATAGTTAGCAAATGAAAGATTTTGATAGAGAACAAACAATGTATTTACCTTAATAATGTTCGAAAGTCATCACATATATCTCAACCATCTTGACAAATTTCCTTTTACTGGAGGACACACGTGCAGATCGTCCGCTGATAGTAACCACTCAAAACTCTGGCATCTCTCTCTCTCTCTCTCTCTCTCTCTCTCTCTCTCTCTCTCCACATCCACTCCTGCTGAGCTCCAAGTGCCCAACGCTATGCGCTGTTCGCACCCAACACTACACAACCGAATATTTCAACTATGAGTCCAACCAGCCACAGACTGCACACAGCACTGTCGGTGATTTTCATACAGAGCGCTACGTGGCGTTACCAACATAAAAACCTAAACAGCCTACTTACATGATGATTATGAGAAAGTGGTTTTGTAGAAAAACAAATGGGACTAGAGAAGAAAGCGAGAAACATCTACCCAGAAACGTCGCTGCGAAACACTGTGTTCTCATACCGTAACATTACGTTACCCAGTATCACAGAAGACTTCAGTCCTTTTTCTTTTGTTAGTTATTAGTGTTCTGACTGCTTTGTTGCTGGCCGCCCCGAATTTTCTCCCCCCCCCCTCTCCCCCCTTATAGTCATCTTATCAAGAGAGGGTTACATTTCTGGGTTTGTAGATACAGCGAACGATTATGATTATTCACCGCACTCCGCAATTTTTGTCTTTATCTTGCAGGGACTACAGACTCAGAAAGGGGTGTAGCCAGCCGTCCGGAGTGGCCGAGAGGTTCTTGGCGCATCAGTCTGGAACCACACGACCGCTTCGGTCGCAGGTTCGAATCCTGCCTCGGGCATGGATGTCCTTAGGTTAATTTGGTTTAAGTAGTTCTAAGTCTAGGGGACTGATGACCTCAGATGTTAAGGCCTATAGTGCTTATTGCCATCTGCGTTTTTTTTTTTTTTTCAGCTCTCCCTTTCAGATCCTCTGGTTAGCCTTTACTGCGTATTAGCTGCAATAGAAGTATTTTTTCTTCCAATGGAAATACAAGGTACATATTTGTACATGTCCAACCTTTCCATCATCCGTAGGTGCGGCCAAATTTTGGGCGTTACAATAAAAGTATCAGCAATTAAATGTGGCAGTTCACAGCAGCTCGCGACCAGCAGAATACACGGATGTATTTGGATCGTTATATTCCACGAGTTAACTGAATATTAGTATTGTTTTTTACATAGGAATTACTGAATGTTTATTTTGCTGTTTATTACAATAGTTATTACACACCATAAAATGAAACCAACTGTACAAAATATGTTTTGGAAACGTGTACATATTTTTGTATTAATCTTCCACCTAAAATCATTTAAAAATGACCTAAAAGCATTACTACATAGAGGAAAAAATTACGTGTTCCAGAAAAAACCAGGTTTGAAAGGGTTAAGAAACGTACTAAACGAATTTTATTATTACTTTTAACAATAACAGTTCACCTGGAACACGACACACGAATCATCAAAGCAACAGACCACAGTGTCGAGGGATAGGACTGGGTCCGTAATAAAGTTAATAGCTCATGCCATTCGAGACTGAGGAAATCCGTCACGCCTGTCAGGTAGGCAGCTCCACGTCGCAGCGCGGACACCGGCGGCTGCGGGCGCGGCGGCCGGTACCAGGCTAGGCCAGGCCAGGGCAAGCAGAGCAGGGCAGAGCGGAGCAGCCAGTGTCACGTGACCCGCTGCAGTCGATACGGCGCGCTGGGGGTCCCCCGGGGCGCGACTGCGACTGCGGCAGCTGCAGCCGCCACTGCCGCGCCGCGCCACGCTCTGCTTAATGCTCGCCCACATTCGACTAATTACGGCCGCAGTGCAATGTTTGCGGTGGCTCTGCTCCTGAGAGGTAATCAGTCATCGCCCGCCCCTCCTCAAGAGCTGGTGTTCCTTTCCATTGGCGTACAAAGTGGCCGCGGCACTATCTTTCCGGTGGCCATAATCGAATGGGAACGCGTTCTACAAATGGTAATCAAGTCTTGTGGAATGCAGTTTAGCGGAAACGAGACAGGTGATAGACATTAAAATTGGAGACCACGAAGTAGACGAAGTGTAACATTTCTGCTACCTTGGAAATAAATTAGGACACGACAGGCGGAACAAGGAGGACATAAAAAGTGGCCATGGTAGGCAGCAAAGATGTTATTCCAAATGAGATATGCTAATATTAATCATTGAAATAAATTGATGGAAGATATTTCCAAGAAGACACAGGTGATAGGACATTTGTCAAGACTTCAGGAAATAACCTCTTTGGTACTGGAGGGAGCTGTAAAGGGTAAAAGCCGTAGAGGAAGACAGAGATATGTATATACACAACAAATAATCAAGTCTTTGTTTTCTAATAAGAATAAGTTAAGTAGCTCAGGAAACGGTATGGTGTTTTAAGCTGTACTTGTAACGGTTTTATTTATTGCTGTCATTATAAAAAGCTTGGGACTTTAATAGTGGCAACTATTTTTTTACAGCTCTTATAAAATAGATACATGTTTCAAAGTTTTACTGACCTTCAAGGTTGTCACCACCATTGCGTATAACCCGTTGCCAGCGATGTGGAAGTCGTAGCATACTCTTAGCAGTGCCAGTTGTGTTGAGAGTTCGAGCGGCACGCTCTATTGCCCGACGAATTTGTAGCAGCGCTGAAGCGAATGCCGTTTAGTGTTTCCTTCAGTTTAGAAATCGAGTGGAACTAGCGAGTGCTTAAGACAGGGGAGTGCAGTAGGAGGTATAGCACTTAGCACTCCCATCAGTCAAACAATTCAATAATAGCTTGCAATGTACGTGCTTTAAAATTGTTCTGCAAAATGATGGTCATGTCCTGCAGAAAGTGTCATCACTTCTGTCTATATGCTGTTAATTTTTGGAACACAACCTAAGACCAGCTTAGAGACATAAGTGATGACACTTTCTGCAGGACCTGGCCATCATTTTGCAGGACATTGCACGAAGATGTCCAACGTAGCTTTGGACGAAATATCAGGGATAGAAGAGTTCTATGGACCACGGCCAAGCAACCCGGAAGGATTCTGAGCAGCTGAAACATCCGGTCGTGAAACCCTTCATTGTATGATGAGGCTGATTTGATGGCTTGGCGAAGGGTGGTCAAGGTTTGCAAGTAACACTGGGCATTCGCTGTTGTCCTGTGCTGCAGGAAGCGAGTCAGAAGGGGGCCATTTTGGTCAAGGAAGAACGTCAGCATAACCTTTCCTGCACTCGTGTGGATGGCCTTGGCTTTTTTTGGTGTGGTGACCCTGGATGCTTCCACTGGAGACTTCGTCGTTTTGATTCTGGTTCGAAGTGATGATACCAGCCACCACTCGTGTCAACAACGCATTCCCTTCCAGAGCATAGCGCAGCAGATGATCAAGCCAGTGGGCCATTCGACATGCTTCCTGGTGTGGTTGAGGACTGTGGGGCATCCACGGGGTACATACACACTTTGTGCACGTGCAGTCGTTCCTTCATGATGGTGTGAACATTTCCGACGCTCTGTCCGATCACGGCGGCTATGGCTTTCATTGTCACTCGGCAGTCCTGAGTAATGAGTGCATCCACAAGCTGGACGATGTCATCGGTAATGCAGTGTGGTCGTCCAGACCGTGCATCATCAGCTAACGACACCTGTCCTTCCCTGAAGCGCTTGTGCCACACCTTGACCCTTGCAAGGCACATGCAGTGTTCGCCGTACACTTATGACATTCGTCGATGAATGTCCGTTCCTCCTACTTCTTCTACTGCCAGAAAACGAACAACACCTCTTTGCTCTTCTGTTGACGCCTCCATGTCACTATTCGCAGCGCGACTGGGAGCGTTTGACGATTGAAGCAGGCTGCTGCTACCTCTGTATAGTCACGTGACGTGCACACGTGCCCCCTAGCGACGTGCTGTGAACTTCCACGCTCTGGTCAGAACTACACCTCGTTATACAAGCCACCATATTACCCTCCTGTCACCGGTTTGCGCATTCCTGACTATGGGTCGTTTCTTTTTGAATGCCCGTTGTACTAGTCATATCCATAACTATAGACCATTTCTCCTGGGACACCCTGCAATCTTTGAAATCGACGAATCTGTTCGAAAACTGTGTTTAGCGAGGGCTTTATACATTGATGAATGAATATTCTACTGCTGTGAAGAAATTTTATTTTCATTGTGGATTTACTTCCCTCAACAAGTATTGTAGAAGGTGCTCCACAGATAATTCCTGAAGTTATCACTGGACTAGGTACAGTCCTTTTCCGGTTCGTGTACGTGAAATCTAAAAAAATTGCTTTAATATTTTACCAAAATAAATAGCGTGTCAGGTTGCAGAGAATTACTGATTAGGGGCTGGTAATGCTAGTGTTCAGAGGTAAGCTTTCAAGTGCCGTACGTAGATGCATTCGCTTACAATACACGTTCAGTCTGCGATTTCGTGGACATAAATTTCCCAGAAGCACTTCCCATTCACTCTGTAATCAGAACTTTGGGTTGCGTCATCCTGAGTCCCTTACAGCTCGTTTAGGATTCTGTCAACGTTTCAGCCTTGATGACTGCGAATCGTCTCTGCAATCTGGAAAATCGATTTAAAGTTTCTAGACAACGACCACGTAATGTTATTTGATCCCTAATGTACTCCGCCACGCAGACAGCCCAACGATCGTTTTCCTCGAACCGGATCGCATGCCACGATGTTCGCTGCATGGTCACGGAAGATTAGTAAATTTACCTTTGAAACTTCGGGGAAGGACAATAGCAAGACGAAGAAAAACTTCATACTTACTTATCGTACACTACAGGCCTAGAAGAGAAAATTCATAATTCAAACACAATACTATAATGACATTCGGAACTTATTTTGCTGTATACTACTTTAGTCAGCAACTTGGATGCTCGAGTTGCTATGCTGGTTATTCTATAGTTCTCGCATTAATGTGCGTCTGCTAACTTCGGAATTTTGTGGTTGACAATACGCCGCAAGTCGTGTATTTACACACAGCATGTGGAGCGGAACATACAACGTGCCTTTAATTTCGTGGACGGTGCACCTCCGACATGGAAAAGTCCTTTTCAACAAACGATAAAAAGCAAAGATTCACTTACTTTGTGATTCGTTAAATACTCTTAATTCTTATGTCCACCGATTTATTGCAAGACAATACGTTTTTTCCTAATGAAACTCTGTACTTGTACTAACAACACTCCATAGTTCTTGAAATGAAGAACACAATGACGAAACTCTGACACGGAAACCTTTAGCATAAGTGCTTCGTGAACGTACAAAAATGTAAGAGGAAGCGACCGAAATCAGCTTATGTGGTGTAAACTCTATCAAGCTTGGTTCTCATGCGAGGCAGCAACGTTATACGCCGTTTTCAATTTAGTAACCTTGTCCCATATTCTTGCAACATACAACGATGAAGCCTCGCGTTGGTGCCCCATTGGGTGGTGTGTACGGAGCTAAAGCGCTAAATAACCGCCCTGCAGCTCATTTTACTCACATACACATTCTTATCAAAATAAATGGACACTCTTTTGTAACGTGGAATGTCCACTAGACATGACGAGAGATGGACCCGTCAGCATTAAAGTAGTCGATGAGTAGACGTACTTTTCTGTCAGTAAGTGGAAGTAACAGCACAATGGTTCAAATGGCTCTGAGCACTACGGGACTTAACATCTGTGGTCATCAGTCCCCTAGAATGTAGAACTACTTAAACCTAACGAACCTAAGGACATCACACACATCCATGCCCGAGGCAGAATTCGAACCTGCGACCGTAGCGGTCACGCGGTTCCAGACTGAAGCGCCTAGAACCGCACGTCCACACCGGCCGGCAACAGCACAATGTGTCCGTCATAAGAGCTCAGTGATTCCGAACGTGGACTAGTCGAAGCGAAATGTAGAAGGGCTATGCGAGAGGTATTCAATGAATTCGAAAGTAAAGTTTTATGTGTTGACTTGGCAGAAAATCCTAAGAAATTTTGCTCTTATTTCAAAGCAGTAGGTGGATCAAAACAAAATGTCCAGACACTCTGTGATCAAAACGGTACTGAAACAGAGGATGGCAGACCAAAGGCCGAAATACTAAATGTCTTTTTCTAAAGTTGTTTCACAGAAGACTGCACTGTAGTTCCTTCTCTAGATTATCGCACAGATGACAAAATGGTAGATATCGCAATAGAGGGATAGAAAAACAAATGAAATCGCTCAAAAGAGGTCGCTGAACCTGATGGGATACCTGTTCGATTTTACACAGAGTACGCGAAGTAACTTGCCCCCCTTCTTGCTGCGGTGTACCGTAGGTCTCTAGAAGAGCGTAGCGTTCCAAAAGATTGGAAAAGGGCACTGGTCGCCCCGTTTTCAAGAAGAGTCGTCGAACAGATGTGCAGAACTATAGACCTATATCTCTAACGTCGATCAGTTGTAGAGTTGTATTATATTCGAGTATAATGAATTTTCTGGAGACAAGAAATCTACTCTGTAGAAATCAGCTTGGGTTTCGAAAAAGATGATCGTGTGAAACCCAGTTCGCGCTATTCGTCCACGAGACTCAGAGGGCCATAGACACGGTTTCCCAGGTAAATGCCGTGTTCGTAGACCTCCGCAAGGCGTCTGATACAGTTCCCCACAGTCGTTTAATGAACAAAGTAACAGCATGTGGACTGTCAGACCGATTTTGTGATTGGATTGAAGAGTTCCCAGATAACAGAACGCAGCATGTCATTCTCAATGGAGAGAAGTCTTCTGAAGTAAGAGTGATTTCAGGTGTGCCGCAGGAGAGTGTCGTAGGACCGTTGCTATTCACAATATACATAAATGACCTAGTGGATAGCATCGTAAGTTCACTGAGGCTTTTTGCGGATGATGCTGTAGTATATCGAGAGGTTGTAACAATGGAAAATTGCACTGAAATGCAGGAGGATCTGCAACGAATTGACACACGGTGCAGGGAATGGACATTGAATCTCAATGTAGACAAGTGTAATGTGCTGCGAATACATAGAAAGAAAGATCCTTTAACATTTAGCTACAATATAGCAGGTCAGCAAATGGAAGCACTTAATTCCATAAATTATGTTGGAGTAGGCATTTGAAGCGATTTAAAATGGAATGACCATATAAAATTAATCGTCCGTAAAGCAGATGCCAGACTGTGATTCATTGGAAGAATCCTAAGGATATGCAGTCCAAAAACGAAGCAGGTAGGTACAGTACACTTGTTGGCCCACTGCTTGAATACTGCTCACCGGTGTGGGATCCGTGCCAGATAAGGTTGATAGAAGAGATAGAGAAGATCCAACGGAGAGAAGCGCGCTTCGTTTCAGGATCATTTAGTAATTGCGAAAGAGAGACGCTCAGTAGACAAGTGTACGGGCTTTCGTTGAAGTTTAGAGAACATACCTTCACCAAGGAGTCAAGCAGTATATTGCTCCCTCCTACGTATATCTCGCGAAGAGTCCATGAGGATATAATCAGAGAGATTAGAGCCCACACAGAGACATACTGACAATTTTTCTTTCCACGAACAATACGAGACTGGAATAGAAGGGAGAAGTGATAGAGGTACTCAAGATACCCTCCGCCACACACCGTCAGGTGGCTTGCGGAGTATGTATGTAGACGTAGTCATCAGATACTACCTGAGTCATTTCACACCTTTCTAAAGGTGTCCAAGCCCACTATTAATGAGGTGGTTGTTAAGTGGAAACGCTAGGGAACAAACACAGCTAGGCTGTGTGTACTGAGAGAGACTATTGGGTACTGTGGAGGTGTTTGTAAAAATTCACACGTAGTCAGCAGAAGGAATCACTCGTCAGTTCCAAAGTCAAACAACCACTTCAGCACGGAGAATGACTGTGCATATGGAGTTATAGGGAATGTGGCATAATGGCCGAGCTTCTCCTCATAAGGCACACATGTTTGTAGTCAGTGCTAAGCGATGCTTGAGTTGGAGACTGGAAACGTTTTGGAGTGATATCCCGTGCCAATCCGACCGTGGATTTCGGTTTGGTGAATGCGTGGAGGATGTACCTGCTGTCATCTGTAGATCCACAAGTGAAATGCGGAGGGTTCAGGAGATGTTACGTTGTGATGATGTTTCTCGTAGTTAGGACGTGGTCCCCTTGCTGTGCTTCAGAAAGCACTAAATGCCAAAGGACATGAACACATTTAACAGTTTTGTGTACTACGCACAATAAACTCGAAGATGATAGTTGTATCCTCATGTCAACGCGTCCTGTGATAAAGCAGCATCTCTGTAGTAATACTTAGTGAACAAGAATAATAATCAAAACGACTGACAGTGGAGTCCCATTTGGGGAGACGACGACTCATACCAGCTTCCGGCCATCGTGATTCAGGTTTTCCATGACTTCCTTAAATCGCTTCAGGCAAATGCCTAAATGATTCCCTTGAAAGGTCACGGCCGGTTTCCTTCCCCATCCTTCCCTAATCAGATGGGGCCGATGACCTCACTATTTGGTCCCCTCCACAAATCATCAAGGGCCTAACCAAATAGACTGACCCGCCCAAAGCCCCAACCTAAAACCGATTTAGGGCCTTGCACATGAATTACAATGATGACTTCGCTCAGTACTCCAGTGTCCAGCTCTTCTACTTCCCCTGATTTCGGCTTTGCAGGAAGAATGTGCCGCCATGGTGCGCAGACATTCAGAAAACTAATTGAAAGTATCGCCATCAGAATTCAATCCGTCATAAAGGCGAAGAATGGACATATTACAAAATAATGTCCAGTAATAAGTGTCTGGATAGTTTCGATCAGATGAGGCAGGAAGTTGGCTAGAAATGGAAAGATACGGGGGCCACAAAATAAAGTATACCTGAACAACAATTTATTAACAGAAAGAAATTAAACTCTTTACAGTGAGAAATTACACAGTTAAACACAATCCTAGAAATTTTTGGGAGTGAGATGATGATAAAAAAAAAATCGCCCCACGTTGGCGGACCACAACGAAATTATCAAAGTGATAGAAGTACTAATCAGCTGCCATCAAATTACTAACTGCCACATTGCATTGCTCGTTAACAGACAACCGAAGAACGTCAGTTGATCAAGAATATTACTATACTTATCCACTGCGCAAATGGCTTAAGGCTAAGCGAAGAGTTCCATGTCGAAGCCAAAAAAATGTTTGCAGTATTTAGCAGTTGCAGTAAAAGTGATTAACAGAGAATTACAGATCAAGATGACCTTCCTATGCGCGGTATGGTTGTACGCATCCCCTTCCTTGTAACTGTGGACTACCACTTTAAGCGCGCTATTTACACACATCAAAAACAGTTTTGCATCACCCCAGTTCCCAGAACAGAAGATAGACGTTGACTGTGGATACTGTATGACAGACACAGTCCCTTTGACTGTTCAGAGATGCCACTAAACCCGCCCATAGATGTAAATATCTATGCATGAGCAGTGCCTTTTAGACGGAGGGAGGTCGGACAGCTGATCAGTTACAGTCATTCCACCTGAAAGGAGGTAGACGGCTCGTGTTGTCTGTAGTTCAAACATGTCTAAATGTTCAATATCGCGGTTCGATAGCGTCCTTATTGTTACTTTGTGCCACCAAGGGCTCGCAACGAGGGAAGTATCCAGGCGTCTCAGAGTGAACCAAAACGATGTTGTTCGGCCATGGAGGAGATACAGAGAGACAGGTACTGTCGATGACATGCCTCGCTCAGGCCGCCCAAGGCCTATTACTACAGTGAATGACCGCTACCTACGGATTATGCTTCGGAGGAACCCTCACAGCAAGGCCACTATGTTGAATAATACTTTTCGTGCCACCACGGGACGTGTTACGGCTCAAACTGCGCGCAACTTCAGTCCCGACGTCCATGGTGAGGTCTGTCGGTCCATCTCTGCAGCCACGAGACCATGCAGCGCGGTAGAGATGGGCCCAACAACATGCCGAATAGACCGCTCAGGATTGGCTCCACGTTCTCTTCACCAATGTGTGTCGCATATGCTTCAACAAGACAATCGTCGGAGACGTGTTTGGAGGCAACCCGGTCAGGTTGATCACCTTAGACCCACTGTCCACCAACTGCAACAATATGGAAGACCCCTGCTGTTCTGGGGTGGCATTATGTGGAACCGAAGTCCGCCGCTGTTGGTCATGGAGGGCGCCGTAACGGTTGTACGATACGTGAATGCTATCCTCCGACCGATAGTGCTGTGTGTGAAATGTGTGTGAAATAGTATGGGACATAACTTCTACGATCATCAGTCCCTAAACTTACACACTACTTAACCTAAATTATCCGAAGGACAAACACACACACACCCAATCCCGGGGGAGAACTCGAACCTCCGCCGGGACCAGCCGCACAGTCTATGACTGCAAAGCCTGATGGTGCTACCATATCGGAGTGTATTGGCGAGGCATTCCTCTTCATGGATGACGATTCGCGCCACCATCGTGCACATCTTGTGAATGACTTCCTTCATGATAATTACATCGCCCGACTGGAGTGGCCAGCATCTTCTCCAGACATAAAACCTATCGAACATTTCTGGGATAGATTGAAAAGGACTGTTTAGGGACGACGTGACCAACCCACCACTCTGAGGGATCTAAGCCGAATCGCCGTTGAGGAGTCGGATAATATGGACCAACAGTGCCATGGTCTGCTTGTTGATAGTATGCCACAACAGCTGTGGAGCAGCTTGCCTGAGTCGGGGTTACTCTCCCCAGCCGAACAAGAGCATGCATCTAGGCCAGAGGGAATGCAACGTCGTATTGGTAAGTTGGCTCATACTGCATAGTTATTTGTAAATTTGAATACATTCTGTAATCGCTCAAATAACATCACATATCCTCTCAACGTGAGGTTTCATTTCGTTTCCTCCTTCTAGGTGCTTCAAACTTTAGGAAGCCCATGTATTTGTAACGCTTTGGCCAACGTGGCTACGTTTCGTTCGCAGCTCCTTCACTTGCTTTCACGCTTCGACTTCTACATCTACATCTACATTTATACTCCGCAAGCCACCCAACGGTGTGTGGCGGAGGGCACTTTACGTGCCACTGTCATTACCTCCCTTTCCTGTTCCAGTCGCGTATGGTTCGCGGGAAGAACGACTGTCTGAAAGCCTCCGTGCGTGCTCTAATCTCTCTAATTTTACATTCGTGATCTCCTCGGGAGGTATAAGTAGGGGGAAGCAATATATTCGATACCTCATCCAGAAACGCACCCTCTCGAAACCTGGCGAGCAAGCTACACCGCGATGCAGAGCGCCTCTCTTGCAGGGTCTGCCACTTGAGTTTATTAAACATCTCCGTAACGCTATCACGGTTACCAAATAATCCTGTGACGAAACGCGCCGCTCTTCTTTGGATCTTCTCTATCTCCTCCGTCAGACCGATCTGGTACGGATCCCACACTGATGAGCAATACTCAAGTATAGGTCGAACGAGTGTTTTGTAAGCCACCTCCTTTGTTGATGGACTACATTTTCTAAGCACTCTCCCAATTAATCTCAACCTGGTACCCGCCTTACCAACAATTAATTTTATATGATCATTCCACTTCAAATCGTTCCGCACGCATACTCCCAGATATTTTACAGAAGTAACTGCTACCAGTGTTTGTTCCGCTATCATATAATCATACAATAAAGGATCCTTCTTTCTATGTATTCGCAATACATTACATTTGTCTATGTTAAGGGACAGTTGCCACTCCCTGCACCAAGTGCCTATCCGCTGCAGATCTTCCTGCATTTCGCTACAATTTTCTAATGCTGCAACTTCTCTGTATACTACAGCATCATCCGCGATAATGCCGCATGGAACTTCCGACACTATCTACTAGGTCATTTATATATATTGTGAAAAGCAATGGTCCCATAACACTCCCCTGTGGCACGCCAGAGGTTACTTTAACGTCTGTAGACGTCTCTCCATTGATAACAACATGCTGTGTTCTGTTTGCTAAAAACTCTTCAATCCAGCCACACAGCTGGTCTGATATTCCGTAGGCTCTTACTTTGTTTATCAGGCGACAGTGCGGAACTGTATCGAACGCCTTCCGGAAGTCAAGAAAAATAGCATCTACCTGGGAGCCTGTATCTAATATTGTCTGGGTCTCATGAACAAATAAAGCAAGTTGGGTCTCACACGATCGTTGTTTCCGGAATCCATGTTGATTCCTACATAGTAGATTCTGGGTTTCCAAAAACGACATGATACTCGAGCAAAAAACATGTTCTAAAATTCTACAACAAATCGACGTCAGAGATATAGGTCTATAGTTTTGCGCATCTGCTCGACGACCCTTCTTGAAGACTGGGGCTATCTGTGCTCTTTTCCAATCATTTGGAACCCTCCGTTCCTCTAGAGACTTGCGGTACACGGCTGTTAGAAGGGGGGCAAGTTCTTTCGCGTACTCTGTGTAGAATCGAATTGGTATCCCGTCAGGTCCAGTGGACTTTCCTCTATTGAGTGATTTGAGTTGCTTTTCTATTCCTTGGACACTTATTCCGATGTCAGCCATTTTTTCGTTTGCGCGAGGATTTAGAGAAGGAACTGCAGTGCGGTCTTCCTCTGTGAAACAGCTTTGGAAAAAGGTGTTTAGTATTTCAGCTTTACGCGTGTCCTCCTCTGTTTCAATGCCATCATCATCCCGCAGTGTTTGGATATGCTGTTTCGAGCCACTTACTGATTTAACGTAAGACCAGAACTTCCTAGGATTTTCTGTCAAGTCGGTACATAGAATTTTACTTCCGAATTCACTGAACGCTTCACGCATAGCCCTCCTTACGCTAACTTTGACATCGTTTAGCTTCTGTTTGTCTGAGAGGTTTTGGCTGCGTTTAAACTTGGAGTGGAGCTCTCTTTGCTTTCGCAGTAGTTTCCTAACTTTGTTGTTGTACCACGGTGGGTTTTTCCCGTCCCTCACAGTTTTACTCGGCACGTACCTGTCTAAAACGCATTTTACGATTGCCTTGAACTTTTTCCATAAACACTCAACATTGTCAGTGTCGGAACAGAAATTTTCGTTTTGATCTGTTAGGTAGTCTGAAATCTGCCTTCTATTACTCTTGCTAAACAGATAAACCTTCCTCCCTTTTTTCATATTCCTATTAACTTCCATATTCAGGGATGCTGCAACGGCCTTATGATCACTGATTCCCTGTTCTGTACATACAGAGTCGAAAAGTTTGGGTCTGTTTGTTATCAGTAGGTCCAAGATGTTATCTCCACGAGTCGGTTCTCTGTTTAATTGCTCGAGGTAATTTTCGGATAGTGCACTCAGTATAATGTCACTCGATGCTCTGTCCCTACCACCCGTCCTAAACATCTGAGTGTCCCAGTCTATATCTGGTAAATTGAAATCTCCACCTAAGACTATAACATGCTGAGAAAATTTATGTGAAATGTATTCCAAATTTTCTCTCAGTTGTTCTGCCACTAATGCTGCTGAGTCGGGAGGTCGGTAAAAGGAGCCAATTATTAACCTAGTTCGAGTGTTGAGTGTAACCTCCACCCATAATAATTCACAGGAACTATCCACTTCTACTTCACTACAGGATAAACTACTACTAACAGCGACGAACACTCCACCACCGGTTGCATGCAATCTATCCTTTATAAACACCGTCTGTACCTTTGTAAAAATTTCGGCAGAATTTATCTCTGGCTTAAGCCAGCTTTCTGTACCTATAACGATTTGAGCTTCGGTGCTTTCTATCAGCGCTTGAAGTTCTGGTACTTTACCAACGCTGCTTCGACAGTTGACAATTAAAATATCGATTGCTGCATGGTCCCCGCATGTCCTGACTTTGCCCCGCACCCGTTGAGGCTGTTGCCCTTTCTATACTTGCCCAAGGCCATCTAACCTAAAAAACCGCCCAGCCCACGCCACACAACCCCTGCTACCCGTGTAGCTGCTTGTTGCGTGTAGTGGACTCCTGACCTATCCAGCGGAACCCGAAACCCCACCACCCTATGGCGCAAGTCGAGGAATCTGCAGCCCACACGGTCCCAGAACCGTCTCAGCCTCTGATTCAGACCCTTCACTCGGCTCTGTACCAAAGGTCCGCGGTCAGTCCTGTCGACGATGCTGCAGATGGTGAGCTCTGCTTTCATCCCGCTAGCGAGACCGGCTGTCTTCACCAAATCAGATAGCCGCCGGAAGCCAGAGAGGATTTCCTCCGATCCATAGCGACACACATCATTGGTGCCGACATGGGCGACCACCTGCAGATGGGTGCACCCTGTACCCTTCATGGCATCCGGAAGGACCCTTTCCACATCTGGAATGACTCCCCCCGGTATGCACACGGAATGCACATTGGTTTTCTTCCCCTCTCTTGCTGCCATTTCTCTAAGGGGCCCCATTACGCGCCTGACGTTGGAGCTCCCAACTACCAGTAAGCCCACCCTCTGCGACTGCCCAGATCTTGCAGACTGAGGGGCAACCTCTGGAACAGGACAAGCAGCCATGTCAGGCCGAAGATCAGTATCAGCCTGAGACAGAGCCTGAAACCGATTCGTCAGACAAACTGGAGAGGCTTTCCATTCAGCCCTCCGGAATGTCTTTCGCCCCCTACCACACCTCGAGACGACCTCCCACTCTACCACAGGTGAGGGATCAGCCTCAATGCGGGCAGTATCCCGGGCAACCACAGTCGTAGTCCGATCAGGGGATGCGTGGGACGAGCTGGCCGTCCCCGACAAACCCCCATCCGGACCCCCACAGTGATGCCCATTGGCAACAGCCTCAAGCTGTGTGACCGAAGCCAACACTGCCTTAAGCTGGGAGCAAAGGGATGCCAACTCAGCCTGCATCCGAACACAGCAGTTGCAGTCCCTATCCATGCTAAAAACTGTTTTGCAAAGAACGTCTGATCTAATCTACAGAGAGTGCAAACAAATCAACAAAATTTAAACGGTTATTAAAATACAAGATTGCCTAGTAAATGCAGTAATGCTGCTACTTGCGCACTGCTAACACTGCTCGGCGGCGGAAGGAGACTACGCCAATTTACACTATTCAGGTACTAATACGCGATGCTACAACTCTCAAATACTATAATACGCCAGAAATTTATGAATTAAACAATGCAAGTACCAAAAACACGCAAAGAAATTAAGAATTAAACTATGTAACAAATGAGTGAGCTAGGAGTATACGACTTGCTGGTGCAGCTGCTTATCCAACGGCGGCAGGGAGCACACTGACTGTGACCAACCGACACTGGCCGTTCAAAACAAAAACAGAAGACAAATGACTAAGCGAATTTACACTATTCAGGTACTAAAACGCGATGCTACAACTCTCAAATACTATAATACGCCCGAAATTTATGAATTAAACAATGCAAGTACCAAAAACACGCAAAGAAATTAAGAATTAAACTATGTAACAAATGAGTGAGCTAGGAGTATGCGACTTGCTGCTCAGCTGCTATCCAACGGCGGCAGGGAGCACACTTCTTTTTGGTTATCTAATAATCTACACTCCTGGAAATTGAAATAAGAACACCGCGAATTCATTGGCCCAGGAAGGGGAAACTTTATTGACACATTCCTGGGGCCAGATACATCACATGATCACACTGACAGAACCACAGGCACATAGACACAGGCAACAGAGCATGCACAATGTCGGCACTAGTACAGTGTATATCTACCTTTCGCAGCAATGCAGGCTGCTATTCTCTCATGGAGACGTTCGTAGAGATGCTGGATGTAGTCCTGTGGAACGGCTTGCCATTCCATTTCCACCTGGCGCCTCAGTTGGACCAGCGTTCGTGCTGGACGTGCAGACCGCGTGAGACGACGCTTCATCCAGTCCCAAACATGCTCAATGGGGGACAGATCCGGAGATCTTGCTGGCCAGGGTAGTTGACTTACACCTTCTAGAGCACGTTGGGTGGCACGGGATACATGCGGACGTGCATTGTCCTGTTGGAACAGCAAATTCCCTTGCCGGTCTAGGAATGGTAGAACGATGGGTTCGATGACGGTTTGGATGTACCGTGCACTATTCAGTGTCCCCTCGACGATCACCAGTGGTGTACGGCCAGTGTAGGAGATCGCTCCCCACACCATGATGCCGGGTGTTGGCCCTGTGTGCCTCGGTCGTATGCAGTCCTGATTGTGGCGCTCACCTGCACGGCGCCAAACACGCATACGACCATCATTGGCACCAAGGCAGAAGCGACTCTCATCGCTGCAGACGACACGTCTCCATTCGTCCCTCCATTCACGCCTGTCGCGACACCACTGGAGGCGGGCTGCACGATGTTGGGGCGTGAGCGGAAGACGGCCTAACAGTGTGCGGGACCGTAGCCCAGCTTCATGGAGACGGTTGCGAATGGTCCTCGCCGATACCCCAGGAGCAACATTGTCCCTAATTTGCTGGGAAGTGGCGGTGCGGTCCCCTACGGCACTGCGTAGGATCCTACGGTCTTGGCGTGCATCCGTGCGTCGCTGCGGTCCGGTCCCAGGTCGACGGGCACGTGCACCTTCCGCCGACCACTGGCGACAACATCGATGCACTGTGGAGACCTCACGCCCCACGTGTTGAGCAATTCGGCGGTACGTCCACCCGGCCTCCCGCATGCCCACTATACGCCCTCGCTCAAAGTCCGTCAACTGCACATACGGTTCACGTCCACGCTGTCGCGGCTTGCTACCAGTGTGAAAGACTGCGATGGAGCTCCGTATGCCACGGCAAACTGGCTGACACTGACGGCGGCGGTGCACAAATGCTGCGCAGCTAGCGCCATTCGACGGCCAACACCGCGGTTCCTGGTGTGTCCGCTGTGCCGTGCGTGTGATCATTGCTTGTACAGCCCTCTCGCAGTGTCCGGAGCAAGTATGGTGGGTCTGACACACCGGTGTCAATGTGTTCTTTTTTCCATTTCCAGGAGTGTATTTATACTTTCAAATATCAGGTTTCAAATGTTTACAGTCTTTCATCTGTGATGCAAATATAAGCTTTGCTTGACTGATCGCATGCATTATTCCATTTAGGACGTGTGGAAATTGACTCTGACTCTTTCTCTCTTCCTGCCTCGTAGGTAGAGACGGAGAGATTGGAGCAGGACTCTAATCGGTTATCAAAAAGAATAACAGTACTTTCGAAATATAGATACTTTCTTTCGTTATTTTTATCGGTGCTGCACTTTTGTTTTCCTTCGATTGACATGAACCACGAAACATACGACTCACAGCATCATACGACGGTATAATATACAAGTTCCAGTGACAAAATTTGTGGCCTCAAACGATCTAGCTATGCATTAAAGAATAATAGTAAGAATGGTTATCTCCTTTGACGGACGCATTTTGACTTTTTTCATTCGTTGATCCAATATTTATTTTCTAGTAAAGTTAAACGTAAAATTACACTTAATGGTATTAATATTCTGTTTGCTCGAGCTTGGGAACGTAATAGCGTTCATCGACCCGGCCACAAGCCCCTTTCATTTCCTTCACCAGGTCCTTCATGTTTTGAATATTTGAACGCATATTGCCCCTGTAGTATTTTACAAGTTATCTCAATGATAACGCATTCGTCCTTCGGTTTCTGTCTATTTCCTCTGGGCTGGATTATTGTAATTTCGGCTTCGCTGCTATCGGTAAGTGATTCAATGTTGTTCTTTCGAAGTAAGTTACATTGTATCTTTTAGTACATTTTGAGAACGTCATATTCACTATCTGACCATACAGGAATCGTCAGCATATGCCACTAACATGATACGTTAAGCATGAAGCGAAATTGTAGCTTGTCAACAGTCTTACAAATATCTACTTAACCTAAATTGAGACAGTGAATCCAGAACGAAATAAATGTGAAATGTCGAAAGAATTACCACTTAGACAATCCTACATGCCTGTAGGAAAATATTTTATAATTTAATCGTGACACTCCTACGTTTCTCCCATATAACACAGCCAGAATAATTACAACATGTAATTTTCTTTAATAAAAATTCTGTGTTGTTTCTATCATACACAAACGCGCACACGCAAACACACAGAGACACACACACACACACACAAACACACACAAAAAGAGTATTGTTAACATTTTAATCAAAATGTCCAACAGGAAAATTGATTGTTCTTGCAGTAACGTCAGTAGTGACTGCCGAAAAGGAGAGTTGTAAATTTCTTAGTGAAAGATGCCACTGCATTGAAGAGAGATCATAGTAAGGACTATTCCATCTTAAAACTTTCATAATTTTGGCGTCGATAATAATTGCACGGGAAGAAAATGAAACAAAATGGACGTTTGTACAATGGTAATAGCATCGAACACAAGCGTACCAAGCAAAGAATTTCTCTCTCTCTCTCTCTCTCTCTCTCTCTCTCTCTCTCTCTCTCTCTTTATCTCTCTTGCTCTCTATTTCTCTCTCACTCTCTCTCTCTCTCTCTCACTCACACACACACACACACACACAAGCGTACGGAAACATAAAGAAGCAAGTTGTAGGAAAACACCAAAATCCTCAGCAATTCGTGAGATGTATGTATTAGATATAATATTTATGTAACGTATCTTGTTGCAATCCTTGTTACAGAATTAAGTTATTTCGGTGGAAATCCGGGTGTTCTGTATCTACGTCGCTAGCAACGAAATCAGATACAGAGTGAACTCATGGAACTGGTTGTAGCTTTAATTGTTATAATTGATAACACTTGTGTGTACTGTGAACGTCATTAAGTATGTTCATCTTCAGCATAACCTGCCACCACAGTGATTAAAAATGTATAGATTAAAAATGTATAAGAAACACATTGCACGATTCGTGCAAAAGAGATGCTCATCCCAATTAATTCCATGCAATTATTAACCCAAGATTTTCTTAGAACATTCTTGTAAACCATTTGCAACTTTACATACGTGATCCCAGTTGGCGTCCTGGTGAACATGGTCATGGATTAAAAGTTGCCTTTTGTTAACGAAACACTCATATTTAAAAATTTTTTTTGTTATTAATGTGGCTGCTGAGATTGGAACATCTACAACAACCTAGGCCGTACATGTAAATGTTATCTCTTTGTTTAGATTGATTAGCATCATGTAGGGTATTTGTGGAATGTTGTAATGAGAAAAAGAGTCATTGCAGGCAACCTGAGGGCTAAGCTAAAGAAAGGTTTCGAATTTTGCAGCTAAATAAAATACTGCTGACTGTGCAGAATCCTTAAGGGATCTGAAATTAAAATTAGATATAAAAGAAAAAAAGCTTAGTCCCTCGCATTAGCATACAAATCCAATTTTCTTTTAATTAAAAGAACCACGAGACGCAACTGGAATCATTGAAATCAGCTATACTGTTATACGAAAAAAATACTCCAAATTTTATAATTTTTATTATTGTTTACTCTCGATTTGCGAATCAATTCTACTTTTTCTTTATTGGAAAAAATTACTTATTGCCGTCATCATCAGCAGAATTTACCCGCATGCAGTCGTACATTATATTAATTAATTTAAGGAACTGAAATGAAATGTATGAGTAAAATAGAGAAAGTGTCCTGTTGTTTGATTACACCGGACAGACGTGGGAGGTACTAAGAGTTTACTGTGGTTTGTCAAACTACCAAGACTGAACGTTGTAGCTGTCAAGAGTTCATTAATGGCTCTTTCTATGACCCACCGTGGTCATCAAGAAATAACTATTCTGCACTACCTAGATAGTTTAAAATGCAGCAATCATTGGCGTAACAAACCACGTATACAAGAATACAAATAAATATATTGTCTATTTAAACACTGGATTTCTTGGTATTATATTTATAAATTTTCCTACGTGGCTGTTATTTATTTTTTTCTGCAATATCATAGGTTGTGTTTGCAGTTCTCATTATAGCTGCGTATACCGGAACGACAGTTATCAAAGTTATTAACATCAGTCATCTGCAGCATCAGCTTCTAATCATATTCTTTGCTGTTAGGATTAGGAAATTACAAAAATTTATCAGTCCAACCCTCAGTAATTAGGCGAATGTTCGTGAAATAGAAAGGAATGACTTTAGGGTTGGAAATAGATTTTAGTCAAATTTGTTACACAGGGTGTCCCAGATGGAACTGTCAATATTTAGTAATATGACAGGATGGCTCATTTGAACCAAAGTACTTCATATGGACACATGCTCTGTTCTGAATGGAATACATTTGACATACTTCTGTTTCTTGGCTAACGGCTGGCACGTTTGTGTCTCACCCAGCCAATCTCTTTGACGTTTTACTCTACCCCAATCTGTTTCGTTGACTTCAACCTCTTAGTTCGGGATGTCTTGCAGCCGTTAAACTTGCTTGTTCACCGCGCATTTGTCCGTGGTGTGTTGTGAATGAAGTAGTGAGAGGGATCGACCGTGGAACGTTTCTTCATTGATATTTTTCAATTGATACTTTGTAAACGCATGTTGCAATGTTTACCAACTGCTGTACTTCTGAAAATCTGTCAGTGTATGGAATGATAGAGAATATATTTAACTATATACACGAAACGTGTTCCATCTCGCAAAATACCGGAAAGAAGATTCATGGTTCAAATGATCGCTCCTGTTGAATCCCTGAACATTGACTATTAATCCTGGAACTCCCAGTGTATGTACACTAGTTATTGGTTTGATGTAACTAGGGCTCTTTTACACTTTCTGTCGTTCTGATGGATTTCCTTTACGTCTATTATTTTGATAAACTGCTTCACCTGCATATCGCCGGACGGCAGCGGGCTAAAAGCTAGAGTCTCAGGGGATCGAGGGATAAGGTTATGGAACTAGAAAAGACAGTTCAAAAACCACATTGGAGGAAGTACTTAGAAAAGGCCCGAATGTAAGGAAAAATTCCAGTTGTATGACGTCATTATCAGACAGATATTGCAATATCAGATATAGCACCGTAAGGCATATCCAGGAGCAGATAAAGAGTCGAATCAATATTTTGTAATAATGAAGAAAAGAATGTAGTTTAAGAGAATCGAACGGAAGAATCACTGTCGAAGGAAGTGGGAAACTGAAGTATGAAGAAATAATGATACGACTTTGAAGTTCGCTAAGATTGTGAATATCGATACGGCGATGACGAGTGCCACAGTAGTAAGTTCTGTTGAAGAAGAGTAGACACTTCTGAAAAGAGCTGTCGTAGATATTGGTACGACAAAGAGAAATCGTGGGAAACAGGTGTAAATGGAAAAACCTTGAAATCCCGCGGGTAGGTCTTGAAGACCATATAATTGTCGACTGACCACCGTTTAATTCTCGGCATTCGTCATCGGATCCATATGGTGGGGCATGTAGTCAGCGCACCACACTCCTGGCCGTTGTTGACGTTTCGACTTTTAGACTTTGGAGCCGATGCCTCTGAATTGAGGTGACCCCTCAGTTGGACTCACGAGGCTGAGTGCACCACAGTCCAGTACTCCCACCAAGGAAAAACCTCTGGGAGTAGCGCAGACTGAAACCGGATCCCCCACAAAAAAGTTAGTTATATTGACCATTCGGTTATGAAGGCAGACTGTGTAACAGATGAAATACTTCAACTGATCGACGAAAGGAAGAAGTACAAAAATGTTCAGGGAAAGACAGGAATACAGCAATATAAATCAGTTAGCAGTGAAATAAACAGGAAGTGCATAGAAGCCAAATCGAAACGGCTGAAGAAAAAATGTGAAATATGGAAATGAACTGGTTCTCGGAAGAACTGGCTAACATATATAGAAAAGTCAAATCAATATTAGTTGAAGTTAAAAGGAAGGGTGTCAACATAAACAGTGCAAGGGGAATTACATTGTTAAATGGAGAAACAAAAAACTTTGAAGTCCTCTTTGTGTGGGAGGAATTACCTGAAGTCGTGATAGAAGAACAAATTGGAATCGATATGGAAGTGATAGTGCATCAAGTATTAGAGTCAGATTTTAAAGGATCTCCAGAATATTTGAAATTAAATAAGAAATGAGATATAGATAACATTTCACCGGTATTTCTAGAGTCCCTGGGCGAAGTGGTAACAAAACTTTTCACGTTGTTGTGTAGAGCCTGGTGACGTACCATCACACTTTCGGGAAAAAGTCATGCATACAGTTTCTGAGACAGCAAGAGCCGACAAGTGCGAGGATTATCGCACACCCAGCTTAACAGTTCATGCTTCCAAGTTGCTGACAGGGTAATATGCATAAGAACGAAAAAGAAAATTGAGGAGCTGTGAGGTGGCGACCAGTTTCCCTTTGGGAAAGGGAAAGCAACGGGCAGCAGTCCTGACTTTGAGCTTGGTAATGGAAGCAAGACAAGAAAAATGAAGTTGGTTTCGTAGGATTTGTCGACCTGGAAAAAGCGCTGCATAGTGTAAAATGGTGCAAGATATTCGAAATTCTGTGAAACATAGGAATAAGGCATGGGGTGAGACGAGTAACAAACAATATGTACAAGAGCAATGATGGAACAATAAGAGTGGAAGGCCAAGAAAGATTTGATCGCATTTAAAAGAGGGTAATACACTGATTGACACATCCCCTGTCGTTCAGTCTTTACAATGAAGAAGCGACGACAGAGATAAAAGGGAAGTTAAAGAGTGGAATTAAAATTCAGGATGAAAGATTATTAATATCAACATTCGCTGGTGACATTCGTAACCACACTGAGGGCGATAAGAAGTACAAGGCTTGTCAAATGTAATGAACAGTCTAAGAGTGCAGAATGTGGCCTGGGAGAAACAGTGTAAATCGAAGAAAAACGAAAGTAATGAGAAGTAGCAGAAATGATAACAGCAAGACAAGAAGAGCCTTGCAGTATAAAATATATTCCTTATTTTGAGCAAGAAATTTCTGGAGCAAACTATAGTGTGGTAGTTAATTATGGTCAGCACGATATCCGGAACAAGGAAACTAGAGCGTTTGAAGTGATGTGGTATACAGAGCAGTTGAAAATTATGCTGTGCGATGAGGTCAGAAACAAGGAAGTTCCTCTCATAATAGGCGGAGGAAGGAACTTAGGGAAAACGCTGATAACGAACAGAGGCAGGTCGATAGAGCATATGTTAAGACGCTTGGAAATATCTTTCATGGCACCAGTGGCACCCGTTCAGCGGAAAAATTGCAGAGGAGCACAGACTGGAACAAATTATACAGATAATTTAGGACGTAGATGGAGCAGTTGACACGGGAAAGGAATTCGTGGCGGGATGGTTCAAATCTTTATGAAGACTGATGACTCAATGAAAAAGAAAACATTTCGAAGTCGAAATGCTCACTGTAAGATATTAAAATAGTGAACACAGCATGAGTACTGTTTAATTTTGGAATGAACCTTAGAGCTATATTTATGGACTGAACTGCAACATACACTGAGGTGAGAAAAGTCGTGGGATAGCTTCTAATATCATGTCGAACCTCAATTTGCCTGGCATTGTAGAGCAACTCGACGTGGCATGGACTCAACAAGGCCGGCCGCAGTGGCCGAGCGATTCTATGCGCTACAGTCTGGAAACGCGCGACCGCTACGGTCGCAGGTTCGAATCCTTCCTCGGACATTGATGTGTGTGGTGTCTTTAGGTTAGTTAGGTTTAAGTAGTTCCAAGTTCTAGGGGACTGATGACCTCAGAAGTTAAGTCCCATAGTGCTCAGAGCCATTTGAACCATTTGACTCAACAAGTCGTTGGAACTCCGCTCCATCAATAACGAGTCATGCTGCCTCTATAGCGGCCCATAATTGCGGAAGTGTTTCCGATGTAGGATTTTGAACGCGAACTGACCTCTCGTTTACGTACCATTAGAGTTTGATGGGATTCATGCGGGGCGACCTGGGTGGACAAATCATTCCCTCGAATTTTTCAGAATGTCCTTAAAACTAATAGTTAACAACTGTGGCTACGTGACATGGCGCATTGGCATCCATAAAAATTCCGTAGTGTTTTCGAAACATGGAGTTCGTAAATGGCTGCAAATGGTTGCTAAGTACCCGAACATTACCATTTCCCGTCAAAGATCAGTTCGGTTGGGGAGGACCTAGTCCATTTCATGCTATCACAGCCCACACTTCTATGGAGCCACCAGCAGCTTGCACAGTGTCTTGTTGACAGCTTGGGGCGATGGCTTCATGTGGTCTACGCCACACTCGAACTATTCGATCAGCTCTTAGCAACTGAAATCGGGACACATGTGACGAGGCCACAGTTTTTCAGTCGTCTAGGGTCCATCTGATGTGGTAAAGAGCTCAGGAGAGGCGCTGCAGGTGATGTCGTTCTGTTAACAGAGGTAATCTGCCATAAACCATTAGCGCCAAATTTCGCGGCACTTTCCTAACGGATACGTTCGTCGTACGTCAAACATTGGTTTCTTCGTTTATTTCACCTAATGTTGCTTGTGTGTTAACACTGACCACTCCATGCAAATGCTACTGCTCTCGGTCGTTTAAGCGAAGACCGTGGGCCACTACGTTGTCTGTGGTGAGAGGAAATGCCTGAAATTATATGAAGATGGCATCTGTCCTTTCGGACATGTTGGAAAGAACAGATACCATCGGTGACCAAGCAGCTCTCTTATAATGAAATGACATGCCTGAAAGAACAGATACCATCTTCATATAGTTAACGCTACCGGCCATCGACCTCCTTCTTCTATGCTGGATGCACACAAATTGCCCGAACTCTTAAGGGATTGAAGGTTGTCTGCCGCGAGTAATGAGTGTAGTGGGAAGGGGTACTACGAATGTAGTGTGTGGACATTAATCTGGGAATGTGGGTCTCAGTGGGAGCGTGCAAGAGATAAATCCCTGCAGTCGCGCTATCCTCTGTGCCCTCGGTGGCTCAGACGGATAGAGCGTCTGCTATGTAAGCAGGAGATTCCGGGTTCGAGTCCCGATCGAGGCACATATTTACAACTGTCCCCTTGATCTGCAACTCCTGTCGACAGCTTAGCGTCTTGGTTTAATTATAATTTCATGCCTGAAATTGGTATCCTCGGACACTCTTGACACTGTGGATTTCGTCGGAATATTGAGTTCCCTAAGGATTTCCGAAATAATTCCCTAAGCATTCCCGAAATCGCATGTCACATACGTCTACCTCCAACCACCATTCCACATAAACGTGGAATTCCTGTCGTGTACTCATATCACGTCGGCAAGCTTTTCAGATGAATCACCTGAGCACAAACGACTTACGACATTGCAGTCCCCTTTTATATCTTGTGTACCATCCGCATATACAGGGTGTTTCAAAAATGACCGGTATATTTCAAACGGCAATACAAACTAAACGAGCAGCGATAGAAATACACCGTTTGTTGCAATATGCTTGGGACAACCGTACATTTTCAGGCAGACAAACTTTCGAAATTACAGTAGTTACAACTTTCAACAACAGATAGCGCTGCGGTCTGGGAAACTCTATAGTACGATATTTTCCACATATCCACCATGTGTAGCAATAATATGGCGTAGTCTCTGAATGAAATTACCCGAAATCTTTGACAACGTGTCTGGCGGAATGGCTTCACATGCAGATGAGATGTACTGCTTCAGCTGTTCAATTTTTTCTGGATTCTGGCGGTACACCTGGTCTTTCAAGTGTCCCCACAGAAAGAAGTCACAGGGGTTCATGTCTGGCGAATAGGGAGGCCAATCCACGCCGCCTCCTGTATGTTTCGGATAGCCCAAAGCAATCACACGATCATCGAAATATTCATTCAGGAAATTAAAGACGTCGGCCGTGCGATGTGGCCGGGCACCATCTTGCATAAACCACGAGGTGTTCGCAGTGTCGTCTAAGGCAGTTTGTACCGCCACAAATTCACGAAGAATGTCCAGATAGCGTGATGCAGTAATCGTTTCGGATCTGAAAAATGGGTCAATGATTCCTTTGGAAGAAATGGCGGCCCAGACCAGTACTTTTTGAGGATGCAGGGACGATGGGACTGCAACATGGGGCTTTTCGGTTCCCCATATGCGCCAATTCTGTTTATTGACGAAGCCGTCCAGGTAAAAATAAGCTTCGTCAGTAAACCAAATGCTGCCCACATGCATATCGCCGTCATCAATCCTGTGCACTATATCGTTAGCGAATGTCTCTCGTGCAGCAATGGTAGCGGCGCTGAGGGGTTACCGCGTTTGAATTTTATATGGATAGATGTGTAAACTCTGGCGCATGAGACGATACGTGGACGTTGGCGTCATTTGGACCGCAGCTGCAACACGGCGAACGGAAACCCGAGGCCGCTGTTGGATCACCTGCTGCACTAGCTGCGCGTTGCCCTCTGTGGTTGCCGTACGCGGTCGCCCTACCTTTCCAGCACGTTCATCCGTCACGTTCCCAGTCCGTTGAAATTTTTCAAACAGATCCTTTATTGGATCGCTTTTCGGTCCTTTGGTTACATTAAACCTCCGTTGAAAACTTCGTCTTGTTGCAACAACACTGTGTTCTAGGTGGTGGAATTCCAACACCAGACAAATCCTCTGTTCTAAGGAGTAAACCATGTTGTCTACAGCACACTTGCACGTTGTGAACAGCACACGCTTACAGCAGAAAGACGACGTACAGAATGGCGCACCCACAGACTGCGTTGTCTTCCATATCTTTCACATCACTTGCAGCGCCATCTGTTGTTGAAAATTGTAACTACTGAAATTTCGAAAGTTTGTCCGCCAGAAAATGTACTGTTGCCCCAAGCATATTGCAACAAACGGTGTATTTCTATCGCTGCCCGTTTAGTTTTTATTGCCGTTTCAAATATACAGGTCATTTTTGAAACACCCTGTATGTGGATATCGCTCTTTCGTGAATTTTGTCACCTCAGTGTATGTCGCATTGTCCCATTCACAATTTGAACATATTACAGTGATGGCTGTCCTATCAGTTTCCAGAGGTCCAAAGAGTACCGTGAAAGAGGTTTCCGGCGAAAAAAATTATTTATAGAGTATGTTACGCAACTTTTTGTCTACTTAGATCGATGGTTCGGGTCTATCGTAAGCCATGTATATGTAAATGAAGAAACCACTAATTATGTACACGGCGCGTGGTACATGGTGAAATCTATACACAAATGACTTTTAACTGTGTAAACTAGCCTGTACGTTGTAAACTACGTAACTAGACACCATCGTAGCATATAAGATTTACGCAACAAGTAAGTACAGAACATGTTGTTTGTTGTTTTGTCCAGGCTCGTCGTACCCGAGCGGCGCGCCGAACTCACTGCCCGCGTCCGCCACGGGGTCGCCGCCTGCTCACGCGCTGCCCGGACGCGGGGGTCCCTACTTCGACCCCCAGACGCCGCGCAATGTCACCGCGCTGGCCGGCAAGTCGGCCTACCTCACCTGCCGCGTGCGGCAGCTTGGAAACCGCACGGTACGTGAAGCTGCTTTTATTATTAATGTGTTGTTGAGACTGGAACCTCCACAATAACCTCTACCATAAATGTATTCGAGGTTATATTCAATATCAGTAATGTCTAAAGCTAAGGATCATTAGATGTAGAAAAACTGGGCTCATATTACGTAAATATAGTATGAGACCAGATTTCCGAACCCCGAGTAAAATTAATTACCTGCTGTGGCTAGTGAAACTGAATTTGTGAGTACACGGTATCTACGATGTGCAATATGAATGTGGCGAAAGTAACGTAAGGCACGCAGTCCGGCCATAGCCTAGTCTACACTGAATGACTGGGCGAGACTCCTACCCGGAACTTCGTCTTTCGAAAATATTTCCCATTGAACTATCGAGACGCGATTAACTAGCTGTCTCTCAGCTTCCAATCTAGAATACAGGGTCTACCAGACAGCAGAGTCGGCAAGAGGGAGGACACGTGGTTTGGATGTAACTGAGTTCACGCCACAAGAAACGATGCTACACAATGCAATATTATGTGTTTCTGTCCGTTTTTCAAAGCATGTTCAGCTGCTGCCATTACTTCTGAATAGCCTAATCACGGAAGGCCTAGATATCTTCCTTCGGAATTTCTAAAATAATAGTGAAGAATGGGAATCAAGTGACAGATCAAATTGGTCTGTAGATTCTATACCTCTGGAGACTAACCATAAGACCAGAGGAAAAATATAATTCGCACATCCCGAATACAGCAAGGGCAGGATGCAAGAGACTTCTTGACTAGACTAATGAACAAAAGAACGAAAAATTGTTAATGTTAGATGACGATCAGTTTGGCGTTAAATTAAATACAGGTACCAATGACGTAGGTCTGATGCTGCATTTGATAATGAAAGCAAGACGTAAGAAAAATCAGTACACTTTCAGAGGACTTGTCGATATATCATACAATACAAAATGGTGTAAGACATTAAAAATTTTCAGGCTAATACGAGTAATCGATGAGAAAAGACTGTTAATTTCCAAAAGGTACAGGAACCAAAAGAACGACCGAGAGCAATGTAAACAGATAAGAAAGGGTTTAAGACAGAAGCGTAGTATTTAGTCCCCACCACTCTATCTATACATCTAAGAAGCAATGACGAATATCAAAGAAATGGACAGGAGTGGGAATTAAATTAACAGTGAAATTATATCTATAACATTCGCTGATGGCTGTGAGAAAACCGAGCAAGCGTTAGTAATCTGTTGTTATAGAAGCATGCTGAAATTCAGGCAGACAAGTAAGATAAGAAAGGAGTTTTTCCGCAGAATCGGCAAAGAGATGCAATTTTGGAAAACATTGCAAAAAAAGAAGGAATATAATGACAGTCCAAGCGTTACCATATCAAGGAATAATTTCCACGGCTCGTGGTTGAAATTTAGAGGGTAAAAGCTACGGGAGAAAGTAGGCTGGAATTCATCTAACAAACAGTTCAGAACCTCGAGAGCAAATGCTACTCTGAAATGAAGAAATAGGCACAGGAGAGGAACAGATGGTGGGCCACATAAAACCAGTCAGAAAAATAATGACACCAACACGAAACAAAAATATTCAATCGCACCATCTGAGTGTTTACATCGTGCGTGCA
The DNA here is from genome assembly GCF_021461385.2 of Schistocerca piceifrons. Lineage (NCBI taxonomy): Eukaryota > Metazoa > Arthropoda > Insecta > Orthoptera > Acrididae > Schistocerca > Schistocerca piceifrons. The sequence continues at coordinate 267,689,914 of NC_060142.1, read as the reverse complement.
TTCTGTCCGACATAATACTGTCGCCAATCAGGTAGAATTTTGTGAACATAGAGAGTTTTCAGACATACTATATGTTACACAGCTCAGTTTCAGCACAAGGCCTAAACAGCCACTTGTTATGCCTCTTCAGGAGACGGTTAAACCTCCCTGACAGTAAACTACAGATTGATAAAAGCGTTGGTCTGTTTTCGGATACGTCGTGAAATTCTTTGTATATATATTCGCCTTCTTAGCTATTCGAACGTATGACTTTTATACGTTGATCACTTTTTTTGGTAAGTTAGTGACAACTTTCAATAGATAAACCGAAGTGAAGAGGTCAAAGAAAAACCGTGTACTAAAATTATACCCAGTTCTTCATGCTCGTGTAGCTAGACAACAAATTTGTCGTCACCTCGGCAGTAAAATCCACTCGGCTTTATGGAAACTCGTGAATGTACAACCGCTTTTATTCAATGATGTCGACGCTGGACCATGCACTCATTCGTCTGGATTTATTCAGTAAAATGCCGCCAGCGGCTGTTTTGCACGCCTGCTTTTCTCGTACATCGCGTCATCAGCATATATGTAATTCGTAGTCTGCGTTTTTTTCTATAATATGAGCGAGAAACATAAGAAGAGCGCTAAACCACTGAGTTTGTCCAGATGTAATGGATTCTGCATGTGCCGAGGGAGAAATTTTTGCGTAGGTAATACCTATGTTAATAACGCATTTGTAAAGTAACAGCGAATAACTCGAGCATATAAATGAGAAATAAGGGTACACTATTCTTCGTTAAGCAGATCCTAAACTTTGAATGGCGCTTGGGTTGACGTGCCAAAATTCCAGCATCTACAGGAAAATGGAGACTCTAGTTAACAAAGAAACAAGAGCATGACTAACACAGAATAAGAATTTAGGGAGTGAACATGTCAGTGGGACTGTGCCGTGGCGAATCGATTGAAACTCTTTTTCTCCCCTGGAAATAACATTATTGCACACCACGTAACACTCCTACTAATCTTGAGCATGCTGTGTTGACACAGCTGATTAATATGATTTTTAAGTAGACCACAGCAGGTTTTATTTTAGGTTCACAGTTTCAAGCACAACCAGTTTAAATTTATACAAACATCTTCAACTGCCGGCCGGAGTGGCCGTGCGGTTCTAGGTGCTAAAGTCTGGAACCGCGTGACCGCTACGGTCGCAGGTTCGAATCCTGCCTCGGGCATGGATGTGTGTGATGTCCTTAGGTTAGTTAGGTTTAAGGATTTTTAAGTTCTAGGGGACTTATGACCACAACAGTTGAGTCCCATAGTGCTCAGAGCCATTTGAACCATTTGAACCATCTTCAACTGACACTATAGCAGGACTGAGCCGTTGTCACTACTTAAGCATTTTAAATCCTGCCACCAGTACATTTCGGCATTTTTGTCTCCTGCAGATGATCTTATAGAATGAAGCTGGATGGACTAGGTAAACGAATCTGAAATAGTAGCTGTGGTTGTTTTCTTATCTTTCCTACTAGATTGACTATGTTGTCACTGCTAACTGTCCCAATAGTTACTCGGAAGTATTTTAATACCTGTACTAGTTCCTAGCGTCTGTAAATACAAACGGGAATCACATTACTATTCGTGAGCGAATTTTCTGCCAGTGCAGCAGGGCGAGTGTCGGAGGTTTTCAAGTAAACTCGCATACAGTCCTGACTGTTACGCAGTATTTAATAAAGGGAGTGGGAGGCCATTTTAGTGTTCACACATAGCTAAAAATAAGTTGCAAGTATCTCACGAAATATCAGAGAAATCGCACCGGAAGACTAAGGAGGGGCACCCGATATAATACGCAGAAAGTATGAAGCTAAATGATTTAGAACAACATCACGTCTAAAGCCCAGAATGAGTCGGTCAATGCAACAAACATCTGGTTCATTAGTATTTACATTTTATGTTACAGTGCAAAAACAAGCTGATAAACATTATCGATTGAAGTGTTACATGTTACCTATCTTTCTAAATTACAGTATCTCTCAAGATATTTAAAAAAATTATAATACTTGGAAGTTTTCAAAGTTTAAATGGCAATGATGGTTACCTACGGCCTATATGAAATGTAGAGCACTATCGTGTACTTCTGTAAGATTTAATGTCAAAAACTGAAAACTATTTCACAGACAGCGTGTAACGCCATAGGAGGACAGAGAGAGAGAGAGAGACAGAGAGAGAGACAAAGAAAGAAAAAGACATGCATTGTACGTCCCCAAGTTCAACTATGCAATAAAAGGATTTCGTTGAAACTTTTAGTTCAGGCTTATTTAGTCCTTCTGGAAATAAGACGAAGAACGGTCTTCACTGTTCCGAATCAAGAGTAGATCAAAGAAACACAAGTGACTACGTCATAACACCACAAACATCTATTTTTTTTTTTTTTTTCCTTTATTGAATTTCAATTCCCCCCGAAGGGGGCGGGCTGGCAGCAGCTTAGGACGCCGCTCTGCAGCCTACAGGTTTTCTGACAAAGAGCAGGAGAAAAAATAATAATAAAAAACAGGCGATAAAATCGGGGACTCATTGAGTAACAAGGTGAAAAGAAAATGGGGAAATGAAAACAAACAACAGAGGGATGATGAAGCGAATAAAAATACATACGGAGCAGACAGGGGAAACAATAGACAATTAAAAAAACACGGCGACAATCTGGATTCTGTTCGCAAAGTATATAAAACGCACACCCAGCGACAGCATGGTTTCTGTTCGCAACACAACACTGAATAGTCACTAGAACACAGCACGAAAAAGTCGGCAAAGGTGACACCACAGTCGAGAGCAGGTGGGGGGAAACTGAACAGGAGATGGGAAAACAAAAAGGGGGGGGAAAGGAGAGTAAAAGCGAAGGGGGGGGGGGGAACCGGGAAAGGAGCTGATGGAGGATGAGGACCCATAAGAGGGGTGGGGGGCAGACGCGACAGGGAGCGGGGTAGGCAGAGGAGGGGAATACAAAAGGACTGGGGGGGAGAAGGGAGGTAGGGAGAGGTGTAGTGGGGAGGAAACAGGACGGAAGGGGGGGGGGAAGAGGGAGCCCAGGGAAAGGACAGAGGAAAGGAGGGGGAGGGAGGATCAGAGTTGATAGGAAGGATAAATGGAGGGAGAGAGGGCATCATCCGGGAGGGGGAGTTGACGGAAGCCACCTTGGGAAAGGAGATGGAGGGTGTAGAGATGGAGGGTAGGGGGGACACAACGGTGAAGACGGGGCAGGGGGCGAGGATGGGAGAGGAGAGGAGCAACCAGGGGGTGAGGGGGTTCAAGACGGCGGGAGGTGTAGAGGATGCGGATATGTTCGAGGAAGAGGAGCAGATGGGGGAAAGGAATGAGATCATAGAGGAGCCGCGTGGGGGACGGGAGGCGGATACGGAAGGCGAGGCGGAGTGCATGACGCTCAAGGATCTGGAGGGACTGATAGAATTTGGGGGGGGGGCAGATATCCAGGCAGGACTGGCATAACAGAGGATGGGACGGATTAAGGATTTGTAGGTGTGGAGGATGGTAGAGGGGTGCAACCCCCATGTCCGGCCAGAGAGGAGTTTGAGGAGGCGGAGGAGGTTGTGGGCTTTGGATTGGATGGATCGGAGATGAGGGATCCAGGTGAGGTGACGGTCAATGGTGAGGCCAAGGTAGGTGAGGGTGGGGGTGAGACGGACAGGACGTGCGCAGACAGTAAGGGAGAAATCCAGGAGCCGGAAGGAGCGAGTGGTACGACCTACGATGATTGCCTGGGTCTTGGAAGGATTGAGTTTCAGGAGCCATTGGTTACACCATGCAGCAAAAAGGTCAAGGTGATTCTGGAGAAGGCGTTGGGACCGTTGGAGGGTAGGAGCGAGGGCGAGGAATGCGGTGTCATCAGCATATTGCAAGAGGTGCACTGGAGGGGGGCATATCTGCTGTGTACAGGAGGTAGAGGAGAGGGGAGAGGACAGAGCCCTGGGGCACACCGGCAGAGGGGTAGAAGGTGCGGGAATTGGCATGATGGATGGTAACGTAGGAGAGGCGGCGGGAGAGGAAGGAGGCCACCAGACGGATGTAGTTGATAGGAAGGGCGTAGGTTTGGAGTTTAAACAGGAGACCGGGATGCCAGACACGGTCGTAGGCCTTTTCAAGGTCAAGTGAGACAAAAATGGCGGAGCGACGGGAGTTAAGCTGGAGGGAGAGGAGATGAGTGAGGCGGAGGAGTTGGTCATCAGCAGAGAAGGAAGGTCGAAAGCCACATTGGGTGTTTGGGAGGAGGTGGTTTTGGTGGAGGTGGAGATGGATGCGCCGGGAAAGGATGGATTCCAAGAGCTTGCTGAACACCGACGTGAGACAGATAGGACGATAGGAAGAGGCATCAGATGGAGGCTTATTGGGTTTGGAGAACATCAGGATACGGGAGGTTTTCCACAGGTCGGGATAGAAGCCAGTGGCAAGGATGACATTGTAGAGGGCGGCAAGGAGGGAAAGGAAGGAGGGAGGGCAGTGTTTGAGGTGGCGGTAGGTAACGCAGTCGTGGCCGGGAGCAGTGTTGCGTTTAGTGCGGAGTGTGAGGCTGATGTCCTGTGTAGTGATGGGAGTGTTAAGTGCAGATGGTGGGGTGTGGCCCAAGTACTGGAAGCTAGGAGCAAGGGGAGGAACAGAGGTATTCGTACGGTCCATGACATCAGGGAAGAGGGAATAATCAAAGTGGGGATCATCTGGGATGGAAAAAACATCAGAGAGGTGGGAGGCAAAGTGGTTGGCCTTACTGAGGTTGTCAGGAAAGGGACGGTCATTAACGAGGAGAGGGTACTGTGGGGTGGGGCGGTTCCCAGTAAGGCGGTGGAAAGCAGACCAATACTTGGAAGAGTTGATGGGGAGCGTGGTGTTGAGGTGGGTACATGTCTGGCGCCAGGCTCGGCGTTTCTTCGCAACAAGCAGGTTGCGGATGTGTCGCTGTAATTGCCGGTGGCGGGTAAGTGTATCCCGGTCACGAGTGCGGAGAAAAGAGCGGTAGAGGCGGCGGGACTCCCGAAGGAGAAGGACGGCCTGTGGAGGCAGGGCGGGGCGGTGAGGGTGGACGGCTTTGGTGGGGATATGGGTGGCGACGGCGTCAGACAAGGTCTGGTGCAGGAAGGCAGCAGTGCGAGAGATGTCATCAGGAGACTGGAGGGTAAGGTCGTGGCTGTCAACCTGGGTGTGAATGGAATCCCGGTAGGCATCCCAGTTGGCACGGGAGTAATCATGGACAAGTTTAGGAGGGACGTCAGGGCGAGGAGCGTGGCGGGGATGGCGACCGTTAGAGATAGTGAGGAGGACAGGAGCATGGTCACTGCCAATGAGGTCAAGGACATCCGCGGTGATGCGCCCAAGGAGGTTGGGAGAGGCAAGGACTACATCAGGAGTGGTGTTGGATTCGGGCCGGGTGTGCTGGGGCAGGGGAACCAGGTCTCCCTGGAGAGTGGTGAGAAACTGAAGCCACCGCCGGAGGTCGGCAGGATCGCGGCTGTGGATATTGAGGTCGGCGGCAATCACGTAGGTGGAGAAGGTGCGGTCAATGTGGGCCAGGAAATCATACGGGATGGGGGTGCGAGGGCGGACATAAATGGTGGCACAGGTGATGGTAAGGGCGGGGAAGAAGAGGCTGAGGGTGAGATGCTCGGCAGGATTGTTAAGGAGAGGTTGGGGCCGGACAGGGAGGTGCTTGAGGTGGCCTATAGCAACTCCGCCACGTGCCAGAGGGTACGGGTTATCAGTACGATGTAGGGTGTAAGGGACAGTGGAGACGGAGATACGGGGCTGAAGGAAGGTTTCATTGAGGACGAAGGCATCCACGCGGTGCTGACGCAGGGTGTGGAGGAAGAGGAGTTTGTGGGTGGGCAGGGAGCGAATGTTGTGGTACAGGATACGGTACGGTTGTTGTACCATGGGAGTGGAGAGTTAGACGAGGGTGGTGAGGGGGGTGAAGGTGAAGTGGGCCTGGTTGTGGGAGTAAGTGGCATAGGTGGTAAGATGGAAGATGGAACGGGCAGCGAGGGCGATTTGGGAAAGAGTGTGGGAGCGCTGGAAGGGGTGGATGTTTTGGAGCACAATGGTGGTGAAACGGATGATGTCCTCAGCAGTAGGGGGAGGGCGGAGCGAGTTGTTGGGGTGGATGGGTCATCAACAGGACGGACAGGGACGGTGAGCTCAGGGGTTACTGGTGGAGGTTTCGCTTTACACTTCGAGGAGTAGGTAGGATGTGGTTCATTACAAGTGTTGCAGGAGGGGGGAGAGGTGAGGTTGGGGCAATGCTTGAGGAAGTGGGAGGCTTTGCAGTGGGGACAAGTAGGGGGGTTCTTGCAGGCAGAGGTAACGTGGTCATTGTAGGTGAGACAGCGTTGGCAGCGGTAGGATTGGACAGGGGAACGGGAGGGGTCCACCTTATGGCGCTGATTGTAGATGAGGGCTCCCTCGGTGAGGAGGCGGTCAATGGAGGAGGAGGATTCAGTGAATATCCGCATGAGAAAAGTCGGCCCGGCATCATTGAAGATGCGACGGGCCGAGCGGATTTCGATGTCGGGCCGGGAGTTGAGTTCCGCCAACACCTCAGCCTCCGTGATCACGGGGCTAAGCTTCGTGATCACAGCGGTGAAGGTCGGCGGACGTCGGGGAGGTTGAGGCTGACGGGGAGAGGACGGGGTGTGGTAGGGGGTGAGGGTTGCACGTTGGCCAAATTGGATACGAGGGATGCGGGAGAGGAGGTCAGTGTGGAAGGAAGCATTGGGGGATTTTATGAGGACCGAGTCCTTGCGAGGAATCAGTTGGGAGATGGGAGCATTGGGGCAGTATTTCCGGATGGCGAGAGTGAGGGAGCGGGCATCAAGGAATTGAGGGTCAGGATTGGAGAGGACAAAGGTGTGGGTGGCAGGCGTGGCGGGGGTGGGGGTCGGGGCCGCGTCCATGGGAGTGGGTGGGTCACGGGGATTGGGGGTTTTGTTGGAGGAGACTTCGGGGGAAGGGTCAGCATTCGGGCGCTTGGAAGGTTTCGTGGACACCACTGGGTGGGGAGGGGGCAGGGGGACGGGTTGCAGGGGGAGATGGCGGGGGGCAGGACCACCCTGAGCAGCGGAAGAAGCAGACGGTGGGGGCGTGGGTGTCACTGAGACTGTGGAACGTCGAGCAGAGATCCGTGCTGGCTTGGAGCCTGTCGGAGGCGGTGCGGGGAGCGGCGGAAAGTCAGTAGCTGTCGATGGGGCGACAGTGATAGGGGAAGAGGAGTTGGGGGTGGGTACAGCCGAAAGTGGCGCAGGGGTCGGGTGGACAGGGAGAGAAGGAAGGACGGGAAGTGGGGTGGAGGATGAGCTCCATGTGATGGTGGTTGGAGCAGCGGAGGAAGAGGTGAAAATGATAGTGGTAGTGGTGGTGGGTTGGGACGTGGTGGCGGCGCGCGAGAAGGGCGGCGGCGGCGGCGACCAGACGGCGGCGGCGGTGACCAGGCGGCGGCGGCGGCGGCGGCGGCGGCGGCGGCAGGCGGCGAGCACCGGCAGGCGGCGACCAGGCGGCGGCGGCGACCAAACGGCGGCGGCAGTGAGGACCGGCAGGCGGCAACCAAACGACGACGGCGGCGGCGGCGGCGGCGGCGGCGGCGGCGGCGGCGGCGGCGAGCACCGGCAGGCGGCGGCGGCGAGCACCGGCAGGCGGCGACCAGGCGGCGGCGGCGGCGAGCAGTACTGACGACGAGCAGACGGCAAGGCAAGGGTGGGGATCTTCCACGTCGAGGGTGCACCCTGAGAGTAGCCCAGGCAGTGAAACTCTTCGACGAAGAAGTGAGGGAATCCAACCCTCGAATGACATCTATGTTAAGCCGTTAGTACTTAGTAGAGAAAGTTACAGTATTTTGCTATCGAGTCGTACAATAGTAATTATTAGAGTGACTACGTCATAACACCACAAACATCTATGTTAAGCCGTTAGTACTTAGTAGAGAAAGTTACAGTATTTTGCTATCGAGTCGTACAATAGTAATTATTAGCATTGTGCAGTTTTCCTTATTTTGCCGCTTAAACAGGAGCAGATACGTGCTCTGCCCTCTGCAGGCTGCGTAACGCAACTATTCGAACACGTGTCTGTGATATCAGCACTACTTTTCACCATCTATCCTGTGACTGGATCTTCTGTTGCGGCTGTGTCAGTCTTCAGTTCTTAAACATTCTTACAGAGTATCCTTAATATGGTGTGAATGAATCTTCTCTTCTTTACTTTGTTAAATTCTTGGTCTTTCACCTTCTGATAAAACAGCGATTGCTCGTATTATTTGTCCAAGATCTCACAATGTTCAGTCCTATATGAAGCCCTAGAATTGCCTCTGTATTTACTTATGCGTTCGTTAATACAGGCAAATACAGCGTAAGTCAAACTGATGGCTGCTATTTAAAAAAGAAACTAACAATTCACGTACCATGTGGTTCAGCCCAATAAATGTGGTACTGGTCCAAAGCAAAATAAAATTACTTAGTCGATCACATTACAAATTTTAAATTCGGACTTATTCTGTTGCATACCGCAAATTACCCGATAATCAGAAGCCATCGTTTCGAATTTGATACGTGTCAGCAGCAAATGGGATTAAGTATCACACTGCGTGTTTGTTAATCTGTCATTACGTACGTAACGTCGGCAGTGGAGATAGAGACATGGCCAGAATAGAAGAACAAACAATGCCTTTCTGCGCAACTGATTTTTCATACAAAAATGTGTTTTGTGCCCACAAGCAGAATTGACTAAACACATGGAAAGTCAATTCCGAATTAATACGATACGTTTGATGACGAAAATTGGGCCGAACTTCGTCGCTATATGGAACTAGGAAAGGACAGTATCGCCACACTTGAAATTTGCGCTTGAAATGCACCAGATTCTAGTCAATTAAGTCCACATTAATGTTGTTATTGCGGTCTTCAATCGAAAGACTGGTTTCTTGAATATTCTCGCGATTGTCTTTCGTTTGTAAGCCTCTTCATCTCTGCATAATTGGTGTAGCTTTATTACTCACACTTCCCTCTATAACTATATCGACTACTTTATCGTTCCTCAGATACATTTCTCTTTCTTAAATTTTTTTACGTGGCTACAAGAAGATTTCTACACAAAGTTCCCATTACCAGCTTGTTCTTTATGTCCTTCATATTCCGGTCGTCGTCAGTTTTTTGTTGCCACAACTACACATCATTAACTATATTAATATAACACTCTCTTTCCTAGACACCATGCATTCTATTCAACTGATCTTCCAAATCCCTTGATGTCTCTAACAATGCTGGAACTTGATCGGCGAACCATTAAGATTTTATTTCTTCTTCCCAAATAAAGCCTATTCCAAACTGGTTTTTGGATCGGTTGATTGCTTGCTAAATGTAGACTGTCACTAATGACAGACATATGCTGTCTCAGTATTTTCAGAAATATTAACTCTGTTCCATTTCGTACGGCTCTTATAATTGCACTTACCGTTGAAGTTGTAGATAAAGTTTCACTCCTTGTATTTTATCAAATGGTTCAAATGGCTCTGAGCACTATGGGACTTAACAGCTGTGGTCATCAGTCCCCTAGAATGTAGAACTACTTAAACCTAACGAACCTAAGGACATCACACACATCCATTCCCGAGGCAGGATTCGAACCTGCGACCGTAGCAGTCGCGCGATTCCGGACTGTGCGCCTAGAACCGCGAGACCACCGCGGCCGGCTGTATTTTATCGCTAATACCTTAAAAATTTCAAAGTTTGTTCAAGTGAACATTGTCATATCTTTCTCTCAAACTACAAATGGTGTACACGTAAGTATTCCATTCTTGCGTGAATCTTTTGGTCATTAATTTTCTTGGGTTGATAGCATTAATTTTGTGTAAAGTCAGTGACTTCATCATGGCCTCATTTTATGTAGGAGTCCAGTAAAATGAGAGAGTTAGAGAAAAAGAGTTACGAAATACAATACGATTACCCGTGTTTGAACTCCAGATTATGAATAATTTGTTCCTGATTTTTCTGTAACGCATTATCATTTCCCTTGTGCTATGCATTCTGTGCAAGCATACTCTGTGGCCTGTAAATGCTCCATCATTCCTATCTACTATGAGTTAAAACTGTAGAGATTCCGCTCATTTAAAAATTCAATAATTCTCTGAAGCCGCTCGAAACAACTGCAACTAATGAGATCACAGGTCTTCCTAAAACCAGTAGTTAGAAGTGAAATGAGACATATTGAGGAATGCTTATAATGGAACGATTCATCATCACTCAATACACTATGATGTAAAGGGGAACCATTTATTTAACGAGAAAAACATCACAGATACTAAAAGGTGAATATCTAGGTATCGTTTTGAGTAAAGTATAAATAGGCTTTGAGATCATCATGCGACTGTTTTATGCACACTAGCTCGACACACAATGACGGCTACGCGGAAACGTTCAGCAATTTCGTAGAAAAGAGTAAGAATAGTCTCTGCATTGGTCATGCTATAATTTTACACAGACTAATGCAGAATGAAAAGTTCATAAGATTAATCAAAAGTACAGACCAGAGACATTACAGAGTTTATTGATTGTTAGAGAAATATCACATTAGCAAAAGATGTTGATACAAGTAAAATACGAACTAGACAGCCAGGAGGCTCTCCATTGTGGTTCGGTTGTAGTGGGCTGATATATACTATGTCACCAAAAGTAATCGGACATATATTAGGTGTATTGTGCTGCCACCTATTGATAGGTACCCCATATCAACGACCTCGGTAGTCATTAGACATCGTGAGAGAGCAGAATGGGGCGGTCCGCGGAACTCACACTTCGAACATGGTCAGGCGATTGGGTGTCACTTGTGTCATACTTCTTTACGCAATATTTCCACACTCCTAAACATCCCTAAGTGCACTGTTTCCGATGTGATAGTGAAGTGGAAACATAATGGGACGCGTACAGCACAAGAATGCATAGGCCGACCTCGCCTCTTGACTGACAGAGACCGAAGACAGTTGAAGAGGGTCGTAATTTTTAATAGGCAGTCATCTATCCAGACCTTCACACAGGAATTCCAGACTGCATCAAGATCCACTGCAAGTACTATGACAGTTTAGGCGGGAGCTGAGAAAACTTGGATTTCATAGTCGAGCGGCTGCTCAAAAGCCACACATCACGCCAGTAAATGCCAAACTACGTCTCGCTTTGAGTAAGAAGCGTAAGCATTGGACGATTGAACGGTGGAAAAACGTTGAATGGAGTGACGAATCACGGTACACAATGTGGCGACCCGATGGTAGGGTGTGGGTATGGCGAATGCCCGGTGAACTTCTGCTAGCGTATCTAGTGCCAACACTAAAATTCGGAGGCGGTGGTGTTATGGTGTGGTCGTGTTTTTGATGGAGGGGGTTGCAGATCTTGTTGTTTTCCTGGCAATATCGCAGCACAGGCCTACATTGATGTTTTAAGCACCTTCTTGCTTCCCACTGTTGAAGAGCAATTCGGGGATGCCGATTGCATCTTTCAACACAATCTAGCACCTGTTCATAAGGCACGGCCTGTAGCGAAGTGGTTACACGGCAACAACATCCCTGGCCTGCACAGAGTCCTGACCTGAATCCTATAGAACACCTTTGGATTGTTTTGGAACGCCGACTTCGTGCCAGGCCTTACTGACCGACATCGATACCTCTCCTCAGTGCAGCACTCCGTGAATAAGGGGCTGCAAAACCTTCCTGCACATGATTGAACGTATGCCTGAGAGAGGGGAAGCTGTCATGAAGGCCAACACAATACTAAATTCCAGTATTACCGATGCAGGGCGCCTCGAACTTGTAAGTCAATTTCAGCTAGGTGTCCGGATACTATTGGTCACATAGTGTATCTATAACGGTACGTGTCAGTTTTCAAATTTTGTACTCCAGAGACAAATAATGTAAGTAATTAAACAGACTAAAACTGGTTTACATTGCGACATAATGTCACTCAGGAGGCCCACGACCATTATTCACTATCTAATACAATGACGCTTATTAGTGGGCATTAATACGGGTCTTCTCCAGCCTACGGCTGCTTGACGAATTCAGATATGCTGAGGACGCTTTCAAGGAGATGTCTGAATATCTGTGGTACAGTGACAGCCCATCCTTCCTCAGAGCCAAAACCATACAAGGTATTGATTGTGGACACTGGTGTATGTACTGAAATCTACGTTCTAACATACTCCAATCATGCTCCATTGTGTTCAGGTATGGAGTCTGTGAGGGCCGTATCATTACAGAAATTATATTGTCCTCAAAGCACTGCCACACAAATGCTACTTTATGACTGGATCTGTTGTAACCCTGACACAAACAGTCATCATCTACGAATTGGTTCTCGAATGAACGCACTACAGAAAGCTGTAAAACCTGCTCATATCGTTCCAGAAACAGTGTTTTCCCAAGCACTATAAGGGGAGCACACTATAACCATGAAATATAGAGTGATTCCTCTCTCTAAAACAATTGCTTTCAGTCATCGTGAGCCAAGTGGCTTTAGGCTTTACTCCCACTCAAGCGTCGCTTAGCGTTGAGTTCAGAAGTTTGTGGCTTGTGAAGATCTACTCGACCATTGAACCCTATTCTTTCTTAATCTCTCCCGACAGTCAGACAGGTGGACTGCTGACAACGTTTGGGAACTCACGAGTGATTCCTTGTACTAATTACATGCGATTTCTTACGGCGTCTGTCCGTTTAATGTTGTTGTTCTTTGGGTTTCCACTTCACAAAATACATCACAGTCGGCATGGACAGCTTTAGAGGTTTTGAAAAGTCACGGGTTAGATACTCAGATCCGAAGCCACTGAGTTCCCCTGAGGCAGCCTTTCTGCGGTTAGTGGTTATCTACTGATAACCTGGTGGCGCAAAAGTGTTTTGTGTGTTGGGGCTCCCTCCGGTGATACCTAGTGGTCAATTCCGGATTACATTGGGTTGTCAGGATACATTTAATCAGTGCAAGTGTTATTTCTTAATATCGGATACAGATACGCACATTTACAGATGGCGCTAGTATCGCATACACAGATTATAAAAGGGCAGTGCAATGGCAGAGCAGTAATTGGTAAAGGGTGCGGCAGCGTTCATAGTAGGATATTAAAAACACACTACCAGGCAGTAACTGTAATTCATTTATTACCTTTTTTGTCAATTAATAGTTAAAGGTATGCCATTTACTAACGTGTAAGTCATTGTCCGTTGCGTGGATTACTTTTTGAATATGACTCCCGTCAAATGATGCCTCCACTGCACAACACATTCATCTATGTGACGTTGGAATCTTTCCATAACTCGGCGTAACGTATTCCCTGGGACACTACCGACGGGAGTTCTGATGCGATCCTTCAACTCAGGAATGGTGGAAAAACGTGTTCGAAACACTTCTTGCTTCAGGTAGCCCCAAAGGAAAAGTCCGCACACGAAAGGTCAGGTGACCGAGGAAATGTCACCAAAACGGGAGATTACTCTACCGGCAAATGTTTGTCGCAAGATATCCATGCAAATTGTGGCTGTATGCGAGGCCGCTCCGTCTTGTTGAAACCATAACTGTTCCACATCCACATCGACCATACCTAAGTGAGGAAGAACGAAATCGTACAGCATCTTTTGGTAGCGTTCACTGGTGACAGTTACAGCCACACCGCCGTCATCCTCAAAGAAGTATGGGCCACTAATCCCAAAGGAAGCAACTCCACACCACACTGTGACACGAGAACTGTGCAAGGGCTTGATGACCAGTTCATGCGCGTTTACATGACTCCAATAACGCATATTCTGTTCATTCACTGAACCACGTAACTCGAAATGAGCTTTATCTGACATCAGGATGGTGTGCAACATTTGTGGATTTTGGCGTAGGAGAACACGCACGTTTAAGCAGAATGTTTCGCGTGAAACCCAATCGCGAGGCCTAATTTCCTTAAAAATCTGCAGCTTACATGGATGAAAATGGCGACCATCGTGCAATGTTCTCCTGAATGAGCGATCGGACATATGCACAGTTTGCCAGGACGACGAGCAGATTTTTTTGGGCTACGCAATACTGCAGCACGAACATTTTTCACGGCTTCTGCTGTCCGCACAGTTCTTTCACTTCTTCCCGGTTTGCCATTGCTAACAGAACCTGAGGTTCGAAATAAACATGCCCACCTCACAATGGTCCGTCCATCTGGAACTTTCCCATGACGTCCCAACTTCAAATGTTGCCGAAATAGACGCTGGCTAGCGATAACGGAGTCGTTATTCTTGAAATAACTTACAACAGCCAACAGCAAAGGCACGATGCAGTGCTCTCCACCGCTCCATATCATTGTCACGCTCGAAGTGGCAGCTCATTAGTACACGAATGTGGCACGAGCTGACGCGCATTCCTGCAGTACGTCATTGTACTACGCAAGGGAAATTACGCTATGAACGCTGCCGCACCTGTAATTAAGTGATTCATTTTAAAAGGTTTCCAATGTAATTAGGGCATCATGACTGGAATTAGTAGACGTTGAACGCGGAATGGATGTTGAAGACAGACGCATAGGATATCCCATATCGGAAACCGTTAAGAAACTCAATATTTCCAGATCCACAGCGTCAAATGTAGGCCAGGAGTCCCAATTTCAGGCATTACCTCACGCCATGGACAACACAGCGGCCGATGGCCTTCGCTTAACGACCGAGAGCAGCGACGTTTCTGTGGAGTTGTCAGCGACACCAGACAAACAACACTGCGTGAAATATCAGTATAAATCAATTTGGGATGTACGACGGACCTATAATTTAGTACGGTACGGCGAAACTTGGCGTTAATGGGCTGTGGCAGCAAACGACCGACGCGAATGCCTTTCCAAACAGCGGCGACATCGCCTGCAGCTGATCTCTTGGGTCCGTGACCACATCGGTTGAACACTAGACGATTGAAAACCGAGGCCTAGTCAGATAAGTCCCCGATTTAAGTTGACAGCAGCTGATGTTAGTGATCGAGTCTGTCGCAGATCCCACGAAGCTATGGAGCCAAGCTGGTGGTCTGTCCATAGTGGTATGGACTGTGTTTACATGAATGGACTGGGTCCTCTGGTCTAACTGAACAGATCACTGACTAGAAATGATTACTTTCGGCTACTTGCAGACTGTTTGCAGCCATTTGCGATGGAATTTTTATGGATGACAGTGAGCGGGCCACTATTTTTGCGATTGGTTTGAAAAATATTCTGTACCATTGAACGAATGGTTTAGCCACGCAGATCGCCCGACATAAATCCCATCAAACATTTATGGAACATAATGAAGAGGTTAGTTCGTAAACAGAACCCTGCACCGGAAACCGACGAAACAGTTCGGCTCCCTCGGTTAAGGAAGCAAGCACCATAGGAGCACCAACAATTTGCCCGAGTTCGAATTCAAGTAGCTCCAGTACAGTGCACTCATAACTACACAGAACACTGTTCTGACCACGGGTGACTCTTGCAGTGTATTGAGGAGATTGCACGGGTGCCGTCCGTGATCAAATACAGCAGTGCAGCCAACAAGCTTCGCCAGCATCAGCATTTATGTTCAAACGTGCTTGTCTCGCGGTGTTTCCGTGTACCCCTGTACATGTTAAAGCTATACAGAAATTCTACACCGGTTGTACCAGAAGGTAAATGGTCTATGAAGGTGACTGTCAATAGCTGTTAAGTAGTATAAGATATAAAATGACATGCAGCCCTCTGTATGCCTTTATCACTACCGGTTTTGGCTGATAGGCATTACCACTGTACAAAAGTTTGTAAGTTGTATAAAAAAAATCTTGTCGTTGACATCAGTGTGGCGATATTATTAATACAGCCCCATAAGAAATGCTTAACATCTAAATTCAAATAGATATCTCTACTTTTAGGTGTAGTGTGCCAGATGTGTAACACAGCGTAAATGACCATGAGATAATTGTAGACACTTAATAACACTAGCGTATCGATATGACGCGAGTTGGTATGTAAACACTATATGATTATGTTTGGTTTGTGAGGCGTCAACTGCGCAGTTATCAGCACCCGTTCAAATACTCAGTCAAATCTCCCCACTTTCATGAATGATAATAAAATGATGACAACACAAACATCCAGTCCCCGGGCGGAGAAAAATCCCCAAACCGGCTGAGACTCGAGCGCGGGACTCTGTGAACCAGAGGCAGCAACGCTAGACACTTGCCCACAAGCTGCAGCGCTATATGACCTGTCATTCAGTAATGGTAGTTACAGACTGTAAACAGTAGTGAAAAAAACGAGCGTGTCATGCGTTTCATAAAATATACGAGATTTAAAGCAGAAAATGTAGTTTCATAACAATTTCCGTTCTCCAAAAGACTATGACAATGGTGTTGATTAAATTATGTTCAGGGAAACCTTTGAGATACGGAGAAAATACCGCAGCAGAATGAGACCAACCAGAGAAGATAAAACATGTTACAGCCTCCTGTCGACAGCAGTCAGGTTGTTACAGCTAGAATCACGATGCCGTTGAGAGTTGCGACTTGACTACGGCTGCGGATACAATTTTAACAAGTCAAGTGATTCAATGGCACATGTTTACAAGAAGGTATCACAACTTCCGAGATGGCTTTACCAAATCTTCCACACAGAAATAAGTATCCGTGATTGGTCTTACGGGCCTGAGAGTAGCTGCAGTTGTTTTCGGACCACACACTCGTCAGAATGTTATGGAGCCCTTGTGTTTTGTATCTGCTGAACAATTGAAGACTCATTCCCTCTTTACAGTGTTCCCCTCGGAAACAGCTCTTTTTAGCGAACAGCGGTAGATAATCTCATTATTCATCATGTATATAGATCCACGAGAAAAATCAGTTTCTTAGTAAGCCGTGGCGGCAGGCGCTAGGTTGTTCTACTTGCGCTATCTTTGACTGCTCCCCCTGGCTGTTTTCCTGGTGAACGTGTGACGGGAGAGCATCCGGTCGACGTTCTACGAGCCAACTTTTGCTGAAAACAAGTCTGCGCCCCTAACCGTGGTGCATGGGCCTCGCCGTGCTCGCCGCCCTTGCCTTCTGTGGCGCCGGAAGTACTGTGCCGAATATTGGGCGCCTTGACGTTCGAAATTGTGGTGGGTTCGTCGTCTCACGCCGAACAGCTTCCCAGCTCGTAATTTGCAAGCTTCAAGTTACGTGTGACTTTTATTCTATGTTTAACTAAGAAGATTGTTGACACTTATTGTCATGGGTAGGTGCCAGAGATGGTTCTGAACTTGGTTCCACAGTGGATATTTTAAGGAGGCTGATGTTCCTCATTTCGTTTCTCGTCATCTGTGGAGTGTGTGTTTTAAGTGGTTTTCATGCAAGTTTTAACTTGATTTAGGACATATTGACCGCTTTTGGACTGGTTGCCGTTGTGTACGTGCCCGGCAGTCATAGAGTTAATGGTTTAATCATTTGTCACGGCACGATTTGTTATGTTTATTTAATGTTGAAAGTGCCTTATGGCAACTGGAAGTGATCTCTAAGTTTCCTGCTAATTTACTGGGTGACGGGTAATGTTAGAGTATTGCTCCATAAGAATTTGGGGGAAGCTTATTATATATTCCAGTGTGGCTGTGATTTGACCTTCTTTTCATTGCAATCTATTGTGCTTCAGGCCATTTGTTAATTCTGCTCGTTCTTGGCATCGGTGCCGTTATGGATTCTTGTCAGGACCGCTCATTGTGAGGCTGGTCGGACTGTATTTAAATATATACCGCCTGCTAGTGAACCTGTGCACAAGCCTTGGGGAGTGAACGCTCGTATTGCCTGCCGGCCGTAGCGTCATTGCTTCCAAATACTGCTGTGGGCCTTAACGCTGTTTTCTAAAGTTAAGTGAGGCCAATTTGTTAATATTAGCATTTCTGTAAGTTATTTTACTGGTTGAGTTATTACTAGCCATTCTTATTTAACACTTATGTT